>NC_090440.1:399940909-400540909 GCF_031143425.1 Pleurodeles waltl
TGGCCGAGAACCTGACCCCGTGTTCTTCCATCCCTGACAAAAACCTTGTCTTGGAATACCTTTTTAATGTCCTTTTGGGACTTTTGAATAGAGCTAAATACTCCCACATACTTCACCATATCTTTGATAAAGTCATCCCCGAAAAGGTAACCTTGTGAGGAGGGGCCTCTTTCCTTATTAGCCAGTTCTATTAATTTAGGATCAATTTTGAGAAGGGTACTTTTTCTTCTCTCATTAGACAAGGCCGTATTGGCATTGCCGAAAAGGCAAATCATTCTTTGCGCCCACTGGCATAGTTCATTGGGATCCACAAGAAAACCATTCAAATAGGCCTCCTCAGCCATCTCAAACATTTTAGTTAACGGACCAATGATTTTCAAAAGGCGGTCTTGGCAGGATTTTAAGCCTCTATCCAGGCTTTTTCTTGGGTCTTTCCCAATTTTATAAATATGACCTCCTGAGCATCCAAATCAGGTGTAATAGTAATTTTATTTGGGAGAGTGGGTCGCAAACATTCAGACCTCAAACGAGATCCTTAGGGATTTCCCTTCTTAGCCAGAAGGAGATATAATTCTCCACATATTTATGGGAAGCCCATTTCAGGAGAAAAGGGATTTTTTTATCAAGAGGGGATCAAACATTCGGTGACCTATAGGGTCTAGTCTGCCCATATTCTAACCTGAGGCCGTCAATTCCTCTTCTGATGTTCCTATTTCCCTGAAATCCAAACACTCCGGTTTGGAATCAAACTCAGATGAGTAGCAAAGGTCAATTTCCGGGTTCGATTCACTATTGCTGTCAACTACATTGCCAGTAGCATTAAGCTCAATATGACCACCAATATGTGCCAAATCAGGAGCTGCCAATTTAGATTTTTTTAACTTTTAGTATTATGGTCAGCTTCAAAATGTATTTTTCTTTGTGGTTTGCTAGAACATTTTGGGTGTTCACCATCTTTAGAAAATGTATTTTATTTTAGCCAGGACCTCAAACTTTTTAGTAATGGTCTCATTTAATGCTCCCGTTCGCTGACCAAGGGCATTATTGAACATCCCTTCAAGCTTTTGTTGTAATCTCTCCACTGGCTCCCCATAGACAAGAGAATCACATTCAAGATCCTCATCCACGCACACAAATCCCGGCCCAACCTACCTCAATGAAAGTGTAAACTTCCATACTCCCACATGCAACCTCCGATCAGCTGACCTCGCCCTAGCCACAGTCCCCCGCATCCAGAGCACCACCACAGGAGGCAGGTGTTGTATGTTTAAGTATAGTGGAAGGTTGAGGGGTGGAATGTAGAATGTGGGGAGATGGAACCTGGGGGTTGGAGGTTGAGGCATTCTGATATGGGAGACGGTTGAGAAAGGATGTGTGGACCAGCTTGAGAAAATAAACTTAAGAAATACAAGATTACGTGTGTCCTCATCTTTACATTTTGGCGACAAGGGAAAGGAAGATTCAATGAAAGAAGTAGTGGACTTTTAAAGGTTTGACAGGATGTACTTCAGGCGCACACTACGGAGGAGGTGAAGGAGTAGTACTTCACGCAATTTCAACAGAAGGAAACACATGAATTGAACGAGTGCGCGATATGGAGGCACGGCAGTGAAGGTGGGCTTTCAGTTTTTATTTTATTTTAGTGCTTTCTGTTCCTCCTTCTTCGCTGCCTTTGCCTGCCAGTTTGAACTGCCGTTGTGGGTTTGGTCACGCGGCCTAATTTAAACAACGCGCCGCGCGACATCCTTTTCTGGATCCTAGAGCGTGCTGTACATTCTGTGCTCTACGCGCAGTAGCGAATCTTCGCATCGTACCGGATTGAAGTTAAGTGGAAGACTGCTGTGTTGAGGATTACATGAGGATTACATTAGCAATATACCTTGCTTGTTTGCGCAGCCCTGTGTTGGAGTACACCTGTTTCTTGCTGTTCCTGCCGTCTGTGCTGTTCTCTGCATATTGTTCTGGGCGGAGCCGGGATTTTGTCTTCTAGACATAAACAGAGGACTATCGGATGGTTTCTTCTATTATTGTCACTAAAGAAGGTCTTTAAAGGAAAAATGCGGAAAAGGAACATCTTTGTGACAAATATTCATTAACTTTATGAACAACTAAAGTCACTTACATAAATTTCTTTTTTTTTTTTTTTTTTTTTCATATTTTTTTTTCTTCCCCCTTTTTATATATAAGTATACTTATTAAAAGGAAAAGGGAGAAAAGATGCAGTTTGAACCTCCTGCAAAGTTTTTACAGAACAAGGGAGAACCACCATTGCATTGGACTAGGTGGAAGGAAGAGTTTTTGACTTATATGAAAGCTATTGATGATGACGAAATGTCACAAGATAGGAAAAAAAATATTTTATTACATTGTTTAGGCTCTGAGGGGCAGATGGTTTTCAGAACTTTACCACCAGTACTGTTACCAGATCATACGGAGGGAGAAGTGGACGTTTTCAAGGAAGCGCTAATGAGATTGGAGAAGAGATTCAAACCTACTGCAAGTCTGGCATTAAATAGATTCAAGTTTTATACTAGGGCACAGCATTCTGATGAGACATTTGATGAGTTTTTAACAGCACTACGAGGATTATCTATACATTGCAATTTTGGTGATATGACTGATGAGATGATTCGGGATCAAATTATAGTGCATGTGAAAAGCAGGAAGATCCAAGAACATCTGTGGGTTATGGGGGATCCTAAATTGCAAGATGTAATCTCTACTGCGAAAGCTCTAGAGCAATCTGAGAAGTGGATGAGATCTGTACAGGATGTCGATAAAGTTAATAATATAGAATCTGAGGTGGTGGGTGCAATGATGGGTAGTAATTCGAGTGGTAATCCTGGTTTCAAGAATACTGGTGTGGGTAAGAAATGGGTGAGACAAGATAGGATGGAGAAACTATCCTGTTTCCGTTGTGGTAGTGTGAACCATCTTGCATCGTCGCCCCAATGTCCGGCAGTTGGAAAAGAATGTATGAAATGTGGAAGGTTGGGACATTTTGCTCGGGTATGTAAAGATTTCAAGAAAAGTAACTATGTAGCCAAAGGGAAGATGGCGTGTGTTAGTAGTGGTAAAGATGGTCATGATTGGCTGAAGGGTGATAATGAGCAAAAGGGCATGGTGTTGTCACTCAAGCATGGGGATGAAATACGGTGCGAACAGATAAAACGACCTAGATGTGAGGTACAAATCGCTGGGAGGAGGCTGGAGTTAATGGCAGACTCGGAGTCACCTTGGACAATTGTTACACAAGATTATTTTAAGCAAGTCTTTGAGGGAATTTGGGAATTGACCGATTTGAAGGAACCAGATATTATTGCTGAAAGTTTTGAAGGGAGGACTATTGATGTGACTGGTTTTGTTGAAACTGGAATCACTTTTAAAGAGAGACGTGCCAATATTAAACTGTATGTTGCAGTTAAGGGGGTTAATGTCCTAGGATGGAGGGACCAAGGAAAATTGGGTGTAATTTTGAATCCCCGGTGTAGTGAACCTGTATTAGTGATAGAGTCCAGGGAGGCAACAGAGTGGATTACTTCTAAGTTTCCACAAGTTTTCACTAGTAAATTGGGCAAATTGATCAACTACAGCCACAGAATTAAAGTCAAGGCTAATGCCAAACCTGTAATTCAGAAACTTAGGAATGTTCCCATTAGTGTCAGAGATGAATTAAAGAAGATCTTGTCAGATATGGTGAATGAGGGTGTGATAGAAGAGATTGAATCCTCTGAGTGGGTTTCTCTGATCGCTTTAGCACGAAAATCTGACAATTCTTTGAGACTGTGTGTGGATTTGAGAGCTGTAAATGTTAACATCATTGTGAATTGCCATCCTTTACCCAAGATAAATGAGGTCATTAGTATGTTGGAGGGGGCGAATATTTTTTCCACATTGGATTTGAGATCGGCGTATCACCAAATTGAATTAACAGAAGATTCTAGACATCTCTTGGCGTTTATCACCCCGCAAGGGTTATACCAATTTAAGAGGATGCCGTTTGGATTGGCGTCAGCAGCGTCAGTCTTCCAGAGAGCGATGTTTCATTTGTTTAAAGACATGGACAAATATGTGAAGTGTTTCCAGGATGATGTTTTAATTTTCTCAAAAGATGAAGTTGAACACAAACTGCATGTAGAAAATGTTTGTAAAGTGTTGAGTGTGAATGGTTTGACTTTAAGGGAGAAGAAGTGCAAATTCTTCTTGAAATCTGTTGAGTACCTAGGTCATACAATTTCAGGAGAAGGTGTTGTACCAAAACGATCCCTAGTGGAAGCAATAGTAAATGCTCCTGCTCCTGATGATCGTGAAAAATTATTATCATTCACTGGCTTGTGTGAGTATTATAGCAAATTTATTGAGAATTTTGCTACAAAAATGGAGCCTTTGAGGGAGCTTACGCGAAAAGGAGTTCAATATGTATGGACAGAAAAACAGAGTAATGCATTTGAGAGGATTAAGAAAGAGATAATACAGGCGCCTACTTTGAGACCTTTTTGTGTGGGGGCACAATGCATAGTTACTGTTGATGCAAGCATGTATGGGATTGGTGGGGTTTTATCTCAGAGATGTGGGAGAGACAAATGGAATGTTACGTTTGCTTCTCGCACATTGACGGATGCAGAAAGAAGGTATGCAGTAATTGAGAAGGAATTGCTAGCATGCATTTGGGCTGTGGAGCACTTTCGGGACTATATTTGGGGGTCCAATTTCATTCTGCAGACAGATCATAAGCCTTTAGTAGGTATTTTATCTCCTGGGGGAGGTTGGAATGCCACTGCCCGTATTGCCAGACTTGTTTCCAGGTTGCAAGAGTATTGTTTTAAAATGGAGTATGTGCCGGGTAGAAGTAATGCTGTAGCGGATTGTTTGTCGCGTCTTCCACAGGATGAAGGGAAAGGTGTGAGTATTGTGGAAAGGGATGTGGTATCTTCTGTGTCTGGATACATGTCTGCCGAGTTTGGTAGTATACATGAAGATGAGTGGATGAAGTGTGATGAGGAGGATTTAGTTTTCCAAGAGGTTAAGAGATATGTGAGGGACGGTTGGCCAGGAAGGAATTGTATAGCTGCTGAGTTAGAACCATATGGTAAAGTTAGGGATGAATTGCATATAGAGAGTGGGTTGTTGTTTAAGAATGGGAAGTGCATTCCACCCAAGGGTATGCGAGATGTGATTTTGAAACTGGCACATCGTGGTCATCCTGGAATGTCTTCTATGAAAAGATTGATACGCACTTGTTTTTGGTGGCCTGGTTTAGACAAAATGGCAGATCGGGTTGTGAGGGAGTGTTGTGTGTGTGTAAATGCGGAGAAAATGCTGAGAACAGTACCTGCTCCCCTTGAACCTATTCCCTGGCCGAATTGTCCGTGGCAGAAGTTAGGTTTTGATGTTTCTGACCCATTTTTTTCTCTTCCAACAGATACACGTTATGCTTTGGTGTTAATTGACTATTTTTCCAAATGGCCAGAGGTGAAGTTGGTTGCTCAGGTGACATCTGCAACTATTATTGAGTTTTTCAAGGAGGTGTTTTCTAGGGAAGGATATCCGGAGGTGTTGATTTCGGATAATGGCGTCCAACTGACTTCTGGTGAAATGCAAAGTTTTTTTAAATATAGTAATATCAAACATGTTACTACACCTCTGTATGATCCTCAAGGGAATGGTCAAGTAGAGAGATTCAATCGAGTTCTTAAGGATAGTATTTGCTGGGCAAGAGGATTTGGGGGAATGTGGAAAGAGAAATTAAGGGAGAAGTTGTGGTATTATCGCATTACCCCGCAAAGTACCACGGAAGTGAGTCCATTCAAATTACTGAAAGGAAGACATCCTGTGTCTAAATTGTGTCCGTGGTGGTTTAAGAAGAAACTGAGTAAGGACTGGGAGGATATCTCAGTGGTGGAAGTTAGAGAAAGGGTGAGGGGGAAACAAGAGAAATTTAAGAAGAGATATGATGACAAGTGGAAGGTGAGGGAACCTAGTTTTTCGGTTGGTGATTGGGTAAAGGTGCGTGAGCCAGGTTTTGTGAGGAAAGGTGGCAGGGCTTTGAAGGTTGTAAAAGTGTTCAAAAAAAGTGTTGTTACACAGGATGGTAAAGTGTGGAATGTGAGCAGATTGGCAAAATGTGCTGGTAATTTTGAGTATCATGACGGAAATTGTGGAACTGATCCGTTAGTGATGTTTGAAAGTGGGATGCAATCTGGTGTTTGTATAAAAAAAGGGGCAAGTTGTGAACAACAGGAAGTCATGGAGAATGGTTCTTGTGAAGGAGAGGCTAATATGGAGTTGGGTGACAGTAATGGTAATGTTACTATGGATGATCAGTCTGTTGTGAATTATCATCCTGTGAATTATAATTCTGTTGCGTCACGTGTAAAGTCCTATGTCAGGACGAGACGACAGCCTGCAAAGCTCAAAGACTTTGTTTAGAAAAAAGTATGGTGTTTACATTATGTTTTGATTTACAATACGTTTTCTGTATTCTGTTGTTATATGTATTTTAATGTTTATATTTCTTTTGTTAGTTTTGTTTAAGGAGGGAAAGTGTGTTGTATGTTTAAGTATAGTGGAAGGTTGAGGGGTGGAATGTAGAATGTGGGGAGATGGAACCTGGGGGTTGGAGGTTAGAGCATTCTGATATGGGAGACGGTTGAGAAAGGATGTGTGGACCAGCTTGAGAAAATAAACTTAAGAAATACAAGATTACGTGTGTCCTCATCTTTACAGCAGGTCTTTCTTCTACCTTGCTCCCAAAACCTGGAACTCCCTTCCCACCGACCTTTGCAAAACCAAAGACCTACTGGTCTTCAGAAAGAACCTCAAGACATGGCTGTTCGACCAGTGACCCTCCCAGACCCCTCCCTGGGCTCCCCCCCCCCAGCGCCTTGAGACCCTCCTGGGTGAGTAGCGCGCTCTACAAATTTTTTGATTGATCTAATTGGCTCTCAGACATTGTAGAAAATGTTATTTATATATATATATAATAATAAATATTTAAGAACAAATCCTGCTAACGTATTTTCTATGTCTGGGCGGAGTAACCAAAACACTCTGCCGCACAATGTGGATTTCGGCAAGCGACGGAGTGCATTAGGTCATGCTGCTCGCACTGTTTTTTATCACCAGGTGTTTGTACCGCACTGAAAAATCTGAGCGAACAGCACCATGTGCAGCGCAAGAGGGCACTGCTTTTTTACTGCCACTCGAGTAGATTTTCTACTCAAGAGGCACCTTCCTCAATGCAAATGGAAGGTTTCTCAACACGACTGGTAGCAACCATCCGCGACTGCCCGCATTGAGGAATCTTGCTGGGAGGTGGTCTGAGAAAGATTCTCCTTGCTCGCGCTCGCCAACTTAACGTTGGTGAGGGTGAATGAGGGAAAAACTTCAGGACTCTGTGCTCTAAGCGGAGCGCAGAGTGGGAAAAACTCTGCAAACTCCATAAGTGGAGCGGAGATCACCGCACACCCCTAGTATTTTCTTCTAAGTGGAAGTCAACAGGAAAACATTTGGAAAGAGGGGGCGTAGGGGATTTTCCTTTAATATTGAAGGGGAAGTGAGGAAAAAAGAGCAGGTAGTCCTTGCTTGAAGGATCAAGAGACTGGCGGGGGAATCGGCGGTGAGAAACCAGGTCTACCAACTCGTTAATTAAATGGAAATAGCTAGGTAGGAGGCAATATACGCATATGCGACCGCAGATGAAATGATGGCCAGTCAACTGATTTTTCGAAGGCACGTGGCTCGTTTGCCAGCACGGGCATTACTAGTAAGACGGCATGCAGCTGAAATGCTGGAGTCTCTTCTGTGAGTGTCACAAGGAAGAGGAGAGGCACGCGCGTCTCAAAAGCCGAGAAGGCCTCCCTGCTAGGTTACTAAGCAATGAGCAAGGGTGCGCGGTCTCATTGTCGACATGCACTCTTCATGAGGCAGCCACGAAAGCAAACACACCGCGTTGGAGGCACATAATTCAAATAAAAGCAGGCAATGCGACTTCACAGTCGGGGCAATAAGAAACAGTAAATCAATGTGTGGAGGTAAATAAAGCACCAGTTATACATCGCTGTTAAAGACAAGGTAAACCGCAAATAATACCAGCTATAATAAACAGTACTACAATATTATTAAATGACCAGGGATAAAATACACACAATATAACAATACGTAGACATCAATAAGCGCTAGCAGGAATAATAGTAATCATAGGGTAGAGAGGTACTTATCTTGTGAGCAGCAGCAACAAAAGAAGGAAGATGGCTGCTGGTTGTTGAACCTTATAGTCCTTTGGAATGTTTAAAGTGTTCTAAGTTCTTTTTTATTGTTTCTGCTGCGAGCGGGCAATAAAAGGAGATTGCATAATCCCAGCCTGCGTGTCATGCCATTAAATCAACATACACTTAATTAAATTAAATTATGCATTCTTCACTGAATATTTCACCTCCGGTGAATCCTGGTGCTGTTAAACCAAATGTAGTGCTCATGTGCTAGCATCCTTCTAACTGTGTTAGTGCTAAAAAATAAACCTTAAAATGAATTAAACCGTGATCCTTATTTTCTAAGTAACTTATTCTAAAGAAATGTTTGGATATGAAGGGAAACAAAAGTAAATAAATGACGAGAGATGAGTACGGAGATGCAGTGACAGGGGGATACATTATTATACATTATTACATTATTATATTAATTATTGTTGAATTGCATTCTTCAACTCAAGTGGGTGAGAAAACATAAGTATTGAGATAAAATAGAATTGCACTTGGTTGCCACAACAGGCACACTAAGTTAGATCTTTTTACATTTGGAATTTTGGTTACCTTCTTGATAGTAACGATGCTAACGATCCCCTCTTGTAATGGTGTGTGATGCGTTAAAAGTGACTAATGTTTTCTCAAGGTTTTCCTGATGCAATGGTGACCATTATGATATTCTGTAATTAATCAAATTGTTTGTGTTTTCGTTGCTGTCTTCTCCTTGTCCTGTAGGAATTGATTCCTGTCCAACTGATCAGTTTCATGCATGTTCTCAATCAGTTGTGGATTTAGGATGGCAACTCATAGTGTGCAAGATGGAATTTGCTATGTGTTCTACTGTGTAGTTGGTGTTGGTCAATGTATAATGTTAGATCCAGGAATAGGATTTCTTCTTTAGAAGTAGAGGAACTCACTTGATCGCCCATTTCACTCTCAGACAGTTCAGAGATAAACTCCTGGAATGTGTTGTGTGGACCTTGACAAATCATCAATATATCATCAATATATCTGGCCAAACATTATATTGTTGGTAAATTGGTCATATTTCTCATTCCAGAGGCAGTATTTCTCAACCTTGTCCATAAAAATACAAGTGTACGGGGAAGTGAATTTGCCCCCTACCACAGTCCCTTGATGTAAAAATATGGATCCATTGAATGCGAAAAAATTGTTTTGAAGACAGAAGTCGAGCATTTCTAAAATCATCTGGTTGCTTTTTAGAAAGTGAACCGATCTAGTAGACAGTGCTTTTCTCACTGCCTACATGCTGGCAGAATGTTTAAGTGATGTGTAGAGACTCACTACATCTATTGTAGCCAATATGTCATCCGGTTGCCAATCGATGGTATCCAGTTTGTTTAATATGTCTTTTGTGTCCCTAACACAAGACGGTAAGCACTTCATAAAAGGCTGTAGGTTATTGTCTATGAATCCCCCTAACTGAGAACAGATATTATCTATCCTTGCAAGAATTGGCCATTCTCTGATGGGGCTATTCTTGGTAGAACACATATTGTGGACATTACTGGGTCATTTATGTACAAAAATTGCTTCTCATCGAGAGTTATCAGACATTTGTTGTACTGTTTGTCAAGAAATTCTGACACGTTTTTTTGTACTTCCAAAGTTGTTTTTTTGGGTATTTTTTGTAACATGTGGCATCCTCCAATTGCTGATAGATCTCCTTCAGATGGTCATCAGTATGCAGGTTTACAGCATTGCCTTCTTTACCTGCTTCTTTTATAATCAGTTCTGTGTTATCCTTGAGATCCTTGATTTCCCGTTTCTGTCCTTGTGTAATATTAGATGATAGATATCTTGTTTTGTTTTACTTTTGATATTCCCTTTCAAATCTTCCAGAAGTGCTGCGCGGAAAAGGTCTATTGTATTCCCTAGTGGTCGGGCAGGTGTAAATGTTGATTTCATTAAAAAAAATTGATTAGCTTTTGTATGCGCGGTGTCAATGCCCAGTACATCTGCTCTTTCCGTCACATCTGATGTGGTGTCCATTGTATCTGTTTCTGAAAGATTCATGAGGGGATTTATGTTTTTGAGATCTTGCACTGTTACTTCACTCGTGATTGGTTGTCCAGAGCCTGTTATTCTTGCTCTTGGTTTGTCTGAAAAGAACACTTTTAGTTTCAGACTTATGAATTTAAATAGATCTATTTTAGTTGTTCTTAAATCCCATTGAGTGGTGGGGCAAAATGATAGGCCCCTTTCCAGAACTTCCACTTGGGAAATGGTAAATTCCTGGGACGAATAAGGCATACTTGGTTGGGTGAGGAGAGGGTCGGCCCTACAATTGTCATTTCCACAATAGATAAGCATGCCTCAGATGTTGTGCTTTGTGGTGCATTAGTGTCTTTGTGAAGCAGTAAAGTGTGATGGGGAGAGTCCCTAGATTACAGTGAATATTGGTAAGTTTCAAAAGAATATATTGCAATGTGGTCAGTTAGTTCCTTGAATACAATGTGATGGGTTTATGTCCCGTGGACACTGCTGTGTGGCGTGTCAGTGGCCACAAGGTGCAGTGTAGTAATCATGTGCTACTAGAATGGTGGGGTTAGGGTCTGCCTGATGAAATGCAGTTAAGCAGATTACCTTCTTTGTGGTGCAGTGGACCATAGTGGTTTTCTGACTCTAGGATGCAGTGGTGTGAGAATGATTAGTGTCCTTAGGGTGCAGCAGAGAGTGGTGGGTTAGTGTTTTTAAAATGCAGTATGGTAGGTCAGTTTACAGTGTAAGCTTGCACGTGAATTACACTGCCAGCAAGACCCAAAAGTCTGCTTGACAGACCACCAATAACAGCCCTAGAATACCTCTTTTTGAGTGTTTCGCACATGCTTTGCTTAGAGCAACTTTTGTTGTACAGGAGTATTGAAAGGTTAGCACTCTGTGGCTAGGCCTAAACTAGGATGCTGTTTTAGGCTGGTACTGCTATACCTCACAGCGACAGCACTAAGAGGTCACAGTTCCGTATAACATTAAATAAAATACAATGATTATCTGTAGACTCCTAAAATACTCTCTTGTCTACTAGTCCCACCTCCCCTTGACTTCAATCTATAGTTTCCTACTGAGCACTGAATACACCTCAAGCATGTAATGGCTCCGACCCAATGAAGCAACGATTACGCGTTTTTGCTCCCATGTCCTCACTGTAAAAATCTGTCAAGAATGTTATCCAGATTCAATCATTTTGGGACACGTGTGAAAGTTTCAAAAGTGAAGAGGTGACACCGCCTTCTATCTCTTCCTGTCCAGATTCTAGGTATTATGTGTGAAATTATTAGACAGGACCCTATAGATTCCTTGACTTTTTTACTGGCAGCTTATGTTGCAGTGAATGAAAAAACAACCACTCTCAATGCAAGTAGAGGTGAAATAAGAATTCCTTGAACACTGACACTGGTTGCAACAGTGTTGCTTAGAAAAATTGTCGATGGGTAGTCTGTGTTTGTATGAAGATTTGGCTGAGTTGCAGTAATTGCATTGGAGTTTTTTTGCTTCGCCATACAGCCGAAACAGGTCAGTACCTCCTTTTCAACCAGCCCGTCTCGGGCCTTCCTGGCACAATCAGGGTGTCTCATAATGCTAGCACCACTTATGGTTGTCTAAGGGAACAGTGCTGTCCTATATGTTGAAAAGTTGCAGCTGCTCTAATTCCTCTAGGACACCCAAGGCAGAGATGTCTCACGATGGAGGACAGAGGTTTTAGGAATGATCTCTCATCCTTGGTAGCTTCTGATTAGTAACGGTAATGCAACTGCTATAACTATTTTGGTTAAAATTTGAAAAGATTTAGGAAATTGTGAATTAGGTGGCAAGTGCTGCACTCTTATCTTTTCGCAGAAGAAGCTGAACCTGCAGAATCATGTTTTCGCAGTGGCCCTGCCAATACTTTATCACCATTATGACCAGTTCCTTTTCTCACTGTTCATGACAGTATCAACTGTGACCCTCAGTGCCAGTTCAGAAGTGACCGCCAGACCCAGCGTCCCCAGGAACCGTCGATGCCAGCAACCTCGGCCACAACCATTTGCTTCACTTCTCGGAAACTTTGATCACACTAATGACGGCCTTTTTGGAATGAACATTTGTCCTGTTTAATTCTTTAATTAAATTCAGAATTCAGGTTTTGGCAGCTGTCTAGACATGACAATATAAATGCCACACTTGCGGTGTTACTTGTGCTGCCAAACACAGAATGAGTGACAAATTCACACTTCTAAGAATGGAAATAAGTGAGTTTTAATAGATATCATCCTTTTGAATTCAGTGCAAGATCTCAAAAACCTGCTCTTTGACACTTTTGAATCTTTGTAGGTGTAGTACAGTGGCGGCCGTCCTTTAGGGCGGAGGGGCCACGCCCCCCCACCTTTTGCCCCTTATGAAGAGTGACTGTCAGGCTGAGCAAAGGTCAGCCTGACAGACACTCTTCATTTTCAGGTCAGACAGCCAGGAGTGAGCCATGCGCGATTTGCGCAAACTCTTGGCTGCCTGAGCTGAACTTTGCTGGGCTGAGGAGGTCACAGCTCCTATGGGCGTGACCTCCTCGGCTCAGCAAAGGTGCCTCGAGGCCCTCCCCTGGGTGACGAGGAAAGCGTCACCCATTGACACTCGCCCTGGGCGCTTCAGGTTTAAGCCCCGAAGCGCCCAGGGCGAGTGTCAATCAGTGACACTTCGTCACAGAGTGGGGTGGGGTCAGTAGTCTCACTGTCCCCATCCCACTCTGTGACGAGGCTGGGAGCAGTCCCAACCCTCCTGGGACCTGGAGGCTGAAGGTAAGTGTGTGTGTGTGTGTGTGTGTGTGTATGTGTGTGATGTTTTAAATTGAATGTTTGGTGCGCGCGTGCATGTTTGAGTGTTATGAGTGTTAATGGATGTGCGTGCGTGCGTGTGTGAAAGAATGAGTGTGTATGATGTTTTAAAATGAATGTTTGGTGCATGTTTGAATGGTATGAGTGTTGTTAATGGATGTGCGTGCGTGCATGTCTGTGTGTGAAAAAATGAGTGTGTGTGAGTGTGTGCTTCCCACCGCCCGCTCCCTCCTAAAGCTGCCGGTCGCCACTGGTGTAGTATTATGGAAGACCTTTGATTTTAGAAAAGAAATACATGAAATGTTTTTAGGGCAGTTTCCAGTCAGCCCTCGTCATTCATTGGTCTGCAGTAGTGTCATTTACATTTTGTTTCCACCCACCACAACTTACTGCATGGGCAGTCCACTGGGGGTAATGGGGCAGTGTGTGTTTTTTAAATATATTCTCTCCTTTACTTTAATAATGTTTTGTTGTAAATGTTTCCAAAAGCATTTAAAAAAATGCTAACAGTGAAAGCCTTACCTGCTAGCTCTGTCAACGCTTGTTTGCTTGATTTCAACTCACTTGGATTAAGTTTACCTATTTTATTTTTATCCTGCACACTTTAAACAGAGTACTGGATTTTCTTTGCAAAAAATGTATCAACTTGCAGACAGTTCTCTAACAAACGAGCCTGGAACACAATTACATATTTTCTACAATTCTAATTTCAGCTGCTGTAAGTGCAAGTGCAACTAAAACATGTTTTAAAACGCATTTTCAAATACCAATGATAACAGAATCAGATTTAAAGATATCTACTACGTATCCATGATTTCTAATTATTCCTCAAAATTATTTTCATTTCTTGCTGGTGTGCTCGGTTTGATATTCCAAGATCATACCACGTTCTGAGATTTAGGCCTCATTATTTAGCCTTTGGATCTTGACAGGATTTAATACCCTTAAGTGCATCTGCCTGGTGCAGCGTATGCACTTAAGGCAAAGCTAAATGCTGAGTGGTTGTGATATGGAAGTGCCCTGCTCAACATTCTTTTTTGTTCTGCACAACGAAAGACCTAAAACGTGGTGTTTCTTACTACACGTAAGGGTTCATTTTAGGTCTTGGTTACACACATTTTAGCTGTGTATAGGCAGACCTAATGGTTCTTATACAAAACAGATGCAAGAGTGGGCCTTGCTGGATGGCTTTGTTGTCAATCTCAATTGTCATGCTGCTGTTCCGAGGGGTTTTACTACTTATTTTTGTGTATGTCCCACCTAGGAGGATTTTGGTCTCACCTTGTACCGATTGGATGAGTTGTATCCTTCCACTTACTTGAGGGGGTTCTTTTAAGGTTGCTCTTATGTTCAAGTTAAGGTTGATAGGGTTAGAGTACTGTTTTCTAAATTAGGTGACAAAGGTAGCAGGCCTCTCAACGTTATAAAGCCTACAGACATAACCTTTTTGATTTTGTAAAGCCTTGTGCTTTCCTTATAGAACCAATGCTGTGTCTATATGACTAGAGCCAACTTGTACTCAAATCATCAAAGATCCTCACAGGTAATAGGAGCAGACTACATTTACAGGATTAGTTGCCCCTAATTATATTTCTTTAGGGTATGTGATTGGCACCCTGGGTAATCTGCAAGGCCTCTATCGGAGGGGTTCCAATTTGTAATTCCAGTTGAAATCTTGTAAATAGTTTTTATTTTGAGTATGGTATTTATTTCTGTATGCATTAAAGTACTTTTTTGTTAAAGAAAAAATACTGGCTAGACAATGATAAATTGAGTGTTAATGTGGTGTATTATTGTGTTGTGACTGAGTTTCGAGCCCACAGTACCTCTGTGAATCAGCCTTGGGGTGCTATACCTGTTAATAGGGCACTTAGGGCCTGATTCTAACTTTGGAGGACGGTGTTAAACCGTCCCAAAAGTGGAGGATATACCACCTACCGTATTACGAGTCCATTATATCCTATGGAACTCGTAATACGGTAGGTGGTATACCCGCCACTTTTGGGACGGTTTAACACCGTCCTCCAAAGTTAGAATCAGGCCCTTAGTGCCGTGTTTGAGGGTCTGAGGTAGGAGGTACCACAACACCAGAAATGAAAGACTCCCATTAGTCACAATTAGGCCAAGTAACGTCCAATGACTCTGGGTCTGCATAGACTGGAGTTCTTAAATGAAGCACATTGTGCATTCTCTAAAAAATACAACTGGAGTGGGTTTGTATTGAAAACTCATTGACAAAGACAAAGGGGTTTGTATTGTGAATCTTAATGCAAATGCAATAGGGACCGATTTACATAGGAAATTCTCTGATAAAAGGAATACCAATGGGTTTTACATTGTGAACCCTCTGCCGAATGCAATTGGAATGCGTTAAGTTGAGATGCCCCTTTTTAGGTCTGGCCACAGTAAATGAGAGTTGTTCCAGACTCTATGTTCTTCTCAGTGTATACTTTAGAGTGTCTAAACTATTTGATGGTTCCCTCTAGGTCAGTGGTTCCCAACCTTTTGACTTCTGTAGACCCCCACTTTATCATTACTGGAACCCGTGGACCCCCACTGAAACATTATTGGAATCTGGGGACCCCCCAATAAGTCAATACTGACAGCTGGGGATCTAACCTGTTAATATTATTTAATTTACTAAGGTGTTGCGGGCCCCCTGAGGAGGCTTTGTGGACCCCAAGGGGTCCCTGGACCACAGGTTGGGAACCACTGCTCTAGGTAGAAATGACATGGCAATGTTTATGTTCATGTAAAACCAATAGTTGTACTTAATTGATTTTTAAATGTGGTGAAAAAGCCTCCCACTATGTATTGTGGATGTCTTGACAAAGCCTATAGGCTTAACTTTGCTGATCGCAAAAAGCTTTTTGTTTTGCAAGAAATCCATATAGGAGAATTGCTGTTTTTAGGGTTAAAGCCTGTTGGTTTGCAAATTGCCACCTGATATCACACAGATAATTAGAACAGACTAGATGATCACCGTCAGGTGGGTTAGTTGCCATCTGATATTTCTTGAGCATGACATGTGACACAGATAAAAATTATAAACTGTAAAGCACACACTGTTCATGGAGGATCCTTTTGCATGCAAATATTCCAGCGATATGAAATACTATTAATGTTGTAATTAACGATAGATCAAATTCCATAAATGAATAAATCTTCAAACAGCATGGAATTCGTTTCTGGAAAAATGAATAATTTTTATATATTCACTAATAATATATTCATCAATATAGCAAAGCAAAAGAGAATTTTTAGTGTTTTTATACAAATGCACTGGTGACCTCTCTAGTCCACAATCCCTTTACATCCAAAGGACAGAAGGAGAGCACCAACCCTCCTGACTCTCCAACCACAAAAGGTTAGGTTCCTAAATGAAGTCTTTCAAACAATCAGGAATCACTCTTAATGGACTCCAGCAGCTCATGTGAAGAATTGCGTCATGGAGAGTATAAGGTCGACTTTTTGGTCTCCCAAGGGTCAAACTGTCTATAAGACCATACTCAGGACAATGTGCCAAAGTGGATTAAATCACAATAATTGTTGCTCTACAACACAATAAATAACCCACATTAATAAAACTCTAAACAACACTAAAAGGCAGCAGAAAACCAAACCACGCTGTACATGCAAGTGAATCTCCTACTTACAAGGCACCCCAAAAAACAGCTTACAGAAACCTCAGTGTAAAACTTGCATTTTTCACATCGTCATAACATGCAACACCAAATTTACACCAAAAAGTGTATATACATATATATATGCACATATACATACAAACATACTTACACACATATATATACACATTCATAAAATAAGATAAAATCACCCACCAGTGCTCCATAAACAACTGACAAAAGTTAAATATCCCCAAGCAAAGTGAACCAACTAATACCCGAAAACAATTCCAAAAATAAAGCAACACAGCATATTAATACATGCTTCAACATCAACTTCCTAGAACAGCACTGCTTAATCCTTTTCATCTGGCACATCCAACTAAACAAAAAACATTGCAAGTCAAGAGTAAAGTACTAACATGCGATCTACAGTAGCAGGACTCTGCAGTACCATGTTTACCACTAGTCAGTTACTTCAGTTTAAAAAAAAGGATGATGTAATCTACATGAAGACAAAATAAACGCCAATCCATTAACCAGAATCCCACAAAACACACTCAACTTCAAGTCGCTAAAGAAAATAAATCCATTAGACACAAATATTACTTACTTCACCACAGATACGTAAACTCCCAACGGGCTCGAATCAATCATAAAGCTCAGGCATGCAAACAAGCAGTACCTTTTAAACAAACGCCTGGAGGGCATAGCCCCTTAGAAGTCACATGACCTATCCACACAACTGCGGGAGCCATCTTGGAACAGAATATGTTTCATCAAACCTATTTAATTCCTGTTCAGTCCTAACATTTCATACAAAAAATGGGCAACAATATAATGCATTCAAACATCAAAGTGAATCCAGATCTTATTAACACAGGTATACAGTTATAAGTATCTGGGTGGACAAATAGTCCCTCTTAACCCAACGCTAGGAAGGCCTTACCCCTTAAAAATCACATGACCAGTCCCCAAAACTGTGGCAGCCATCTTGGAACTGAGTATCTTTCATCAGATCTAATCAGGATAGAATATCTAACAAATTTCTAATCGGTCGAAATCGTTACATATAAATAAATGGCCAACATTATGATACACAAATCAAACCTGTATCAGCTAGAGGCCTCTCAAACATCAAAGTAAATGTGGATCCTGTTACAAACAGCTATGCAGTCATAATAGTCAAGGGTACTTCTGTTTTTTTTTTTACATTTTTTTATTTTCCATTCTAATATGGCCACCTGTCATGTTATAAGGCTGAATTTAAAATGACCACCTGTATCATGACACATGTACACACATGCTTCATGAGGCATGTACACATATGTGGCATGACACATGCATGTGCATTGGCGTCCATTTTAGAATGTGTTTGTTTAATGGAAAACCCATTTCAAAATTACCAGAATTGCATGAACTTGTGTGGTGATGTATGCATGTGACTACAATTGGGAAACCATTGCCAAAGGCAATAACTTAGCCTTTTAGTACTGCAACCTATTAGTTGTGCTATTGTTTGTTTAAATTTTCCAGCCAAGACCGCCACGCGGTCCTTGCAGGAAAAATCAGTGACAGTAAAGCCACCTTAGAATGGGACAACTACCATTGCTACTGACACTGCTACCTGGTAGCCCTATGTTGAAAGGTCTTTTCTATCAGAAAAGTGGCACTTCCCCACCTTGCAACTGGGTGGGGTTCTTAGGACATGTTTGGCAGGCCCCACCGATTTACGGCAGAGCTGGCACGTCACAAGGACTTCAGCCCTTCTAAGCTCACGACTTCCCTGCCTTACTTAGCCTGATTGATCTCTATTGGAGTCTCATCCAGCTTTGGCAGCAGTCAATCAAAGGTGGCAACCCATCCGTCACTTGCTCTCCGCCATTCGTCATTGCATTTCCATCCCCCTCCACGTCAAAGTCATTGCATTCTGGTTTTGACAAATAACCTTCTGCTGTGAACAATGTTCTGCTAGTCAAAAATATGACACCTGGTCAGCATTTGTTTCTGATCAAAATGCTCTTGCTGTGTCAGCGAGAGTACTTTTGTTAGAAATAGACCACTGCTACAGTGGTCAACTAAATATTGTACTGGTGGTCTGCTGCAGGAAACGAGACCATCAGCATTACTGTCTCGGTGAACATGCCGCCATGGTTAACATGATCCCCTTACTCTGATAGATACGATGACCTTCTAATGTGACATCAACTGTTGACAGTACACGACTGGTTGGGAAACATGTTCATTGAGAATATTATAGTACAAAGTCTGGCATACTTTCCATGTCCGACTTAAAATGGGGTGCCTGTGCAGAATTGAAATTACATGTTTTATTTTAGATGTATCTCACTTTATTGTGAAAGAGTGCTGTATTGATTGAGGTGCTCTTATCTATTGTGCTATTCCGTACATACCTTCAAACTGTACCAGCCATTTCCTGTCGATGACCTTCATCACAAGTCTGACAAATTTCAATTTTAGCTAACTTGAAATGCAGAAATTTATGACCCCTCCCGCTTTCATTTATCTCTTGTTTGTAATGTTTTTTGTGAGCACGAGTATTATATGTTTTTTTTAAAAACGGTATCTTGATTTCTTGAACTAGAGATTGCAATTTTTCATTTGTGCTTTGAGTAACCGTAACAATGCTGGTTGCTTGTGATGCATAACATGCCAAACCACTTGATTTTTACAACCATCGCATCATAAATTCAATGACTCATCAGATGCCATTGTTTGATCCAGTAGTCTGTATTTAACGTGTTGTAGAGTTAACAAGAGCGATCTTTAAATTAAAAAAACACGAGCTGTAGATGGGAAGCTGTGTAGGTGTCCCAACAGCTTTGTATTTCCATCTGTTGAATTGTGGTTTTGTGAATGGAAGCACATGCTGCATACACTTCATTTCTACAGTTAATTTCTTGTTAATTTTGAATGAGTGAAATGTTATTTCATATGGTGTTTTCAAATGGTGCCACTTCAAGTTACTAGTTCTCTTCTTTGATTGTCTTCTCCGAACTACTAGCCAGGGGTAATTTGGCGGTGTATTTGACTCATTCTAAAAATCGAAAAGGGTTTTATTTCTGCAAAAGAAATGTTCAATACCATGGATATTTGTTGTCTGGGGAAGCAGGGCAACTTGGTATTCCAGCTCTGCCACATTGCCCCTGAGAAATACAGAATGAATTACTACAAAATGTAAGATTCCCCCCTTCTGGACAGTTTCTCACCTAAAGCCTTCACCACCCTTTAACTGGTAAAATGGCTGAAGGGTTGTGCTGCTCATCCCCGATTCTGACAGAAACTCCATCACCAAAGAGGTCTGCAACATTGAAGCCGAGGGAAATCTCTTTTCATAACTATAGGGAAGAATTGAATAACACATAATACTGATGGCTTTACCTTGTTTTTTTGCAATATTTACATTCCTATTTCATTTGTTTCGCCTCCCCAGATGTGAAAATGCCAGTGCCTGCATTATCACATCTCCAAACTGCAGGAGGGTCCACCTAGTGAGGTGGTCACCCACTGTGGGACAGCAGTCAGACAGAGGCAAGAGGGGAGGAAAAGGGGGAGTCAGGAGCGAAGAGGAACTTTGACTATATGTAGGCCAGTTCGCTAGGTGCAACAAAAAAAAAAGTTAACCTCACAAAGGTGTCAGTGTGTTCAATACATGTAGGTCTACGGCAATGTGACATGCACAAGATTGAAGGCAGTACTTGCTCACCTACTGAGGAACATTCAGAGTGCGCTAATATGAGATTTAAGCCATTGTTAACATACACATACGCCAAATAAACGCTTCAACGACTTGTCAGGGGTAGTAAGCACTATCTAAATGCAATTTCAGTTCAATTCAATACACAAGGACATCATCATTTCCAAGGGACTGCTGGCTAGACTAGAAAATTGAGCAGTCCTGCCACTGACAGCTATGAAATGGTCTCTCTCCTTTAATCTGTCAATATAGGACGCTACGAAATAATTGTTAGTCCACCGGGATATATGCACATTTTCATTGAAAAATTTAACTTTCTTTAAAAGGAGGGCATACGTGATATGGTTGATTCTCACTAAAAAAGAGGTTCCATAAAGGATGCTAATATTGCAAAATACAGGTATAGGTAGTTCCAGCAATGCACAACACAACACTGCTCAACAGTACAGCACATCACTATGGTGTAGTGATACATTCGCCCCCCTCAGCTTTCCTGGTTTTACTACTTAGAAAACATAGAGGCCTCTCCCATGAAGGCTTCTTCAACATTGGTTCTGACAGTGATGACAGTGATGTGGCCTAGTCCCTATAGCTTTTGCCTTTGGAACAAAGAAAACCAGCTTTGAATGCCAGCCTCAGTTCAATATCTTGTGACTCTGTGCCAATTAATGCTGGTGAGAGGGAAAAAGATTTCCTCTGGGCTGGCGGATTTCTCCGATTGCTCCCCCCCTCCCATCCAAAAAAATGCCTGTAATCAAGACCTTAAGGAGTCAACGTTTAAAAGAACCTGGTTTACTCGTTACAATTTAAGACTCAAGAGCACACCAAAGAGTACACATGCACATGTAAACGGCTCAAAAGCAGGTGGTGTCCTTTCAGTCAGAGCCAACACTTCCCATTGTTGACACATGCAGGGCACTTGAACTATTACATCACTAATCAGTCTACAAGGTTCCAATATACAAAATCACCACACATAAATATTTTGAAAAAACATATTGCACCTATCTGATGAGGTGTGATACCCTGAAACTGGTCCCAGGATGCTTTGTTCCAATCCAGGGAGGACCAGGCCTGGCAGCTCTGTCTGGATTATTCCCATGGGGAACAGGGTCATGATACATTTGCATATGGCTGGGTCCAAACTGGGGTGGCATGGTGAGCAAAAGAACAATAGATTTAACCCAGGTCTGTGACTGGGGGTGAGTGTTTGAAAACTTTCAGCACTCCATCCATCATCTTGTTCTGTTGCAGAATCAATATTGGTGCGCCTCCAAGCTTGGGTAGCAGAAAAGGCTATTATAACCTTTCAGCAAATTGGCTGTTTCTGCACTGCAAGTCATCTATGAGCAATATATGTAATGGAAAGAACAGTAGAGGTATGCCATGTTTGCACATTTTTAATAGCTTTCAACAAGGTAGATATACCTCATGCGTGGTATTAGCTGGCTGCCCTAGAAATTAGCAACACAAAAGAGAAGGTGAGCAAAAGAACAATGGATTTAACCCAGAATTGTGACTGGGGGTGAGGATGCTTGTTTCCGGTCCAGGGAGAATCAGTACTGGCAGTTCGGGCTGGACTGTTTCCATGGTGAATAGGGTCAAGACTTATTTGCATATGGGTGGTCCCCAAACTGGGGTGGCGTGGTGGGCAAAAGAATAATGGATTTAGCCCAGATCTGTGACTGGGGGTGAGTGTTTGAAAAGTTTCAGCACTCCGTCCCTCATCTTGTTGTGTTGCCCAGAAATTCCCTCAGTATAGCTGACAATTTTGATTCCCCTTCTCTTTGGAAAATGGGCTAGCGTGCTTGTGGGATCAACTGCTGGCATCACAAAGAAAGTAACTAGTCTGTATGGGCTGAAACAGGGCCCTCTTTTATCATCTTTCTATATTCGTTTTATATTTATGACTTATGAATAGTCATTAACACAGTTTCAAAATTTCCCACCAAATCGGGTAAAACAAATCTGAGCGCTCTGCTATATGCAGATAATGAGCTAATCTTAGACTTTATTCTGGTTAATCTCCAAAGAGACCTTGACTCCTTATGTATTCATTTCAATTCTACCTTTTGAAAATTATCATGGAAAAATCTAAAAGTCACAATGGAGGCAATGTAACTTCACCTTGTATTTGGGGGAAAGAGAATTTGGAACTAGTGTCCACTTATAAATCCTTACGATTCATGATACCACAACATTTGTACCCCTCATCCCGAGTCCAATATATTTCAACCAAAGGTCTTCTTCCATCAGTCTCCTCACGGGGCATCTTGGCCTTCATAAAAACACCTTAATCACACATTAACTGTAAACGATGCCAGGATTCCGCCAATAACCTTGCATGGCACTGGAATTAGTATTATACAAGCATTTACATTTTCTTGATAGAGTGAATGGAAAAATTATAAAAACTCTATTAGATATTCATAAACGTATTCCCATCTTTGTCTGTTTGTCTTTTTTTATTAGATAAATTGGGTCTAAAATCTGGCTCTTAGTTATCTACTTTACCTGTAGACTCCTTCTCAGAATTAATTACAAGCGTAAGAGGGAAGATGCATTACGAGGAAGTTATTGACTGTTGTAGTTATGAAGTCCACCAAGATACTGTCTGCTTAAATGCAAAACCTAAAGTGATGCAGCCATATCTATTATTACTTGTCAACCATATGCTATGTAGATTGATTTTAAACATAAGAACTAATGACCTAATTCTAAATACCAATTTATCAAAATGGTATCCTCATCGTGGTCAGAATTCGATTTGCTTGTTATACATATTAGCTCCACTGGATCTTACAGATGTTTTCTTCCTTTGTCCAGTCCTTCGCAACATACGACAGAAGTTAATTCTAAATAAAATAACAGTGCCGATCGAGCTTTGAACATTCTATGTAACCCTATGGCGGTGGTGCAAATTATAGGATTGATGTACACACTCTTTATGTCTTTGATTACCATTTTAACTATGTTTCTTATTTATTTTGACTGCTTTGTATTGATTTTTTTGGGTTAAATAATTTGACATTTATTACACTGAATAAATGTGATGATGATGATCAAGTTCACTGCAATACAATTTATTTTTACATTTAACTTTTTGACTAGACTGTTCCAGAACAATTTATCGCTATGAAAAGTGATTAGCTTTGTGTCTGTTTTTGTTTTTGTTCGCATATGTGTTAAAGTATAACAAATGCAATTTTAATATGGGCTAAATTCACCCTTAGAATGAAGATGATGATTATGAATTCACTGCAGTCACAAGGTGAATCTTCAGTGAGAAGATATTAAACGTATCTTTCTATATCCTATAGGTATTCGTTCGTGGAACATTGACCTCACTTCGTGTGACCTGAATCAGCAGCTCAGGCTTTTTGTGACACGCCATCTTGCCCATTTCTCATCAGATGTTAAAGGTAAGCTTTGCTGAAGCTTTTTTCTAAAAGCACTAATTATTTTTTCTACGTCTTGCCTCTATTTGCTGTATGTAAATTGCTAGATTGCTAATTTCAATCTAGCAAGCTAAAGACGCACCGGCTTTGTAATGGCAGAGCTGTCAGTAGAACACTCTTTAGGTGGAACCCATGGTGACAAGGGCTAATGTAATTTCACCAAAATCATTGGGGTAGTATATGTGCTTTTAACTGGCATCTGAGCAGCTAGGTTGGGACATATTACGTTTTAGTACTTTTGTAAACACAAGAGTGCAGCATGTAAATAAATAGTGCTTAATGACATCTGCAGCTAGCTATAAGTGAAAGCTTGATGCTCTACTCCAATAAGCAAACCAGGGAAGTGCAATTACCAAACCTACTGGGTGGAAAGTGGAAATGCAAATTGTTATTTGACCTGTGTACTAATAGGTCACATCGTAAATTGTACATTTGCAGGGGGTCGTCAAACAACCTGCCTAATGAATATTAATTAGGCCTCCCAGTGTTTGGCTGCAAAGGCTAAGATGAAAGCCTGCAAGTGATAGCAGACCCGTGTCCCCGTATTTGCATTCTCAAATGGGAAACATTTGTTTAAAGCAGCACATGCCTATTAAAAGGTTCAGAGCTGCTTTAAAAAATGTTTCCCATCGAGGAAGACAGTGTGGAGAATAGACACTGCCATCTCCACCTGAAGCTGTGGTCATGATTCTTAAAGGGGAAGATGCCCCCAGGCATACATCTATACATCCTTCTAAATCATTCTTCTCTAATAATTAAAATGTGAATGCTAATGATACTGCCTGAAAGAAGACAGTGGAAAATCAGTTTGATGTTATATTTAGATATTTGCTGTCTGATGTGTTTGACTTCTTTTTAAAAAAATATGTAAGGTAAGTGCCAGAGTTAACTAAACTGGGGGAGAGAAAAAGGCATAACCGAGGCACATGTATGGAGGTGAACAGGGTTTTCTGAATACATATAATGCCAGTATTCTACAAATTAAAACAGCAATGGAAGAAGAAGGGTTGGATGTAGTCAAACAGGGGGACAACCAACAATGTATATCATGGCTAGAAGGATGTCAGTGATCCTAATCCCCTCTATAAATTTCAGTTTCTTAAGGTACTAAACTCAGATTTAAACCATATGACCTTCACAGTAGATGATGAAGCCTACATATAATTCCTTCAATGAGTTTCCAATTTGATTGCTACTCTTAAGTTCTTTTAGTTTAGTTTTAGTTCCAGTCCTAGAAATAGGCTACCATTATATTTCTGCCTTTGCTAGTACAGCATGTTCTGTCCTTAGGGCTGTCTTATTGACCCCAATATGGTAAAGACTGTAAGGTGTGACATCTATCACGTTTCTTTCTTGATTGACTGAAGAAAGAGCTAATTCACCCAACAGCCTGGTACCAACCTCCATTTAAAATATAGAAATTGACGCTTGTCAAGTGTCATATTAGGAGTGTCCAAGCTGGGAGGAAAAAGCTACAATAGGCAAAAAACACTTTTAGAAAATGTAGTCAATTAAATGAATGCAAGTATTGAAAAAACAAAAACTCTACCCTAAACCAGGATTGTGAAGAACCCAGCATAGATCTAGACCTAGAACTACAAAATCGAGCAGAAACACAGCTACAAAGTAGAGAAAGTATCATGGGACAAAAGTGGTAGCATTTGGGCAATAAATGCAGCACATCCATCTTTTATCAGTGCTTTCTTATGTAGAGTCTACAAAGGAAATACGATCATAGAAAATAGATTGGCATCATCTTGGACAGGCAACATCAGGCAACAATCACTGGAAAAGTCATCATATTAGGAAGGGTAACATATATGTTTAGCCACACTGACATCTTTAAAGATAAGGTGTCTTGCAGTCACCAGAAGAACCCTCCATTTCACGGCCCTTTTCCTGCGCAAGCCTCCATGCCCCTACCCTCTGGGTGACTGCAGCTACAGAAATGCCAACAGGGTCTGAACAGCAAAGGGAGAAATGCCTTGCTGTGCCCATAGCACAGGGCCAAAGATATATTGCCTCTGCATTCAATGAGCTTGGAAACCTGGAATGTGCTTCTTTCTCATCAGTGCACACTGCTGTCTCTGGTAAGTTCCCGACAAAGATGAAACACAGTATCCAAGACATGGTCTGTCAGTGTCTGTTTCTAGCATATCTAATGACTTTCTGGGTGAGACCGAACCCGTTCCAAATCTTTCTGCAAGTCTTGGAGCATGAAGACACCCAGATGTGTGTGCTTGCACACACACACACACACACACACAATCATGTTTTTATGCAAGATGGCAGCATTGCCTCTAGTTTTATTTATTTTATTCCTCCTTTAGCTATGTTGTGTAAGCAATTTATACATGCTTGTTCTCATCACTTCATCATGAAAAACACTGATGGATTTTGTCCTCTAGAAAAGCTATTGGCTTTGTCAATTTCCTTTAGCCGTGTTGTACAGCGCTGCGGTGCAGCACTTTTCAAAGTTAGAAAAGAAGTGCTATGTCGTAATTAGCACAGACTGCGAGAGATGGGGTTATTCTCTGCTTTTAGAAAAAAATGTTTAACATTCTTATGTCTGAGCTGAAGTTTGCCATTTTGGCCCTTCATTAGGACAGTGTCAAAAAGCCAGGCAGAACTAGATGTGCAGTGCCATTTGCATCATTGTAGTAGCTTGACATCCATATGTGTGACTTTCAGGCCTTTTTAGAGGGCAGAAGTTTGGTAAGGAATGAAGAGGAAGGGTCTGGGGGATGAATAGGGCAAACAAGAACTGGTGAATGTTGGACCGGACAAGCATGCTAGGGCCATGAAATAACTGACACTACCCCCAAAACATGTGTTGGCCTGAGAGGAACAAACCTTTACATCACAGACTTTACTATGCAGGACCTTTACCATGCAGTCTTTACTATGCAGCTACGTATCACTCAGGTAAGTATTTATACCTTTACCACACAGTACTTTACCACACTGTAAAGTATTTTTTAAATAATATACTTTTTATGTTACTCGAAAAAAATGGTTTAAGGATCAGTAGACATAAATGGAGGTAAGGGTGACCTTAGGGTTAAGGGATGGGTAGAGTTAAAGGGTGGTGATGGTGGCTTAAGAACACTGGGGTGGGATAAAGGGAGGTGAGGGTGATTTGAGGGTTCATGGTAAGAAGTGAGAGTGACCTGACTGGATATTATGATATGGTACATCCTGTCACTGCATGGTATGGTATAGTATATTATGGTAGGGTATGATACGGCATGGCATGGTGAGGTATGGTATGTATGGTACTGATGGGTAGGGTAAAGAGAGTTGAGCATTATTTGTGGATTCAGGGGATGATAGATGTAAATAGAAGTGAGGGTGACTTGATGGCTTAGCGATGCGTATAGGGAAGGGGAGGTGAGGGTGATTTGAAGACCTATGGTTGGGTAGAAGTAAGGGGAGGTGAGGTTGGCTTGAGAGCCCAGGTGTGGGTAGAGGTAAGGGGAAGCGAGGGATAGGATGATCTGAGGGCTCATGGGTGATTAGAAGTAAAGGGTGGGTGAGGCTGACTTGAGGGCTCCCGGGTCGCCAGAGCTAATGGGAGGTGAGGGTGACCTGAGGGCTCAGGGGTGGGTAGAGGGAAAGGGAAGTGGGGTGCCTTTAGGGCTAAGGGTTGGGTAGAGGCAAAGGAAGGTGAGGGTGACTTGAGGGCTTAGGGGTACGGTATGTTATGCTATGGTATATTATTGTATGGTATAGTTGGGTATGGTATGGCATGGCATGGTTTGGTGTGATGTGGTATAATATGTCCTGCTGTTTTATAGCATGGTATTCTATAGGCTGTTATCGTATGGTATTTTATGGTACGGCCTTTTATTGTATGGTATGGTTTGTTACTATATAATATTGTTTGTTGTGGTCTGTTATTGTATAGTATAGTATGGTGTGGTATGAGTATGGTATTGTGTTATTAATGCATACAACCTATGAACTGCCAACAGCATACGTACACATGCATTTAGGAATTATCACCAGTAGTTACAATTTAAAAGCATATAAATTACGTTGGTTCTCCTAAATTTGTTTGGAAGACGGCATTACACAGAACGCAACCAAAACAAAGATGAGTCAAAAACAAACACACCGTTAGTGAATGCTGTAACGTGTAGCTTTATTAAAATGTAATCAATTGTGGTATGTGGCTCGGAAAAGACTGGTGGTAGAAAAGAGGCTTACTGGAAAGTGAAGTTTTGAAAAATCTGGAATCAAAATCTGAAAGCAAATGAGCGTAGGGAGTGGTGGGCTCAAGACAAAAAAGAAAAAAACTAAGACGACTGGAAAGGTTTTACATTTTTGTTAGGTTGAGCATAGCAGCGCGCAAGTGCTGCTTTTCCAACGTGTTGGTATCTATGTGGGTTTTTAACCACACCCACCTCATGCCCATCACTTTCACTCGTTCATGGGCTTGCCTGTCAAAATTCCTTTGTTATCATTTGTAAATGCTTTACGTTTGTCCCTCCTCCTGATACTTTTGTTACCGCCTTGGCCATCGACCCTGTTACATGGATAGTTGCACTTTTGCTGATACATTTTTTACTCTGAGCGAACTTCTTTTTCCTTTTGTGTCTCTCCTTTGCGCTCATGGCGGCCATGGCGCTTTCAATCGGCCTGCTTATGTCTACTAATGTTTTACTTTTCATTTTCAATTAATGTGGCAAAAAGACCAGTTAGGAATTTACAATGCTAATAGCTCTAAGTCGAGGAAACGCGCGACCCATTGTATTGCAAATGCTTGTTTCTTTTGGATACAGCATAAGTATTATAGCCCCCGAAGAAGAACTTTGTAGTCCGAAATGCATTGGGCATGGTCTAAATTCTAATAGAGAAGATACAACAAGTAACTGAAGTTTGTAAAATGAAGATTAAAAACGTGAAGTAAAAAGAACATTCAGCTCTAAATAAATATAAAAATTGGTCAGAAAAAAACGAGAAGTTTAATTATTTTTGTAGGCATTTTGAACAGACAACTGTGTGTTTAAGGATTATATGACTAAAGACATACAGCTTAGTACATCTTCACCATTTCCTAGGCTTCCTGGTGCTTTCGAACATTAAGGGCAGGCTAATACCTACGAGTGTGAGTTTATTCAGCATACTTTCTTTGTAGCAAGAAGAGGACGAGAGGTGATATTCTGTTTTATCAAGCGAGTAACCACGAATGATGTGTTTCTAATAAAAGGTATTCTTATTATGGTGTCCAAAATCCAAGGCATTCGCACTTAGTTGCGGTAGATGAATTATAGTTCAAGACTACTTGCATTTGCACCTTAATAGATCCAATGCATCTGCACTTTATGTGGGCAGACTAACCACAGTTTGAGATTTGTACATTCGCACCTTAATAGGACAAGTGAAATACTGCTATGCATTTTAAAATATCTTTTGCACATCAGGTATTAAGATCTAAGATCTAATGCACTAAAGTACAGCCTAAGATGTAATGCATCTGCACTTTAATGGCTCCAACACATCAGCACTTTATTTGGGTAGATAAAGCACAGTTCTAAATCCAATTAATTCACACTTTGCTGCAGTAGACAAAGTATAATCTTAAATTTGCACCTTTATAGATTCAATGCATCTGCACTTTACATACGTAAATACCCCCCCCCCCACCCCCCAGCCCCCTGTTGCTGAGCCCTTTTTTGGCTATTTGGGGTAGTTTGCGCTTAGGCCTTCATAACGTTTAGTCCACATAAGCTATCCACACCAAATTTGTGTCCTTTCTTCCAACATCCCAGGGATTGTAACGGTACCCAGAGTTTGTGGGTTCCCCTGGAGGAGACCAAGAAATTAACCCAAATACAGCTAAAATTTCGTTTTTTTCTGAAAAATGGGAACAAAGGGCTGCAGAAGAAAGCTTGTGGTATTTCCCTGAAAATGGCATCAACAAAGGCTTTGCGGTGCTAAAATCACCAACTTCCCAGCTTTCAGGAACCGGCAGACTTCAATCAGAAAACCACATTTTTCAACACAATTTTGGCATTTTACTGGGGCATACTCCATTTTTACTATTTTTTGTATTTTCCAGTTAGTGACAGCAATGGGTGTAAAACCAATGCTGGATCCCCGACAGCTAAACATTTCTGAAAAGTAGACAAAATTCTGAATTCAGCAAGGTGTCATTTGTGTAGATCCTACAAGGTTTCCTACAGAAAATAACAGCTGAAATAATAAATATTGAAATTGAGGTAAAAACAACCATTTCTGTCCATGTTTTCTTCAATAACTTTTTCCAGCTATGGCAGATTTTTGAAAGCAATAAATTGTTACGTCTGCTGGACTCTTCTGGTTGATGGAAAATATAGGGGTTATAGGTTCATCAAAAACCCTAGGTACCCAGAGCCAATAAATGAGCTGCTCCTTGCAATGGGTTTTCATTGTATAACAGGTGTACAGCAATTCATTTGGTGAAATATAAAGCATGAAAAATAGGTATCAAGGAAACTTTTGTATTTCCAAAATGGGTACAAGATAAGGTGCTGAGAAGCAGTGTTTATTTGCACATCTCTGAATTCTAAGGTCCCCATACTAGCATGTGAATTAGAGGGCATTTCTCAAATAGACTTCTTTTTCACACATTGTCTTACATTTGGAAGGAAACAATTTAGAGAAAGAAAAGAGGCAATAACACTTGTTCTTCGTTTCTGTGTTCCCGTAAGTCTCCCAATAAAAATGGTACCTCATTTGTGTGGGTAGGCTTAGTGCCGCAACAGGATACGCAACATGGACACATCACATTTTTATTTTGAAATCTGATGTGTTTTTTGGAAAGTGCCTAGCTGTGGATTTTGGTCTCTAGCATAGCCGATACCTAGGAAAACCTACTGAACCTGTGCATTTTTTAAAACTAGACACCTAGGGGAATCCAGGATGGGGTGACTTGTGGGGCTCTCACCAGGTTCGGTTACCCAGAATCTTTTTGCAAACCTCAAAATGTGGCAAAAAAACACTTTTCCGTCAGATTTCGGTGCTGCAAAGTTCTGAAATCTGAGAGGCGCCACAGACTTCCTTCCACCCAGCATTCCCCAAGTCTCCCAATAAAAATGGTACCTGACTTGTGTGGGTAGGCCTAGTGCCCACAACAGGAAATGGCCCAAAACACAACGTGGACACATCACGTTTTCCCAAAGAAAACTGACCTATTTTTTTTTGCAAAGTGCCTAACTGTGGATTTTGGCCTTTAGGTCAGGAAAGCCTAGCAAACCTGGACATTTCTGAAAACTAGACAGCTAGGGGAATTCAGAATTTGGTGACTTGTGGGGCTCTCACCAAGTTCTGTTACCCAGAATCCTTTGCAAACCTCAAAAGTTGGCAGAAAAAAACACCTTTTCTTCACATTTCGGTGACAGAAAGTTCTGGAATCTGAAAGGAGCCACAAATTTCCTTCCAGCCAGCTTTCCCCCAAGTCTCCCATTAAAAATGGTACCTCACTTGTGTGAGTAGGCCTGGTGCCCATGTCAGGAATGGATCACACAATGGTCAATGTTAGTCCTTACATGAGGGCAACTGTTGACCCTGGGGTGATCTATTCCTGACGCAGGCACTAGGTACAGGCACTAAAGTGGGGTAGCATTTTTATCAGGACAGGTGGGGAAACACTAGGTGGTAGGAATTATGTGGATCCCAGTATATCCCTGTAGTTTGTGTGACAGAAATGCAAGAAAAATATAGAATTTTTACTCAACATTTCATATTTGCAGGGCATTCTGGGTAAGACAACTTTTGGGAACATACACAAATCACACCTCTGTGGACTCCCCCGGGTGTCTAATTTCCAGAAATGTCTGGGTTTGGTAGGTTTCCCAAAATGGCAGCTTAGCCCAGCGCCAAAAACGCAGGTACCTCCCTTACAAAACCAGGTTGTTTCGTGATAGATAATTTTGATGTCTCCACAATACGATTTAGGCGGTGGAATGTGGGGATGAACCAAATTGGGGAGCTCTCAAGAGAGCACTCTCTCTGTGCTTGCCGCTACATGCACCTGATTTCTGGGTTGGGCTAACCCGCTATTGTCCTGCTGCACAGACTGTGCTTGTGAATGGACAGCAGGATTGTCCTCATCACCTCCCTCAGAATCACTGGAAGAGGAGTTGTCAGAAAAATCACTCCCAGAGTCTGCACCACTGTCCTATCCTTCAGATGCTGTCTCAGTGTCTGCTGTCTCAGTCTCTGATCCTACGTCAGAGCTGTCCTCTATAACCCGAGTTAGGGCTTGAGCAGCAGTCATCAAACGAGACGCCATCTCTGCTACTGGCTAAACTGTCGCTCTAAAAGACTAGCCTACGTAGACAGTCACAGAATTGCTGGTGGGTGGGTGTGAGATGCGTACAACAGTAAAGGTCAGTCACCTTACTTTTACTTCTTCCCTCAATCAGCACGTTCTCTCAAGACACTAAAAAAAACAAAAAAAACACACTTACTTCACCTTGTCACATACCAATCATCACAGTCTTTACCACCTCTGGGACCCAGTTCAACAATCATTATTGGTGCTCCCACTCCCAAGACCTCTTCGGATTCCCTCACTACCACCCAAAAGTGCCCTTCATCTCTCCATAGCCCCCCTCGCACATAGATTTAATTTGTATTATAGCGCAGGTAATGACTGGTTTTACTAATCCACTCAGCTATTTACATAATATACAGATTTGATATGTTCAGTAGGCTTATAAACCTTCTGCGTTACTTTATGGCATCAAAACTGCCACTGGGCAAAAGTCAGATCCTTTTGTAGCAAAAAAAATAATCACAAGAGTTACTTGACTTTTTTTATTGCTGCCTAAAAGCTACAGTTGAAACATGTGAGTTGAAGTATTTGCATTGCTTTGAAGACGCAAGCTGCAACTGCAAGAGAACTGGGGCGAATATATATATATATATACAGTATATATATATATATATATATATATATATATATATATATGAGACTAATTAGGTGCCTGTAATTAGACAAGCTGAAGCCATGCCGGTCTTTTCACTACGAAAGAAATGCCTGGAACACTTCCAGCACTGGCTGCACCTACGAGGATAAAACACTTTTATATTTTTCTCTGCTGATGAAGGGATTGACCCAGAAACACGTGTCCAGAGATGATGTTATAATCTAAGGCCTGGAATAATGAAACTGCTTAAAGAATTCACTGTGAGTTGCTGGCTTTGCTTTTTCTTCCCGTTTATGTAACCTGTTGGGAGTGCGCTTTCACATGAGGACAACTTTGTTTTTGATATATATATATATATATATATATATATATATATATATACATATATATGCAACACAAAAGGATGATGGACGGAGTGCTGAACAATGCAAACACTCACCCCCAGTCACAGATCTGGGTTTAATCCATTGTTCTTTTGCTCACTATGCCACCCCAGTTTGGACTATATGTATATATGTCTATATATAGATCTATATAAATATATAGATCTATATATTTTTTAATAGCTGTATGGTTTCCCTGGGGGCCATAGTGGCTATTAAAAAAACAATTGTCCCACAGGGCTTTGCCCTGCCCACGGGCGACCCCCTGTCAATTTATTTTTTTAACCCGGAGGGGGAGGGGGGGCACGATGGTTAACTGAATTCTTTTTTTTTTAGGGCCGACCCCCCCCCCCCCCAAAATGAATTCCCTGGTGTTTAGTCAGGTTTCCTGGCCGTTGATCGCAGCTGTGCACAGCGGAACATGCACAGCATGAAACCATTGGCGGTGCGCACCTCGGTGGGCTAGAAAATCACTGCCAATAGAAGGCAACACCAGATTGGACAGTTCGAATACCCCACACCTAAAACACATACACACACTACACACACCTGTTCACTGCACCATAATACACAGCCCCTCACACCCTCTCAAGTCCTTGCGAATACTACCATGACTCAGAGACACACGACCCACGAACCACTGCACATTGAGCATTGATTTCACATGGTGCACGCACCCCCACAACATGGCATGCCACAAGCACCCACGCTTCACTGACAATGAGTTGCGGTTCATGGTGGACGAGATCATCGGAGTAGAGCCACAACTGATGGGAGTACAAGTCCAGCAAACATCTATGGCCAGAAAAACAGAGCTATGGCAAAGGATCATCGACAGGGTGAACGCAGTCGGCAGCTACCCACGCACAAGGGAGGAGATCAGAAAGAGGTGGAACGTCCTCAGGGGGAAGGTTTGTTCCATGGCGTCCAGGCACTACATCACCCTCAACAAGACTGGAGGTGGACCCCCACCTCCTCCCCTTGACTTGACATCCTGGGAGGAGAAGGTCTTGGACATCATGCGTCCTGAGGGCCTGACTGGAATCATCAGAGGGATTGACTCTGGTAAGGAAGCAACACCCCTGACTACTAACCACTCCAGTCTTGCATGTCTCCCAAGCACCCACCACTCCCCATTCTATCACAAACCACAAGAATGCACCCCCCACTATCACCCCACCTTCCTAGTCTACATGCTACACCACCCTTCTCCCACCGGCCACACAACCACCCCACACAATGCACGCTAAACCTTTGCTATCTCCTCAACTACCACTCCCACAATCCATAACTATGCACGCCGCATCCGAGTCACACTCACACCTCACAATGTAGCACCTGCATAGACAATCATCCCACAGCCCACCCGACTGCTAGCCAACACTGCCTCACTACCTATGGCAATTACAGCAATGTCAAACAGCAAACCCACGACTACATATGATATGACAAGCATGGCCCAAAGCCCATTCACCATGCAGTGTCTGCATTGCTGCAAATGACATTGCCATTCCTGGGTAACGAATCCACCCACTGCAAGAGGCACACCATGACAACAACATATCCATGTACCAACTCTCACTCTTTCCATCCACAACGAACTCTGCTACTGCCACCCAGCAGAAGGTGCCAGGGTCAGACAGCCCTCCCAGGATGAAGGCCCCAGTGGATGTATGGAGGACGACGAATTGCCAGGGCCATCTGGGGCCATGACATGTTTAACAGGCAGACCATTGTCCTACCAATGTATGTGACAGTGCAAGAAGGGGGAGCAATCATTTACGAGTTCTGTAATGCAGATAACAGCACCACATCTAAATAAATGGGTTCACCCAATACCCACATTGAACACACAACCCTGGTAGCAGTGGTGCAAATGGTAGACATGGCTACTGGTTACATAGCATGGCTTTTACACATACCTGTATGTCAGTGAAAGTATTGTTGTATCAGCTCTGCTCTGGAATCAGCTGCATCCTTGTCATCCTCCTCACTCCCCATGTTCCCTTAATCACCCACTGGCACAGCTGCACCCTCCTCAGCATCCAGTAATAGGATGTGACGTCTGAGAGACAAATTGTGTAACATGTAGCATGCTACAATGATCTGGCACACTTTCGCTGGTCTGTACAGTAGGGCCCCTCCAGTAAGGTGCAGGTAACGGAATCTGGCTTTCAGCACTCCAAAGGTGTGTTTGGTGACCCATCGGGTCCTACCATGGGCCTCATTGAAACAGTTTTCTACTGCTGTAGTTGGGTGCCTGAGAGGTGTCAGTAGCCATGGCAGGTTGGGATAACCAGAGTCACCTATGTGCACAGAGGTAATAGGCATATTGAAAACTGTAGGTAAATCTGGAAGGTGGTGTAGAGACGCATATGAGACGCTACATACAGATGAGCCAGGCACGATCCCTTTGCAGTGGTGCCATCAGGTGTGGGATGCTGCTGTTCCACAGAATGTAGGCATCATGCACTGAACCTGGGAACCGGGCAGTCACTTGTGTGATATAGAGGTCTGCGAGACATACCACCTGAACATTGGTTGAGTAGAAGTTTTTACGGTTTCTAAACACCTGTTCATCAGGGCAATTTGGGTCCCATCAGTAGCCCCGATCACTTGTGGCACATATGCTACAGCAGAGAAGGCTGCTTTCATAGTGGGGAGATCGTCACATTGGGGGAACCTAATATAGCTGCCTATATGTGTGAGTAGGGCACATAGGACATACTTCAAGATGTGGCTGAGCGTGGGCTGGGACATTCCGGCTGCCCAGCCCACTGTAATTTGGAAGGACCCTGAGGCAAGGAAGTGGAGGACTGCCGATACCTGTAATGTGGGTGTGATGGCATTGGCATGAGACATACCAGGCTGCAGATCCGGGTCCAACAGCCTCATAAGCTCCATAATGGTCTGACAGTTTAACCAATAGCACTGGATGACGTGCCGCTCTTCAAGGGTGGCAAGATCGACCAAGGGCCTGTAGACAGCAGCATTCCTCACCATCATTCGTACCTGGGAATAGGAGGGAGTAGCAATCATTATGTGCATAAAGGGCTGTATGGACGCAGTGGAGCTGTGCACAGGTCACTGTAAAACATTCATGGTGCACCTCATAAACCCCCTCTATACACATTGTAAAAGAAAAGTGGCAGCCGCCTGTCCTGCATGCACAGGACAGATGGAAGTGAGCGAATCCCGCCGGTGTAAGACGTTATGGCGGTAGGTGATCGCAACCGCCTTGCAACTCCTCAATGGTTAACATGGTTGCCTATAGGAAACATGAACAAATGGCGATCACCACCGGCGGTGACGGTGATGTCCGTGGCAGCCGTGACCACCATTTCATGTACTCATGTTCACTTGACTCCTGGCACTCGTGCTGAGAACACCTCCACTGCGTGTGCTGCTGTGTTCTGCCACTGGTAGCCAAGATGCCATGTGCTGCAGGGGATAGAGCCCCAGCCTTCTCACTGAAAGAACTAGAGAAGCTTGTGGAGGATGCCCTACCCCTGTATGCCCAGTTGTATGGGGCACCAGGGCAGCAGGCGAGTCCACTATGATTGTACTGTCTGTGAGTGGTACGAATGTGGACAGGGGCCTTGGGACGAGGATGAGTGATTTGTGCAAGGACCTGGCTGAGGGCTGCAAGAATAACTGGAATGTTGAAATGTGCATATGTTCAGGAGATGTGTTGTGTCCAATCCAGTCCCTAAGATGCCATGCTACATGACTGTCTCCTTTTCTCTGTGTCATCCATGCAGGTGAGTGACCATCAGAAGAAGGGGGTTTGCCTTGCGGTGCCCCCACTGCAGGAAGCGGTGGGAGAACCTGAGACGCTGGGTGAGGAAGACTGGTGAGGCCCAGCTGGGGATGTCCTCCCAACGAGGGAGGGGTGTCCGTCAGACCCTGACCCCCCTTATGTCCTGCATTTTGGAAGTGCCGTACCCTGAGGTGAATGGACGCTTGAAGGCAGCACAGCAGAGACAAGGGGGAGAGTTCACATTTGTACGTAGGTTATGTGGTGAGTGATAGGTGCAGCCTGTGCAGTGTGTGAAGGCTCTGGAATGTGTGCTAGGTAGCTACTGTCGGACTAGGCTTGGGACACATAGAGGCCGGATATGCTATATCCATTTGTTAAAATGTCGTGCAGGATGTGTGTTGAGGTTAACTTAACTGCTAAGTAGTATTAATGACATGGCAACTGTGTAGTAGGTGAGCAGGGTATTTGATGTGGACAGGGTTCCTGCTTCTGGAGTTCACACACATTGTACTCCCAACTATCCAAACAGTGTTGATGGGGCCAAATGCCAAACTACTGTCTGCTGGCATGTGGTGTATGTGTAGTCTGCGAAGTCTGAGGTTTCACATCACACAGTTCTATGTGCATGGGTTATGTGGCTGTGCATGTATGCCTCCAAACGCCCGTAGAGTACTTATTTTGGGTCTTGTGATTGTCAAGAGCCATGAGCCAATAGGCTTGTTCAGCCATGTGTTGAGGGTATGGCTTTCATCCTATACAGGATTGAATGTGTGTCAGCGTGAGTGAAAGTCATGTGCATAACTGAGGTGGCATGCATGGGCTGTTATTGGAGTGGCATGTGGGAGTGAAGGCATGTAATGACATGGCATTAGAGTATGTTGTAGTGACTTGGGTGTGGCTGTTGTGCTGGCATGGACCAATTGCTCTCTTTCTCTTTTTCTCCCACCCTGTCTCTCACTGTACCACCCTCCCTCCCTGTCCTCCTCTGTCTTTGTGTGCATCAGCATCATCTGGTGAAGGAGAAGGGGCACCGATGAGTGGGGAGGCTGCATCCCACTGGACCCAGGAGGCTGATATTAGTGGAAGCTGAGGGGACCAGTGGGACGGAGGGCGAGTGAAGCACCACAGGGGAGACAGGAACATCTACACCATCATCAGATTCTTCGTCCGATGGTGACTCCCTGGTGGTGGCGGAACGTTCAGGCCATGTGCCTGCACCATCCTTGTCTGCCACCCTCCTTACCAGCACTGCTCTCCCTTTAGCTCCCCACCCAGTTGCCTGTGCTCGCTCACCCAGGAGGGTGGGCATCTCCTTTGCTGAGGGCACCTCTGCCCCTGCCCCAGTCAGCCCTGCTGCCCTCAGTGAGGAGGCTATTGACCTCCTGAGGTCCATCTCTGTTGGGCAGACAACAGTGGTGAATGCCATCCAGGGACTGGCATCCCAGATGCAACAGTCAAATGCGTTTCTGGAAGGCATTCACGGTGCCCTGTCTACCCTTCAGAGATCGTTTCGGGCTCTGGCCTCCTCATTGATGGCAGCCAGTGTTCCTTCTTCTTCTGTCCCCCCTCCAACTACCTGTTCCCACTCCCACAGCCCTCTCCTATTTCCCATCCAAAGCACACTTTCATTCCAGCATGCATCCCCTCCAACAGACCCAGTGCGCAAGGACAATCACATGCACCACAAACACCACCACTGCCATGCACACACCCACCATTCAGATGCACACACAACAACATCCACTCAATACACTGACTCCCCCACCTACTCCCCCCTCACAGTCACATTGCCACTCATGCATGTAGACACCACATCATCAGTCCCAGGTCCAGCCACATGTGCCGTCACTACCACCGTCAACACAGCAGCAGACCCCCATACAAGCACCCTATACACCACATCTGCATGCACCACAACAGTCAACACAACCACACGCAGCACATCCACTCTACCTGCACACACCTCCTGAACATTCACTCACACATCCCCCCTGCCATCTCCCTGTGTCTCCTCCACTCCTCCTCCCAGTACACCAATACGCCCACACCCATCCACCCAACACATACCCAGCACACACATATCATACACCCACGTACCAGCACCCAAACCACATCCACGTACACACCCGTCAAACATCCCCTCTCCCTCCACTCCCAAATGCCTTACCCATGACCTACCTGCTGCCCCTAAAAAAAGATTAGTTTTCCCTCTTTCTGTCCCCTGGTCCAGTCCCTGTTCCCCCAAACGTCCTGCTACCCTTGCCAGACCTCTGCCTTCGACCTCTCTGTCCTCCTCTGGGCTGTGCCATGCCCCGCAGACAGCAGTCTGCAGTGCTGCCACAACAGGCACACCTGCCCCTCACACCTCCAGCCCCGGTAGCACTCCATCTGGGTCCCCTGCTGTTGTGGCCTCTTACGTTATCCCACCAAATAAGGCAGGAAAGAGGCGCAAGGCTAAGGCGTTCCCCCCGAAAGCAGGACAGTAAGGAGGGGAAGCTTAAAAAGAAGAGTAGGGACCCCTCATACAAACCCTGATCACACACACCCACCCTCCATCCCTGAGGTGCCTGCAGGCCCCATTGATGCCCCTGTGGAGGTCTGCACATTGCAGTCAGGAGACAAGTTGAGCACTCCTCATATGCCCAGTGTGCCTGGGAGATTTGGATATTCATGCACTGGCCATTGTGGCATTTTGTAAATAGTTGTTTGATTTACGTATTTTATATTTCATATTATATTCTACAACGGCACCGTTGGGTTCGATGCTACATAGCTTGTCCTAGCTTTCCTTGCGCGTGTATGTGTGGTGACTGTGCATTTGTGCGTGTGTGTGTTTGTACTAATTTCCTTCCCTCATGTGTGTGCTAGGCTGGGGTACTTATGGCTGGTGTCTATGTCAGTGTCGATGGTACTGGATGACAGTGGCCAGCAGGAGCATCGGAAAGGCTTGCAATTCACGTGCCATGGTGCCTACAGACGTGCCTGTGTTCCAGAAGGTGGGTGCTTCCTTTTATGTTGTTTGTTTCCGCCATGGTTTTCATGGCAGTTAGAGCACCCCGGAAGTCCTGGTGGTATGCAAGCTCATAATACGGGGGGTGGAAACTGTCTGACCACCGTCCTGAAGAGGCCTTCTGCCGGCAACAGCGGTCCGTCCACAATGGCAGTCCAGACAGAAACTTGACTGTGTTCTGCAGGTGCCTTCCCAGTACTCGTAACATGGTGGTCTATACCGCCAGGCGTGCGGCGGTGCTACCGCCATCTCCACTGCGGCAATCCGTTGACCGCAAAACTCATAATGAGAGCCCTAGATTCTATAGAAAAATATGTTTTTTACTTGCCTATATCTTTGGTGCCGCTTGACAGATCTTCACAAACATTTCCCAAAACAATTGACAGCCACGTGAGCTGCTGTCTGGAACGTTTTGGGGTGATCCGTTAAGCGGGGCTGATATAAAGGGGGGTGACATTTAGAGCATTACCAATGTTAATTCCCTTAGGAAAAATTGAACAGCGATAGCGCCAAAACCACTGAACGGAATTACTCCAAATTTGGCAGAAATGTAGCTCTTCGTCCAGAGCTCGTGGTGAAATCTGATTGGTTGCCAACACTTCAACAAGGAAGTGTTGGGACAGTTTTAGCCGAGTCCCAGACAAAAAAATGTAAAAGAAGAAAGGGGCCAGGATACAGACACCCTGACCCCTTAGCCCTTCCTAGGGCTAGAAAGCATTTTCTTAAACATTCACGGCGGGAGTCCATAAATTTAAAATAAATGAAGGCCGGGCTCCCGCGCTTCATCTTTTGTAAGCCTCCAGATGGGTCAAGTCCTGAGGGCATTGTTTATTTTTAATGGGGGGGTGGGACCAGTCCCCCCTTGTAGCCCTGGGGACTGCTACCTCCCCAGGGCGATACAGGAAATGTGCGGGGCTGCACGCCTCCCCCACCCACGACCCAGGGACCACCACCTATCCAGAGGTAATTGTTATATCTCTGCAGGGGAGGCCTGTCGGCCTCCCCCACAGCCCCAAGGACCACCACCTCCCTGGGGCTTTAAACAATTAAAATGCAGGGGGGCACCCATCCCCCCACTGCAGTCCAAGGATCACCACCTCCCCGGGGCTTCTTCAACATTAGAGGGGGCCCCCTTGAGGAGCCACTGATAGCCCTGTGGACCGCCTCCCCCCAGGACCAGCACCTGCTATGTTCTGGGGTGCTCACCCCGGGACATAGCTGTTTACTGTGGCTAGGCTGCAGCCAAGTCACAGCAAACACTCTGCTTTCTGACAGCGGGCCTGTCAAACAGGTCCTGCTATCAGAAAGTGGAGTTTTCATCTGTCTTCCCTGTACATAGATATGCATGCAGGGAACACAGATGAAAACATTGCTCCAGCAAGCATGGAGCGGCTATTGAAAGCAACTGCCTGCTTGCTGGAGCAATGGGACTTCAGGGAAGGCCTTGAGGCTCCCCTCTCGGCCCTTGATAGCCCATAAAGGGACAAAAATAATTAAAAAATAATAATAATCAGCAGGGACCGCGGCACCCCCCGCGGTCTTCGATAGCCAATAAAGGGTTAAAACAAATGGAAAAGTAATTTAAAAAATGTCTATCATGATGGTGAAGGTCCCAGACCTCACTCTGAGAGTTTAGGGTTCGAACCAAGTAGTTGTCATTTCCCTTCTTTAGTTTTTTTTCAACTGCAAATGGTTAAGACTCATACTTAATGGTAATATTACTCTTTTGTTTCTTTTCAAATTGTGCAGAAATAACTCATTTTAAGTGTATAATACATCAAATCCTAAAAAACTCTCTATCGCTCTCCCTCTTAATTTCTTTCTCTCTCTCTCTCTCTCTCGATATTTTTCTCCCACTCACACACCCATTCAGACACTTACGCATCCACTCACAGACCACTCAGACACTCACGCATCCACTCACAGACCCAATAGTTAGCTTAGGCCACGAGTTATAGCTACTTGAAATAACTATAACTGCTGAATTTCTCTGGTTTTGTACAAGTAAATTCAGAAACTAACTATAACGTCACTGTAACCTTTGTTTTTTAAGTGAATTTCTAAAGTTTATTTAATTCTATTTCATAACTATAACATCCCTATACCTTTGATTTCATTTTTGTAAATTTCTATGTTTTTAAATTTAAAGTAATTTTGATTACTATACGTAATCCAACCACCTCGTAGAGCCACTGATGGCCCTGGTGATTGCCACCCTCCAGGCTCCTGCGATGTTCTGGGGTGCAGGTATGCATGCAGGGAACGGAGATGGAAGGTTTGCTTCAGCAGCCATGAAGCTGTTACTTCAAGCAGCTCCTTGCTTGTGACTGTGGGGGAGGCCTTGCAGGTCCCGCTGCGGTTCCAGATAGCCCATAAAGGGCTTGTTATAAAAATAAATTAAAAAAATGCAGGGACCATCGGGGAAGGCTCCCCCGTGGTCCCAGATAGCCCATAAAGGGCTAAACATTTCTAAAAGAACCAGAGCAATGCAAATTGAGTAGCTCTGGTGAAGGTCACAGGCGTTCACACTGAGTGTTCAGGGTTCGACTCCAGCCGGACTTGTTTCCCTATTTTGTTTTTTTTTAAGTAAAGATGTTTAAGGCTCATACTGAAAGGTGATCTTACTCTTTTTAAATAACAAATACATTTTTCTTTTCAAATTGTGTAGAAATATCTCATTCTAAGTATATCAAACATCAAAGCCTAAAAAACTCGCTATTTCTCTCCAGTTCACTTTCTCTCTCTCTCTTTCAATCTCTTTCTCCCACTCAGACACTTACGCATCCACTCACAGACCCTCTCAGACTCTCACACGCCCACTCACATACTCACTGACAGCTTCATGCACCCACTCACAGAGCCGCGCACACACTGACGCACTCACTAAAATACTGATGTACGCACTCTCACACCCGGACATTCTCACAGACACTCTCACCCACAGAAACACACTCTCACACCTATTCTGACACCCAGAGGTGCCGCGGCCAACTTACGCCCCGCATGGCAAAAGGGCTGTCCAAAACAGGGGGTTGGGTGGTTAGGGGGGTTGGCCGCTGGGTCTGGCTGCAGGCCAGGTCTTGCAGACAACTTCTGCTGCGCATGGGCGAAGGGTTCATGGTGCACGGTTGGGTGGTTGGCCTCAAGGCCTGGTCACGTGCAGTGGTGGTTGAATTTAAGTATAGTAATAAAAATTACTATACGTTAAAAAAACATAGAAATAAAAAAAGCATAGAAATTCACTGACCAAAAATAAAAGTTACGGAGACATTATAGTTTGGAAAAAGAATTAAAAAAACAATAGAAATTCACTTAAGAAACCAAAAGTTACAGGAACATTATAGCTAGGCTCACATTTTAAACATACAAAACCATAGAAATTTACCAGTTATAGTTAGAGTTACCTCAAGTAACTATAACTTGCGCCCTCGACATGCACTGCTAATTACCCCACAAATTTCGGCACTCATGACATTTATAATATACTTGATAATATCAATGTATTATTTTCAGTAACATTTTTAACAAAAAACTGTGCTTGGCGAGGGCGCGAGTTATAGTTACTTGAGGTAACTCTAACTGTAACTGGTGAATTTGTATGGTTTTGTACATTTCAAATGTGAGCCTAATCATAACGTCCCTGTAACCTTTGTTTTGTGTATATATATATATATATATATATATATATATATATATATATTTCACCAACATTCAGTTCAGGTCCACAATCGCTTTCCCATCCCAATACCTTGGTGATATGCGGCGAAAACAAAATGCAGGGGTAGACTCCCTGGGCACAAATCTAAGTTTCTTTTATGAATTACTAAGTGAAGAGTGCGTACAAATGAGACCAACCTGTTTTGGCGGTAGCCTTCTACTGGGATATATATATATATATATATATATATATAAATATATATATATATATATACGATGTATTCTTCACCCAGACCATTATTATGTGGAATAATCTCCCTGGCCATTTGGGATTGAATAACCAACTGCTCCCTTTTAGGATACCTCTCAAAACACTAAAACACTTATATTCCAATAAATATTTTACAACTTTCAGCCTCTAAGCCTTGTTTGTGCACAAGCTGTCTGATTGTGAAAGACCCATTGTGCACTTACAGTAGACTTATAGCCCACCCATTGCTTACCATTGTTTGGTTTTATTGTCACTCTCAGGTGCTTGCTTCATATTTCAATGGCTTGCTTTTCTCTTATTGTGTTCGTCACTCCTCTGTGGCATAACTGCTTTTCAATTTTTTTGATTGGCTGACTTGTATCCTTCAACTGCTCACTTTTAAGGAACTACTATTGTCTTTGTGATTAGGCACTCCCTGAGAATGCATGCGTTTTCTGGCTCTCTCCCTTGTGTACTTCTCCACCCACTGAATTGCTAACCCTCTCTCTCTCTCTGATGCTGCTCTCTCTCTCACTCCTTCTCTCATGTGCTTCTCACCCAAAAACGCCCCACCCCTATGCTCCATGTTGCGCACACTCTCCTGCACTTTCCCCCATTTTGCTCTGTCCCTTGTGGTCTTCTCTCTCACACCTCCAGGATGTGTGCTATTCCATCTATTGTATGCTTTTCTCTCGGCTCCTGTTGCTCTGTTCCCCGTGTGCTGCTTTTGTCCTGCCCCACCCACTCCTCCTTTGCTCCCCTCCATAAAATGTTTTGTTTTTATTTTGCGCTTTCACACTAATAAGAGTTACATTGTTTATATTTTATATCTTGGAGTGTTTCTTTAAAAAAGGAAAATGGGGTCTGCATCATTCTGTGTGGTAATGCAACTATCACGTCATGACGCCTTTCTTTTCTTCTTCCTTTTTTTAACGATACTGGGCAGCATTTGCAAAAGCTCCACAGCAGAGGTCACGTGGATTGCCAATGCAAATCGATCCAAAAAGCAAGACCTATTGGCTTGGCCAGTGCTCGTTTTGTGTTTTTTCTTCATGTATCACACCGAGCGCGTGGTCGCCCATGGGCTTTAGCTGTAGGCAGATAATGCGATAATGACTACAATGGAGTTCTGTTTGCTAAAGCAGAAGATGGGAGAAGCCATGGAACATCTGAAAATGTGAGAGAGGTCCCAGTACGGAGAGTAGGGAATGGGCATTATCCGTGGGATCTCGTGTAGAAGGCTATTAGTAGTACCCCTAACATTTAGTGGTATCCTAAAAGGAGGATCACAGATACCTGCCTTCTAATGTGAAAGAACTCTTCTGTGACTTCAAGTAATACATATAATTGCGGCTAATCTCTGATGTGCAATTCGTCGATGTTCTTGTTTGTTGTCTGATGCCCTTTAAATGCACTTCCTATAGGAAATCCATCCCTTTTCCCCCGGGTGCCTCAGAGACTGCAGTATTAAATTCAGCAACGTCAGGAGCTCGGGGTATGATTAAAGACAAGTAGGCCTCCTTGCTGTCCGGGTCAGTGTTTTTCTCTTGTGCCAGCACATATCATCTGCCTAAGCAGTTGGGGAAGGATTAGCTGAGAGATCGCTACGGGTATTTTTCAACTTTTCTGAAGCCTCCTCTTTCCGTCAGCGCTACTTATCCTAATGAAATCTGTGACTCATCTGTGTCTCTGAACATATTCTGTGTCTGGGAAAAACCATCAACCCGTGGGGCAAAAAGTTATACTGAGGTCGTTTGTGAAGTTACATTTAAGCTATTCCCTGAAAACTGAATTGCAGTTCAAACCTTCACAGACAAACATGTATTATGAGTCACGTGTCGTCTGTACTGGTAGGCAGTGTAGTTTAAGAGTGATTAGTCTGGAGAAGCACAAACTTAGAATGTAAAATGTAACACCATGGTTTGGGGTTCTCTCTAATAATAAGAATTGATTTCTATCCAAATTACCCCTTTTTGCAACAGTAGGTTAATGAAAGACTGGAAAAAATCATAACAATCTAACCTATACCTTGCAGTTTGCATGCAGCTCTTGGATGACAGTTAATAGTTCACTGTTCTATTTCAGGATTTCAATTTATAAACTGCAAATAACAGGCTCTCTCTGACAAAAGCAGATACACCCTAACCTATTTACATTATATGCAGTTTGTGATCTGCATGGTGCACGTTCGTTCTTTGCAGCAGACATCGTAACACATGGTATCGCTCTGCATTACCTATGATGAGTCAAAACTTCCACTACTTCCAGAACTCTGATCTCTCTCCAGAAATAACATTAATTATTATCTTGACATTTTAATTGTTGCCTGAAACTAGCTAGAGGCAAGGAACACTGGCAGTAGGTGCCTCCACCCAAAATCAGCACCCGGTGCAGTGGCACCATTCGTACTGCCCTAGAACCGCCCTGGCTGGAGTACTCTGCCATACGGACGGTCCGTCAGCTCTACATTGAGTTGGTAAGACTGTCAAGTTTCAGACAGCGGTGGCCCTGCTATAAGAGAAGACATCTGAAATAACATTGCACCTGGTACCAAAGACCATAGGTTCAAAATGATGAGGAAGAAGAGAGATCAATTGTACTCCCTTATATACAGGAATGTATTGAGCATGGGACAAAAGACAAGTTTTAGGTATCATGAAGGTTAGCCATCTATTTTATGAGTGCCATGTTACCAAATATAAATTAACACGATCAGATGGTGAGGATATTATCCCAAAGAGGATTTGAGAAAAGTACACTAAATGGTCTAGGTCAGCATTGCCTGGAGGCCTCCTGGTGTAGCCTAGAGAAGCTACACCAAAGGTTTAAATTCATTAGAAGGACGTGAAGCATTGTTTGCCAACCACCATTATCACAGTTGCTCTGTTGGTTCAAACCAATGTGTAGCATTTCCTGATGGACAAAGAAAGAAGGAGAGATCAAAGTCAAAGTCCAAAGTCTTTTTTCGCATACCATAGGTACATATAAAAGCAAATAAAACAATACTACATTAACATAATAAACACATTAATCTCATAATGATCCATAAAACTTCATAAAATATACTACTATGCATTTAGTTAATCCTGCTTCTCCTAGAAACCACAGCTAACTTAAAAAGCACCCATACACTGGCATACTTCCTCAGAACAAAGCAGTTGCAAGAATCTAAGGGCAACTCCGCACTGGACAAAATAATGTCTCTTGAAACAGTATAATTTGTTTTAAATTGACATTGTTAAATACTGGGGGTTGCAACATTCCATGCTTTCTATAGCCACTTCGGACTTAAGTAAATATACAGATTTCACAGTCCCTTTGTCTCCCTTGGTAATTAAGGATGGTGAGTTGAATAATTCTGACTGGCTGAGGTATTTCAAACAGGACTCAACATAGGCTATCCAGGGGATGCATACCCTTTGTCTAGCTGCAGGCAATCTTTAATGATATCTCTGTTTAGTGACACCTCTGGATTAGTCGATACTGAGATCCATAATAGAATAAGTACTAATTTAATTCTGTTCTCCAGGTACCATATGCTTAGCTCACTATGGCAGATTAAGTGGAAACTAGAGGGAGGCTGATTCAGTATTTGCCTACAGATACGATTCCCCTCTATCTGAAGGGTATTCACATTTGCATACCGCCATGCTCCTGCACTCTAAGAGGTGATGGAGGCACATTGGGAACTATAGATGGAAATGAGAGGGAACAAGGCCTTGCACCTTTTTGGCCAAGTGAAGGATCATCAGTTCACCTGCCGCCCTGGAAAGCTTGATGACCCGAGCTGAAATATCTGAGCCCCAGGTCCCCAAGCTACCAGACATTACACCCAGGTAAGGAAAGCTATGCACACTAAGTGCTGACCCCCACATGCGATGAAGGAAGCCCTTCGTTTGTTGGGGCCACATGCCAAAATATGTGATTGACTAAAGTTAGTGTTCAGATCCAGCTTACTCATTAAATCCACAATGAGTTCACCAACCTGCACAGATCGATGGAGGAGCATGCCACCATAATTGCATCGTCTGCATACAATAGTGTTGGGATGGCCACACTGGCTACCTTAGGGACATCCTTAGTGCTGCTCAGTAAAAAAGAGCTTAAATTATTACTATATAAAATGAACAGCAGGGATGTCATCACATCTCCTTGGCAGACACCATGCCCCACCTAACAAATATCAAAGAGTTGGCCCCCAGATTCCCATGAAATGTGTGCAAAAAGTGCACTTGGACTGCGTCCAAACCCAGATCCAACAGCATTCGTCATAGTTTAGTGCGGTTCACACTGTCAAAAGCAGTGGTTAAGTCCATGAATGCTAGCTATAGCGGTCAGCACCTTGCAGTAGTGTAATTATCAATAATAAGATGAGGTTGAGGCATTGCCCCACGGTACACAGTCGTTCTCTGAGCCTGTCCTGGCTAAAATGCAGTATATTATTCTCCTGAGTTCATTCGTATATCTGATTAAAAATAACTTTACCATTAATTTTTTCCAAGGTATCCATCAGGGAAATAGGGCAGCAGCATCTTGACTCCGACCTATTACCCTTCTTAAATATTGGAACAATTGTAGAAAAGGACACAGACCTCAGTAAATCATGAGGGGCCAGGTTAGTGAAAACGTTAGTAAGGAGAGTGGCCCAAAGCTCCAGATTACAGTTTATTAAATCAGTAGTTACCCTGTAAGACCACAATAATTTCTGGCTCCTATTAAAGAGGTGTTAGGAGAGAGAGAGAGGCTTTTAGACTCTGTCCTAGTCCACCTTCCTTATTATGCACATAACCTACATGCAAAGACTGGTAGGCGCCACCATCAATCTTTTATGTTAATCATCTCCAGTTGTTCCTAAGGTCTGTTTATTAATTTTAAGGCCTCCTTATTGGCCAGTAGTCAAGCACAGGGTGAAACACATCACCCACACCGCGTCATACTTCACCATAGGGGTGCTTCTTTGCCTGTACGTAAAATATAAGACCTCCTTTCATGAGTTTGATGCTGAACAAGGAGATCCCTCATGATGATGCATGCCACATGGGGCTATTTGTGCCATTTGGTAAAAAATATTTATTTGAAAAATCATTTAAAGGATTGACCAATGACCAATGAGGCAGTAGTACACTAGATAATTTGAAGCACTGAAAGTCTTCTTGGTAGTGACACATTTTGCAGATGCTCAGGTGAGCCAGTGTACCTTGAATTAGCTCTAGTCTGGTCTGGCTGGGATAATAGACCCAGTAACTACGCACAACAGGGAGGATGATAAAGTGGGCGCAACTCACCGAGAATGAAGAGGTGAGAATGACAGGCCAAAATGATAGTCTATCAATCAAATAATCTCCAGCTCTTAGCCACCTGAAAAAGGGAGGTGGACAGGGACCCCGTTCCTCAGGCATGAAAGCAGGGATCCAATTTTGTTTGTCATCACATATCAATGCTACTAAAGCTGGCATTGACCACTGGACAAAGATCATTTGTCTGTGCCAGCAGAACTGACTCTACTCATTAAATTGTCCCAAACCCCACTTGCAGAGACGAGGAGCTCATTATGCTTAAGGAAATCCAGCTCCTGATGAAAAACAACATCCTTTAAAATGTGGCCATGAAGGGAAGGTTGAAAATTGGGTGGTATATGTTCAAGTCTCTCACAATTAAATGCAGAATTTCTTTATAAGTAGTCTCAGAGCGAGCTTCCTCAGTCCTCGGCAGTGATGAAGGCTGTGTCACCATATCCGGGACAGATTTAACCACTACTCTGTGCACACATTCTCGAGAGAGCCACAGCTTTGCCTGTCATAATGAGTGCACTGATGTCTGAAGTGTCAAGCGAGTGAAGGAGGTTAGTGAAGACTTGGTGTGAAGGAGAGAGGATGGGGTGGACTGGAGAAGTTCATATAAACAGTGGTAAAAACTGAACACTTAATACAATTATTATGTCACGGAAGCAGCTGGGGAGTTTCACAAACAACTCTTGTGAGGGTGGAATATCTGTGAGCGACACCCCTGATAAGGATAACTCCTGGAATACTTTATAGACCATGGGTACTCGCAAATAAGTTCCTAGAGGCCCAAAGTATGCCCTTTGATGCACCCATTGATCTCAGCATGGTGGAAGGGGAATTTTGACAGTGGGAGTGTGGTGTAAGATTTGCATAAAGAATGCGTAGCATGTATATGGTGTGGACAGAGTAATAGAGTTATTTTGAGGGTTTCATTCCATAATGCCCTCTAAATTGAGCGTGTGGTCTCTAGAAGAGTCGTAGATTTGACAGTACTGAGTAGGGCTGTATCTAAATCGATATCCCTGTACTGTACCTTGGAGTGAGCTGCCTCTGCTTTCTAACATTACCTCGGGAGAGTCAAGCATAAAAAGGAAGCAACTTGATTATTGAATTGGAATGAAATAGAATTCACAATGTGAAACCTGAAAAACTGGAATCAATCCCTGCTTCCCCATTTGACCGATTTTTGTGATCCTAGGCAATTGTTTTTTTTACTTTGGGCAATTGTTTAATTTCACGTTGCCTTTGTTTTCTTCATTGCACATATTAGAGCACCTTGAAATACATGACTTCATAATGTGTGCTGTACAAAGCCACTTCATGTGTTTGGTTTAATAAACTATAATGTCCATGTGTAGTAATGACCCCAGGCACCCAGAGGGGCCCACACAACAAATTAATTGCCTCTTCTTCACTGTTGACATTCTTGACAAGATGAGAGGAGGCATAAATGTTTCTGTCTTCATTTTTTAAAACTTTCACTTCTCAAAGCACTGATATAATCTGATTTACTAAGGTGACATTATGCGATGTACTAAGGTGAAACATTTCTGCATGTTAATACATGTGTTCCTAAAGTTAAGTAGGGCAGGACACCTTATTTGCTTCTTGTACCTGAATTAGTGTGTAAATGCTTGCCTGTTTATTTAACATCTTTCTGAATGTTAGTGCTCTCCAAATAAGCAGCAGCCCAGTGATGCTGTTCACCCTGGGGCTGAATGTAAAGGTCAGAAGGGCCACCAGCGGCCTCGGGCCATACTTTAAGGATCACCCAATAGCCTTTTTCCTGACCTCAGTTGTTTTTCAGCAGTGGAGGACTTTTTGACTTTGAGAAAGGGGTGGTACACTTCCTTTGCTGTGCCGCATATATGGCATAGGGCTGAATAATAGGAATGCTACTGATGCACAAGACTGTGGGACCGATACGCATCAGTGAGTAGCGCAGCTGGAAGGGTTGCTATTGGCCTAGGTTAGGAGGAGTTAGGATTTGATTTTATAAAATTATGCAGCACCCCAGTGGTAGATAGAGATTACTAGGGCCCAGTAATTTTGTAGTGTTTGGGGTCTGAACCTGACAATGGATCAAATTGTCCAGAATACTTCATCTTTACTGGTATCCAGGATGAAGCTTTAAGACTCAATCTGCCTAACCCTGAAGCCACATCATCTCTCTTAGGTCACCTTGGCTGATCATCTATGTGGTGAGTAGGCTCAGCACTTATTAACATTTAGCTGCTTTAGCAGTGGCTTAGGAATGGCGTGAACTTTTGAGCCAACTTTTTCTAGATTATGCATGAAAATGTACATTTAGTTATATTTTAGGAGCGCGTAAGCAATTGCAACAACTTAAATTCATCAAACCATGTATCTTAAATTCGTACACCAGTATGACACATAAAAAGGCTTTAGTGTTAAAAAGGATTGTATTTCCGAATATCAAGCACAAAATATGGGTTACAAAAATTTTGCAGCCTGACTGTTGATCACCAAAATATTGTGAAGGCAATTATAAACAGGTAAGTATAAGTTTACTACTGTTAACTCCACAAAAAAGTACCTTAACGTTATATGAATCTTCTAGGCGCATATATGTGGAGTTAAGTATAGTTAATCTATATTTGCCTTAATGATATTTTTGTACTGATATTCTGGCTACGATATTTTTGTAGCCCAATATTTAGATTACGTTAACCTACTAGTACACCGTTAATTAGTTACAAAAAAGTTAAAAACATGTGCCTCGCTTCCTACAAGCACTTTCTTAAACACATTGATGAATCTCAGCATGTCTACACAATCTTTGAACAAATCTGAGTTAAAAAAACGTAATTTTATCCTAACGTACAGCAGGGCGAAATTATGCGTCAAGAAAAGACAAATTATGCGGCATAATGCATAACATTTTGTAATAGTATAACTTCATTATTTCATCATTTCTTAACTAGGTAACAGTGTATGGACATTGGATGCACCCCATTAGTACCAGTTTAACACCGAAATATAGCAATAAGCAACAGAAAGATGACCAATCCAACTTTGCAAAGGGCCTTCCACTCCAAGGCAACGTGTTGCTGCATTTTTAGTAACTTTTGAATCGTTTGAGCTAGAAACAAAATCTTTTCATTAAAATCAGCAGCTTATGCGGCAGATGATGAATTATGTGGCAAATGCACCAAATCTATAAATATTCTGCTAAAATCTCTGTGGCTGCACAATCACATAATTCCAAGGCCCTGCCTAAAGAGCAGTCTGGCAGTGCCCAAAGCACTGGTCTGTCAGGCCAGTGTATTGGCTGTTTTGTTGTATGCTTGTACCTGTTTTATGGTCTGTTGGGCTGGTTTTTACTGTTGATTTCTTTGATAATACCTTAAACATTTCCTGCAGCAAAGCAAAAGTGCATGCAGTATCACATAACTTGTAAAACACCTATACAGTGCCTTTTTTTGAAGTTCAAAACTGCCCTGATCTTTTTTTAGCTATGTGATTGCTAGTGGGAGTCACTTTTAATTTGGTGCCTGGGCCTATATTCTGCCTCGGAGTTTAATTTGTAATACAATGTTTACAGTGCCCAAAGCTCTCCTCAGAAGCCTGCAGCCGTGGCTTTTAAGTGTTGGTGCGCCGAATACCAAGTGTGTGGCCGTGAATCCACCTCATGCCTCTTCAATCCAGATACTCCCTGCTCCTTTATCTCACTATTACTGGTACCTGCTTTCTTCCTTTGTGACAGTTTTCTTGTCTTTCTCTTACTCTTTCTCTCCCCTTTATGTGTTTTTCTCTCACTTGCTCTCAAAAAAATGTTTTATGAGGAATGATAAGTGTCTGTCCCCAACAATGTGTGTGAGTGTCCCCCATCGGCAACCACCAGATCAAATTAAGCACTGGCCCTAGTCCGACCCTAGCAGGAGGTGCTGCACAGAAGGTGTCCTGCACAACACAGCTTTTATAAACAGGTTTAACAATAAGAGATGCTACTAAGGAGCTATGTGATTACGTGCAGTGAGCCCGCTCTAAACCAGCAGGGGTCCAGCCACAGAGCATTTAAAGCAGCTGGCCGACCCAGCATTAGCCAGATTGAATTAATGGACAATCCGCTCCAGATTGCATTGAATGCTAATGCAGCAGCCCATTTTTTACACTTGATAGTTGGATCTGCCCCAACAAACTCCTTTTCACACGTACCATGTAATAGAAACTTGCATAAAGTTGTATGGGGCAATTCATTCATGTGCTTATTCAGTGGAACCATATTGAATCTCTTCCTGCACCACAGTTCTATAGAAAAAAATAATTTACAGTAGAACAAGCTCCTTGCAGAAAGCCTCATTGAGATCACTCTCCTCTATTTCGAAAAGAACGCAAAAACACATGTTCTCAGCTTCATTCATTTAGTCATTCTTACACTACTTGGACCAGGAATAGTCACAAGAATTTTGAAGGGACCAAAAATACACTCATGGTTTTGACTAGGGAGGGACCTGATTGATGTTGCGGGAAAAATGCAAGATAAATTTATTAAGATGAAAAACCAACGGACGGAGTAAAATTGAAAACCTAAGAAACATGTGCCTTCTTCTAAAACTTACACAACTTTAAATAGAATGTTTGAAAGCAAGTTTTCTCCAAAGAAATGTTGTCACATTTTACTCATATGTTGTATTTTGTAAGCACCAACAGCGCTTCAAATATATTATACAGGTGAATTTTAAAGTAGATATAACTCATTATATTGGTGAAGAGACATTGGGTTTGAAAATCGTTTCAAGAGGCCATACCAAGTACACATCTAACGGGAGCGGATGTGGCATAATTACCAGAGTTCCCGACTTTGGAGCTGGGGACCAGTTTCCAGTGTCTGAGTGGGCTCAATACTCTGGGATTCTGGGTAAATCACTTACTCTCTCCCCGTGCCTAACAAAAAAAGGATGTGCCCCTGTGTAATGTAAACTGGTGCTCGTGTAAAGTGCTCCAATACCTTCAGGTGAGATTACACAGAATGTCAAAAACTTTTAAACGTGTTCACAGTTTCGAAGTACTTGTCATCCCACATAGTTTGGAGATAACTCTTTCCTTTAGTGCTCTGTCTGGAGCTCTGATTGCCTCTGTTTGTCCTATAATGAGGCATCCAGAACCCACTTTGTGAGGACCCAATATAACAACCATCCATGCACTTATGAAAGGAATCCCTCCTCAGACTTCTTGTGCATGAGATAGTGCAGACCCCTTGTGCAAGCAATCACCGGCTCCCCAGGGCTCATGTGTAAGACGTTCAAGAAGCACACAAAGGGATTTGCTCCAGCCAATTGCACAGGGTTCCTTCCCCAAGGTTTGATATCAGTGCCCTGGTCATAGAACAAGGTTTTGACTAGGCTGCTGAAAAGGGGTCAGCATAGGTGCTTATGGCAGGAATGGTGTGAGCTGACATTGGGAAGCATTGCCACTGTCTGGCCTCATGGTGTACCATGTGCTGGGCTGCAGAAGTAATGAGATGCAGGCTCCATCACCCCAGAGACCCACACAACAGTGTTCTCCAAGCTCAGTTGTGCTTAAGGACTCAGTGGTGCTAGTAGCACGCCCAGCATCTACTACCTAAAGGACCCTTCAGTAAGCCATGCATCTGCTCCCCAGAATTAGACTTAAGCACCCTAGCGCATGGTTTCTGCACTGCGGGATCTGCAGCAGCATCCACCTTCGCCCTCTAGGAAGGTAGGTAGGTAGGTTTTTATTGTGCAATAAATTCAAATCGTTGCAAGTAAACATATAACAAATAGTAAAACTATTAAAAACATAAAACAAAACCATTACGTACAGTTACCTTGTTTAAGACTATGGGCCAGATGTAAATAGCTTTCTTCTTGTTGCAAATGATCTGATTCACAGCATTGGGCCGTTTGCAACAAGAAAAAACCATTTTGGTATAAAAATCCCTATTTTTCAATTCGTTAATCTATTTACCTAATCGCGAAATAGGTTTGCGAGTCGCTATTTGGAAGGGGCGTGCAAAGGGCGTCCCTTCCAAATAGCGAGTTGCAGTGGTATGTAAAATTGTTTTGCGACTGTGAATGCGGTCACAAAACAATTGCAGTTACCACCAACTTCAAGTTGGTGGTGACCCATACGCAAACAGCAAGGTGTCCCCACGGGGCTCCTTACCCTTTATGTATGGGGATGCCAAAAAAAATTCAGAGCAGGCAGTGGTGGGACCACTGTCTACTCTGAAAAAATGAAAAGAGAACTTTTAATTTCTTTTTGTAATGCAACCCATTTTCATCTGAGGAAAACAGGCTGCATTTAAAAAAAAACTGCTTTATTTATAAAGCATTCGCAGACATTGTGGTCTGCTGTCCACAGCAGGCCACCATCCCTGTGAGGGCAGCAATTCCCAATGGGGTCGCAAATTGCAACCTGCCTCATTAATATTAAGGAAGTAAGCCATTTGCAACCCCATTGGTAATCACAAACAGTGTGCTTGACGCTGTTGTACATTTTCTTTTGCAACTCCTAATTTGCGATTCCCAAACGGATCACAAATTGCAAGTCGCAAAAGAAAATGTCATACATCTGGCCCTATATCCATACATTTTTTTGAAAAAACGAACAGTAAGTTGTGAGTCCTCCCTCTCAGACAAGCTATCTCTCTTTAAGTACAAGTACATAATACGTGTATTAGGGGATCCTCACCCGATGGCCAGTATGTCTACGATAGCTGCCCAGCAGAGCCAGAGGTACCTAGAATCCATGCACACTACCCGTGCACATATTGCCAAGCATTCCCAGAGTAAAATATCAGCAGCAAGGACATTATTCTCCAGTATCTTGATTCCTGCTGCCAGCTATTACCCAAAGTTCTTAGCATTTAGACTCTTCTAGGAAATTGCACCCGGCATTAGTCCTTGATTCTGCATCAATTACCAAGCAGCATCTAAGGTTCCTGAAATGTGGCAACAGCCCTCAGGATACTGTTTCACATCCCTCAAAATCATCAGTACTGGCAACCAAACATCACCCAGGATTCTTCGACAGTGGCAAAAGCCGACAGAACACAGCTACCTAGTGTCCTAATGGTGGTGAGCATTGCCTAGTCCAGTCAGCTTCAAGGCACTATATATGCCAGAGATAATGGAAGGCTCGAACCACACCCATATGATTTGCGAATTCACCAGGACATAACATGCTTTGATTGCCAGTAGGTGGGAACAGCATGTTAATGTTTCAGGGAGTCCTATAGAACTACTCCCTGAGATGTGCCTGTTCATAACAAATCAAGTGGTGCCTATGCCAGTCAATCTCCAACTTAGGCTACCTCTACATGCAAAGACCATGACCAGACTTTGCAGTCTCAGCACTTATTATCAATAGCCAATCGGGCTGGCTCAGTGATGTTAGCTAGACAGGACAGTGGAGTGACGAATTCAGATTCCTTTCAGATGTTGTTTCCTCTGCACAATCTGTGCTTCTGCAGCACAGTGATCTTCACACGAGTGGCCAATTTTTTCTTCACCAGGATCACAATACAATGGGTAAGCATGGTCACTATGCCAAACATAAGAATAATAAACAAAGCCAAGGCTAGTGTGAAATTATTGATTCAATGAGGGTTTGAACTAAAAAAAATTAGTTTAGTTACCCAAATGTTTTTGTAGGAGGCTGCCTCCTACATCCCTACTGGTGCCAATCACTGGTGCAGCCCAATGCGCTGCCTAGAGGGACACCACCAGCATGTCTCACCATGTAAAACAGCACTGAGAATAATAATAATTATACCTTTCCAGAACCAAATCAAGCAAGCAATGAAAATTGTGTGCCCACTAGAAACACTGGACCAATAGCAGACAGTTATCTAAACCAAAGGAGATGCTTTGCATACCTGAAACATTGTGCACCAGAGCAATTGACAATCATATAGTTTATGCTACGAAAATAAAAACCACCTATTTAAATAATGGGCCACAAATCATCATGGACAACATTGTTTTTTTGTTGTGTAATAGTCCACCAGAATGCATATATCAGAAAAAAAAGGCAAAAAGACAAATGCTCATATCATGATAGTGCCATCGCATGTCATGGTGCCGCCAATAAAATGTGACTGGTATCTGCATTCGAGTGTGCTGCCAATACTAGGAGATATGCTCAAATATTGCTTGGTTGTGCACTTATAATTATTAATGTGCCAGTCTGTCTGTAGAGATTACTAGAAAACTACATAAATATGAGTATTCTTAATTATACGTTCTCTGTTTCTGTTTAACTTTAGATTGCATGTCAAAGTACATATTCTTGATAGTAACCATGTGAGTCCACCCCATTGTGGAATCCTGTCACACATTTACAGCCATGTTCACCCACACAAATGAATAAAACACTTCTCAGGTAGAAACTGGCTACCTTGGCACCCACTTATGTTCCAGGAGGAAGTAACGTAAGAGCCAGAACTCCAGACTCATTAACCTCACTCCACTGTGTGACAGTGCAAACGTTTCATCTTCCACAGATACTAAACTGCAAAACTGGAGGATAAATGTTTAAAAAGTAATAGCTGTACAATTCAATGCAGTCTTTATCAATAGTAGATTTAAAAACTGTGAAGGTCCAGTATTTTATACAGTGCCAAAGGTGTCTATCCTGCTTGCAAGTGCTGTAGTGGATCCTATTTAGTTTTATTGAGAATCAGTAGGTCGTTTAGCTTTCCGGCTTGTCACCTAGTGACTGTTAACCTACTTAGGCTGCTAAGTTTTATCACATTTATTTAATTATTTCTTCCAAGATGGCTGCTATGTTTATAGTTAGGAAAAAAATGTGATTTCACATTATCAGTGTCACACCGTGAATGAGTCATTATCAGTGTCAAAGACAAGTGATATAAGTAGGTATTCACATTATGTCCCTTTCCCACTTATGTGTGACAGGAACATAATGTACTTTAGGAAGGAATTGTTTTTATAATTGCCACCCCAAACATGCCTCCTTATCTTTTGTTTGGGAACATACATAGGTCAGGGGTCCTACAAGATCTCTATAAATAGATCTCACCAGACAAGGTTATCAGAGGGATTCCTATTAGATGCCATCAACGCTATCTATGCTACACGTCACCCTGATGCAAACCCAGCCTCTGTGCCCCCACAGAGTCTAACCTAGGTGCGTTATTCCCAGGTAATGAAGGTTGGGGGGCACTTCTCATGGACACAGTACTGGCAGATTAGGTTTATCACACCTAGCTCTCTTTAGGTTAGAGATTAGGTTCTCCATGCTGGGGTATTAGGGCCTATTTCACATCTATATGTTTATTTTAATATGGTAGTGGTCTTTGTATTCACGACTCTCATTTTCACAAATATTCTTCTTGCACTGTGCATTATCCTAGTCATTGCAGCTGATGCATTTTACAGTAGATTGAAGTCTTTTTAATAAACCAGTTGAAAACCTTCCTGCATCTCCTTCATTACCTGTGTGTGACTGACACTTGTTGCTTATGTGAGAAAGGGTTCTCTCCTTTTAACCACTACTCCCCTGAGATGTCACACTCTAAAGGCCATGTGTAAACACTGTCAGAAATCACCTTTTACTGTTTGGGTTTTTGGTGAGGTAGGGAGGGTTGGGCCGACAGTTGCAACTTGTTGTAGGATTTGTTTAGTCGCCTACAAACAAAAGTGCTGTCATCCCTAAACCAACAGCCTCGCCTAGGAGTGAAAGTCCAACTATGACAGTGCTACTAATGTTTCTAAAACAAACATTGAGGCACACTGCCAAGTGATTCCCCCAGGAACACACAAGTAAATGAAGGAAAGCTGGGATGATATCTCACGTGTCTTCCTTTCACATCCAACAATATCATCACTCTTCCACATTACACTTTTCTCATACAAAGGACTAGCGCAAAATCATCCTTTATAAAAAAGCATTGGCAAAGCCAATAGGCCTGGTTTATTTTGTTAAGTGCTTTGGAAACCTTTATTGTTGGGGATGCTGCCTGCCCACGACGATGTCAAATAAAATTGGCTAAAAGCTAAACTATTTTTTTATTTCAAAAAGCACATATTACCATAATGGTGCCGGCACTGAAGGGAACTTATTTGTTTGCTGTTGTGCTACTTGTGAAAAAGTAGTTGGCTGTCAATCACAGTAAAGTTAGCCAATTGCTAGTGTGCTTCCTTTGCTAGAAAAAAGCTAACCTAGAGCCTACTGATTGCCCTATCTCCCTCCTCCCATTTTACATGAAGAGTCTTGAGAAGCCTATTAACGATCAGTTATCTACTTTCTTGAACACCCATGAGATACTTCATCTGTCTCAATCTGGGTTCTGTACAGAACACAGTACTGAATCTGCAGTTTTGGGTTACTGAAATCTTGAGATAGGAATTGGATAGAGGAGGTACAGCAGCTCTGATTTTATTGAACCTCAGTACTGCTTTTGACACCGTCCCACACCTAGTGCTTTTCAAGTGACTAGCGATGGTAGAGGTGCAAGATTTAACTTTATGCTGGCTGGAATCTTTTTTATCACGCCACACTTTACAGATTATTGCTAAAGCCTTTAAGACAGCAACATACAATTTACCTTATGGTGAGCAAAGGGTCAACGCTAAATCCTAAGCTTTTTAATATTTATGTTCAGCCAATTGCTTAAGTAGTGGAACATTTTGGTTTAGTCATATAATTGTATGCAGAGAACACTCAGATTATCTTTTCATTTACTGCAACAGATAACAGTTCCACACTTAATCTGACTATCTGCTTCAAGAAGTAGTGGAGTGAATGCAAATCAGTTGTTTGGAACAGAATGATAGCAAAACTGAGGTTCTTATGTAGGCCAACCCTACATGTGAGGTTCACATTGTTGGTCAGAAATGTTGGCCATTTGTCCTACACCCAATAAAAAGACCTAGATTTCTGGTTAGATAGCAAACTTTATATGAAGCACCATATTACAAAGGTAGCTGCATGTCGTTTTGGACTATTTAGATCCTTGAGAAACATCATGTGATATTTATCTTCTAGCTTGCAAAAAAACATAGTGCAGGCCTTAATAGTTTCAAGACTGGACTATTACAATGTATTAGATTTAGGGGCCATGCAGTCTCAGCTGAGGTGATTGCACAGTATGCAGGATGTGGCAGCTCATCTGCTATGTCACATCCCGCATACTGAATCAGTTTCAAAACGTCTACGTTGGAATGTTGGTAGCTCCATTGAAGACTGGAGTACTCTGGGCTTCTAATGGCTGATAGAAGCCCAGAGCACCAACATTCCAATGTTTGTCATTCACAGCTGTTGCTGTGAACAAAGGCCTCACGGAGCCCCTCTTGAATGTACTAATAGCCTTATAGCCTGATGTAGCTGGGCTATCCTGGCCATTCAAGGCCCGCTCCCTTGTTAAGGGCCCTCACTTTCAACTCAAGCCTTTAACACTGAAGCGGGTCTTTAATGGTCAATGTAGCCCACTACGGCCGGCTATAAGGCTATATTGGATCCCAGTTGCCAAACGTTTGAAGCTCAAGACTGTGCTACGTTTTTAAAGCATGGCATTGAATAGGTCCTACATAGGTACGATCTTTCATACACGTGTATGGCCCCAGTCAAGCTCTACCCTCTGGGAACTCTAATTTAACCTCTATTCAAAGAGCTAGACAAGTGTTAGACAAGGTGGCCATTTTTGTACTTACTTAGGTTCCAAGCTAGGGAATAGCTGACCTGTGAAACTGTGATTATGTAACTCTCATTTGTTGCTTCAAAGCTGCTTAAAACCTGGCTTTTCTGAGCTCAGGTGGTCCTCTTTGTTAATGCTGGGATGAGTGGCCATGTGTTCTACACATCTGATTGATTGATTGGCTTTATTCAGCTAACCCATTGCCCCATGCTATATGCTGTAGTAGGCAGAAGAACTAGCATTTGCAATGCAATAGGTCTCTCATTTGCATGGGTGAGAGCTATTGCCATTGTAAATTCATAACTGCACTTTTCTTGCCACATAAATTGATCAACCCGGCCTCATAATTTTGCCTTTTGCTGCCATATAATTCCAGTGGCCCTGCATTTAACTAAAGCACTTTCATTTACCTTCTTCCTCTATCTGCAGAAAAAATTAAAATGTTGCCATTTAGCATCCTAATTTAAATCTGCCATGCTAATTCCAATAGAATACTACTTTCACCACCCCACCATCAGAGGTGCTGGCTGGCTAACACAATTCCCCAAAAAAAGACACAAGACTGCCACAGAAGAGAAATAAACTAGAAGGGTCACCCAAACATATCAATAGTGTTCAAACAGTCATAGTTTAATAAGGATGTTAATTTGGCCTGAATCATGGTCATAACAGTAATAAGGAGAGATTATTTAAACAAAGACCATTATCATATAAACCTTTATCAGAAACGAAGTTTTGGCATTAGACTGTAATGCTCAAAACAGCCCTTCTAGAGCACCATAACAAAAATATCATTTGTAAGAAACATGATCATGTAATCATATTGTTAGCCCCGAGTGGGCACAACCAGGTGAAGAAAACAGGAGAAAGTAATGCAGTGTAATCATATACTGACCCCATAGATGGCATTTTCAAGGCTTGCAGGCCTATTGCAATGATATTACAAACACGCCCCATAAAACATAGCTAGTCCCCACTGTAAAATAAAAGTTTCAACCATGAGAGAGCTTATAAAGATAATGAATGAAGGTAGGAGGTATTATTTTGAAGTCCCCACGAATATAGCGTGGGACCCAGAGATGATGTAGACAAGAAGAGCACATTGTGATCAATGTTTTGAACATCGTCCCATTGTCCTAGGACCACCACAGGCTGAGTTATGAGCAAAAATGTTTTGTAAAAGTAATGCCTTGCAAAGCATTATGGGCAAGTTCCCATGCCACTAATATTTTAGTATGTTGATATGACTGTAATGCTTAGAACAGCCCCTAGAGGACACCACAATGAAAATAGCATTTGTAAGAAACATGGTCATGTAACTATATAGTTAGCCCCTATAGGGGTGTTGTATTCATAGCGTTCTGTTTGTTGTTATGGGGATCTGGGGATTCGGGAATCGGAACGTGGCTCGGAGTTGTTTCTGCCCGCTCCGTGTGCCGGTCGTGGGTCTCCTATCGAGAATAAATCTTTTCTCTTTAAACTATCTCCGCTGTTCCGGTTTTCATTACGGTCTCCCTAATACTACAAGGGCATAAACACACAAAAAGAAAATACCAATAAATACTGCAGTATAACCATATATTTAGCCCCTAGAGGACATAGTGCATTACATATTTTCAAGGGTAGCAGGCCTAGAGCAATAAAATTACAAACAAAGCCATTAAAACTTAAGCTATTCCCGCTGTAAAATGAAAGTTCCAGCCATGAGAAATTTATTTAAAACACTGAATGGCAGGAGGTTTTATTATTTTGGGGTCCCCATTAACCTAGTGTGGGGACCCAGAGATGATGTAGACAGAAAGAGCACATAGTGGCGAATGCTTTGTAGGTGGTCCTGTTGTCCTAGCACCACCAAAGGCAGAATTATGAGCAAAAATGTTTTCTAAAAGTAATACCCTGCAAAGTATTATGCGGTGAGTTTTCTGAGTGCAGTGAATATTGTAGTATCAGCTCTCCTGCTGTGTCAGGAGAACCACTTTGGCTTTGAGGATTTCTGTTTTATGCAAAGCATTTACCAATTTCAAGTGCTTTAAGGGGCGAGCCACAAGAAATTACTCTGATTAGGTAACTGTGAACAATGTGACTAGTGCTCCAATACCGCTTGACCTAAAAATGTAAATGGCACAACAGCAGATCAATCAAGAGGGCTGACTGAAAGCCCCAATAAGTAAGTATATGACACATATATTTTTTTTTAAATCAAAAGGTCTTGAATAGCGACACACCTACAAATTGATTACTGACAACATTTATGACATTTTCAATAGCCCTTCAGGTTATCTACCAAGAAATCTTATTTTCTGAAAGAATAAAATTATGTTCATTCCTTCCTACTGCATACTTGTTCTTCTTCTTCCACTGTCCTGTTACCTCTACCTCTTTCTCTGTTTCACTCCACATTGCTGTCCTCCTTTGTCGAGCCCCCAGGCAGCAACATTTATTTTTACTTACAAGGGTGTCAGGAAGAAGAGCCAGGAACGATCCTAGAAGCACAGTTACATTTTAAAACAAGAACTGATCGTGATTAGTTTATACAAACGGGTTCCCCAGCTCATTCTCAAGTAGATTTGGTTGTGACTTCTTTTCAGTGCGATTTAGACCTGCGACGGGTAGACAGAGTACTTTGAAGCTGTGGAATTGTGAAATTATGGCAAACGGGGCTAAGCATTAACAAAGAATAAAATGTAGTGCTCTGCGATCCAATAGATTAGACCTTCGACCTCACCGCACATTATCATATGCCAAACTCACAGACCTATCCCACAAAAGCACCACCACAGGTGGCCAATCTTGCTCTTCACAGAGAATAAAAAACAGCTAATTAAATTCTGTCTATGGTATAAACGAGGGATTGCTGCATGGTATAGTTGAATAAAATAGAGGCCTAGATATATTTACACTTTCTGCCGTTGCAGTGTCATCTGAAGTAGCGCAAACCAATGCAAAGAGGGCTTTTTGGGGGGATTTACTTTCCAGTGAAATAATTGGTTTGCACAGCAAAGTAGCCCTACAGTAAAGCAAAGTACCACTTTGCGATACTTTCAAAGTTTGACTGGTCTATTGAGAACCCTGACTCTACCAAATGGTTACCTTGAAAGGGCCAGAGTGTGTAAATGTTTTTTTGGGCCCTTCATGGCCCACAGTACCACAAAAACAGTGCACAACACTGGCTATTTCAAATTGGCCAATACAACAATGCCAGAATGGACAGTGGTGGCGAGTGCAGTGGCATAAAGTAGATTGTTTTACAGTCGAGTGAAGTGGCGTAGAGTGGAGAGGTGCAGGGTGGAGTTCAGTTGCGCAGAGTGGCATAGAGTATAATGGCATAGAAAAAAGTGGTGTAGAGTGCCATGGCAAAGAGTGCAGTGGTGCAGAGTAGTTTAGAATGACATGCAGTGTATTGGTGTAGAGTGCAGGGGCATAGAGTTGAGTGTTACAGAGTAAATTGCATTAGCATACAGTGTATTGGTATAGAGTGCAGTGGCGTGCAGTGCAGTGTTGCAGAGGTGGCATAGAGTGGATTTGTGTAGAGTAGATTGGTGTGGCCTAGTCTGGAGTGGTGTAGCATGCAGAGGCACAGAGCGCAGTGGTGTAGAGAGGGGTAAAGTGCATTGACATGGAGTAGAGTGGCACAGAGTAGAGTAGAGAGGCGTAGTGCGAAGTGGCATAGAGTGGAGTGGTTCAGAGTGGAGTAGAGTGCAGTGTCTCAAAGTGCAGTGGCATGGAGTAGTGTAAAGTGGAGTGGTGCAGAGTAGGGTGCAGTGGAGTTTGCCTGGTGTGGTAGCACACTGCTATTATAGACAACATGTTTTTGATCGAAATGACCATTACATTTGCACAGACATACAGTTTTTCTAATAAAATTATACAGTGCACAAACGATGATGTGTGGAAAGTGCATCACCTAGTGTGATGATTTGTTTTAATCATATTAAGGTATTTGTTTCCAGCACAGTTCATAATTAACAAAAGTGTGCTTCATTTGTGTTCATAATTCTGATATATTCTGAAATTCTTACACAGTTCATTTTAATGTTGTCATGTGATAGAAGAAACTCAATCCTACCCCCAGTATCCAGCACTATTTTCACATAAATTCTCTCAGTTTTAAGTCATAGAATGAAAAGTAAACACCAAGCTCCCACCGACGACAGAGCCTGACATTTGACGTTGTTCTTTGAATGCACAGCACATGTGATGAGATAAGAACAAGATTTACAGGCCTGTTTAGTGAAAGGGAGCACTCTGAACAATACTGTGAATAAGGTTTGGGCAAGCGAAGGGATAAGCTCAAGCTGGATATCCTAAAGCAAATAAAGCCAGCAAATTTAAAGCAATGAAATGTGAGTTACAAACCACAAAGCCAATGCCAAGCAACAGGCGGAATGCATTCCCAGGGAAGCTCTATGAATGTACTTAAAGTGGCAGCCGTGGGATACTTTGTGGGGAAAGGCCAGTATTTAAGCCCAGTCCGCATCTTGCAGAGGTTTGGCCACATCAGTCTCCCAGGTAGTATGACAAGAAGCCCTCAAGTGGTCTCCTTGTTGCATTAAAGCTCTGTACACCCATCTTATCAGTTTGCTGCCAGTCCCTGCGGACTACAGCTTCTGGCACATCTCATGTAGGGTTGGTGCTAGGTGGCAGACATGAAATAGGGCACTGAATGATTGTTTAAGGTGTTTGTAAGTAAGGAGTTGACCCGGGTGAAGATGGTAGTCTGCCACAGGGGTTTGGAAATCTAGTTCGCACCTTCCAGAAACAAATCCCCCAATTTTACGATACATGCAGCATGCCACTGATGGAGTTGCTCTAAGCACAGCTGTCCTGTGTCAGTGGGAAGGCCTAACAAAGGTAGTGCAGGAACACAGGGCTTCTTCGTGTCAGTGAGTTTACAGGTTCTAGCAAGGCAAAGAAAGCTGTGCAGGATAACCCCGAATGATGTTCCATAGAATGGTCAGTAGGAAAAATGAGTAGTGCAGTAAGCCCTCCTTAAAGTCTTTATGGCTAAACCCCATCTCATGCAGGGGGCAGGCAGACAGCCAGTGAGCCACCCGTTGGACCTGTGCAGCTAAATAATAGCGTTCTAAGTCCAGAAGGCCCAATCCACCTGCAGTCTTGGGCAGCTTTAGAGTGGAAACAGCTACCCGACCGCGACCCAGCAACCAAATCTGATGTGTGGCATGTCTGAAGAAGGAATGAAGGATGAGCAGGGGAAGGTTTGCAAAATAATACAATAATCAGGGTAGCACACCATCTTCACTAGCGCCACGTGGCCTACAGAAAGCAGAAGAGAAGACCAAAAGCCAAACTGGGCTCGGAGGGACCGTGACTCTCTGCCAAGATTGACATCCTGCAAATCAGTGGGGAAATGATAGATATGAATCCCTAGGTATTGAAAGGTAACTGATTCCCAGTTCAATCTGAGATATAATTGTATATAAAGGGAAAACAATACCATATGTTAATGAAACACTAATTACATTTAAAATCTTTCTCATGTTCTTACTTTTAGTTTGTGCAATTTACATCCCTAATATTTTGAAGCTTCTATGTGTACTTTGACACTTATGAATAATCCAGATCATTGGTTTGGTTTTTGTAAATTGCAAAAACATTTTAAGACACGGACAAAGAGCAGACAATTGCATTGCACAATCTTGCAAGGGGTATGGCCCCTCCTGCTGTCCCTTCACAAGGACATACAGTGGACCATTGCACCAGAAGAGTTTGCCAGGGCGGGTGGGTGATGCTTTTTCACTTCCTTGACAGTGCCCCTTCTGTTTCTCTCCTGTCTGTAGAGACAACTCCCCAGGTACGCAATACCTTCTGATACTCTTGGTAGGCCCATCTTGTCTGATTTTAGGAATTGTCCCACCCTGTTCTTCTCTTCCTTATTTATCCAGTTCTTAGCAACAACCCTTTGAATCAGTTGCTTTGGATCTCCTATCTGATCTCAGTTTCATTCTTGTCTTTTTATTATCCTTGCTTGGTAGTCTAGGCTCCCAGCTCTGAGATAAATGTAGAGTCCCGGATGTACACTCTAGTGCTGTGAGACCACAGACAAGTTGTGGGTACCTCACATCCTGGCCTTAAGTGTGAGACTGTTGCCCACTCCATTTGCTCTGCCTCATTATTTATTTTTTTAGGTTTAAAGTCCACTGGAGGTTGAGGTAAGCCAGATGCTTTTTTTGCAACTTGTGTAAACTAGCATATGGTTACTTACCGTAATGTTTCCCAAACTGTTTGCCGTTGGTTTTAAAATGTTTAGCAACCTAATCAAAATGTTGCTGTTGCTTTCTCTCCAAGAAAGGTTGGGTAGATTTGGGTAGGGGCGATGGCCTTGACACAGAGCTGAAGGGCATTAATTTACTATTGAACAAGGACATAATGTGACACCTGAATGTAGCATACCAGGGGGGCATTCTCAAAAAGTCACAATGAATAAATAGTGCTATGTTAAAAAAAAGAGTAAATAAATGCACTGGTAACGTAATGGGGTGTAGCCTCTCTTGGATGTTTGTGTAAAACTGACGTTTGTTCTTGAGTTTTTGTCCTGAATTTTGACCGCTCATCCTGAATTTTTTAACTGAATTTTGATCCTCTGTCCTGAATTTTTTACAGTCTTGACCATAATTCGCCTCGATGCCAGGTGACCACCATTGAAAATACTATTACTGGGCGTATAACACCCCAAACAACCCCCCTGAAGCTACGCCCCTGTATGGATGTTTCCCTGCGGTGAAATGAATGTACGTGTCTGATTGTCCAGGCCCTTCCTTCACTCAGCCTGCCTTGGTTATGTGTTTGTAAAAGTTATTTACTGTCCTATGCTGCCCTCTCCCATTCTAATTTGGAACTGTGCCGAAAAAAAAACAATTTTGTTTCTTTGTTTTTTTCTGGTTAAGCAAAGCATGTTTTCTCATTAGAAAAATCGTCACTGATACTCATGGCTGCCCAGTACCCACTACAAAGGAACCCCTAATATGCTAGATGATCATTCACCATAACAAACAAGCAACCGAACACTCTCTTGCCCTTTAAATTATTGGTATTAAGTGTATCCAGATGTGTGGTAGTCATTCTATGAACAGTGTATTCTGAGTTGATCCAGGAAAGCTTGAATACTTGACCAGTAGTTTGCATAATTACGAAGCGCATGAGTGGGGTCCGAGGTGGGATTTCGGAGGCGGGGGAGGGGTGGGACGGAGCGAAGGGGAGATGGCGAACGGTGGATTTCGTACTCAGATTTCCTTCTCAATAGCGTATTTGCTCTTTAACAGGCAGGATGTCTCTTTGGCGACTGATATAAGACATGTAACATTAAATTATAATATGCAGGGTTTAGTGTGTTCTGTGATATGTATTTATATGGTGCATTTGCACCTTGTGTATGGTGCTGAAGTGTTTTTAGAATCTGCGTGCCTTTTAAAGTTCTGGGATTTACATTGACCTGAATCAAAGTGGTCAGCTGATGTAGTGCTTAGGTGCGAGTCCAGCCATATTAGATACTGGCGGGCAAGACTGGAGTAGACCAGTGCATTCTTCTATGAAAACATCTATTGGCTAGTAGCCGGCTACAATCAGTAAAGGATCTGTGTTGAATGTGTGCATTGATGCGAGTGCGGTAGGGTGTTGCCATCAGTTTCAGTCTAATGGGGTGTAACGTGTCCTGCTGGGATGCATTCATGTATTCTTCCCCATTTTACAGCTTTGATGCTATTCTTTGTGGATGCGGATGACAAGATATGCGAATAGTTGTACTGCTGAGGTTTGAAGCCATGTGCTGAGCACGACAGTGCGAGGCGCTGTGTCTAATGCGTTCTTTTAGAAGTTGTGTTAGTGATGAGTGCTGTTGCGACTCAGTGCATCCACTCAGAACATAGCTAAGCTGGTTACCTGTTATGTTATGAAGTAATTGTCAAGTTGCATAACCTGTAGGCCTGCTATCCAACTGGAAATCCAGGCCCCTAATAATCTGTCCTTCTGGGTGACTAAAAATGAAACACAAACATTGGGTTGATCAATTCGATCTGTGACCGTCACAAGACAAAATACTATGTTTTAACACAATTAAAGCGTACCTTAAAATCAGTTAAGGATCCCAAACTGGCAAAGAGAGGTGAACACTATCTTGTTGTAGGCACTTGCAGATTCGGGGGGTCCTTCGCAGTGGGGAAGGAGCATCACCCCACTGGCTGAGCCAGGAGCTGAAAGATAAAATGATATTTCTTTATTGTTTTATCTTTCAGCTGCTGGCTCAGCCAGGAGCATGTAAATGAAGGGGAGAGGAGGGCTGGGCCACAGGAGGCAGGAGGGAGGAGGAGGAGAGAGTGTACCTAAGTGCGCCTGGGTGTTTGGGCGACCGTCTTAGGCCGGCCAAACACACATGCGCACTTGGGTTTCTCCAACCCAGCAGTGTTGAACAGCCGGGGTGGAGAAACTGCACAGACCCCAGAGCAGTGTATGAGTGGCAGTCCAAGCTGCTCAGACCAATCCTGACGCTGTTTTCATGCTAGGTTTAGCACGAAAATAGCACCAGAATTGCTGGGGAGCCTGTGCTGGTGTCCCAGTGAGTGCTGGGACACCAGAAAAAGAGGAGTGAGGCGGCAGGAGGCAGCGGTGGCGACAGGAAGAGGTACGTTTTTTTCTATTATATTTTTTATTCCCCCCTGTCCTTCACCCCTACCCGCCCTTCCACTTGAGATTTGTGGTGGCTGCCGCTGCAGATCACATTATCAAGATCACAAGACAATTCGCCAAATATGAAAACTTTATGGAAACTAAACAATACAGGATGCTGATGCTGGCAAGACTCAAACAATTCCAAACACGTAAGGTGAAGAGGAGGTGGTTAAGAATCATTAGAGACAAGAAAAGATGCAGGCTATGTGAATCAAATTTAGGACTACTTGATCACATTATACTTCAATGGAGATTAATTGTTAACAAACAATCTAACCACAAGATATAGTAAATACAGGGTTCAAACATCCTGCCCCCCTTGGCATGACACCATACAGATATAGTGAATAGTGGGTCAAAACAGTCTGCCCTGCATTTTCCTGTTACCAGACATACTTGTCATGTAATGGTATCAGAATTATAGTGTCTTTAACCATTATTACATCACCAAAGCACATTTTAACCTGTGCCATTTTCATAGAGCGAGAAAGAGAGGAAGGGGGCTAGAGAGAGGGAGAGAAAGAAAGAGACTGTCTCTATGTTTTGACAGGAAACATGCCCTGGTTGGAATAAAATGAATGGTAGTCTTTTAGAGGGGTATTAGTCCCAGGAAACCCCTAAGGGAATAAGAAGGTGCACATTGCACAAAATGAGTGTAGTGAGAGAATCTGATGGTCTCATTGGAAGTTTGAGGAGGGGGTTCCTCCTAAGATATATTTTTATAGTATTAGCTATTTTATAGTAGCAGAAGTACCAAAAACTAGTTGAACATCTTTTTGCAAGTGTGTGGCATTAGTGAAGAAAGAAACTGGTACTACAGCAAACAAAATTAGATCTGATCTAATAAAAGAGTGGTGGTCTGAACAAACCAAGACACCCTGCTACCTCGGGTGTTCCATGTGGGATCCCTTGTACATGAGAAAATGCCCTTGTCATATACAGTTTTCTCATCAGTAATTTTACTGCAAATGTCACAGTGATATTATCAATGATTTCAAGGAAGATGTGATGAGTGATGTATTGTCTTGGATAATTAGCAGTGCATGGCGAAGGCACAAGTTATAGTTGCCTTAGGGCGCGAGTTATAGTTACTTGAAATAACTCTAACCATCACAGCTGAATTTCTATGGTTTTGGGAGTGTAAAATGTGAACCTAGGTATAACGTTCCTGTAATCTTTGTTTTTGTCAGTGAATTTCTAGTTTTTTTAAAAGTTAAGTAAGACACCCATTGCAATGCACGGTAGAGGTGGGGGGCTGTGGTTGGACGCAGGGCCTGGCTCCCTAATTTCCTCATTTGCTGAAGTATCCTCAATAGAAAATCCTTTCAGTTTTCCACTTCGATTCCATCAAGATGGCGTTCAGATGTGGCACACTTTTGGCATAAATTCGGAATGCTAGCAATCTAGTTGCTTATTAGAGCATTGTAAGCTGCTGATCACCAGGGAGTTAACTGGCAGTCTGCTGTTGGTGTTGAAAGTACATGTTTCAGTACGCATGTCAGAATGATAGAAGAGAAAGATATTTGAGTAATTACTTAAAACACATGCTATTTTGTCTTTCTGCAGCACAAACCATACTTTCTGTGACAAAATGAACCCCCTCATTTTGTTTCTTTCTAAATTCAATGTTTTTAGTTTTACCAGTTTTATTCATTCAAAATTGCTTCAGGTGTGCCACACTTTTGTCATAAGTAAGACTGGTAGTGCTCTCATTGTTCTTTAGAACACTCTGGGAAGCTGCAGTAGAACACAGGGAAATCTACTGACAGGCTGCTCCTGTTGGAAGTTCAAAAGGAAGATATTTTAGAACGCACTTCAAATGTGGCCTAATTGTTCTTTTTACAGCACTAATCATAATTTCTATGAAAAAATGAACCCCCTCATTTTGTTCCTTTCTAAATTAAATGTTTTAAGTTTTACCAGTTTGATTCAATCAAGATGGCTTTATGCGTGCCACACTTTTGTCATAAGTAAGACTGTTAGCACTCCATTTGCTCTGGCAGGCTGCAGTAGGACATGCTGGTCCTGTTGGAAGTACGTTTTACTGAGAATGTTTGATTCCATTCTCATATGATTGAGAAAGACAGTGTGAATTTACAGAAAATATGCTCTCATTTTACTTTCTGGAGCATCTTCCGTAACCTCTGTGGGAAAATCATGAGAAAACAATTTTTTTCTCAAACATGATTCATGAAATCCCAACTGGGTAAAATCACCTTAGAACACACCACAATTCCTAAAATTAGTATTGTACCATCAACAAATGATTTATATTGTAACTACAATTTGTTATCACCCTTTATACGTTCTCTATTCTGTGACCCCCAAAACCTACCGTTCACTACAATGCATTTCAATGGGATTCAATCATGTATATTGGTCCCAAGATGGCTGCCATAATTTACTGGTTGAAGTGCTGGCAGCCAATCAGATCTCACCATTAGGTCTGTGGTTAGGCTCTGCCCAGATATACAAATTTATTTTTCTTTAATATCTAAAAAAATACTGAACGGGTTTACACCAAATAACAAAAACACTCTTCCTAGACCAAGAGCTCCCATCCTGCCAAATTTATTGTAATTCCGTCCAGCAGTTCAGGCTGAAAAAAAACACACTTTTTTTTAACCCACACCCCCCTTTTTCTCAGCTCCCTCTTGACGGATCAACCTGAAACTTTACATGCACAACAAGATTCGTGGGCACACATATTTTGCAAAAATTTCATGAAGATTCCTCAAATGGAGCCAAAGATATAGCCAAGTCAAAAACGCTTTTTCAATAGAACATAGGTTCTAACTATAACTACCTACTGTGACCGCCAGTCGTTAATATATCTATATATATATGTCTCCATTTCACTGCACATTCAAACAAGGAGCGCCAACAACAAGGGGGTTTCACAACTCAGTTTATTTTCCAAATACTCGTACTCGTGCTACCGGGTTTTGGCGGTCAACTCCGCCTTGCTCACAGACAAAGGCACCATTTTTAAAATGACTGTTTTAAAGTGCATCGTACCTACGTAATCACTACAGAGGAAGACAAACTTAACTCCATGAGGTATACAGCGCTTGGTGTTCAATGATAACAACTTAGTTTTAGTAGCTGTTATTGCTGGACATTTGTCAAATATTTATAACTGACTTTAAAAGATTTTACTATAGAAAGAATAGAGCTGCTAAAACTAAGTTCAAATGTAAATTTGCCAGGCAGTGTCATAATGATGTGCAGTACGGTAACGCTGAAAATGCTTACAAGTTGTTTTGAGCAATGGTGATATTTATTCTGCATAATTTCATAATTTTGCACTTTAGTAAGCAGAGGCACTTTGTAATATATTATTACAGCCTGAGGCCGCGGTGAACACATAAATATCGCTATATATATATATATATATATATATATATATATATATATATATATATATATATATATAGAGGTGTTGTCACTGAGGAGCAGTCCTTTAAGGAATATTTGAAATTGTTACATTTGAGCCAAGATCAGTGCAGAGGACAGTACACATGTACAAAAGTATATATATATGTATATATATATATATATATATATATATATATATATATATGCACAAACAAACTGGTCCTCCTTATGGCGCGCTATTTCATGCTGGTGCAGTCTTGAGGAATGGACCTTTCCTCCCAAGAATTCCAAAACAAACAGTTGAAAACAACTGCAACACTGCACTCCAGGAGAAAAAATTAACTCTTTTCTTTATTTGCAGTCAAAAAAGGTCACCAAACCATCCCCACCGACGCGTTTCGACCTACTGGTCTTGTTCACAATATCTTAGTCTCATTTCAATGTCTCTTATTTATAGTATCTCCACTACTACCCATACCAATGTATTATGGGAAATGTAGTCTGTCCAAAATCTAAGGTTCAAAACAAAGGATTCCATCCACCACAAATATACAAAATTGAACCACCATAAGTGCAAAAAACATCAGAATGCAAAATATTGCTCACATCTATCTCTAAGTAAATCCAAACTAGGAAATCTTTGATTCATGAAACTTTCAAGACAGCAGCTGAACTGAGTGTTACACTAGTTTTGAAAATTTCTGGAATATTTGTCAGGCGCCCCTAAAGTTATTGGCAAAACAAAAAATGCTTTTCCTATGGAAAGTAGGACCTAAGTATAACAACCTACTGGTGGCCACCATTGGGTTATATATATAAGTATATATATATATATATATATACATATATATATATACTTATATATATATATAAATATATTCAACCAAAACAAAGCGGCTAATTCAATTAGTGCCGCGCTCAAGTTACTGGTGCTCGTGCCGAGGGCGAGCCGACCCCTCGAATTAATTATAAGAACAAAAGTTAGGCAAAGCACTCCATCAAGATCTCCGTGTTTAATGTTTATTGAAGACTGTGAGCAAACGAACAACGCATTTCGACCGGACAGGTCTTTATCGAGTTCAGAAGTCCTGTAACCAGTCTCCTCTTATATAGTTGGTGAATGTTATAACAATAGAAATGCATATTGGGATCTGTAGTCCAACTAAACAAATCAACACATAACAATTCACAGAACTTCAAACAAAAAACATTAAACATTAACCTTCCTGCCACTCGCAAAATGTTATTAAGTGAAAATATATTATTAAATCAGAATATTCATATTAATGAAAGCAAATTTGTACCAATTCAGTACCCCACTAATTTACAATTTCGCCAAATCATATGGTGAGCTTTTCCTAACGTTTGTTTATATATATATATATGTATATATATATATATATATTGGCTGAAAAAATCAAAGGTAAAAATTACGTTATAGTTAGGTGTGATAAAAAGATCTGTTTTTGTTTTAAAAAAACACCTTAGAAATTAACTGAAAACACCATTTTTTAAATTAGCATTCTAGTTAGGTGAATATGTCAGTGACAACATCAACATTTTAAACTAAAAAAAACACAGAAAGAGCAGAGCTAATTGTAATGTGCAACCCTCCCAGGCACTGCTTGTGATCTCACATGTTACATCACTTATGATTTACCAAATGACATTATTGATGACATCAGGGAGCAGAAAGATTGCTGGAACATATATTTCAGGTGGGGGCATCGCCATGCCCATGGTGGCAGCCCCCACCGCTATGTTTTAAAAAAATGTTTCCTGCTGTCAAGTCGGGCTTTTGGCCCCCAGGGGAAAGACTGTCTGTTTTGTTTTTGGAATGGGGGCATGGCTACCTCCTTGGTAAGCAGCCCCTTTCCCTATTTTTTTTTTTTCTGTATTTTATGGGTATGCCGGGGCTCACCTGGGACAGATGCTTATTTATTGTTGGGGACTATAGGGGAAGCCCCAGGGCACCTGTGGCCTTGCCGGCTTCCCTGCCAACACCCATCTTGGCAATTCTTTTTCTTTCTTTCTTTCAAGTTCACAATGTTTATTTGAGAGTACAATTGTACATGCTAAAACATAAACAATCTGGATAATTAGCTTATTAATTGTGAGCATATAAAATAACCATGTCACAACATTTTTATGGAATGAATTAGAACCAGGATTAAGAAGGCAATTGATAAATAACATTTACATGTAAAAGGGAGAAGAAAAGAAGAAAGAGAGAAAGGGGGGAAAGAGAAGGAAAAAAACTTAAGAGTAGCCTTCATATACTAGCATATATACATTCCAAGTAAGGCAATATGCAAATATGGTCAATTTACAAAAAAATAACGTGAACAATATTTATAATATGCCGTGATAAGAACTGGCGAAGAAAGTCAGTGAGCAGGTGGAGTGGCAACATGAGAGAGGTAAGCACTAAGGAGGGACAACAGAATGTCTCATTTGACTGATAATCAGACAGATTGTAGATAATACCTATCAAGTCCATGATTATGACTTACCAGGTTGCGCCCTTGTTGAACGTTGACAATGTCTGTGGATTTCCGATGGGAGGTGATTACCTGTAAAGCAATTGCTAATAAAAGGTCTATTAACTTACCAATTTGTTTATTATTAGACCACATGGGATGCAAGCCACCGAGGAAAAGTTTGTCCACAGAGAAGGCAGCCGACATCTTAGTTACAGCAAGAATTCTGTCCCAAACATGAACCCAAAAAGTAGGACTCTTCTGGCATAGACAAAACATATGAACATAAAACCCGGAAAGTGAGTTACATAAATCTTGTTTAAGAAGCTTGAGTTTAAATAAATGAGCTGGAGTATAAAAAAGTCTATTGTAGAAGTAGTACAGCGTTTGTGTTAAGTTTGCTGGACATCCAGTAGAATTAATTTTAGCCCATATTTTATCCCAAAAGGATAAAGGCCATGTCCATTGCAAATCAAGTTCCCATAAAGTTTCTGGTTTGGACTTGGATCTGTTATGATTGAGTGTGATAAGATGTTTCTAAAGTACTGATACTGTAGAAATGGGGTGTGAAGGAACAGGGTAAGACTGGAAATCCCCAGTTTTATGCAAGGAGGAAGAGAAGGTTTTAAGTGCATTGAGAAGGCCATCCTTAAGAAAAATATACTGTTTATTAAATGTAGGTGATAAAAAGAATCAGAGAGAAATTGAAAAGAAAGGGGAAACGTCCTTAACCATGCATTGTAAACAACGCAGACATTTCCCTTGCAAGCGTAACCACGCTTGCCGGAACAACGCATGGCTTTTTCTTTGCCTTAACCACGCATGTACTAAGCTAAGCATATGTGCGGTTAAGGCACAGAAAAAAATGTGTTGTTCGGGAGAGGATGCGGAGGGCGCGGTGAGGTAAATGGGGGTAGTGGGTGGATTAAGTTATTGGGATTGGGGTGGGTGGGGGTCGGGAGTGGGCTATTTTCTTTTAAGGGGCAGGAGTGGGGGGTTTGGGTATTTGTTTTAGGGCTTAGCATGAGGGTCAAGCAATTTTTATTTTTAGGGTTGGGATGGGGGGGTTGGATATTTTTTTTATTTAGGGCTTAGGGTGGGGGGCGTGCTAGTTTGTTTTTAAAGGAGTGGGGGAAGGTTTAAGGAAGGGTGGGAGGAGGGGGAGAGGAGAGGAGGAAGGATCGGGAGAAGACACAGTGAGGTAAGTGGGGTTGGGGTAGGGTTGGTGGGTAGTTTTTAGCAGTGGGGTGGTAGTTTTTATTTTAGGATTCAGGGTGGGTGGGGGTCTTGGGTAGTTTGGTTTTTAGGGCCGGGGTGGGAGGGTCGCAATAGCTTTTTTTTTTAGGGCTAAGGGTGGGTGGGGGTCAGGCTAGTTTACTTATTGGTGGAAGGCTTTAGGGCTCAGAGAGGGTGAGGGGTGTTGGGGTAGTTTCGTTTTTAGGGGCTGGGGTGGGGGGTCGGGGTAACTTTTTTTTTTAGGGCTCCGGTCAGGAAGGGGGATGGGGTAGGTTAGTTTTATGGGGCAGGGTGGGGGGTCGGGATAATTTTTTTTTAGGGCTCAGGCGGTTGGGGTGTCAGGAAAGTTTAGTTTTATGGGGCAGGGGTCGGGGTAATTTTCCTTAGGGTTCAGGGTGGGTGGGAGTTGGGGTACTTTGGTTTTTAGGGGCGGGTGAGGGGGTTGGGATAGTTTTTTGTTTAGGGCTCGGGTCGGGGTAGTTTAGGTATTAGGGGTGGGGGTAGTTTTGGGCTTCAGGGCGATTGCATGAAAGAAGCATGCATGCCGTTTCACATGCCATTTCCATGTATGCCTTTACTAGGCATGCTTTTACAACGAAATTTGTTGTAAAGGCATGTGTGGTAAAGGCATGCGTGGAAACAACACAGTTGTGGTTCCGACCACATTGTTAAGGCATGCATTATTCCACCATGCAGCCAACATAAAGCACTTAGTTATTGGAAATTAGTTGTGAAATAGTATAAATACCCTTATCAGTCCAACTTCTCCACACAAGAGTTTTCCCATTAAATGTTTAATGTTTATTGTACCACATAGGGCTGTTGAGAAATTGATCATATGGGGGTTTATTGGAAAAAAAAAAGGCTTGATTAGGGAACAAGAATATGATATTGTGGATGACATCCAGAACTTGGGGAAATTGAAATGTGAACAGTATATGATTGTGAGAAAAGGGAGGGATGAGTGAATACTCTAGTTAGAGGTAGTTTTGTTGGGAACAGAGAAGGAACTGTCAGAAATGGGGTCTCTAGTTGGCAGTGGTTTGCACCCTGTTCAAGTAGGGACGCTGACTCTAGTCAGGGTAAGGGAGCTGCACAGCTAAGATAACCCCTGCTCACCCCCTTAGTAGCTTGGCACCAGAGGCATAACAAAGGCCCCCGCAGCCCCCATGATGTGAGGAGGTCCCTGAGCTCCAGGTAGCCCCTTCAGCACAGTACCCTGACCTGAGCGCTCCTGAGTAAGGTTGGAGGGGGGCCCTCCTTGCACCTTGCAGTGGGGCCCCATCAGGTTTCGTTACGCCACTGCTTGGCATGACCAGTCAGGCTTATCTCAGAGGCAATGTGTAAAGTATTTGTACACACACACACACACACACACACACACACACAGTAATACAGAGAAAACACCACAAAAGTACTCCACACCAGTCTAGATAAATAGCCAATATTTAGCTGAGTACAATAAGACCAAAACAGCAAAAATCCAACATATACAAGAAAAGATATGAATTTTCAAAGGTGAAATCCTAATATAGCTCTTAGAAACACAGTAGCTCCAACTGGGCATATCACAATGTCTTGACGGAGACATTAGCAACAGTCCAACGCCAATCGTGAGGGAGTGCGGGCCAGTCATGAAGCCGCATGTACCCCAGGTACAGTACCTTGGAAAACGAGGAAACAAAGACGTTGCACTGAATCGGGGAGGTGTTGGTTCCTTACTGCTACCAGGAAGGTGAGGCGTCAGTTCCTTACTGCTAGGCAGGGGAGGTGAGGTGTTGGTTCACTATGGTTGCAGGGGAGGTAATGTGGTGTCGGTGGTGAGGCACTCGTTCCTTACAGCAAGGTGGGGTCTATAAATCCTGCAGGTCAAGACATGAGGTGTCGATTTTGCGGTGTCAAGATCACATCACAGGGCCACAAGTGCTGTGGCAAAGTCAAAGTTGGGTGTCACGGATGTCGGTGACACGGCACTCGGGGCTCACGCTGTGGCAGGACTTTGGAGGCTCTGAGGAGGCGTCGGATCTGTGGCGTCGGTCGCGGGGGTTTCACTCAGTGGGAACCAGAAGCTCTTATGCAGGCAGAGGCACAAAGTCGGACAGCAGTACCTGTTCCAAAGTCGCTCTGGAGTCGCTGTACTTAGTTTCTTCTTGGTTGTACCAGAACTCACTCCCAAGGGCCCAGGAAATTGATTTGGCACCACTTAACAAGTCAGGACTCCCAGCAAGAGAGCCCAGGTGCTGGTAGATTAAGTCTTTGATGTCCCTGAGACTTCTTAACAGGAGGCAAGCTCAGTCTAAGCCCTTGGAGAACCTTCAGAAGAAAGATGTAGAAAGCAAAGTCCAGTCCTTTCCCTCCCAGGACAGAAGCAGCAAGCAGCAGGTCAGCACATCAAAGCAACGGGCAGAGTGGCAGTTCCTCTTACAGAATCCAGCTCTTCTTCCTGCAGGATGTCCTCAGTCCAGAAGGATTCTAACTTTGCTGGATCAGAGGCCCAGTACTTGTACCCATTTGTGCCTCTGAAGTAGGCAAACTTCAGTGAAAAGTCTTTGTAGTGCACAAGACCCTTCCTTTCCTGCCCTGGCTCCAGGCACACTCCAGGGAGTTGAAGTCTGCTCTATGTAAGGACAGGCTCAGTCCTATTCAGGTTCAAGTGTCAGCTCTTCCCACCACTCTAGCCCGCCAGGGAAGACCCATCAGGATATGCAGGGCACACCTCAGCTTCCTTTGTATTCCTGTCTAGAGTGAATTAACAAACAGCCCAACTGTCATCCTGACCCAGAAGTATATTCCACAGACAAGCAGAGGCACAGAATGGTTAAGCAAGGAAGTGTCCACTTTCTAAAAGTGGCATTTTCAAACTTACAATTCAAAAACCAACTTCACCAAAAGATGTATTTTTAAATTGTGAATTCAGAGACCCCAAACCCCATATCTCTATCTGCCCCCAATGGGACTTAACACGCAAAAGATATTTCAAGGCAATCCCTATGTCACCCTATGGGAGAGAAAGGCCTTGCAATAATGAAAAACAAATTTAGCAGTATTTCAATATCAGCATATGTAAAACACACCAGTACATGCCCTACCTTTAAATTACACTGCACCCTACCAATGGGGCTGCCGTGGGCCTACCTTAGGGTGCCTTGCATGTAGGAAAAGGGAAGGTTTGGGCCCGGCAAGTCGGTGCACTTGCCAGGTCGAAATGTCAGTTTAAAACTGCCCACACAGACACTGCAGTGGCAGGTCTGGGACGTTTGCAGAGCTATTCATGTGGGTGGCACAATCAGTGAAGCAGGTCCACTAGTAGTATTTGATTTACAGGCCCTGGGCACACCGGGTGCACTATACTAGGGACTTACTGGTAATTCATATATGCAAATCATGGATAAACCAATCACAAATACAATTTTGACAGAGAGCACTGGCACGTTAGCACTGTTCAACAGTGGTAAAGTGCCAAGAGTCCTAAAGCCAGCAAAAGCAAAATTCAGCACAGTATCAAAAACAGGAGGTCAGAAGCAACATTTTGGGGAATAACCCAGGAAAAAGGCCATTTTCCAACAGGAACCTTGTACTTGCTTTATAACACATGCTTTATGGTAAAGAAAAAGATCAGGAAAAATGACACCTCCTGCAGACTTGGGAGTCCTTTTACCATTGCATGAGAAACAAGATAACATTTTATCTAAGGTGGTGAAATACTTCTCAGGGATCTTGATGGGTATCATCCGAAGAAAGATGATAACAATTTAGAGTAGCATCATCTTTATAGTATCCAAGCGACCCCACCAGGACATGAAAAATGGTGACCAGCCCTCAACAACATGGGTTATTCTGAAAATCATATTTTCCATATTCATTCTTAACATATCTCTAATGTTATTGGTGTAAAGAATTCCCAGACATTTAATCTTGTTAGGGTTCCAGGAAAGGCTGGTCACAACGAAGGAGTCCTTAATACAGTATTTATTTAAGGGCATAACTTCAGATTTGTCTCCGTTAAGCTTATAACCTGAGACTTCAGAGTATGAATGTAGTACTGTAAAAAAGGTTGGAAGAGAAGACTCTGGTTGTGAGATGAATAAGAGAATATAATCCACATATACAATATATTTAATATGAGTGTTTTCCATTTTGAAACCAGAAAGAGTATCAGATGTCTTTAATTGATGGAGAAAGGGTTTTAATGCAAGAATAAATAGTAACTGGGATAAAGGGCAGCCCTGCCGAGTGCCTCTATTAAGAGAGAAATAAGGAGATTGAATTCTATTTATTATGACAGTTGAACGAAAGGATGAAAAAAGCAAATAAATCAGCTGTAAGAATTGGGGACCAAAACTGTGCCACTTATAAACGTTAATGAGAGATTGCCAATTAACCCTGTCAAAAGCCTTTTCAGCATCTAAAGTGAGTGCAACAAGAGCTGGGGTGAGTTTAGTTGCCTTGTTAATAATATTTAGAAATATACGGGAATTATTGGCTATGTTCCTATGTTTACCAATCCGGATTGTTCTGAGGCAGTGAGATCAGGAGTAAGGTCAGCTAGTCTAAAAGCAAGAGCCTTTGCAAAACTTTTACAGTCATTGTTGATCAAAGAGATGGGGACAATACTTTTCACCAGGCATTAAATTACCGTCCTTTTTCAGGATTACACAGATTGCTGCCTTCGAGAACGTTCCCAAAGAGCATTTTTAAGAGAGAAAATAATGAATTAATTTAAATAGCTTAGGAAGGAGGAGAAGTGAAGATAAAATTAAAGGGTAAAACTTTCCGGCCTGGCACCTTACCCTTTGACAAACATTTAACTGCTGATATTAATTCTTCTTTCGTGAAGGAGGATTCAAGAGAAGAATTGTCTGTCAGTGGAACCGCAGGGTTTGATGTTTAAAAAGTAAGGGTCTATAAGATCTTACGACGAGGTCGTTTTGGGCATGTATAATTGCTGATAATAATCAGCCAAACAAGCAGCTATATCAGCATCATGGAACAAGTGAGCACCAGTAGTATTGTAATGGATTTAATAGTAGCTTTGTCCCTTCTGCATTTGATAATCCAGCAGATCACCCGATTTGTTCTTACCACCAAAGTTTAGCATTGAATGAAGCATTTCACAAGCGGATTCTATAGAAATGTTATTGTATTGCATTTTTATTTATTTACTGGCAGCAATTAAAGCTTCTAGATCTGATTTGTTGTTTTTAGATGTATAGGAAGTTATAGTAAGTATGTTCCAGAGATTTAAAATTAGTTAGAATGGCAGTGGACACTTTTTCTCAAAGTTTCTTTTAGGGGAAAGCGTAGTTGTTTATGAAGCCCCTATACATTGCTTTAAATAAATGTGTCCCACACAAAATGAAAGGGAGTTTCGCCTGTATAGTTTTGGTGAAAGAAATCAGATACAAAGGTTTCATAAGAAGTGCATAAAGATTCATTGGAAAGGAGAGAGTTATTAAACCTCCATAGTGATTTGGGGTTTGCATCTCTTGAGAATTCCAATGCCAGTCAATATGGGGGCATGGTCTGAAATTAGAATTGACCCAATCTCAGAATTAGTGAGGTGAGGAAGCAAGTTTTTAACTTTGAAAATTATAATCAATTCTGGTTTGAGGTCGATGGGGCAGAATAAAAGGAATGCTATCTAAGTGCTGGATTAAAAACTCTCCATGAACCAGATAAGGAATGGTGGGAGATAGTACGCTGAATGGCTTTGTGTGCTTTACGAGGAGAAAACTTACTATGGGGCAATCGATCTAGAAAAGGGTCTAAAACTTAGTTGCAGTCTCTACCCAAAATGAAATTTTCAGAGTAATGTTCTGTGATTTTTTGATAGATCAATTTCCAAAAATTGGAATCTGGGTGTGTATGTCTGGTATTGAGAAAGTAGTATTGTCCATCTTAAGTGTAACTAGTACCCATTGGCCGTCAGTGTCAGAGCCTTGGGAAATAAGTGCAATTTTTTAAAGTTTGTGATACAGAATGACCACTCCATTTTTGCGCAGTACAAAGGGGGAGAAAAATATATCACCAACCCAATTTTTTTTCCACATAGCAATTTCCTTTAAAGTGAGGTGAGTCTCCTGTAATAAACCTACTTGACATTTCAGTTTACACAAATGTGACAGTACATGTTGATGTTTGACCAGGTTTTTCAAACCCTTAACGTTCCATGTTGCAATTCTAAGAGTCATGTACAAAACAGACATCGCAAAAACAGCATTGTGTATAAAGGAAAATAACAACAGGCAAGAGAGTATGAGAAAGAAAAACGACTGGCCAAGTAGGGAAAAGAGAGGAAAAAAGGAAAGGAAAGAAGAAATAGCAAGGAGAAGGCATAGACAAAATGTAAGGAAAAGAGAAGGCAATACAAGAAAAAGAAAATTCCATAATTGCAGGTGAAAGAATAATGACAAAATTACCATCCCTAAGGATAAGGGGTAGCAGAACGCCAAATGAAGATTAACCAAACCTGGCTCCGATAAGTGAGAACAGGAATACAGCATAAACAAGGGAACATAAAAGGCAAAGCATTAAAAAGAATATGTGACAGAACAACTAGGTCCTAAACAGCTATAACAAAATCGAAAGGGGGGGAGGGACCGGGAGATTACTGGTCCAGTGTACAGTCTCCCAAATGAGTCAAAATGCAAAGTGTACGCTGTTCCAAACAATTTAGCCAACCAGAGGACCAGAATTTGCTAGAGCGTGGAACCCTCATGCATCTCAATGGATGACTGGCTTCATCATTGGGAACGCACTTCACCAGGCTGGTACTGCAATGCCTGGTGGGCTCCCCTGAGGGGGCTATTAACCGTAATGCTCTCTAGGTAGCAAGTGGATTCAAATTAGATGAATGGGTACCTTATTATAGGTCCCAGCGCAAACCGGAGAGAGTAGTACAGAGATAAATTGGTTATCCATCTCAAGAGAACATCATAGATTTAATCAGTATAAGTGAGGTGGGGACCAAGATTAAAAAAACAAGGTGAAAGTAAAACTGATGAGTGACAATGCTCAAATACTTTCAACAAAAACCTAGAGAACTCCAAATATCAAGGAGCTCTAGACATGGGTCGACATGTTTCGTGTCAAACGTTCAAATGGATCCTACGACGCTTCATCAGGACCAAAAACAAATAATTTAACAACGTCTTCTCCAAAAATAACTTAGACTAAAGCAGAGAAAAGCAATCACTTACGCTAAGTTGACTGGTAAATACAAAAAAAGGTTGCCCTGGAAATGAGAATCAAAATTCACATGTGTCAAAGATGACCAAAACATAGTGATAAATGTGCACTCGTGAAATTGGTGTATGGTGAAACTTCACACATGAATGTTAAAAGCTTCCCATCCCCAGATTCAGGAACGGCTCCTTGGGAATCGCATGTCAGGGACACAAGTTGACACTACATGCAATCATGGTCATAAAAAAGGTCAAGATTGGAGAGTAAAATAAACTAATCAAAGCAATATTAACAATTAGGTACCTAAAATTTAATGTATCAAAAAGTGGTGCAGGAAGCAACATGGCTGAACTAAGTATGTAAAGGTAATCATACTGGTAGTCTCACATCAATCATGTCAGTAAATGAACGATAAAAACCATTGATGTCAAAAGGTCATGATTCCTAAATAAACAGAGAACCCCGAGGACGTGGTGAAAGGACGCTCCCACCGACCGTGCCAATTAACGCAAAAGTTAATAGTGCGGGGGACACAACTCGTGATAAAAAGAAACAAGGCCAAGAATAATCGGCTGACGGGTACACTTACAATTTTGTCGAAACATTGGCGCGGTGCACCTACCCTCTGAACAGCGTTCCCGTAAGGTACTGGATGGGGCGCTGTCGGAGATATAAATAACGCGACGAGATCTGGAAGAGTCTATTCCGGCTCGCGCGCAGCTCAGGGGGCAAAGAAAGCGATGACGGACATCGCGTTACTAAAAAATGAAAATAAACAAGGGACTAGACACCCTTCACAGCGGGGGCTAATAACTCAAAGAAGGACAATTAATCCCATACGTAAGTTTGAGAGTATGATGCAAACTCGAAACTATACATTGGCAGTCATAATCAAAAACAAGTAGAAAAAGGTCATATGCACAGAGGAACCCCCAGATAAAGGGGAGATGGAAAATAAAATCCCAATGGTAATAATCTACTTACAAAGACCTTGATAAGCACAAATAAATATTTTCAAGAAAATTATACTAAAAGAATCTTAGTGATCTAAGAGGATAGGGAAGACCATGGTATCTCGTCGTTTAATCCTGTATGCTGGTTCCTAATTTAAAGACCCATCGTTGCTCAGTTTTAAAGAGAAAACTTGGGTCGTTGGGGCGCATTTTCGGGGCTTCAAGGATAACCCACCCAAGATCATCAGGAGTGTGAGGAGTATCTAAAAAATGCGCACATAGTTTTGTGGTGACCCGCTTGCATCTAATATTACTTCTGTGTTCATTATTGCAGGTCTTAACAGGTCGTGTGGTTAAACAACTATAGCCTAAACCACTACTGTTAAACAACTAAAAAGTCTCTACAACTAAGTACTGAACAACTACTGTCTAAACAACAATTGTGCCTGAATAAAAATTCCCTGAACAACTAATATATATATATATATATATATATATATATATATATATATACATATATATATATATATATTCTAAACAACTAATAAACCATAAAAAACAAAAGGAAAACCTTACCTTAAAATTAGTTGCCAAAAAATAGAGCTATATAGGGAGGCAGATCCTCCACGGATCCAACTGTCCCTATGCTGATATCTGTTTGGCTGCCATCACTTCAGCAAGGAAGTATTGGCAACCATCTTGGGACTCAGCTGAAGCCGAGTCCCAAAAAAAGACAAACAAAAAAGAAAAGGGGCCAGGGTAGAGTCACCTTGACCCCTTAGCCCTGGTGCTGGGCTCCCTGAGGGACCCTGCCAGGGCTAAAAAAACATTTTTTTAAATTTTACGATCGGATCTGCTGTAAAATAAAAATAAAAATGAAGCGCAGTCTCCCACGCTTAGTTATTATAAAGCCCCCGGGTGGGCCAATTCTCGGGGGCATTTGTTAATAAATGCAGGGGGGGGCCTTCTGGCCCCCTCCTGCTACCCCGGGGAGTGTCACCTCCCAGGGACTTACAATTGATGTGCGGGGGCCGTGTGCTCCCCCTCATTGGCCTGGGGACCACTACCTCCCCAGAACTGAGTCTTCAATATGGGGGGGGGACTGCCCGGCCCACTCCTGCTGCCCCGGGGACCACCATCTCCCCAGGGTGATGAGTAACACGAGGGGGGCCTGTGCACTCACTCAGAGCCCCAGTCATACCCTTGCGCACCCAATCAGACCCACTCAGATAGTTACGCTATCCCACACACACCTACTCAGACCATCACACACCCACTCACAGACCCACTGACACTCTCATGCACCTACTCACAGACCCACGCACACATTGATGCACCCACTAAAACAGTGATGTACGCACTCTCACAGCCAGACAATCTGACAGCCACTCTCACCACCAGATAACCCTCTCACACCTATCATCACCACCAGGGAAGCCGTGGACAACTCCCGCCACGCACGGCCAAGGGGCAATGTGCAGCATGGGGTTGGGTGGTTAGGGAGGTTGGCCCCAAGGTCTGGCTGCAGGCCAGATCTTGTGGGCAGCCTCCGCTGCACATGAGTGAAGGCCATGCACAGTGTGAGGTTGGGTGCATATAGGGAGTTGGCTGCGGCCACGCCCTGTGTCCAACCGCCTCAACTAACTATAACTTGTGCCCTAAGGAAACCCTAACTCGCGCCCTCGCCATGCACTGGTAATTACACACAAATTATGGCACTTATGACATCTTTGATTACATCATTGATAATATCAATGTAATATTTGCAGTAAACTTTTTGATGAAAAATCTGCATGGCGGGGTCGAGAGTTATAGTTTCCTTAGGGCACAAGTTAACTGAGATAACTATAACTATAACTGGCAAATTTCTAAGGTTTTGTACGTTTAAAATGTGAAATGTTATCCTAATCTAAGGTTAAAATAGCACCAGTGAACCAAATCACATCTGATGCTCTAGGTCTTCAGCTGTGGACACATTTACAGATTTCCATAAAACGCTTTCTCATTGCTGCCGTGGCATTAGAAGCTTCTTGTGAAAAATAGACTCTGTTCCCTGACCATAACAAGGTATCTTGTAGTTTGGCAGCCACCAGTACCTGCATCAAGTCCATGAACTGTAGAAAAAGAATGATAATTCCCCTGGGCCACGCCTGAGGGGACGAGAATGTAGTAGGGCTCTTTGTGTGCTGATGGAACCTTGGTCTAGTGGGAGATCGATGGAAGGAATTACTTTTTGCAAGTAAGCGATCATGTTAGAGCCCTCTGAATTCTCTGGTACACCATATAACCTAAGGTTGCTCCTCTAATTTCTATTTTCTAATTCTTCAGTTAGCTTTTTTATTTGAGAAAATTCCTTTGTCAAATGAGAGATATAAGGGACGGAAGCCTTCGCATCTTTTACCTACTGTTCAATGGTAGAAATGTGTTGTTCATGAGAGGACCATTTTCCTTCAATATGCTGAAGAGAAGCATTAATCTCAACAACAAAGGACTTTATAGCTCTAATTTCCTCCATGATATCCTCCAAGGTAAAAAGTGTAGGACACTTTGATGGAGACGGTTTTTTAAGGTCACTTGATGGATCTAGAGTGTTTTTTTTTACTCTGAAGCAAAATAAGGCCCACTATGTTCACAACCACTTTTCATGATGACTGAGAGGTAGTCTGTACTAGTTATTTTTGACATTGAGATCTTTTACTGACAGGTGTTATAGTAGCAGAGGATTGGTTAGCACCCGACTTTGGTTCATGGGGTTTACCCATAAATAAGAGGCAACTGGAGACAAAGCATTATTTCATGCACAGTAGTAGTCCCAAAATTACTAAAGAGTAGCAGATGCCCAGAGTTATCCATCACTCCTCTAAGTGATAAAGAACTTCAGGAGAGTGATGAGGAGAATTTAAAATGGCGATCGTTTCAAGTGAATAAGCCTCAATGCAATATCCATTGTAGAGTGCCAGGCAACAAGCATCAAACATGCCAAACTGTGGCGCCCATTGTCTGATGTTAAATAAAAAGGCTTTCAAATGTTGGATCTTCATTGCAGGAGAGGCACACAAACAGGTAACATGACTACATATGGATAAAATAACTATGCATGGACTGATAGGGGGTTATTCTAACTTTGGAGGAGTGTTAATCCGTCCCAAAAGTGACGGTAAAGTGACGGATATACCACCAGACGTATTACGAGTTCCATAGGGTATAATGGACTCGTAATACGGCTGGTGGTAAATCCGTCACTTTTCCGTCACTTTTGGGACGGATTAACACCTCCTCCAAAGTTAGAATAACCCCCATAGTGTCATAAATGGAGTAGAAACTGTTCGGGTCACAAGAACTTGTAAGAAATTTGTCCCATAATAACAATAGAAATACCTTAGGATAGCTTGAGGAGAATCTAAAATGGGGGCCGTTTCAGGTCAATAAGCCTTGATGTATTTTCTATTGAAGATTGCCAGGAAACATGTATGTAAACATTCCAGAATTGCAGAGCCCCTCATCTGACATTAAAATGCATCAAAGGAGAGCGTGCAGCTGCAATCCCTTTCTCTTGTCTGAGCCGCTCGGGAGCTTTACAGTCCAGTGGCCATCTTGCGTGGTGTCATGCATACCCGGCAGTTCTTTTTAAATTGAATAATATTTGGGAGATGGACATGCACCCCCACCCCTGAGCCTTTAAAGGCCCCACAAACCCCATGCCACAGGGCTGTATTGAATTTTATGGGGAGGGTGGCATGTGGCCCCCCTCCCTGATCCTGGGTAACCCGGGCAGTCTTTTTTTTTAAGGAGAGGAGGGTTTCTGGCCACCCTCCCCAAGCATTAATGGGCCTCAGGGACCCCATTCCCAGGGGTCTAATTTGGGTGTCTCGGCACCCACAACAAACAACAATGGGGTCCATCGAAAGACCCCCAGTGGTCCCCAGGCCCCCACATGCACCTATCCTGGGTGAAGCGGGAGCCAGCCTTGCTTTCGTCTGGCAGTAGCAGGTTTCTTTACCTGCTACTGCCAGTCAGGAAAAATCTCAGTTTCCCTGCCTGCAAAAGCACAGGCTGAGAAACAAATGTGTGCTCTCACCTGGCAGGAGCATTTTTGCTGCTTGCGCCAGGTGAGAGTATGAAAGTGTTCCCTGCTCACTCTCTCGTAGGCAGGGAAACATTGTCCTGGGGTTCCATGTCACACAACCAGTAAGCCAAGTCCATTGGATGGGGTTCCTGGACCCTTCAATCAATCAATCAGTACACTTGTAGAGCGTGCTACACACCTGTCAGGGTCTCAAGATGCTGCTCGAACAGCCAGGTTTTGAGAAGCCTCCTGAAAGTCAGCAGGTCTTTGGTCTGTCATAGGAGCAATGAGAGGGTGTTCCAGGTCTTGGTGGCGAGGTGGTAGAAGGATCTGCCTCCGGTGGTTGCTCTTCGGATGCGAGGGACGGAGGCGTGGGTGAGGTCGGCTGAGCGGAGCTGGCGGTATGGGGTGTAGAAGGTGAGTCGTTTGTTGAGGTAGGCTGGACGGGTGTTGTGGAGTGCCTTGTGTGCGTGGGTGAGGAGCTTAAAGGTTATCCTTTTGTTGACGGGGAGCCAGTGTAGGTCTCTCAGGTGGGGAGTGATGTGGCTGTGGTGGGGTATGTCAAGGATCAGGTGTGCAGAGGCGTTTTGTAAACGTTGCAGTCGTTTGAGGAGTTTGGCTGGGGCTCCTGCATAGAGGGTGTTTCCGTAGTCAAGTCTGCTGCCGACGAGGGCTTGGGTGACTGTTTTTCTTGTTTCTGTGGGGATACACCTGTAGATCTCACAGAGCATGCGGAGGATGTTGAAGCAGGAGGAGGAGACGGCGTTGACTTGCTTGGTCATGAAGAGTGTTGAGTCGAGGATGACGCCCAGGTTGCGTGCGTGATCGGGGGGTGTTGGGGCTGCTCCCAGTGCGGTAGGCCACCAGGAGTCGTCCCAGGCTGAGGGATTGGCGCCGAGGATGAGGATCTTATCCAAGTTCAGCTTCAGTCTGCTGTTCTTCATCCATTCGGCGACGGCCTTCATTCCTTCGTGGAGGTTGGATTTGGCGGTGAGGGGGTCCTTGCTGAGGGAGAGTATCCGTTAGGTGTCATCGGCGTAGATGATGTTGAGGTTGTGCAGTCGCGTGACATGGGTGAGCTGTGCGATGTAGATGTTGAATAGGGTTGGGGTGAGGGACGATCCTTGGGGTACGCCGCAGATGATCTTGGAGGCTTTGGATCGGAATGGGGGGAGGCGGACGCTCTGGGTTCTGCCGGAGAGGAAGGAGGTGGTTCAATGCAGAGCTTTATCCCGGATCCCTGCATTGTGGAGGCGTGCGAGTAGGGTGTGGTGGCAGATGGTGTCGAAGGCGGAAGAGAGGTCCAGGAGGATGAGGGCAGCGGTTTCACCGTTGTCAAGCAGGGCCCTGATGTCAAAGGGGCCAGCGATGAGGGCAGTTTCCGTACTGTGGTTGCTGCAGAACCCTGACTGGGATGGGTCCAGGATGTTGTTCTCTTCAAGGTAGTGGGTCAGTTGTCTGTTGATGATCTTCTCGATGACCTTAGCCAGGAAAGGGAGCAGGGAGATGGGAAGGAAATTCTTGAGGTCTCTCGGGCCCGCCTTGGGTTTCTTGAGTAGGGCATTGATCTCGACGTGCTTCCAGCTCTCAGGGAAGGTCGTGGTCTCGAAGGAGATGATGATTTTGTGGAGGTGGGGTGCAATGATGGCGCTGGAATTGTTGAAGATGTGGGCATGGGTCAGACGGAGAGCCAGAGTGGATAGTGTTCATGGTATTGATAGTGTTGTCTATGTTTACGTTGGCCCAGGCGAGCAGGGGGTCGGAGTCGATGGTGGGTGAAAAGTCTGAGGTGTCGGTGGTTGTCAGGGTGCTCTGTTTGTTGAAGCTGCCATGGATGTCAGTGATCTTGTGGTGGAAGAAAGTGGCGAGGGAGTCACACAGGTCTTGCGACGGTGGGATGTCATTGGTGTTGGAGCTGGGGTTAGAGAGTTCCTTCACGATGATGAAGAGCTCCTTGCTGTTGTGTGTGTTGTTGTCAAGGCGGTCTTTGAAGGAGGTCCTTTTGGCAATCTGATGAGGTGATGGTGTTTGCGGATGGCGTTCTTGAAGGCTGCATGGCTGTCCGGTGTCTGTTCACGGAGCCATTTCTTCTCCAGCCTCCGGCAGGTTTGCTTGGAGGTTTCTTGAGCGGGGTGAGGGTGTTGGCGCAGTCGTCGATCCAGCGCCTGAGGTTGCTTGCTGCGAGGTTGGGGTCGGTGGGTTCGGCTGGCGGGTTTCGGGCGAGGCCGGTGTTCAGCTGGTCTTTGCTGACTTTGCTCCAGCTGCGGCGTGGGATCAGTTGGATGTGGTGGTGCGAGGTAGGTTTCCCTAAGGTGAAGTGGATGCCCCGGTGGTCGGTCCAGGGGAGTTCGGTGGTGTGGCTGAAGGTGATGTGGGAGCTTGCGGAGAAGACGGGGTCCAGCGTCTGGCTGGTGGAGTGGGTTGGTGTTGTGATGAGCTGTCTGAGTCCAAGGGTGGCGAGGTTGTCGATCAGGGTGGTGGAGTTCGTGTCGTTGTTCTTTTCAAGGTGAAAGTTCAGGTCTCTATGGAGGATGTAGTCTGAGGAGGCCAGGGCGTGCCTGCTGATGAAGTCGGCGATGGAGTCGCAGAACTGAGGCCATGGTTCGGGGGGGATCTGTAGATGAGAGTTCCTCTGAGGGTGGTGTTGGGGTTGGTGTGGATCTGGAAGTGCAGGTGTTTGGCAGTGCTGAGGGTGTCGTCGGTGGAGGTCGTGACTCTGATGGTGTTCTTGTGGACTGTGGCGATTCCGCCTCCGACTCCGTTGGTGCGGTCCCTGTGGGTAATCTTGTAGCCGTCCGGAATGGCTATGGCGATGTCTGGGGCCGAGGAGGCGTTCATCCATGTCTCCATCAGGAAGGCGACATCCAGGGTGGAGGTGTCGAGCAGGTCCCAGAGTTCGACGGCGTGTTTGCGTGCGGAGCCGGTGTTCAGAAGGATGCTTCGGAGTTGGTTGCGATCTCTCTCTGCGGGTGGTTTGGCGGTTTGGAGGCTGGTGAATCTTCAGTTCCGGCAGGTGAAGGGTCCTTGGGTGTGCTTCAGGGCAGCCAGGAAGCAGGTGTGTGATCACCCGGCGTTGAGTGCGAGGAGGGTGCTGGCGTTGTAATGCCGTTAGTCGTTGTGGCGGACGCGCGGACTAGGGGTCATGTCGCTGGGTGCGGTCCAGGTGCGGATGGACGCAGACGGGCTTGCCTTAGGCGCGCCTTCGGCCACTCAGCAGCTGCCATATAAGGGAAGGTGGGAGGGAGGGGCAGCTGGGAGGCAGTGTGGCGAATGGGCGAGTAGGGGGGCAGGACCGCAGGGACGCAGCAGCGAGAAGCGGGAGAGGAAGGCAGAAGGCACAGGGAATCAGGAAAAACACACGAAATGAAAATAAACAAAATGCAAAAAGATACAGTACCGATGCAACCTAGGGCCTACCACTGACCACCAGGGATGAGGCGCAGGTGGTAGCCTGCGGGTGGAGGAGGGACTTGAATCTGCGTCGGGCAGCAGCAGCGAGCTGGGGAGGCAGATGCAGCAGGTGGTGCCCTTTGGTATTTCAGGGAGGGGAGCCATGCACCCCATTCTCCTTTCAAAATAGGGGTGATGGAGGATGGGAGCCCGGGGCCTTTCTAGACTTGGGGAGGGAGCCACACGCCCCCTCCCATTTCATAATAATGCTGGGTCCCAGAGGATGGGGTCGCCAGGACCATAATCGGCACGGGGGACAGTGTGCCCCCTCCCTTTTCATAACTATGCCAGGCCGTGGGTCCCCAGGGCTGTAATTTGCTTGGAGGGGTGGGGCTGCACCACCTCTCTTCTGCAAAATTTAGGACCAAAAGCAACTCAGGAGGGGGGCCCACACATGCCTCATCCCCAATATGTATTTTGATTGACCCCCATGCACTTGCCCGTGGAGGTCATTTGAATGAAAAAATAAAGGCGGACACCATTTTTTATTTTTGCTGCAATCCCAGGGAGTAACGTGGTATTGCTGCAAAAAACACATTTTTGTTTTAATTTAGGCCCCGGGGGGTCCCTCTAGACACCCTACAAGGACTAAGGAGGCAGGATATCCCTACCCTGCCCCTTATGTTGTGATTTTGACATTTTCAGGGCAGAGGACTAGGTCTAAGGGTCCTTTAACAGCTGCCACAACATTTGCTTTCCTGTTTAATAAATATGTGTGATTTTGTGTGTATGTTGGGGTGTAGATAGACAGATAGACAGACAAACAGCTAGATGGATCCCCCTGCTGAACATGATGGAAACACCAGTTCTCCAGAGCAATTTCTGTTGATTTATTTGGGTTGGTAATGGATATCAACACAAAGCTTTCACCGAAAGCAGTGGAATGTGAAAACACGTGTAATATAAACACTTTCTAAATCAAAGAAATAGTGAAAATGTACAATTCCAAAGAATGTGCAAACTGCTTGCAAATACAATTAAAAATATTCATCTCCAGAAACCAGCATTTGGAGCATGAGTGTCGATTCACCAAAATTCCAGAGGTAGCAGAAGTGACATCATATGACTCCTGACCCTAATTTTTTCAAGAAAGGATTGTCATGTGACCCTAACATCAGAACAATTGAGGATTTGCATTGGATAGTATCTCAAAATAACGCATAGTTGCACTATGCGCTACTTTGCATTATTTTGCATCATGGGTTTTGATGCAAATCCCTATGTACGAACATTGTTAGACAGGAATTTGTGACATAATCTTATGGCTTTTTGAGGACGGCGTAATGAGGAGAAATTGTACATTTATCCCTGTTTTTCCAACTTTGCATAGGTGCTGCATTGTCCAGCATGCATACAAAGTGGAAAAATCCTTAAGCATGTTTTTTGTTCTGGAAGAGACTATTTACAGTACAAAACCTATGCATCAGAGAACACACACACCCTTGCACTATGGCCCATAGGTGTGTGAATTGGCACATAGCTGCCAAAAATGCACCACTTCACGGTGAGAGAAAAATATATCATATCTTATAGATGTGGTACATTTATTCTCTTTCCCTTTCACACAACGCAGCACAGCAACTTTGGCGCAGCGTTGCCTTGCATCAAAGAATAGAAAATCTGTGCCACAATCTCACACAATTTCACTCACTACCTGTCACTTGACTCTTATTCACAACCATTCTTACACATACAGAAAAACGCTTACACATACACTCAATTTATCTCACTTAAATTCACTCTCACCAACAAGCATGCATAGAACATTCATATAAAACCATTTTTAATTACCATAGAAAAATATTTACTATCAGTATAATAAAAAAACAGACAGACAATAATGAATGTGGAGCCGCTGGGGTGTTCTTGGCACTGATTTTGCCACTGCTGAGACCAAGGGTTGCAGAAGCAGTGCCCGAGGTTGCAAGGGGCAAGCAGAGCTCGCTTGCGTGTACCTTGGCAATCCCTAAATGACGTCCATGATTTGGAACCTTCTGAATTTATTTATAGAATGTATTGTCTCTCAATGCTCCCAGAGGGAGGCTGCCATGTGTATGTGGCCGGAGGCAGAGGGGTATATGAATGTTGTGACCTCTTCAGGCCTCAGGCTCTATAAACTCTGTGGCCTCATAAGCGATCCATACATGGACAATATACTCTTGACGCATGGAGTCCATATTTCATACATGAAACCCAAAAGGGTGGCATTTTTGATAAGCCAAAATGTATTGCATTCTGTGAGACAGTATGAAACTAGGATGAAATAAATACTTTTTCATTAACCTTTAGGGAGTGGAAGGAGAATGGCAAGAGTCGTATAAAGTTTATACAAATATAAAATGAAGAAATGACAGAGAAATATTTTTATTAAGGCCCTCATTACAAACTCGGCGGGAATTCCCGCTGAGTTCGGTTTCGACCGCCAGCACATTGAAGACCCCGCCGGCCCAATAAACAACATTCTGCTGGGCCGGCTGGCGGAAACAGTGTTGGCAATGTAGCAGTGCTGCGGGTGCAACAGCACCAGTCACGCATAGCACTGCCCGTAAATTGGGCAGTGATGCGCTACGGGCTGTGCGTGGGGGCCCCTGCACTGCCCATGCTAAGTGAATGGGCAGTGCAGGGGCCCCCATCCCACCAACCTTTCCCTCGCGGCCCAAACCACCAGGGAAAGGCTGGGGGAAGTCGGATAAGGAACTCCGCCATCGCCATGCTGCCTGGTGGCGGAAGCATGGCAGTGGCGGAGTTCCGCCTGTGGCGGTCTCCCCATGTGCATTACATGGCGGTCTGGACCGCCATGCCGATGGCGGTAATTTCCGCCACCACCGTCATGGTGGTCCAGACCACCATGTTCATAATGAGGGCTTTTATGTTTTTACATTAGTGTCAAATGCTCTTTACTTTTCATAACAGCCGATGATAAAACTGTTTTCGTTTATTAGTTTTTTTTTATTTATTGCAGTGTTTGTTGGAATTTCGAAATGTATTAGGAAGAGATAATGCCTCTGTGCATTGCATTTAAGGGATGAGTGGTGACTCATGATTTGCAGATAAGCTGCTGGAAGCTCAAGGTCTCCTTTCATTCTTTTATTTTCATAACAGAGGACAGAAGGGCACGGAAAATATACATTAGGTACATTAAGAAATAATTTATCTGTAAATTATGTGTAGGATGGCAGGGGTCAAGGGCTTTTCCATCGCTCACATAAGGAAAATAACTGCTTTCAGCTACAGAGCTTTCTGAGGAAATCAGGTCGAGCTTATTTGACTCTTATGGAGAGGTGGCATCCTTAAATGGCCTTTTATAATGTGTGCAGTGCTGTGGAATATGATATAGATTTGCACACAATAACATTGTTTATTGTTCTATTTGAAGGAATTGTTAGGGAAGGGAATGTTATGTTTTCAAGCGTTCTTGTCAGAAGCATGAATAGTACTATCTGTGTGATTGAAATGTATTGTTCTGCTATCAATGAAAAATATTGTCTATGCCTTAGAGACGTAGTCCAGAGCAGCTGACATCACCAATTCTATGTAGGTGTGCGTGTGTGTGTCTGTCTGTCTATCTGGGGGCACCTCTAAGGTGTTATCTGGGTGCATGTCACAATAAATCAGACACTGGCATTAGTATGGATTTATTGAGTTTAGGTGTTTGATACCAAACACCATACGTTTTGGTAAAGGCATTATCTAGCTCGGTAAGTCGTAATGACCAGTGCACAGTACGTACCTTAAGATGGCTTCCTTGTTAACTTGTAATGTCTAGTAATGGAACTATACATCACAGGGGCACATTTACTCAGGCAGGTATGCATACATGCATACATGCAGTACTTTCACAAAATCATTGTGCTCATGAAGATGGGCATGATCATCTACTAATGTTACGTGGGCCATTGCTATTCTGTTATCCGTTTTTCTATATCATATACAAGCTTCCCTTTCACCAGTGTTATTTCAGCTATATACAGAGCACAGAATGCCGACAAGCAAAATCAGAAATACAGACAGAGTAACAAAGTACCATTTCTCACACATCTTTAACAAGTGTCTTTTAGCAGGTAAGACGTCTGTAAATGACTGGTTTGAAGGGGTCAGAAAGAGACCACATTTTCTTCACTGTCACCATGGTTGGCAGAGGTTCTAGCACTTACCAACTTGTAGTTTTGGGCAATACCACACCGTTGGTTGAACAACGAAGATGGACTTTCAGCAGCTTTTACTCTACTTTCATTGATATTCAAACGTGTAATATTTTGGCTTGTACTGGGGGTCTTTGCTTATCTGTAGTGCGTCCAGTATCACTCTGTGTCCAGTGGTCGTGTTCCTCAATGTTTACTGTCTTTATTCCAGTAGCAGTAATTGTAAAACAGGTACAGACCTGTCTGTTGTAGGAGTAGATTGATATTTCCGGTGTTCGTTTGGTTGGGGCTGGGCCTTCTGCTGATTGTTCTTCCCCTTGTCAGCCCAAATATTGCTCCCAAGCCTTTTAGTCGTTCGCAGGTTGTATTGTGCTGTCATGGTGCTGAGGGGTTGGGGGTGTTCCTGAAATTCTTCTGCTGCGGTAGTGGTAAAAGGTGGCAGTGCTGCTTGCGGTGGCGCCCTCTTCAGGTAACATACAGGAAGAGGTTGTTTGTATATTTGACAGCAGTTTCTGTGGCCAACAGGACTTACAGTTGTGTCTTTCACTGTGGCTGGAGACAGTTGGATCTCTGGAAGTGGTACCCACTACCTTCCCAAGGCTCCAGCAAGGCCCTAATAAAAGCAAAGCAGTTAGTCTCTCGCAAAACAAGTGTCTCACCAGTTTGTGTGACATGTCAGTTGTCCTCTCGTTCTGGAACTCCCCCAAGTGGTCACTGGTCTTCCAGTAACTATTCCATAAGGCTCAATTTTGGTTTTGCATCAGGGGAGTTTCTTATGCTCATAAGTGCAACCAGCAGAGTGTCCATCAATGTTAAGTTTCTACACATACTTTGCAATGTTACATTTTTATCATGCCAGTCTTCCTTCCCACCGCTTCTGGGTGATAAACTCAGTGTAATTTTAGCTCATCTTTAGAGCTTTACACACCATACAACTGTGGCATACCTCTGCATATTGTTTAATGTTCTTATTAACTCATAACATGGTCATACAGATCACAAAGTCATTTCTACTTATGTGTGCAGGGATGTGCAATGTTGCTGTGATTGTATAAAGATGCCGGTGTGCCAGCATGTACCTTATTCCTGTTTTGTCCATCCAGCACCCATTAAAATGTGCCAGCACAGACCATTATTTTAGTCTTTCTTTAGTAGCATTTTTCTATATTTCTTGTATACCTTCCAATGATAGATATGTTGTTAAATTAGATACTTAAGAATCCCTGCTCATATTTTATATTACACTGATCAAATGTTTATTATCATAGGCATTTGGCTATCCAAAAATTGAGTAAAGATAAGTAACTGTTAGAAAAGTACACTTATTAATTAACTTCAAATATTACAAATCTTGAAAGTCTGTGTTTATACAATACTACTTTTCTTCTCAGATTATACCCATTATTATATTCCTTGGACATATATTCCCTTACTATGTATTTACATATCTATTTATTGCTCTAGTCCTACTGCACTAGAGAACAAATTAAATAAACATAAAATAAAATCTATAAATATTAAAATTATAAATAAATCTACAAACAATATATATTAATAATAAAGAATAAAGAAATTAAATAAAAATAATGATCAAAAATGTATACATATATATATATATATCCACCAAAACCAAAAATAAAAGTAAAAATAGCACGCTCAGGATTCAGGAAAAGTGAAAACCATGTTTAATCAAAGCACGACGCGTTTCGGCTGACACTGCAGCCTTGGTCACGTGATATTCACCACCAATCAACCATTACTAAATACTATTCATTCATAGACATAAAAATAAGACAAACAGCAGATACCAGGTCCAAGATAGAAAACCCAAAAGCACAACCTTATATAACATTAAATTGCATCTAGATTATAATAAATAAATAAGTATATATAAATACATAAATATACAAATACATAATTATTCAACCATGTGCCCGTATAAAATGGACATGTAATAGGGTAAATTATCATGCAGAGGCGGAAGATAAAACTTATATCAAAGTAGTCCACCGGGCTAATATATTCTAATAAAATATTGTCACTTATAAGCCCAACGGTGAGCTAAAATCACACAATGTGATAGATATTTCAAATAAATAAACCTAGACCACACTAACTGCGATAGTAATACCCTATATCACTTCTTGCATGGTTAATACTAATACGACAGACCAACAGTATAACAGGAATTCTTTTGACATTTTCTTATCTCATAACCTGCACTGACAACACCCGATAACGTGCAATATGGAGAAAGCGGTGGCAAGTAGACATCAGCATTAATTTCATCCGACCCATTAAATCTGAAAAGACATATAAATAAATAAAAACATTTAATAAGTGACCATATCTCCCCCAATCTAATCAACTACTAAAGAACATTATCATAAAAAATTATACTAATTATAAAAATAGAAAGGATAGAAATGACTGAAAAAACATCTCATATTTTGCACTCTATTGGCGTTCAAAAAAGTTATTACGTTCTTATAAATACTTTTATCTTTTTATAAATTCATTAACAGTGGTCACTACACAAAATATACCCTATTGTGGTTGTATTTCAATCATCATATAAATGGGTATTCAGTTCTTCCCCAATATTCAATCCTTTGGGTGTCTTAGTCTCTAAATCTAAAATATATTTTGACTCTTTTTACCTCAATATCAGTTCCCTATTACCCCCTCTATAGGATGGAGGGACATGTTCAATGCCAAAGTAGGACAACTGGGTCCAATCAGAATTATGTTTCTCTTTAAAGTGCCTTGCTACTGGGTAGTGATCATCAACTGAAGTTATAGCACGCATGTGTTCCAAAATCCGTTTCTTAACATTATGTTTAGTGCTCCCAACGTACCATCTTTTACAGGGGCATTCCAATATATAGATCACAAACGGGGTACTGCATGTTATAAACTGATTAATTAACCTGTTTTTACCGGGTTTACATAGTGCATATTGTTTGCGCATAACACTATTACGGCATGCTTTGCAATGCCCACAGGGAAAGAAACCTTGTAAGCCATGTTCTCTAAGTTGTGACATAGTAGTAATATCATTAGATCTTAACATATCCTGTAAGCTACGTCCTCTTCTATATGTAATCTGAGGTCTATTTAGTATCGAATCCCCAATAACAGGGTCACTTTTCAGTATCTTCCAATTTTTTGTAATGATGTTCTTAATTTGTTTTGTATCATCACTAAAAGTCATAATAAGTCTAGTGTCATCATTATCATCCAACTTCTGTTTGGGAGTATTGTCAAATAAAATATCAGTTCTTTTTGTTCCCTTGATTTTATCGATTGCTTTTTTGATAACCCAATCAGGGTACCCCCGCTCTTTAAATCTCGTAATCATCTCTTTTTGCTCAATTTCAAAGGCTTCATTAGTGCTGCTAACTCTTTTAGCCCTTAGCAGCTCTCCATAGGGGATACTCCACTTTAAATTTTCTGGGTGTCCACTTGAAGCATGTAATAAACTATTCCCTGCTGTGCACTTGCAAAAGAGTTCAGTATTGACCTTGTTTTCATCAATCTTTATAAGCGTGTCCAAGAACTCAATAGAGGACCTACTCATTTTGTGTGTCAGACCTATATTCAAATCATTATTGTTTAATTTACAAACAAAATGAGAAGCTTCTTCCTCAGATCCTTTCCAAATAATGAAAAGATCATCAATATATCTTTGCCATAAGATTGCCTGACTGGTTTCTGGATATTTTTCTTCATCTTTAAAAATATTCTCTTCCCACCAGCCTAAGAAGAGGCAGGCAAAACTCGGAGCAAAGCAAGTGCCCATCGCAGTTCCGAGGATCTGCTGATAAAGGACCCCATTGAACAGAAAGAAATTATTTGTCAAACAATATCTTATCATATCTATTATCATTTCAGTGTGTGCCAGATATTTAAGTGATCTAGCATCTAAAAAATGTCTGCAGGCTACAATGCCTTTTTCATGGTCGATAATAGTATACAGGGAATTGACATCCAAAGTTAGTAACAGGAAATCATCTTCCCAAACAATTCCTTCAAGCTTACCCAAAAAATCCTTAGTATCACAGACATAGGATGGAAGATTGGCAACAAATTCCCTCAGAAAATAATCAACATATTTGGAGACATTTTCCAATACGCTACCGCATGAGGATACTATAGGTCTTCCTGGTGCATTAGTCCTATTTTTATGAAATTTGGAAGGAATATACAGCACCGGTAGTTTGGGAAAATCTCTTTTTAGAAAACAGTACTCTTCCCATAGTAATAAGCCCTTGTCTTTCCATTCCATAAGTAACTGCCAAATCCCCACAATACTGTTGGTATAAGTTTCTTTGGTGGTAACCTTATAGAAATATGTGTTATTAAGTTGGCACATAACTTCCTTAATGTATTTTTGTTTTTCCATAAGTACTATATTGCCGCCCTTGTCCGCAGGGCAGACAATTGTGTCTGTATCACTTTCCAAAGTTGTAATGAATTTTTTTTTAGATTGTGTTAAATTGTAATTACATTTGGATTTAAACCATGTTTTATGTCGAAATTGGGTCAAATCCTTTACCACCAAATCATAGAATGTATCAATATTATCGTGGTTCATAATAGGAAAGAATGTAGATCTTGGCTTAAATCCAGTGGGGACAGACATATCATATGTAATATTTAAATCATCAAGGATTTGATAGACATTCCTCGTTATAGTAGAATCTGCAACATTATTCTCCAATTCATACAATGCAATCAAAGAGTCCACATCACTAATATTAAGCACATCATGGGAAACATCCCTATGGGGACTCCCAACCCCCACGTCGGGGGAGTTCTTTTGTTTAAACCATTTTCTCAACTTCAGTTATCTAATAAATTTTAAAAAGTCAGTCCTTGTCTCAGCATAGTTAAAACGTTCTGTAGGGCAGAAAGAGAGGCCTAAACATAGTGTGGATTTGTCACTATCAGATAACGCAAAGTTAGATAAATTCACAATAGTTTTATTCACCATATTTTCAGCCATTATGTTTGTAAGTTGGAGCTTCTTGCTGTTTTTCCCACTTGCCCCATGTTGAAATTTGTTCTTGTTGCGATTTCTGACTCTCTCTCGCCTCTTCTGATTCCGCTCCGTCTTCCTCTTCGGCCTGATGTCCTGCCTTTTTCTAATTGGAGCTTTGTCCGTGTTGGTTCTTGTATACTTGCCTGCCGCATCGCAGCAGGCGATACTCGTCTAAAAAAGTTGCTGGTTTGTTGGTGACTTCTTCAATAGATTTCTCACTCTCAGTAGAACTGGTGGTATCAGATTCCCTTGCACTTTCCACATCAGTTTCCAAGGAAGATTGTCTCTCCTCCATGGGAAAACAGGCAAGGGATGATTTGTATAGATGATCATATTTCCTGTTGAAAGTCAAAATTCTTCCGCTTTCATAGTCCCCTATGTCTCTATGTAGTTTTTGTTGTTTTTTAGTTTTGATTTTCTCCTCATACTTCATATATATATATATATATATATATACAATTATGAATACAAAATATTATATTTTTACTCTCTTGTAAACTTTACTTTGTCTACCCATCACCATATGTCATGTCTCTGTCAATCTACCCTCCATTCCCACTCATCCCAAATCCATTCTACTACTTTCATCTCCTAAATAACCCTACTTAAGCTCTTCCCTCCTCTTCCACATCTAACTCACCCAAACCTCATTTTATTGCCATGATCTCCCAAACAACTCTTCTAAATTCTCCCTCATTTATCTCACCTTTAACTCGTCCAAAACCCCTCCTGCTACTATGATCTCCCTCACCCTTTCCACAGACTCATCCCTCCTCCATCCCCCTTTACTCATCCCAAGCCTAAATCCTATTACTATAAACTCCCAATTAACACTTCTGGATTCTTCCCTCCTCTACCCCTCTATTACTCCAGTCAATCCAACTAACAAACTCACATATCCGTGACTCAATTAACTCATAATAATACTAAAACTGTACTCATATTTCCCTATACTAATCCACCACTAATTCCTTTTGGGTTCCGGAGTAGCGTGCTACTCCCCGAAAAGCGCTTTGGCGCCTCGTCAGGGGTAGTAAGCGCTATATAAATACTATTACAATACAATATAATCTGGGGGTCACACACTCCAGAAGCACAGACAGTCAAGGGCCTAGGCGTGAACACGGTCTCTACAGTGTATCATGCCAGTGATACAGAGATTGGCTATGACGTGAATACTTTCACAGTAATTGTCCTTCCATACCAAGACAACCATATGCTTCACAAAAAAAAGCAAGCTCAAATAGGTCATCCTGAAAGTCTTCAGGTCCTCCAGTTCAAAGAATGTTTACTGTGCCGCAGAGTCCACTGTCTCTGAAACTTCTTATCTTTCAACGTAGTTCCCAATCCTGTCCACCGGCATCTGTGGTCAAGATTATCGGTACTGGAGGAAGAAAAGGTAGTTCTCTTTTCACATGCTACCTATCCAACCACCACACCAGCTCTTCCCTGATGGTCTGTTCAGAGTATCCATTGATCATACTCCTGAGATAGAGGATCCCAAGCTAAGCATACATGTCGTCCCAATGAGGCCAGATGGAACCTCGCCCATGGGGCTACCAGAAGAGCAGCTGGCTTGTCCTCCTGAACATGGAATCAGGAATGAACTGATGATGCTTTGTGAACCAGGGGAGTCCTTAGATTACCCTATTACCCCTGTATGGTATTGAGCCCTCAGAAATGTCACATCCTGTGCTGGCTCCAATTTAGATTTTTCTCATAGCTACATGATGATGAATATCCATTGATCTGGCATATCCGATTCCCATACAGAAACAAAATTACAGATATGACATGGCACACGTCCTGAGCAATCACCTACGTTCTGTAGTCAGGAGGGATGCTGCTTCTGACCCCAAAAAAGGTACTGGATTTGACTTCTTTGCATACCTTTAAAGCTGCAAATGCATGCACTGGGAAGACTTTGAGGAATGGTCTGCCAGTTTCCCAGATTCCAAATCCCTAGAGTGTGGTAAGCCTTAAACCTTGCACATTTCAGTGTAAGGCTTGCTTCCTATTGTTGAAAAGCTTGGTGATTATCTGTTTGTACTTGTCCCTGAAAAGCTTAATACCCAAAACAAAGAATATTCACCCGATCTTCCTTTTCTGCCCTATTTCTCTTCCATTTTCACATCCATAAATGTCTTCAAGTGTCAAAACTAACTTGTGCAACCAGTCACATGCCATTGGAGACAGCACATTCTGGTTGGCTGAGGCGGGACACTTGCCAGGCAGAACCCACCACTCCTGACAAGGGTGGGTGATTACACTTACTGTATAACCTGTGCTCACCCTCGAGTAGCTTGGCACAGAGCAGTCAGGCTTATCACAGAGGCAATGTGTAAAGCAAAGACACAGTACTCCCCCACCACAACCACACTGCACGGCACAAAGGAGACTTTACACACAGTGTATATATAAAAAGATAGTATTTCACACACCTTGTCAACACATTACAGGTATAATGTAACTCTGGGCCTCTGCTTCGATTTACAATGGAAGCCAGGATATGAGGCCGAGTCGTGTTAAACACCGCTATTGTATGTGCACGTGAGGAAAACAATACATTCACTCCGTGCACCCACCTAAGGTGCCAAATGGTGTCAGCACAAGACTCATCCTAGACTTCCTCACAATCAGTGTAACACATAAATTCATGGTGCGCCCCGGTTACCAGTGTTAGCAGCAAAATGTACATACAAGGTTTGCAACACTTTCGCGTAGCACTGCAGGCACAGCTGCACTAGTAAGACGTAATGCCAACTGTACAAACTTCCTCACTGGATAAACATAACCAGCAGCACCACGGTACTGCCTACGCATTCACCAGCACTCACTCCTGCATATCCCCTCTGATCCACCATGCGGTGCCAGAGGTATCAGCTGGTGTGTGCACACACTCACTTGTATGCATTCACTTCCGGAACCCTAATGAAGTGCCCTGATACCCGGATAGTGGATTACACTGTGTTTGTGAACACCCTGGGTCCCAAACCCACCAACCAGTTTCATCTATCCCGCCCTGCCATGAACCAAAGATTGCATCAGCCTTTCCCTGGTTGCTGGGCTGCTTGCGACTAGTCACCAGTCTCAGGGTTCTGGGGTCAAGGTGGGGGAAAGAAAGGACAACAGCCAATAAACAATTAAGGAGGAGACTTTCAGGCTCCCCACAGGAGGTTCACTCAGAGGTCTGCAAAGCATAGGTGAAGGGTTACGGGGGCCACCGTTAGACACCAAGGCACCCAGTTCAGTGTTACCAAATAGTTGCCAGTTTCAGCACCTCTGGAACAGAGAGGTGCCATGGGGGCTTGTTGACTGAGTTGCCCTTAACACTTCCAGTTGCACATGACATGTTATCAGGCCCGCACCTCCTACACTAGGAGATGCCACGTCTGGGGCACAAAGATTCCAGTGACTCCAGATGGTTGTGATTCCATGTGAAAAGTGCTCAGTGCTGTACCTCCAAAAAAATAGGAGGCACAACGTCAGGGGTCTGATAATCTGAGTTACCCCGACTGTACGTTCACACACAAGCCAATTACTAATGTGGTACCTCGCTGGAAAGAGGCACTACACAGCAGCAGGCAATCAGCCCCAGGTCAGTCTCTAAGCAGGAGGGGGAGCATGGATCCCCTCTTCAGACAGTTATCCTCCTAGGCACAACAGATTCCTCTAGCAGTGTGCCCATGTCGTCCAGCAACACCAGTCCTGCGTCACCGAAAAGTTTACTCTGCCTTACAGACGTTGAATACCCCTAGTTATACTATATGGTTCATCTGAAGTTGGGTGCAGTTCAAAGGTTTCTCCTTTGAACCACAGATGTCTCCCTATTTTCCCTCCCTGTCTGCCCTGAGGCTATTGAATGTAGATTGTTATCTTTAGTGGGGCCATACCCCATACCGTGATTTTGTTGATTTGTGGCTGCTGTTTTAGCACCCTATGAGCTACCTACCTTGCCCTCTCGTCTACTTCCCCTGCCACCACACATCAGCACTCTCTCCCCTCCCCAACAAACAACTTGGACCGAGACAGATTTGACCCCCTCCTAGGGTGACCAGATTTTCACAACCAAAAACCGGGACGGGCACAAACATAGAAATAGGACTACATGTTGACAAGTCATTCAGCTATATATATATATATATATATATATATACACAATATAAATATATTTTGCTGAATGGCGTATTGTTTAGTGATATGTATACATATATATTATATAGATATATATATAATAAAAAAAACCTTCTGGCCCCCCAGATGGTGTCAGAAACTCCAGGGTCTGACTGTTGATAAGCTGGGCCCTAGCTTATGGGAAAACCTTATTCACCCCTCATTAAATCCTGCTGTGCTGCTTGAATGAGGCGAGGCAGCACAGCAGGTGACTCTGCAAATGTTAGGTTGTGTCTCTGGTGTGATAGGAGGGCCGGATGAAACGTGAGCCTGCACAACTCTGTGTTTAATGTCCACATTCATCCGACCCTCTCTTAAAAGCCTGGACTAGGGTGACCACCCGTCCGTAAATTTCACGGACTGCCCGTAACTGCCCGTAATTTCGCCCTGCCGTCCGTTGTCGATGATGAAAGGCTTAAAGGACATCATTTGTCCGTAATTTTAGCCTTTCATCAAAAGGACAAGGGAGGCAGGGCGAAATTACCAGCAGGTTAGTTTCCCCAGCTGGAGTGGAAGGCAAAGAGTCTCCTGTGCTGGGAGGGAAGGAGAGGCAGGCTGCAAGAAAAGGCCTTCTTGCCAGGGTGTCTCCTTTCCTAAAGAAATGCAAATGTGCACAACTGGTAAATCTGCAAATGCAAAGGGACTTGAAAACCTGCATCCATTTTAACCAAAGGAGTCACTTGAAGCTTTTTGATGGCAAATATATTTTCCTTTAGAGAGGTACTGAGGTGTTGCAAGGTGAGCTGTGGAGTGTGTGGTTTTAATGGAATGTTATAAAAAATGTTAGTTAGATATAAACTGTATATTATTCAAATCTGTATTTTAGAAGCACTTTTTTTATTTAACTAAAATGTATTTGCGCATTTTGTAGCAGCCTATATATGATGTAATTGTAATTATATAGCGCTTACTATCCCTGACGAGGCGTCGAATGAATGTTTGAAATAAGGACTTACACATTCACAGTTCTTTCAGGGGCCTTAGTACTTCATAGTACTAACAAACAGTGGCAAAGCCAATAGGTCTAGTCTACGCAAGAGTTATTGCTTTGCCAATGTGTTTTAGCATTGTTTTACACCAGAGTGGCTGCTGTTCATGTTTAAAAGTTAGTGGCATAGTGGTGTGGAGTGGAGTAGAGCGGCATAGGAGCAGTGACGTAGAGCCCAGTGGTGCAGGGTACAGTTCAGTTGTTTAGAGTGCACTGGCGTAGAGTGCAGTGGTTTAGAGTGCAGTGGCGTGGGACATGGTAGAGTGGCATGGAGTGCAGTGGAGTAGAGTGGCATACAATATAGTGGCAGAGAGTGCAGTACTGTAAAGTGGTGCAATGGCATAGAGTGCAGAGTAGACTTGTGTGGCAGAGTGCAGTGGCGTATTGTAGAGTGGTGCAGTGCAGAGTAGAGTATAGTGCTGTAGAGTGCAGTTGCGTAGAGTGGAGTGATGCAGAGTAGAGTGGCATAGAGTGCAGTGTGTAGAATGCGGTAGTACCTAGTAACTTGGTGTACAGTACAATGGCAGAGAGTGCAATGTTGCAGAGTAGAGCGTCAGTGATGTGGAATGGAGTAGAGTGGCACAGAGAGCAGTGGCGTATAGTACAGTGGTGCAGAGTAGAGGGCAGTGGTGTACAGTGCAGTTGTTTAGAGTGCATTGGCGCAGAGTGCAGTGGCATAGAGTGGCATGGGGTAGAGTAGCATAGAGTGCAGTGGAGTAGAGTGGCAGAGAGTGCAGTAATGCAGAGTGGTGCAGTGTCATAGAGTGCAGAGTAGACTCATGTGAGATAAATTTAGAGTCCCAGGCATACACTCTAGTGCTGTGAGACTACAGGCAAGTTGTGGGTACCTCACATCCTGACATTAGGGGGCATATTTATACTCCGTTTGCGCCGGAATTGCGTCGTTTTTTTTTACGCAATTCCGACGCAAAACTAACTCCATATTTATACTTTGGCGTTAGACGCGTCTAGCGCCAAAGTCCATGGAGTTAGCGTAATTTTTTAGCGTGGACACCTACTTTCCGTTAATTATATGCAAGGTAGGCGTTCCCGTCTAAAAAATCGACTCCGAGGCATGTGCGTCGGATTTATACTCCTGGGCAAAATTCACGCCCGGGAGTGGGCGGGTCAAAAAAAATGACGTACCGACGCTTTTGCGCCGTTTTTTAGCGCCTGCAAAAGGCAGGCGTTAAGGGACCTGTGGGCTCTGAAGGAGCCCAGAGGTGCCCTCCCATGCCCCCAGGGACACCCCCTGTCACCCTTGCCCACCCCAGGAGGACACCCAAGGCTGGAGGGACCCATTCCAGGGACATTAAGGTAAGTTCAGGTAAGTTTTTTTTTTTTTTTTTTTGTGGCATAGGGGGGCCAGATTTGTGCCCCCCTACATGCCACTATGCCCAATGACCATGCCCAGGGGACAGAAGTCCCCTGGGCATGGCCATTGGGCAAGGGGGCATGACTCCTGTCTTTGCTAAGTCAGGAGTCATTTCTATGGGGGTTAGGAGTGGAAAAAAATGGCGCATATCGGGCTGAGGCGAAAAAATTGCCTCAACCTGACTTGCCCCATTTCTTGACGCCCAAGCCCCATATCCCCCTACGCCGGCGCTGCCTGGTGTACGTCGTTTTTTTTAACGCACACCAGACGGCGCCGGCGGCTAACGCCGGCTAACGTCATTCAATAAATACGGCGCCCGCATGGTGCTTCAGAATGGCGTTAGCCGGCGCTAATTTTTTTGACGCAAAACTGCGTTAGCGCAGTTTTGCGTCAAAAAGTATAAATATGGGCCTAGATGTGAGACTGTCGCTAACACCATCTGCCCTGCCTCTTTAATTTTTCATTTTAGGTTGAAAGTCCATGGGCGGTTGGGGTAAGCCAGATGTTTTTGTTCAATTTGTTTAAACTAGCATAAGGTTAATTACCTTAATGTTTCCCAAACTGTTTGCCAGGGGTTTTAAAATGTTCAGAAACATAATCAAAAGTTTGCTGTTACTTTCTCTTCAAGAAAGATTGGGTAGATTTGAGTAGGGGTGATGGCCTTGCTGCAGTACCGAAGGGCATTCATTTACTACTGAACAAGGACGTAATGTGAAACCTGAATGTAGCATACCAGGAGGCAATCACAAAAGAGTACAGTGAATAAATAGTTCTATGTTAAAAAGGAGTAAATAAATGCACTGACAACATAGTGAGGCATGGCCTCTCGTGCGTGTGTCTGTAAAACTGAAGTTTGTTCTTGAATTTTTGTCCTGAATTGTGACCCTTTGTCCTGAATTTGTGTCCTGAATTTTGACCCTTTGTCCTGAATTTTTTACAGTCCTGTCCAGAATTTGCATCAATGCCAGGTGGTCACCCTAGCCTGGACATGTCTTTGTTTTGACAAGAAGTGTCGGGACACCAGGACATTCCTCAAAAAACGGGACTGTCTGGGCAAAACCGGGACGTCTGGTTACCCTACCCCTTCCCCCCGAACCTACACCCCTGGTGATAAGGGTGAGCTGGGTGGGGTGCGGCGATGTGTAGTTAGAGGCAGTCCCTGCTTTGATGTAGCCATTCAGAGACTGGCCTGTGAAAAAGGGCTGCTGCCTGGTTTTATTTACTAGCAGTAGCGAGGGCGGCACATCTCTCCGCCCACGGGGTTATTGGACCAAGGGCTGGCTCTGCTGCAGAGCTAATTACAGTCCACAGGAGGCAATGCTGTCTGTGTTTTGTGGCAACACCTCGAAGCCTGGCTCCTAAAAATGACTCAACCCCCCTCGTGGGGCCCTTAAAGCCTTGCTAAGTGAGTGGAAGATCCACCTGCCTTAATACACTGTTCTGGTTAATGTTCCTAGCCTGTCCTAGACCCGCTATCCACAGGTCAGGCTGATCAGCTGTTTCTTTATGTTATTTTACCATTGCTTTATTTCAGCAGGGTTCCGGAAAGTAATAACATTATCTGTCATATGTGCGCCTTGAACCAGGCCAATACATTCATTGATAACTATAGTTAGAATAGTATGTTTTAAATGCTTCAGCACTAGGTTCCAGAAGCTAGATTTTCAGGGACTTAAAACTTGAGTTATGAATGCGCCGAATCCTCAAATTATTAAGGATCGAGTGGGTGTGATTTGTGCACTTAACTATCAGCCACAGAGCAAAGACAGGGAGTGCGAATACCAGCTTCCTCGCTTGACCAAATTGTGTGAATTTGGGCGTATCGCTTAATCGCCAGTTGCTTCGCTTTCCTTACCTGCCAAAATGACAGTGTGTTTACAAACAGACGAATAAATAGTGTATGTGTTCTAACAAAAAACTCTCCATACACAAATCCTGCTCTCTAGTACTGCACATACGTGTGATCTGCGTTAGCCTGAGCGGCGCATCTCGCACACCCTTTTCCTGTCGGCTCTCCCTGTGGAATACACGAGACCAGGTCACGTTCTTTAGGATTGTGCTCTAAAGTGGCGCTTTTATTCGGAACCGCGAATCCACAGGGAGTGTTTGTTCTGAAAACAGGCATGTTTGACATGTGTGTATAATGACAAGCACTGCGTCGTTCTGTCTGCTGGGGCACCATGGCAGATCAAAAATGATATTGTTGAAAATTAGCAATTCCCTGCACAAAAACACTTGCGAACGCCTCTTCCACCGAGCAGACGTTGATCGATCCGCTGGGCAGAGGAAGAAGGGCAGACCGGCGTTGCTATGGCTACCGGGTTGCCTCCTTGCTCGCCGTCCTACAAATACACTGCAGATGCTCTGCAGATAAAGCTCTGCGCGTGTCATCCATGGGGAAGCCAACCCCCTCCCCCCCCCTCCGTGTTTCTGTGCAGCGTGTGTGTTCAAAGCTGCAACGTCATTCGTCCTGTGCATGTTGTACGGTCGTGAGTCTACACAAAAATCATACTCTACTAAGTACGTAGTGCTTTGTAGGGGCAACGCCCATTTGCAGGTGTTCGCTGTGTGTTTCATTCATCTCTGTCACTAACTGCCGTTTTGGGAGCAGTGTAAAATAATCTTGGATACCTGTCCAGCACGCACACCAACCTGAATTTAAACAGTTTCATTATCACCGAGCTTAAAGGTAATCATTTTAATTGTAAATAAAAAGCAGTTTCGGCATATCCACGAAACAGTCGTGTAACCTACAGGTTATATAAAACGCTTCTGCCACAATGACTTAAACTAATGCGCTCTTACAGTATCTTTTTTGTTGTTGTTGCAGAACACGCACTCAACCCACTGTGACAGCAACGGGCGCCTAGTCCTTTTTCCTTCATGCCGGCAGGTGGCAATGTGTGTCAGCACTGTAGTGGAAAACGTAAATTTGAGGATTCTGTGTCAAGTCTAAACTTCCCCAATTGCTTTGAGCCCTGCCCCTTTACAGAACACTCCCCCCTTACCGACCACATCCGTAACAGGCCTTCTTGAAGAATGCAACGCACAAACTACATGTTACTGAAATTAGGCACCAAGCCCAAGTGAAAACATGTCGGGAATCGTATCATGCCTCATACATTCAATCGCGAGCTGTCAATAGCCCGTGTTTTCATTTTCAACGAGATGTTAAAATCTGGTGGAACAGTAACAACACTACAGCGCTACGGTAACAAGTTCAGCGCATTTAGTGTCACCAGTTCAGCACAAGACACAACCTCCTCACTCGCTGTACCATATCATTACAGTATCAGAGCCAGCATCTCACCCGCTGGACACATAACCAGTATAACTCCAAACAGAACGACCTCACTATATGTGCACACCACCAAACACAACCATGCCGCTCACTGTGCACATCAGCGGTATAGCAAACGCAACCACCTCACTTTCTTTGCTCTCCACCAGTATACAATCACCTCGTTATCGGTGTGAACCACAAGTATATCACCACCCAAGAGTACCTCACCCTCTGTGCTCATCACCAACCCTGCATCAAACATAATTACCTATGTTCTTTGAAGATGTCCAGATAGTACCAACCACAATTATTATACTCACCGTGCACATCTCAAGAAAAAAACAACCATGATCAACTTTCTCACGATCTCATCACCGGTAATGAACCCGAGACATCCAACTCACACTAAATGCATATCACCAGTGCAGCACCAACCATCTTTGTGGTTTCCCCAATAAAGTACCAAACACATCCACCTCACTTTCTCTGCACATTGCCCGTGTCAAACCAAACCCAACCACCTTACTTTCTGTGCACATCACCAAATACACCTGCCTCACGCTGCACACATCACTAGCACAGCACCAAACAAAACCACCTGTCTCTTTCTGCCCATCACCACTAAACAGACACCTAATCATTGGTGTGAATTGCAAGTATAGTGGCACACAAGACTACGTCATCCTCTGTACATACCACCAGCCACCCACCAAACATAATTGTCTTAATTTCTGTGAACATGTCCAGTATAGTGACAACCATAATTACCTCACGCATTGTGCACATCACCATAAAAACAGCAACCACAATCAACTTTCACTTGGTTTACGTCACCAGTAGTGAACGTAACATATCCAACTTATTCCAAGTGCTTGCCACCAGTGCAGCACCAACACAATGAACTCAGTCTTTGTAGTATCCCCAGTGCAGTTCGAAACACATTCATCTCTTTCTGCATATTGCCAGCTTCAAACCAAACCCAACCACTTTACTTTCTGTGCATGTCACCAAATGCACCCACCTCACTCTGCGCACACCACGAGCATGGCACAAAACATCTGTCTCTCTGTGCACATGACCACTATACAGCCACCTCATTATCGGTGTGAATTACAAGTTTACCACAACACAAAACTACTGCACCCTCTGTGCATATCACTGAACTGCATCAAACACAATCGCTTCATTGTCTCTGAACATGTCCAGAAAAGTACCAACCACAATTATTTCTTTCACTCTGCACATCGCCAGAAAAACAGCAACCACAATCAGCATTCTCTCGGCGTACATCACCATTACTGAACCCGGCACATCCACTCTAATGCATGTCACCAGTGCAGCATCAACACAACCTCAGCATTCTATGTACTATCCCCAGTACAGATGTAAACAAATGTATGATGGAACAACACATGCGCCAACCACGCATGCCTGAACAATGTGGTCAGAACAACAACTGTGTTGTTTCCACGAGTGCCTTTACCACGCGTGCCCTTACAATGATTTTTCATTGTAACAGCATGCCTAGTAAAGGCATGTGTGGAACGGCATGCATGGTTTTTGCATGCCATCCCCCCACCCATCCTAAAAATACAACTACCCCAATACGCCCACCCACCCTGAGCCCTAAAACCTACCCTAAACCCCCACCAGCCCTAAAAACAACCAAACCCACACCCAAAAATAAAACTACCCTGCCCCTAAAAACAAAATTACCCCAACCCTCCACCCCCAAAAACCAACAACCCCCACCCCCAAAAACCATACTACCTTAAGCCCCCACCCCCAAAAACCAAACTACCCTGACCCCACCCCCAAAAACACTAAATACCCCAAGCCCCACCACCAAAACTGAAACTACCCGATCCCCTCAACCCCAAAAACCAAACTCCCCCAACCCCCACCCCCAAAAAACCAAACTCCCCAACGTCCCCCCAAAAACCAATGACTCCCACCCCAAAAACTAAATTACCCTGTTCCCCCACCCTCCACCACCAAAAACCAAACCACCTGACCCCCACCCCCAAACAACAAACTACCCGATCCCCCACCACCAAAAACCAAACTACCCCAACCCCCACCCCCAAAGACACTAACTACCCCGACCCCCCCACCCAAAAAACGAAACTACCCTGATCACCCCACCCCCAAAAACCTAACTACCCGATCCCCCATCTCCACCCCCAAAAAACAAACTACCCCGATCCCTCCACCCCCAAAAAACAAACTACCCTGATCCCCAACCCCAAAAACAAAAGTACCCCGACACCCCACCCCAAAGCAAAACTACACCACTCCCCCACCCCACCCCTTAAAACAGAACTACCCCGATCCCCCTCTCCTAAAAACCAGAACTACACCGATCTCATCACCCCGCCCCTAAAACCAGAACTACCCCGATCCCACCACCCTGCCCCTAAAAAAACAAACTACCACGACCCCACCCCAAGCCCTTAACCCATCCCACCTGCTTTGAAGTGCTCAATCCAGCAGTCAGCACTAACAATTGTCCCTGGACCATCAGTCATGACCTCAGCAGTTTTGGGCCTGTTGATAGTTTTACAGAACCCACAGGTATCTTTGGTGTTATGATATAGGATTAGGTTTTCCCACATTTCCTCCTTAAGGGCCCTTTTCCTTGCAGCAATGGCCTTTTCAAAATCAGCGTGAGAAGCAGCCAAATAAGGTCCATTACTAGTAAAAGCCTTTATGGCTGCGTGCAGCCACCTATTGGCGATCCTGCAATCCTCGTTGAAGCAGGACAGGTTCCTATTACACACAGAACCACAGTGGGACAAGGAGTTCCTAATACTTTTATTCAAAGCGCAAAAGTTTAAGACAGCAGAGTTACTAGTGTGATCGGGGGTAGCAAAACCTCGAGAAGAAGTGAAAAATTAGATTTAACCACAGAAGAAAGAAATGTGGTATAATCGACACCATGTCACCTGTTCCTTAGTCCCTTGTCATGTACAGTAATGCCTGTAATTTCTCTAGGGGCAGGGATGTTACCATCCTGAGGAAGAGCAACCGTCAGCTCGAGAGGGTTATGATCACTGAAAGCTCTGTTTGGCACAGAGGATGTAGCTACTCTAGCAGGGGCAGGTGAATATATAGAGTCTATAATGGAACCCAGACCCCTACCCGTAAAGGTGGGTGCTGCCGAATCTGGAAGACCCTGTAATTCCATTATATTTATCAACCCCAAATTCATTATGTAATTGTATAACTACTCTCCTCTAGCATCTATAATCCCAGCAACAAAGTAATTTTGAATACAGTGAAAAGGCACAGTAAGATTCAAACCTATTTTAGTGTTAAGATCTCCTCTGATTAGGATGTTGAAATGTTTGGACAGAAGAGAGGACCTTCCTAGTAAGCACTGTCCAACATAAAACAGATCATCTTTACTACAGGAGCTAGTAGAAGTGCCAGCTGCATTATAAAATTTTATGATCTAAAAGTTAGTTATTTGGAAGGACCACCCAAGGGATCTGAATTCCAGCGTGTTTTACAGAGGCAGGGAAGACCTTAAAGCCACATGTAACACAAACAAACATCATTAAGCCCCCACTGGCCGTGCCCCTATTCCCTTTAACAGCTGGAAAACAGAAACTATGATAACCATCCCATGTGACTGGCTCCATACACCAAGTTTCCAGAAGAGTAATCAAATCAAACTTTTTAATATAGTTGAGCCACCCTTCGTTCCCCCATTTTTACATCAACCCAGACACATTACAGCAAATCAATTTAGAGAATGGCAAGAGCAACCCCTTCACCATCATAGCTACAAAAACAATGACTTTATCGTTAACATTGGCCAAAGTAGGACAGGCAGCGAAAGAGGCCAAAGGGAGCATCGAGTTGGAGATATTCAAGACAACAATAGTAAAAGCATTTGGACTCCGATAGATAAAGCTAGGGCCTTTGCTAGGAGAGATCAGTGGCCCCACATCATCTACTAGCTTTGAATTTCTGGAATACAAAAACAGCCAGCCCATTTGATTCAGGTCCGATAAAGGGGTGAAATGCTTGTTGCAAGAAACTGGATGGCCATTACAGAGGGAAGGTGCCTTGCGAGCTTGAAGAATCTGACAAATGTTTGCTCATTTGTAAGAGCCTGTAGAAAAACCAAGGGGAAAAACACCGATGCCATTAGCGGTGGAAAAGTCTGACAATGCCGATTCAAAATCTGTCTTGCGATGGCCAATGTAATAACAACACAGTCCCCTTGTAATGACTTTGCTAAGGGACCAATCCAAGCCATCAGTCGGACCATTATTATGTTGTTGTAGTCCCGGATATCACAGCTTGAATGAGTAACTAGCCAATGGCAAACTTTATTTTTGAGCTACGCAGTAGTCTCCAAACTCAAGGGCCAATAGTTGAGGCACATTGCTGAGCACGACAACAAAGGGACAACAGGCTGTGAGGAGGTTAAACTGCAACAATTGTGGCCAGGGACTTTTATAGGGTAGGGCAACCTGGCACATGATCAATGGGTGCCTTTTGTTGGGCTGACGGCAGGGTCAACACCCCAGAACAGAAGATCCACAGATAAATTGACAGTAATCCCAGATTCGGTGGCTAAGGGTGATCGGTGCAGTTGGGTCGAGGAAGGGGCTTGGTAGGCTGCATAGTGACGCTTGTGGTCTAAGGACAAGAGCATTCAAGATAAAGTTGGCATGTTGCCAACTTCAAGCTCCAGTTTCTCCAACTTCTCCCGTAGAGGACCCAAACAGTCATTAAAGGCAGCCAAGATTTTAGTCTGCAGCAAGGCCCATTCTGATTCGCTGAGTGAACCCAAGAAATTGGAAGCTAGGATACCCGAGGAGCCAAATGTTATTAATAGGCAAATTTAGAAGTGAGCCATCAGCTGTAGAAGTGACATCCCTAGGTTTTTCTCTTGCGCTTAGCAGCTGGCGGGAGGGCAAATGAATGACTGATAAGTTACCAGGTCCCAAGGAGAACCAGGAGCAGGGGCTGTGGGCAGCATCTCCTCAAGCACTGAAGGTGTAGCCACCTCAAAACCCAAAACCTCAGAACCTGCATGAGTAGCAGAAGAGTTAATTGGCTGAACAGGCACAGTACAAAGATAGACGTCTTTCAGACAAATCTTTTTCCTTGGATAGGACGCCCACCAACCTGTACAGAAAAGAGTCAATATTAGGCTTGGTGCGGTAGATGGGGGTTGAGAGTTCAGACCTTTTTTTTTTGCCCATGGCAGCAACAGTGCAGGAAGCCTACTGGCCAAATATACAGGTAAAGCAAAATTAAGAAACACAGAAATGCAAAAGTGTGACTTACTCCAACACAGCCAGGTTCATTAGGGATTCCGGAAGGCAGAACAAAGGGCCAAGAGATGGGGCCTGGCCCAGCCTCAGGCGCCCGTGGATGGGCGCAGACAGGCCCGCTCTTGGCCCTATCTTGGCATTGCGGGATCACAAAACGGGCTTAACAAGCACCTCTCGTTGTGAAAATGCTGAGGCCAGCCTCCCTGCCACAACTTTCTCTGGTGCCTGTAGTCTGCGCCCCCCCCGCCTGCACCAAACTCCTTTAGTCAGATTATCAGGTGAAGGATAGATCCTTGGGATAAGTACTTGGTTAAAGAGTGAGCAAGAGATAAAATTAGATTCAGTAATTAGCTCGAGACTTGTCATTGAAAAAGATGATATTCCATAGAGTACCACGCCCCGGAAACCTGAAAGTGTGTACATCCTGTCTGGAGAAATAGTGGGGCCAACTTTGTCATGAGATACTGTGAGCACCAGTTGTCTAGGATATGGTGATTTGCAACTGCGGTTTGGAAGTTGGTAGTGATAGACAGGTATCAAGAGACTCACCTAGACATTTAATAATGCTTGAGAAGTTTTCGGAGGATAGAGAGGTGAATGAATTAATAGCTGGCCAATGTAAGAAGGACCTGTCAGCTGGGAAGTGTTTGAAAGATGACAGAAGGGGCATCAAATTCTGAAATGTAAGCACTGTATTAGTAAGAAATCAGTTCAAGCTATTGCAGAAAAATGCGAGGTAAGGGAGTAAAAGACCTTTATAGTTGAGTGTTATGAGTTTTGGGACCATGTATTTATCAAATTTTAGGTGACACTAGAATAGACCATAATGCCCAATGTGTGGCACTTCTTCAGTAGTCTCAAAAAGTTATTAAAAAATAAGAGCAACGCATGGTACATATTACCTTTGAAAGTCTACACTATTGTATGCTCTTCTGGGGTATGTCTCCGTGTCCTCCATGTCATCAAACAGAGCAAGGGTAACTGCATGTGTATACATCAACAGCAGAGCAGCAAACACAAGGTGCTTACTATTGGTCCAGCACGTGGTAGGTACAGTTTCATCACAGTATGCAATCCACACCAGCAAACATTGCAGGTCAAGCTACATCAGGACCCTGGTTCCTTATCAACACAAATAATCAGATATCCCTCCATTGTGACTTGTGCAGCAAAGGGAAAACTTGCTTGATGATCCTCAATTTAATATGGATGAAATTATTTGCTGAAATGTGAAATGGGCAGTTCCAGCCCTTTTCAGCATTTTGTCAGTGGCACAGATTTGAAATGCTTTCTGCACTTGAATTTCCACCCACAGTGTCAACACTGGGACACTACACCGGTTAGTCTCCATGCCCCCTCCTACAGTTAAAGGTCCGGCAACTCATCAGAATGGCCCAAGCACAAATACTAATTCTGATTGGCCGAGAGTAAACCAATCAAAATGGTTTAACAATCATGTGCTTCATCTATTCTCAGTGGTTGCCTTTCGACCAATCCTATTGGGTCCCTCTATGTAGGCCATTTGGCAGTCACTCAGAATGGCTGTCAATCTCCACCTTTCTTGGACCATTTAGAGTTGTAGAAAAATGTGGAGTTTAGTGTGCTTGATGGACAGGATACTCGAGCTTTGGCAAGCCAGCCATGGCACGTGGACTTTGTTTGCCATTTCTGTGTCCAGAGATGCTGATGCTAGAAATTACAGTATCCAGGAATCTGTGATCAGGAAAAATATGAGTCCGTGACCAGAGATGTACCTGTGGTCAAACTAATAGAGAATCTGTGCTCAGCATTAACAAATAGGTCTGAAACTAGCAGAAAAGAGGCTGTTATGTGGCCGGCATAAAAGATGATTTAATGCCCAGCACGATATGTGGCTTCTGTTGCCTGCACAACAAAAAAATCTGTCTACCCAATCCAAATAGGGGCATCGGTGATTAGCATAAAAGATGATTTTCTTATTAGTTTAAAAAAGTGTCTAATCGCCTGCATAGAAGACAAGACCTTTGAGCGGAGGAGGAGTCTGTGGCATAAAAGGAGAAAGCTGTCTTCAGCATAAACGATGGATCCGTGGTCAGCATAAAAGATGGATATTTAGTAAGCAGAAATAGTGGGCCTGGTCTAGCATAAATGTGGGGTCTGTGACCATCACAGTACCTCACATTTAAGAAAGAGGACAGAGTCTAGCAAGAAACAAACAGGCTGAGCTGCTAAGATCACAACAGGGAGACATGACTGAAGTGAGCACAAAGAAAGCATTCAATTAGCAGTTTCTAGGTAGCAAGCTGCTTTTATTGTCTACCTTTTGCAACTGGCCTTCCTTTCTCCCCTCACACATTACTTGTTTGCATTTGTTAAAAGTAAGCCGTGCCGACGAAAGCTGTGTAACAAAGGAAGGGTTGCTACCTTTGATGTGTGGATTATATCAGATGAGTAGCCCCCCGAGTAACCCCTGTCCACACGGCTACCTTGCCCGATGCATTATGGATCTCCAGTAATTACTGCATATATTATTTCTCCGTGTTAGTCACGGCTCCGCGACTATAGATCTCGTGATCTCTCTCCTTTAAAGAGCTCAGCCTGAAGGCAATATCCTTGCATTCTGATTCAGTGCACTTAAATTATTCATGTTTATCTCCCTTATTAAACGTGTCCTGTCAGCATCCATGGGCTGGATTAATGGAAAGCCACCGTGTAGCTCGTTGTTGCTCTCTCCTCTGGTAGAAGGGGATTGATGTGGCTATTGGTGTGTGCGTGTGGGGGTGCGCGCGACTTGCAGGGATCCTTCTGCATCCAGAGCAGAAAGTGCTTCAACCAGCCTATGAAGGATGCATTGATCGGAGGAGAAAAACGATTCTTCTTTACATAAGATGGCGATTGGTTGTCCTGCAGGCTCTGCTCTCCCGAGGCAGCCCAACTCCCACCCTATTATCTGACGCCACAAATGTAAATGGTGACAAACAAATGGAGACTCAAATATCAGTTTCTCTCGCAAAGCAGAGCAGCCCTCAGTTCTCTGTTGCTACTGTTATTTTCCTAGAGCCAGTTATCGTCCTAGGATTGGTTGTTGATTAAGAGGCTGCTATCTGAAAGCTTCCCAGCTAAACCACCCACCCCTCATCACTCCTTGAGGCACTTGGACTGAGACCGCATGCCTGGGTGGGCTTTGGCATCCAGGGATCGTCTCTTTTGCTGTTTGTAGCTCTCCGTATTTACTTGTTTTACATTTTACTATAGCAAAATCTCAATTCGAAAAAAATACATAAGCATTCCTCGACAATATACTAGTAGTTGACAGCTTGAATGATTTTTGTAGGTCAGTATTCTAATTCTGATTTGGTGACACACAGCCAAGCTCAGAGTTTCATTCCTAGATCACGAAGACATATACATTGCTGACCCTTATATGGCACCTTCTTGTGCAGTTCCTTTCGTGCAGTTGTTGGTGGTTGCATCAAACATTACTGAGAAGTTTTTACAATCGGCAAAAGATATGCAACATATCGATGCCCTGCAAAAAATCGTCATATCCTGACAGTGCTTTAAATGGCCAGGCACTGTCCGGTACTGAGTACCTGCACTTCTTTAAATTAAAAGGGAGAGAACCTGCACTTCTCAGCACTGCTGTAGCACATTTAATGGGAGAGTACTGACACTTTTCAGGAGCAAGCAGGCACTCTAGATAGTGAGTACCTGCTCTACTATAGTTCAGTTAAAAGCACTTCCTGACAGCTTTCATTGATCCAAGGCTTATACCAAAGCAACACCCACAGTGCTTTAGGTGTAGATTGATGCAATAGTTCTTAGGACTTTTCCAGTGATTGTCCATTGCCTTTTGATATCATACTCTTCAGAATGGGGGTTTGTTAATTAATTCAATGTTTTGTTGTTTCTTCCTAGTTAATATGATATTACTTAACCTTATTGAATTTGGTAGTCTTCTGCTAATTTGCAATAGATGTTCAGCTGGATTAGATAGTGGGTTTGACGATTTCTGATCAACATAGGTTGTGGATAAAATAAACAGGCTTTCGATTTGCCAATGAAACAGCAATTATCTTTGGGCTCACTTGACCTAGACCTCACAAACAGTTGACAAATCGAGGGAGTGGAAGGATGGTCATCAGGGATGGAAAGCGGCAAATCCAATAGAAGTGAAATGATGTACTTCTCCCTACCTGTATTCATTGTGAATTTAGTGCATGGGCGTCTGTGACATAGCTGTGGCCTGGGAGAGCGACAAGGATTTTCAAGTTCATGAAGTTTACAAGAATATATCTGCTTGAGGTTCATTGGAATATTCATTGGAATATCACACATGTAATCACTGTGTGAAGTGCACTTGTTGGCACATAAAGGAAGTCTGTTGACACGCACGTTTCGGTACAAGATGAAGAAGGTGCGGAGAATATAAATGCTGATTCATCAAGCAGTTTTGTGGGAAAGACACGAGCAATATATGATGTGTACGTAAAGTTTGGTCTATGGGCCAAGAAGGGGAAAAACAACCCACCGTTACACATACACAGTTAACAAAAAGGTGATGGCAATTTATACAGTTTGATGTTAAAAAAAGCTGTATGGTTATTTGCACTACTGAGTGACGACCTGGTGACATATACAGTGGCAACTGAAGGATATTTGCCACATTGGAATCTCAAAAATTGAAGGTACCTCTGCTGGTCACAAGAAAAAAGGATACCACTCACCCTGGATTTGATATAAAGACGAGTGGTCGTGAGACTCAATGAATGTGGCTGCTGTTCCAGCATCTCACACCGAAACATGCCTCGGCGACAGGCTACCCTTATCTGCTCACTAAATGGAACATAGTGGTCATCAGGAGCAGCTTGAGGGGGCAGGGTGGCAGGGTGCGGGGGGGGAATTAATTTAATACTAAAAATGTACTTACCTTCACTTGCAGCCACCTCCACCGTGCCGCTCCTCTGCTGCAGGCTGCAGGCTGCAGACACAGGCTCCCAGCCTGCCCTGCTGCCAAATCTGACACTGCTCAGAGCAGCATTAGGATTGGCTGGGAGTGCCCAGCCAGGGCACTCCCAGACAGACTGGGAGCCTGCGTCTTCTCTCTCCAGCCAAGCAACACAGTGCCAGGCTGGAGAGAGCATAGTGCACATGTGTGTTTGGCCAGCTAGAGACGGCCGGCGAAGCATACATGTGCACTAAAGGGAGTGCTCTGTGCGCGCCCCTCCATGGCTGTCATCCATAATGCCCTGCCCCTTTTACTACAAAACAATAATAAATGTAATCTATTATCCTTTTGTAGTAAAAGGTTTGCAGCTGCTGTGGCTGGTGGTGGTGGTGGGGGGGGGGGGATGCCCCTCCGCCATAGCAAGGAAGCCACCACTGATGGTCATACAAGAGGAAAGAAAAAGAAGGGGGCTTCGAATTATAATGATGTATTTTATTGGTTTTGTATTGATAGCGACTGTGTTTTTTTAACTAAAATTAAATCACGTTGCACTATGATGACTAGTATTTCTTTTTAGAAACTGTATTTAAAAAAAAATATTCTGAATCAACTTTGTGTATTATTATTTGACAAGCTTGTAAAATGAGTCTGTAGTTACTGCTGTATATTATTTCATATGGATTTTTTAATCTAATAAATAAAAGAAGTCAGTGGACATGTGGTCTAGACATTTCATTCTTCCCTGGGTATGTTATGAGCTATGCTGTGGTAAAACAAAAAGTATGTCAGGCAATTTTTTTAGATCTTGCTTGAGACAGCACATGTACTTTCGCTTGTGAGATATTTTGTTAACTAATAGAGGCTTGGTACCTGCCCATTGCTTACTATTCATTGGCTTCCTTATCACTCTTATTTGCTGGCTTGTGATTGGTCAACACATGCCGTTTTCACTTTTTCTTTGCTTGTTTCTCCCTTCCATGGAGAATGGACCAAGTACTGGTTGCTGTTTTTTTATTAGTGTCCTTCTGCAGTTCATGCTGGGACTAAGGTACCTTTTCCTTCTTCCCCTGTCATCATTGTTGTTGCTTGTTCCTCTGCTGTGCTGGCATACAGATATTATTGAAAGGAGGATTATTAGTAGGGGTAATCAGGCCACCAACCCAAGGTCTCAAAATATCAGCCCCTGGCTCAACCCTGTCAGCTTGGCAATGAGCTGCCAGTCTTACCTTAGAAGATAGATATGTAAAGCATTTAAATACACCAATACAGTAAATAAGTAAGACACAACACACAGTAAAAAATCCCATATCAATTTATAAAAACAGGTAATAGTTTTATCTTTAAAATGATACCAAAACAACAGAAATCCAATATAGGGAACCAGGGATATGAATTTTTAAAGATTAAATAAAAAATGAGCTTTCTAGTGCTTAGAAATCAATAGCGCCAACTGGGGACATCTGGTCACACTAGACGGGGACAAAGTCACAATTTGAGGCCGACCGTGATGGAGTCCTGCTCGTATACACTGAGCGGGAGGCCTTAGTCAAAATTTTACTGCCCCACATAGAAACATTTCTGGAACTGTTCTCTCTCAACGTTGTGTGGGCCTCTCCAGCAAGCTGATTTCATCAAACATCATCAGATTGCTTTTCCATGAGGCTCGGTCAAATCCTGGAAGTCTGGAGCTCCAGAGCTTTTGGTAGGACGAACCTGAAATTCAGGCCAGGGTGCGGTTGAAGGTACTTGGCTTGAATCACAACGTCAGGTCAGTCCACTTATAGAGCTTTTCCCCAAAGTTGCTCCAAACGTCTGTGACATCTGCCCTAAGTGCTTCTTGATGGTTCAAAGTGTCTAAACCACAAATCGCAGGGTCTAGGAGCTCTGAGATGGTCTTTGGGAGTTTAGGACTACAAGTCCCACCATGCCCCTGGCCAAATCTTTAAAAGTCCACTGGACAGCCTCCAAGCTGGAAACATTTGTGACAGTTGGTGCAGGCAAGCTCTGCTAACCTGTTGCTTTCAGTGAGTCCACTCCTTAGTCCTTTTTGAAGAAAGGCAAAGTCCTTATGGCTGTTGTTCCAGTGTACAACAGTGGCAGTACTTCAGAGTGCAGTCCTTTGGGCTGCAGACCAGGGTTCCAGTATGGCAGTCCCTCTTCTCTTTGGGGTTTCAGGCAGCAGATTTGAGTCGCAATGGAGCTCCCAGATATGTATTCAATCATCTTGGGGGACAAGGGGCTGGCACCCTTGTCCAGTGAGATGCAGGGTGCCACCCAAAAGTATGACAGCTTCCTCCAAAGTGTGGCATTTTCTTGCCCCACAAAGCACTTCACTTCAAAATCTAAGATGAATGAGTTCTCTCCAGAGGAGGAAGGCATGGCTAAACCAACCTACTGGTGTGTCTCATTTCTATTAACACTCCCCTTCCAGTCCATCTGCAAATTTCTTTCTTGGGCCTGCTATATGTCTGTGGGGCACATGGTGAGCGGGCAGGCCTGGCTGGCATTCCTTACTGTTCTGCTTCCTTTGAAACCCAGTTTGATTTACCCAGCCACCTTCCTTACATGGCCACCACAGCTGCATGACTCCCACCATCAGATAACCTCTGCTCGGTGCAGGCTACTTATCACCTCATCTAGGCAGCCTGGCTCATCCTGTTAAGTCTGAACAATCAGGAGAGGCCACTAGCAGGCTGGATTTTGGCTTACAGAAAAGAAAGTTCCATAACTCATTATCTGACTTAGCTATGATACATTCAACAGTAGCAGGTTGTTAGATTTATCATTACCAATCTTGTGAGTCCTTTCATTATACAGTAAGCTCCTTCCTAGCAATATTTCTACAAATATGAAATATTCCAATGGGGCAAAATACAATTGGCAATTTTCCCTTCACCAGGGCATATAAAAAACCTTTTATAATGCCCCTGCTTAGCAACCCCACACCTGGGGGACCCCGGGGAGACCTTAGGGGTGACACATATGTAAAAATAAGGTAGATTATCACTTTGGAAGTATCTTTAATTCCAAATTCAAATTTGCACACATTTTGCTTTTTAAAGACAGTCTGCAAGGCAGGGCTGCCTTTGAAAATGACAGCAGGCAACGCAGGAGTGCACAATGCAGGAAATCTACTGGGCCTCTATACCTCCCTGCCCTATTATGCACTAGGGACATATAGGTAGTTTGAATCCCCCTTGCCCTGTTATATACCAGGGACCTACAGGAGTCTCTCATTGTTTTGCATAAAAAAGCAGGTCAGAAGGTAAAGTTACAGGAGAAATGTTCCAGTAAGGAGAAAATGGTCCTGCAGTGCAGTGCAAATGATCTCGCAATGCATTAAAAAACTTTGCACATACGAAGTAGGGGTGTAAACTGGGACATATTGTTGGTTTTGTTAAGTGCAAAAAATGGGATACAGTGACAGTAATAAGTAACAGCAGTTTTGTCGATCATAAAATTAGCACTGATTCACTGAGTTACAACACGGTAATAATATTTGTGTGGTGTCTAAAAGCGTATGTGTACCATGAACAACCATTAATTCAACAGGTTATCACACAAGCGTTATATTATTTGAAAAAAAAACAATGTTAAGTTGTACACTGATGATGGAAAAAGTTACGCAATTCGTCAAGGTATAGCAGAAATGTAAAGGTCTTTTTCGTCCTGCGTGACATACTTTCACTACAGTTCAGAGATTTCTTGGCACTGGGTGCTTTCACCTGAATGTTTATGGAAGAAATGCTTACTTGTAGTTTCCAAACTAACCAGCCACAGTCTGTGAAGTTTCCATGCATTGAAAAGGTTGGGGAGGTGCAGGCTATATTTTTACTGGTGTAAAACAGTGGTGGGGTTTTTAAGTCTGGCATTAACCAAGGTCTTTTTTTAAATATATAGGATGTATACTTACAGATGCTTTCTGCCATCCCTTTTCACCCGTTGGTTTACTGTACTGCCTTTCACATTGTCTTTCCACCCACCACATCATACAGCATGAGGCACGATGTCGGCCCTCTTCAGCCATTGGCTTACATGACTGAGTGACAGCATTCTATTCTCGACACTATGCATGATATCCCTAAAATAAAATAAATACACAGCAGAATGAACTGTTATTTAATACCGAAATTGCTGTAGGAACATACCGACTGCAGAAAATGAGCTATATAAAAAAGCCAGGAAATGCCAGTAATAAATAACACACTCCCCATGACATCATATCTTGGCTTGTATATGATTGCATTGTTTATGACAGTACCGGTGCAATCTACCATATAAGGTTGACTGACAACTTTACATAAGATAATAATGATGACATCAATATTTATATTCCTCAGTACATCACTATTATATTGGCATCACCAAATTAATTTTCAAGAGAAAACATTTATATATATAGTGGTGTTTAACACAAACAGAAAATTGGCATCAGTGATATGACTGAAGAATAAAGGTAGGAGGTATATGTGGAAGCACAAGAAAGGTGTGATTTGAGACTTTGGGCACAAAGGCACATCGAGCTTACGATAATAGCAAATGCGTTGTATTTGTTGCAGGATTTACAGGTGTTGAATAAAATTGTGAGTTCCACTTCAAGGTTGTAAGTGACAACGTGGATGATGTCATTAGTGGTCTCATTGTTATGATTTATGATGCCATATGTGGTATAAGTAATGTTGGCCTCTAGCATGACATGTGTGATATCATTTGTAACAACATCTAAAATGCTGTTAGCGGTGCTTTGAGATTGTTCAGGTTGCATTGCTCTTCAGTGGGAAGTTGAGACTGATTTTGTTTTGCATGAATTGGTTAACCTTAATCTTGATATACTTAGTTGTAATTTCCATTTGACGTCAGTTACCATCATGTCTACCCTTATGTGATTACACCCATTGGTAATATTTTTCGTTGTGTTTGTTTGCAGAACTTCTGTCAATAACTGATGGGCCCAGTTGTGTTGATCATTGAGTCAGTGTTTTAAGTATTTTTATAAGATATATTTTGCAATTTTCAAAAGCAAGTTGGTGAATCGAGAGAATATCTGCAACTATATCTTAAAATACTTGGTGCTGGAGTGTGCTGGTATTCTCAGCTTGACAATTACCAAGCCACGCCCCTTTTTCTGCTCATTTCCCACCCAAAACCCCTTCATCCCCTCTCATCTCATTGTTGAACCTTAGATTTGGGGCTGAATGAGCCTTTTTGCTTGTGGGATAACATGAATATGGAATGGGTATCTATTGTATGTTTCCTCTTTTGTAGATACACGAAAACAGTGGATTAATTCCCCACTCTGAACTGAAGGTCCCCATTGTGTGGCTGTCAGCATGTTTCCAGACGTACTAACACCTCAACACCAGCAGTTCTTGAAATAATTATGGTGTTTTCCCCCGCAAAGCTCCTGGGAGCTGCCCGTCCATGGCTGCGGGGAGGAGTGGAGGGATTTTGCAAGAAAATCTGTCAGCCATGGTCCCCTCTCTCTTTTGAATATTAATGCTGGGCCTGGGCTTCGGGCAGGCTTTTTTCTGCTGCTCATAGCTCGATGCACAAGAAATGCAGCCGCGTGCGGATCCTGACTGCAGCCGCACCCGTGGTCACATTTTTGCGTTGCTTGGATACTTTTGTGATATTTTTTTTTAGAACTGAATGATTTATGGTAGCGACAGTGTGAACTATTTTGGGAAAAGTATTTGTCGCCTTGCTAGTAATTTATGTCCTCAGTTTTAATAAGGTTCCTGGAATCACCATGTCGAATATGTTTTAGATGTCACGGAACTAATTGCAGGTGTCATTCTAGTGTGGTGTACCTAAACTAGGCAGAGGTCCGAATCCATTCAAATTCTGTGAGTGTATCCAACAATTTTACAGGAGGGTCCATTACCCCTTCTATAACACCAATGTTTTTTAGAACCACTGCTAAGTGTTTCCCCCTTCTTATATCCTGCTGTAAGCTTCAGTTCCATCAAAGGTACAAGCATCCTACCACTGAAGATTGCACGCCCCTTGTACAGTGCGAAGTCCCCCTCAGGCATTAGAATGCATTTACCGTATCACGCTTCTTTCCTCCACTGTAGAAAGGCTCAGATTATTAAACCAATTCACCATTTTGGGAAACTGGCCCAGAACTCTGTACAGTAAGACTTGAAGCTTTTAGAGATGTCAACTTAGCTGATTGCTGGAAATGATTCCGCACTATTTTGAGTAATGTCCTTGGATTTATATGATGTCAGTACCTTATCCCAGAGACGCAGAGAATCACCACCGTAGTCTTCCCCGTCTGCGGGTATGAATTCCAACAGCATATACATTGGTGGAAGGGTCCCATGTCGGAGAACAACTGTTAAAAGTAAATAACATTTTTCCATATGGATCCTGACTCCACAGTCAGTGAGGAGCCACATTCTAGCAGCTATATTTTTGGACAGGTTATCTATCCATCGTGGATAACCAACATTAAATGTAAGTAAAACTTTCCACATTTCATGTGCTGAGCCCACCTTTCTCTGAGCACTGCGGCATTTTTCTTGCTCTCCCTCCAACCACTGTGTCAGTTTGATTACTCTGTGTCACACAAAACTGTAAGAATTGCCTGGACAAGGTATGGTTATTTATACTTTAATGTATGTTGAATTTTTAAACATTATTCGGATATAATCTGCACAAAACTACACAACGCCACCATGTGGTGACATTCAGAAAAAAGTGCCGGTGCCGAGAAATAAGAGCTGGTGCTGAGCATTGACAAACAGGGGCACAAATTAAGCACTGCTCCTAGCACATGGGGAGGGTAGATGATCATCACGTGTCAATCAATGGTAATCTAGAATAAGAGTGACAGGTGGGAATCTTCATGTAAAACTTCAGGTGATACACAGACAGGCTGCCTCTCCCTTTAATTTAGAACGTTCAAGTTGCTTTGCTATGCCCCATCGCATGTCATAGTGCAAAAACCAACTGTTACATCTGAAATGGACGAGGATTGGAAAGGTTGTGTTTTATGTTCAAAGAGCGCCTAGGTTTAGACCGTTTGAAATGCTGCTCATTTCCTGAGGTCTCGCGGTGCTCGCTGCCACTTGAGTGGCAGCTCTGCAGTCACCCCTTCAAAGAGAATAGGTTACGTGTTTGTGGCTGCAAGAAAGGGCAGAGCTCTCTTTCAACTACAGTAGGTGGTGTCATCTGAGCGCACACCACAGGCCCTCCTTTCAGCCTGCTTCTCTCTTGGCGCTTCATTGATAATATTTACATTGTTGTTAACGTGTTCGCCTCCGTCCTTCTCTGTCTGCGTTATTCTTTGTCCCACGTGCCCTACCATTACCAGGGTTAAATGTAGGTACTTTTAATAAACCTCAGTTTTCCCTCGCTATCAATCGCTTATTGTACACTGTTGAGGTGTTTCAACAAGATGGGGAATGCCGCAAATCAAATGTGATGCTGCTGGTAAACACCGAAGAAATTACACAGCACCACTCTTAGTATTTAGGAAATGTGAGAGTAAAGAACCAACAACTGCTTTAAATTTCCCTTTTCGTATTGTAATTAATACTGAGGGCAAATATTCACTCCCCTCATGAGATCAGAGCCAACTCAAGTGAAATTTAACTTGGCCTCCACATAATGAGCACATATCAAAGCAGGGAGGCGGCAGATCAGACCCACAGCGCTGATGGATTATTCAATACAATGCAAGTAAGAGGTATATGGCTTTTTGTTTGATAATTCTACTGACTGTATTTCTAAAAATATAATTCGTGCCCTATCCATGGTTATATGGACGATGGCTGACTGGTTAGGCAGCGTAGTGGGACATTTCCCAGTGGACATGGATTATGGCAAGTCATATGCATCTGAGGAATAGCTAAAAGCATGCATACAGATAAAAAAGGAATTCACTGCATCATTTTTCTGTGGGGCAAGTCATGAAGGTCATGCAGATATCATAAACCAGATTATTAACCATGGTAATGAGTGCTGAGGGGTGATACTTTGGTGTGTCATTCCTCAAAGTAACACCCCTTTAGCGTATCTACAGTCGCAGCAGCTATGAGTAACTCATCAGTATCCTGCTAGAACCCTAGCATTCTGTATTTCAAAGTTCTTTCATTATATAAAAGATAAAGTACCCCTGCCGTACATTATAAGGATATTGCAAGTCACTTTGGAGTTCCATAACTACATAGAGGAACGAGGCTGAAGGGTGAGTTCCTTTATAAGGTTATGGAACACAGAAGTGACTTGAAATATCCGTATCATGTGTGCCAGGGGTAGTTTAACCAGTATTATACATGGCCACACCATCACTTTTCACACAAACCACTTAAAAACTTGGGGTTTCATTTACAATAAAGTGGCGCAGTGTTGTGCCAAAATTAGCAGCGCCACGCTGCGTCAGTTTAGAAACGCAGGTATGTGCCATATTAACAAGAATATGGCACATCCCTGTGTTTCCCCCTGCGCCTCCACTAAATTTGCTGCTGAGCGCCAACGCAGCCATCCTTGCGCCATGGTGCAAGGATGGCTGCATTGTGGGGGAGATTGTTTTTGTGCAGGAACGGACACAATCTTCAATGGTGCTTTGCTCTTTCTGTGTGTGCTGCAGAATTGGGACACAAAGAAAGAGCAAAAAATGAGGAGAGATGAAAGCATTTCTCCTTGTTGCGTCATGCTAACGGCACCCCTGACGTGGCATTAGATTTTGGCGCTGCCTAATGTTTACAAAATCTCGTAACTCTGGTGCAGCATCAAAATGCAATGTGTGTTGTTGTGGCACACCCACAGCAACACCCATTGCACGCCCTTCCACACAAAGTTCTGCGTATGAAGGGGCCTTATTTACAAGGTGGTGTTAATCCACACAAAGTGGCTTAACAGTACCTTGTAAATACAGCGCAGTGCACAGTGCAACCAGAGCGTCACATAAAGCTATGCTCTGGTGGCACCAGGGGCTCATTAATGAGCCCCTTGGTGCATAGCTCTTTCATATGAAAGAGTGAGCATGTTTGCAAACATCAAGAATACAAATAAAAACCTCTAGTGCAAAATTAAACACATCAATAACCTGTTAGTTATTTGTTGCAGACAGATATTAGAATCAGTTCAATAGAATTCAGTTAAAAAGCTGCACTAGCTTGGAATATGTAGACACATGTAGAAAGATTCTAGCTTTTCTGTAACTATCTAGAGTGCAAAAAACGAATATGTTCTCTCTGCTTGTCATTGTAAGCTAAAACATTGAGCAGAAGAATAATAAGCACCTTCAACTTTCCTTGCTTTAAACAGCTGCTTCAGTTATGCTCCTTGATCTTACCTGCCTTTCACCTCGACTGCTGGCTCTGGCAGCAGGCATTGTGACATCAGACCTCGACTGTAATAACGTTTACTAGTTGAGGTCTGACGTGTTTCCTTTATAATTGGTGACTAGGTCACAAGTTGCTGATTATAAAGAAATTAGATACTTGAATGTATACAGGGAGTACAGAATCCTATGTAATGATACAATCTACCCTTGTTTATAATAATAATAATATCCTCTGATTTGTATTCAATTTCTGCTATTTTTAAGCCAAATCAATATCAGGTGTTACTAGCATTCAAATTAATGGTGCTGTTTATTGACTTTCAGAGGATTTAAGGCTGAGTAGGTGTTGCTAGAATTCAGACTTGTGACCCACCAATGGCCGCCTATTTCAACAGTGAGGATTGAATTGAGTGAACTATCAGCATACGTGTGAAGTATAAAATATTTATTACTTTCACTGACCTGCAGTTGTCATTGATAAAGAAGAATATAATTAATGGTTCTTTATTGCTTCATCAGGCACTATAGTTTCTGCACTCTTTTGATAGAACTCGAGCTCCTTTGGATCACATGGACCATTTTAAAGAGGGTGTGAATTACCAACGCCCATCTCTATAATCCTGCGATCTGTTCGTGAGAAAGATGATAATATCAAATCTCTAGCAGATGTGCAAAAGGCATGTTAAGTAAATGTAATTCATCATCAACTGGTTCAAGTATGAACTGAAGCACATGGAGCCTCTGGCGACCACAAGACTAGTTGCCACAATATCATCCGGGCCTTCATCCCCATGCTGACATTCCAGAGAATAATTGTTCTTTGCAATTAGAGCACGAATGGAGAAAACACATTGACAAGCATAGACTCAGAGCCTCTACACTGGGCATGTCTGTAGGGACTGCCTTTTGAGTGCATGCAAAATGTCTATACTGACCTCCAGGTGAGGCCAGTGCATTCATGTCTAGATCTGGCCTTCGGTCGTGCTTCTTGCACGAAGCCAGTCACAGCCTTCCTAATTTACCCTGAACCCTGAACCCAGAAACCTGCCTCTGTCTCTGCATCTTCCTGTAGCCCAACATGGAGGGTGCAAGGTAGACTGGTGAGTATGCCACACTGGGTACCAGTCCTTTGAGCCGGTGGTTGCTGGTGGGGTCCACCAGAAATTATTTTTGGGGAGTGGCACTTAGTTATCTGCATCTGACATTTACCTATACTAAAAGAGGAAAATATGCAAAGGTGAAAGACAGAGAAAGAGTAAGATGAGGAAACAATCTCAAAGATAGAAAGTGGGTGCCTGAAAGAGTGAGATAAAGGGGCAGGGAGTGTCTGGTAGTTTATTAAAGAGGCCTGAGGTGAACTGAAGAGTACACAGCTTTTGTATTCAGAGTGCTGACTGGCACATTAACCCCTTAGCTGCTGCTCCTTCCCCCAACCCTCCCCCAGTGCTGAGCCCTTTTTTTGCCTATTTGGGCTAGTTCACACGTAGGCCCCCATACATTTTTGTACACATAAGCTATCCATGCCTAATTTACGCCCTTTTTTTCCAATATTCTCTAAATTGTAAACCTATCCAGAGTTTGTGGGTTCCCCAGGAGGAGATCAATAAATTAGCCAAAATACAGCTAAAATGTGTGTTTGTTTTTTCAAAAATGGCAAAAAAGTGCTGCAGAAGAAAGCATCTGTTTTTTCCCCTGCAAATGGCATCAACAAAGGGTTTGCGGTGCTAAAATCACCATCTCCACAGCTTTCATGAACAGGCAGACTTGGATCAGAAAACCACATTTTTCAGTACAGTTTTGGCATTTTACTGGGACATACCACATTTATTTTTACTATTTTTTGTGCTTTCAGCCTCTTTCCAGTTAGTGACAGAAATGGGTGTGAAACCAATGCTGAATTCCAGACAGCTAAACATTTCTGAAACTAGACAAAATTCTCAATTTAGCAAGGTGTCATTTGTGTAGATCCTTCAAGGTTTTCCTACAGAAAATAGCAGCTGAAATTAAAAAATATTGAAATTGAGTTGAAAAAAACAGCCATTCCTGTCCACGTTTTCTTCTGGAACTTTTTCCAGCTCTGGCAGATTTTAGAAAGCAATATGCTGTTACGTCTGCTCGACTCGTCTAGTTGCGGGAATATATAGGGCTTGTAGGTTCATCAAGAACCCTAGGTACCCAGAGCCAATATATTAGCTGCACCTTGCAAAGGGTATTCATTGTATACCGGGTATACAGCAATTCATTTGGTAAAATATAAAGAGTGAAAAATAGGTATTAAGGAAACCTTTGTTTCTTTAATGGGCACAAGATAAGGAGTTTAGAAACAGTGGTTATTTGCACATCTCTGAATTTGGGTGTCCCCATACTAGCATGTGAATTACAGGGAATTTCTCAAAATGATTTCTTTCTTGCACACTGCTTTACATTTGGAAGGCAAAAATGTAGAGAGAAACAATTGGCAATAACACTTGTTCTTCTATTCTGTGCTCCCCCAAGCCTCTCGATAAAAATGGTACCTCACTTGTGAGAATAGGCACAGGAAACTCCCCAAAACGCAACATAGACACATCACATTTTTCTATTGAAAAATTATGTGTTTTTTGCAAAGTCCCTAACTGTGGATTTTGGGCTGTATCTCAGCCGGCACCTAGGAAAACCTATATCTTCCCTCAATTAGCATGTTCTGTCAAGACACTAAAAATAAACAAAAAAAGACACACTATTACTTCACCTCGCCACATTCCAATCTTCACAGTGTTTAGTGCTTCTGGCGCGCAGTACGACAATCATTATTGGTGCTCTCTGTCCCATGACCTCCTCCTCGGCTTCCCTCACTACCACCCAGCAAACGTGCCCTTCATCTCTCCATAGCCCTCCACATACATTTAATTTGTATTATAGCACAGGTAATGGCTGGCTCTACTAATCCACTCAGCTATTCACATAAAATACAGATTTGATCTTTGCAGTAGGCATATAAGCATTCTGCACTACTTTATGGCATCAAAACTGCCACTAGACAAAAGTCAGATACTTTTCTAGCAGAAACATAATCACAAGAGTTAGCTTGACTTTTTTATTGCTGCCTAAAAGCTACTGTTGAAACGCACCGGTTGGAGTATTGCTTTGAAGGCGCGAGCTGCGAGACAACTGGTGGCGAATATATATTCATATATATAACCTATATATACATATATATATATATATATATGCATATATATAACAAAAAAGTTTTCACTGCACTCCACGAAGTCTCAATAGTGCAATTTATTTCAAAATAACAACCACCAACGCGTTTCAACTCCCCATGGAGTCTTGTTCACAGTGAATGAGTCCCTCTTCCCTTTTGCTATTTATACTCAATATCACTACATCAAACATAATGCATTATTTATATTGTAGTTTACATATATTACAAATAAAATTACAAATAAATGATTTTCTAATCTTAAAATTTAAAATTTAAAAATCCCATTTCCAATACATAATACTATTCACATGTGTTTTTCTCTGTTCTTCCAATCCTTCCTGATTTATAATTTCATATTGTTTGTATTTACTGTTTGCTTTTTTCAATTTCACTGTTTCTACTATCAAGTAGATAACACCATTGCCCTTTGACATTTATTTAATTAGTCTTGTTTGTATATATATATATGTAGGGTGTTACTACTATTACAGCATATTCTAGTCTGATAATTAGTTGCTTTGTGTCTACATTAGTCTTGAGAGATTTATTGCATTCATTCATCATACTATTTTTACATTATAATATTTTTCTTATATATTATTTTATTCTATTGATTCCTCATAAATGTCAGTGAATGCTTTTTCTCTCCAATTTGTTGGCTACCATTATTTGGCATGAATGTCATATAGTTTAATAATATTAATAGGTAACCACCCTACACTACATGGTTACTGTTGTTATCCTATATCTTTCCATATTTCGAAATTATAAATGTACGTGTAATTCCTCATCCATATTCAGTCCATAAGGCATTTTAGTATGGAGCTGATGAATGAGTTTACTCTCCATCTGGTGTAGCTTTCGAATTCTGTCACCCCCTCTCTCACTCTTGTTCATTTGCGCTATTCCCATGAATCTTAGCGATCTCCAATCATTAGTGTGTGATCTCGCAAAATGTTTTGCCATTGTATAGCTCATATCTTTGTTAGTAATGGCTCTAGTATGTCCTAAGATCCTTTTTTTGAGCGGACATATTGTACTACCACTATATCTCAATCCACACTCACATTCAAGCATATATACTACATATTGGCTATCACAGGTGATTCTCTGTGAGATATGTATAGCCTTGCCATTGTGATCCATATAGGTTTTCATATTTTTTGCAATCTGGCACACTTTGCGTTTGTTACATTTATAAAAGCCAGTTGTCTCATTCTTCAACCAATTTCTTGAAATTGGTGCCACATAGTGGCTCTTTACCAGTATATCTTTCAATGTGCGTGACTTCCTATACGATATTTGTGGTTTACAACCTATTCTCTTTACCAAATCCTGATCACTCAATATTTTCCAATGTTTTCTAAATATTGATTCTATGTCTTTACTTTCTTTACTGTAAGTGAGAATTAGATGAGGACACATTTCCTCCTTATCAGTTTCTCTTTTCATACGCTTGTCTATCAATGTTTGTTGTCAAGATATCTTTTTCACCCTCTTCTCACTCGATTCAATATTTGCTCCTAAATACCCACGGCGTTCAAATCGTTTCCGCACCATGTTAAATTATTTGTCCATTTCTTTATCATTTGAGCAATTCTGTCTCATTCTTAGAAATTCCCCAAATGAAATGCTCTTTATCAATGGTTTTGGGTGAAAGCTGCTCCCATGTAAAACACTATTAGTGGATGTTGCTTTCCTGAATATAGTTGTATTGATTTGGTCATTCTCTATGTACACTGTGATAGCCAATATGTAGTATATATGCTTGAATGTGAGTGTGGATTGAGATATATTGGTAGTACAATATGTCCGCTCAAGAAAAGGATCTTAGAACATACTAGAGCCATTACTAACAAAGATATGAGCTATACAATGGCAAAGATTTTGCGAGATCACACACTAATGATTGGAGATCGCTAAGATTCATGGCAATAGCGCAAATGAACAAGAGTGAGAGAGGGGGTGACAGATTTCAAAAGCTATGCCAGATGGAGAGTAAATTCATTATTCAGCTCCATACTAAAATGCCTTAAGGCTGAATATGGATGAGGAATTACATGTACATTTATAATTTCGAAATATGGAAAGATATATGATAACAACAGTAACCATGTAGTGTAGGGTGGTTACCGAGGAATATTATTAAACTATATGACATTCCAGCCAAATAATGGTAGCCAACAAATTGAAGAGAAAAAGCATTCACTGACATTTATGTGGAATCAATAGAATAAAATAATAGATAAGAAAAATATTATAATGTAAAAATAGTATGATGAATGAATGCAATAAATCTCTCAAGACTAATGTAGACACAAAGCAACTAATTATCAGACTAGAATATGCTGTAATATACTAGTAACACCCTACATATATATATATATATACAAACAAGACTAATGAAATAAATATCAAAGGGCAATAGTGTTATCTACTTGATAGTAGAAACAGTGAAATTGAAAAAAGCAAATAGTAAATATAAACAATATGAAATTATAAATCAGGAAGGATTGGAAGAACAGAGAAAAAACACAAGTGAATAGTATTATGTATTGGAAATGGGATTTTTAAATTTAAAATTTTAAGATTAGAAAATCATTTATTTGTAATTTTATTTGTAATATATGTAAACTACAATATCCATAATGCATTATGTTTGATGTAGTGATATTGAGTATAAATAGCAAAAGGGAAGAGGGACTCATTCACTGTGAACAAGACTCCATGGGGAGTTGAAATGCGTTGGTAGTTGTTATTTTGAAATAAATTGCACTATTGAGACTTCGTGGAGTGTGGTGAAAACGTTTTTGTTATTTGTACTTTAAGAGACTGGTCCTCTCCGTCACTGGGAACCGGCAGTGGAGTGCGCCGCCCAGCAACCTTCAGACCACTTTGTTTGACATATATATATATATATATATATTTATATATATATATATATATATATATATATATATATATATATATATATATATATATATATATGTAAAGAGTTCACTTCTATATGTGAGTGTGGTTTCCCTGGGGGCAGATCGCAGCCCCAAGGGGACCCACACACGCATTGACAAAAGTGATCTCCCAAAACATTGCCCCCACAAGGGGTCAGCCCTGCTCACGGGTGACCCCCTGTCAGTTTAATTTTTAATATATTTATTTCTAATTTTTATTAATTTTTAACCCCTGGGGGGCTGACCCCCCCTCCCAAGTGTAATTCCTGGTGTCTAATGGGCACCGCTACGATCCACGGCCGCTGCAAACCACGGCCAGGAAGCCATTTCAGGAATGCTTCGTTTGAAAGGGGAGAGTCTCCCCTTTCAAACGAGGCCTTCCCGAATGGTGGGGAGGCCCTTTTGGGCCAGTTTTCCCCACCGGAGCAGAAAGCTGCCTTACCTGCTGCTTCCTGCTCCAGGGGGAAAAACGAAGTGTGACTTCAGCACGCATCTTGGCACGCTGATGTCTCAGAGGGGCGGGTGAGAGGTGGGGGGAGACACGAAAGCTCTTCTGTGTCTCCCAAGGGGGCATTACATTTTAAACAAATCTTCAAACCCCTCCCTGGCGTCGGCCACTGGTTGTGACCAGCACAAGGGAGGGTGTGTGGGTGTCGGCTACTAGCCGATGCCCGCTCCTATGGGGTTAAGGATTGCTGGGTACCATAGACCTCGCCACTTCCCCCTTACACATACATATGCATGCACATGCGCATGCACAAATACAACACCAACACCAGACAGACATGCACATACACACATGCACACTCTAACTTCAGAGACAGTAAAAAAGCAGAGGGCAACTAAAAACGGATAAAATATGTTAACTTCCTTTATGTTTTGCTTCTCAGAGAGGATTTGCACTTATACGATGTGAAACTTCCTCTCTGCTGTATCTTCTCCTGATACTGATTATCAAAGCAAGTATTTCAAAAACCTTGACACCTCACATCACCTCCTTAACATTATCCATTTAGTCCACGTGAATGGCGTACATACACCCGTTTGTATCCATGTTTTTAACCATGGGTAGGTAAAAATTGGATTGTGTTTCCCAGTCAGCACATTATATTGGGTCTTAGAGACTTGTTCTCTAATACACCTGGCTGTTATTAGCTTTTCCTCCCTCAGGAAATTATCCTCTTGCTGGTTGACATCCGTAGAAAACCCAATAAACCTCCTAACACTTATAGCTGTCTGTTCTGATTATTTCTCCTGAAGGGCTCTACGTGTGGTTTGCTGTCAGTAGGTCCGAGGTGGTCTCATGAGGATATCCACCGAAAGTCTCTCAAGGATACCTACTGAAAGGGTGGGGTCCTTCACACTACATATATTAACACCACCAGTGACTGGGAAAGTCGCAAGGCTGTCTATGTCTGTTTCAGCAGGCTGAGCATCTATTTCTTCGCGAAATAAATTACTTCAACATTTATTGGGCGGATGCGGAAAAGTCAAACAATTCTGACTGAAAACAGTACCAAGTATGGAACTGTTAACAAGCTGTCACTTTTAATTTAAGGCCATTCAGGGACCCTTTGTTCTGTAGCATGAAAGACTCTTGCACGTCTTCGTTAATGTTAGTATAGATATACGCAACCCACTGTATGCAGAGCTCCTTGATGCTAAAGAAGCTTTAAGGAGACAAGACCAGAGCACAGTTCAAAGGTAATATCCTTAGGTCACAAGCTCTTGTTGGAATGTTATGTTATGCAGATTTGTAGAGTGCAACATCACCCAGGAAGAAGGCCTGGCACTGAGCAGGTGTGCATCTCAGCATACATAGGGCCTACTTGAAAAGGCAGGTCTTCCACTTTTCTTGTGTGTAGCCAGAGGTTGCCCGGGCTTTAGGAGCGATGTAGGAGAAGGTTCGACACCCAGATCCGGTTTTCCATTTGAATGGGAATTGTGCAAGTAGAAGTCCGGACGAGCAGAGGTATCTGGAAAGTTTGTGAAAGCAGATGAGATTGTTGAGGTATGCTGGGCTAGTGTTTTGTAATACACTGAAAGAGCAGGGGAGGAGTTTGAATTGTGCTTGTTTGTGAATGGAGATCCAGTGGCGCTCCTTCAGGTGTTTGTGTGATGTGAGTGTGGTATGAGAGGTTAACAGTGATTCTGGCTGCCGAGTTGTGAATGGTCTGCAGCCTTATGCTGAGGTTTTTGTTGATCCCGACATATAGGATGTTCCTGTAGTCTAGATTGCACGTGAACAGGATGTGCATGATGGTTTTCAGGGTGCTGGTTGGGAGCCATTTGATAATTTTCCTCAGCATCTTTAGGTATAGAAGCATGAGGTGGTGACCTCATTGACTTGGGCACTCATGCCTAGTTTGCTGTTAATGATGATCCTGAGGTTCTTGGCGTGGGTAGTTGGGGTGTTTGTTGATCCTAGCACTGTTGGCCACCAGGTGGATTACCACAGTGATGTGTTCTTCCTGAAGATCACAATTCTGGTCCTGTTGGTGTTCAGCTGTAGACAATTGGTCTTTATCCAGTGGGTGATTTTAGTCATGCAGCCATTGAACTTGATCCAGGTACTGAGTGTATTGTCTGTGAGGGAGAGAATGACTTGTGTGTCATTGGTGTAGGAGAGGACGCTGATATATAGAGGGGCTGATATCTATAGAAAGGGGTTTGACCTTTGCCCCTTTATTGATCGTCCTCTTTACAGCATCTTGCTTGCACAACTGCTGTGTTATTCCACCCAAGAAGTGTTCAATTCCTCATAACGAACAGAGACATTGTAAACTCAGGCCCATTGTCAACTAGTGAAGAAGGGGCTTCGCAATGGTGTACCATGTAACAAATACAAGGGGAAGGAGCTATACATTGTGACTCCTTACAAATGTATCAGGAAGGGCTTTGCTTTATGAACTTCAGAGCTGGATTTTATGCTATGAACTGTCTCACAACTGTAATAGAAAAAGTGTTTTACATTCTTAACTCTGTGACAAATACACTAAGAAGGAGTTGCACAATGTGAACTCCATGAGGAACACCATAGGAAGATGCTTTACATTATTTAACACTGAGGGTCCAGAAAGACCTGTTTGTCATTGCACGTATTTGTAACTGTATGTTTTATTTTTAGTTGTATGTGAATTAAAGTACTGTTTTCTTTTATTTTGAATGCTGGCTGGACATCGATTTATTAGGTGTTATTGTGTCCTTTGCTAAGCTCTGATTTTCTACCTTGTGCTGCAGCGATGAGTACGGAATACACTGTTTTATTACCAACAGGGACCCAGTGCTAACGCGGTGTACTTTACGCTCAGTGTGGGTCGAATAGTAAAGTGGCCCCAAGACTTTGGGTCATCCTCTTTGTTGTTATTCTTATCTTTTGATTTACAGCCATTTGATTGGGAACCAGATGTATTTAGCCACCTATGAACTAGTTCAATCGTTAATAACCATTTTCACTGGAAATATGCAGCAGGGGAGCACCAAACTATGCTGCATGGAAGCACCAAATTATGTGACAAGACAAGGCAAATTATGTGTCATAATGCGCACATTGTTTGTAGTATTACTTCATTGTTTTGACATTTTACGCATGGTAATGCTCTGGGGCAAAGATTTCACCCCTTTATAACTAGTTTAGCAACCAAATACAGATATAAGCAACTGAAAGATGACCAGTTAAGCTTTGCAAAGGGCCTTCCACTGAGCACGAACACGTTGCCATGTTCTTATTAATTTTTGATCTGCTTAAGCTTGAAGCAAAGTTTTTGTAATTAAAATCAGCTGATTATGCAACAGATGATGGATTATGTGATAAATGCAGCAGACCTATAACTATGTGAAAAAAGCTGCAGCCACAGAATTGCATAATTCCAGTGGTCATCCTCATAATTGATGGAGACATTGTTAATGAAGGTCCCATGTCAAATACAGTAAGAAGGAGCTTGTCCATGAGGTAGCCCCATGTCAAATACAACATGGAGGAAGGAATCGGATATTGAGAACTGTCTGATACATTCAATGACAAATGGTTTTAGGCTGTGAATTCTGTGATAAACACCATAGAAAGTGCCTTTACAGTGTGTAAAATGAGAGACCTGCTACATAGATCTCTAGTTCAAAAGTAGTAATAGAGGTTTGGTTTTCATCATGTAGATCTGTGGCTTTTATAATTAGTGATTAGTTGTTTGTGAATTAAAGAGATTTCTCCATTTAATAAACCCTTTGGCTGGCCAACTATTTATGAAGTGTTATTGTGTGCTTTGTGGAGTTCTGAGTTTCCAGACCACACTGCCTCACAGAGTAAAGCTTACATTTTCGTGCCTTGCTATTCTGAGGATGAAGAGCAGCTTCCAGAAAATGCCACAGAACTGCTCAAGTGAGGCCAGATGCAGCATATACGATGAGAGGGTGAGTGTCTGGGAGCTCTAAGGGATGTGGGGCATAGGACTGAGATTCTGTTCACTAGTGTAACTGGGTCTCAGTTCAGTCTAATAGTAAGGTAACCCCTAGACAGCAGAGAGAAATATTCATTTGTTACAACATGGAGCCTGCTATCCCCTCATTGCCCTTGGATCCTTCAAACCAGGGTCCACGGTCCCACATGAACGTCACTGGAGATGCATTGTTATTGCCCACTGCTCTAGGGGAAATCAGCTCTCCTTCTGTCCTCCCCAGCACATCCTGCTGTGGCATGTGAAAACTTCATCTGCTGTAGGACTTGTCTTCACTAAAAAACCACCAATTGCAGTCCTGATATGTGTGCCAGCAGCAAGGCTAGTACAACGTGACATGATGCTCAGTGGAATCTCTAAGCCGAAAATGTTTTCCGTATTCAAATGTACTGATGTACTAGTGTTTGGAGTGGGCTAGTTGGTGGTGCATGTTCCAGTATAAAAAAAACCTGCCGAGCTGCTGTGTTGTGCCCCGCCTCTCCCTCAGCAGTGATTGTGTTATGTACTGTTTTGACGGATGACTTTCTTCATCAAAAGTCTTTGTCCCTCCATTCCAATGGGCAACGACAGTGGTGAGTTGGGGTCTGTGCAGTCCAAAGCTAGCCTATCCTGCGTATGAGTGTGGTGCTTCTCAGTGCATGTGCAATGATGTGTTCTTTTGCACAATTGCAGTACAGTGATTCTATCTGGTAGTGAACCAGCTTCCATTTGCAACATGTATGGGGCTTGCACTTTCTGAATGCACACACCAATGAGCTGGAGTGGTTTCAGGTTTGGTCCACGCGGTTTGTTGTCAGCCAGGGAGAGCAGCAGATAGAAACTGCTGCAGTGCTGTTCATGTGGGCAGGAGAAAGGGTCCCGGAGCAAAGGGCGTCTCTGAGCGCTATACTAAAGGGCTTGGAGAAAGGCCTGAAACTCATTACCTAGTGTGAATGGTGCTTCTTGATGTCCGTCAACACAACTAGTTGTGCACATAAGGCCTGGGTCAGTGATCTGTGCAGAGCAGGATGGCGGGAGCGGTGGCCTGCCAGGGGTCACTGGGTAAGGGTCTCGAAAGTATATAAATGTAGAGCATTGGGTCAATAATGCTACCCCCAATTTTTGGGCTGGCTCATCAAGGTAAGCAGACCATGGCGGCTCATCAGCGGAAGCACAGTACTGTGTTTAATAGTAATTGCTTGCAAAGTAATTTCAAAAATAAGTCTTGCCCATTTTATGTACACCCCATATCTTCAGCCATAGCCTTAATGAAAACACGCTGGGAACAGTTAAACAAAACATCCAAAATAAAGACAGCACTCTCATAAACGCCAGATTACCAGTCACGTACTACTGGAAGCATCCACGCTACCAGAATAACTCTCACACTACTCACAGACTTATTATGTACTCAGTTTTGTGAGAATGACATCAAGCTGGCCTGGCAGCCCCTCACCCTGATACAGTAGCCGAAGCCTAGAGTCACTCACTGGCAAAGTCAATCTACAGCTTGCATTTCCAGTTAAAGCCAGACCTATTGTCATTACCAGTGCTTGTTATAAAGATCCCTGGTAAAAATGCAGATACTGCATCAGTCCTAGTCCTTAGCAGCACGTGCTTGTCTTTTTGCAGGCTGGCACTTTGTACTCCCCCCCCCCCCCCCCCCCATTCGCCCCCTCTCAAATGCTAATATAACCATTGCTTGATTTCCACCGAGGCCCGGCAGGCTGACCTGCAGTAATTATCGCCTCTAGTTGGAAACAGCAATATTGATCCAAGGTCTCATCGAAGGATGTGTGCTATACACTTAATACTGCAGCAGCCCCAGATGCCTAAAGGGCCTGGCACATTCTGCAGAGCTCTTACTACTGGCTCATTTCCCTCCCCACCCCGATCTGTGTGGGAATACCCCACGTTATATTGTACTTTCACAGCAAGCCTCGTAAAAAGAGATGACGCCCTACGGGGAAATAATATGTTTTCAGAAATGCAACCAGATGTTTTGCCTCCTAAGGGAGGCCATCTTGTGGTTCCAGGTAATATTCCTTTAGAGCCAATAAGGCAATGATCGTACAAGGCCACTGCTCCAGTTCTGTCTATTTTATATTCTGGCTTCAGGTGGTGTCTTTCCTCAGTTTTAATATCTGTTTTTAATTTCAAAATCGCGGGTTGCAAAGGTGCTGTTCAGTGAGCTGAGAATTCAGTAGGAGTAGACTGGCAGCCCACGCCCACTGGGCCCTCAGTGTGTTGGCCCAGCCCTGCTTTAAGCCTCTAGCTATAATAATAAATTGCAGGAAGACACAGAGGTCCTTGATGTTATGTCAAAGTAGTGTCGGAGCCTGGCTGATGAAGGGGATACCCTGAAACCGGTCCCAGGATACTTGTTTCGGACCCAGGAAAGACCTGGCCTGGCAGTTCGGGGTAGACTGTTCCCATGAAGGGGTCAAGACTGATCTGCATATGGCTGGTTCCAAACTGGGGTGGCACGGTGAGCAAAAGAATGATGGATTAATCCCAGATCTGTTACTGGGGGTGAGTATTTGCATTGTTCAGCGCTCAGTCCATCATAATTGTCTGGTGCTTATAGTGCCAAGAAACAGCCGACACCTTTAGCTGGGCTCAAGTTGGAGGTTGCCAAGATTTTTGAGCAACAGGAGTGAGAATGAAGCTGAGGGCAGGATCTCGTAGCGAAAAGAGAGACAGGTGAAGCCCATGCCTTTAAATGGAAATATAGAAGTGCAGGTACTCACTCCTCAGAGTATCTGCGTGCTCCTGAGAAGTGCTGGTACCCTCCTTTTAACTGTATTGCAGCAGTGCCGAGAAGTGCAGGTACTCTCCCTTTCATACTAAAGAAGTCCGGGTACTCAGTACCAGAGAGTACCTGCCCATTCAGAGATCTGGTGATGCCCACCTTGATAAAGTCCAAAATCCTATGTCTGATGTGTGTTCCATAGAAGAGAGGCTCTGTGAGAGACAGCAGTTTATGGCTAGCAAATGAAGTTGTATTTTAAAAGTCTCTTTTTGGGCGACAAGAGGGTGCGGTTGGCACAAAGTACATGCACCCACTAAGACCATTTTGAATATGTGATCCTATGTTTGCTCATTTGCAGCAACCCCCACACGACTGGAAGTCGAGCTGAGGTTTGACCAATGAAAGGGCACTGCCAGCCCACAGTGTTTTTCTTCACTTAAGTGAAATATGTGGGTGTCAGGTAAGCTGCTGCCACAACTTGGGTACTGTGCCGACATTATCTTAAATGCCCCTCAGGGCTTGAGGGACAATGCAGGCCTGCGATGAGAACCATGCTGTGTTATGGGTTTTTCTTTAGATGCATCAGTCTGTCTGGTTGTTATGTTTAAATTCATTACCTTGCATACAAATTTGTTTAGTGGATTTGCATAGCGTCAAAAATACATTAAAATGTGGAAAAAGCTGAGAATACTGGTCAACAAAACAGTCTGAGAATAATTGTATGAAGAATCTACCTGCCAGGGCTCCTGGGCATGTGTATGACCCCGCTTATCCCCTCAGATATGCCCTTTACCTCTTCAGTTATTAGAGATGGGCTAAAGTTGGCCAAAGTGATCATTAAAAAGGTTCTGGCCAAAGTAATTAAAACCTTTTATAACCATTTCTGAGTTTATTTACTACAGTCTTACATTCTAGAATGGTCAGCTTCCATCTTTGAGCAGAAACAGCTCAATGGTAGCTCTGGGTGTTGACAACGCTTGCAGGGTGTACAACTTAATAATAATAATAATTAAATGTGACAATGAACGCCCTAATCACAAATAAACTTCTAGCTATAACAAAGCCCCCAAGTGTAGACATCCAAATAAATAATCATACAGCCCTTCCACCCACATCTTTCTTTGAGGTCGAGTCTTTCTCACTGCTGCTGGTTCTAAGGAAACCAGCCAAGAGATATAACTATTTGAATGCGTGACTTGAAGGGGTGGGGAAGGAGCGTAGGGTTGACATTCTTATGATTGCATTCTCAGTATAAATTTGACCCAGCTTCTGTGTGATTGTGCTTTCCAAAATATATGAAGCTTTGTCTCTGTCACTTGTTTGATTATGTTTTAGTTCATAAATCATATAGTACCTGTCCATGGTGACGTTTCCAGTTAGTCAGTTACAGATGGTTTTGACTCAATTCTGTAGGAAAGTATGAAACTTTCGAAACTGAACAATGTATGTCGAATAGAAAAAGGATGATTTCACTACTTGGAGGACATTACCCTCCAATAACCTGTGCGCAATCAATCAGTCGATTTGTAGAGCACTGCTAATCACCCGCAAGGTTATGTAGGCACTTGCAGGGTGCAATAAGCTCAGCCAAAGAGGTAAGTCTTTAGTGCTTTACAGAATTCCAGAAGAGGTGGGGAGGTGCAGAGGTGCAGAGCAAGGGTAGGTCTTTCCAAGTGTTCACTGGAAAGAAGTAGAAGGAACTTCATCTACTGGTGCTTCTGTAGATGCAGGGAGTGTGGGTGATCGATAGAGAGGCGGATCTAAGTAGTCTGGCTGGGTGATGGAAGTTCAGGTGATAGTTGGTTAGGTACGTCACAGACTGTGAAAGGCTTTGCATGTGTGGGTAAGTAGCTTGAATAGGCATCTCTTCTTTCCTGGAAGCCAATGGAGTCCCTTGATGTGGTGGGGGATGTGGATCCGGCGGGGAGGTCAAGGATGAGCCTGTCTGCAGCAATCTGGATGACTTGTAGTCTCTTGAGGAGGTGTGGAGGGATTGCATAGCAAAGGGTGTTTCTGTATTCGGGTCTGCTCATGATGACAGCTTGTATGATAATGCGTCTGATATTGGTGGGGAGCCACTTGAAGATTTTCCTTAGCATGTGCAGAGTGAAGAAGTAGGCTGATGAGACTGCATTGACCTGAGATTTCATAGTTTGCTGTAGATGATGAAGCAGAGGTTCCTGGTGTGATCCGATGGGGAAGGTGTTGGTCCTAGTTCCGTGGACCACCAGGAATTATTTGAGGGGGTGGAGTTTTTGGCGAAGATAAAATCTTCTGTTTTGTCTGTGTTGGGCTTCAGACAGTTCTCTTGCATCCAGTTGCGTGCCAAAGACAAGTCCGCCTGCGTCCGTCTGTGCATGAACTTTACCAAGCACCAGGAACCCTGTTTTCTCTACCCCTTGTAGATACACCACCACAGACCTCCGAGCCCTGGACCCCAGGCATATCGCCTACAACAACTGCTGATGCATATCTCCATGCACCAGCAGATGACCATTCTCCTGCCAGCACTGCCACTTCACCTGCAACACTGAAGCAACCAATAACATCGGAGACACCGCAAACACCACTGCGCCTACCATGCCAAATAAGACCACTGCAGCACAATTCTAGTGCATTCTACCCAACACACGATCGCTCAGCAAACAGGCCAGAGAGATCATCCCTCACCCCTGATGTCATTTTCCTCACCGAGACATCGCTGAACCCCACCTCTGCGCTAGACATTGGCATTACCACACCTGAAGGCTACAAGATAACACACTGGAACCAAATTAACAAATACGGAGGTGGAATTGCCATCATCTACAAGGACTCCATTCACTGCACATCCTCCTCAGACAACCCAATCCTGATAATAGAGCATCTCAATTTCCAATTTCATACAGATGGAAAAAGCAGCCTCAGAGGCATCCTTGCACACAGACCACCGGGAACACGCCTCAACTTCTGCAACACCATCCCTGACCTCATCACCCCGATCGCCATTGACTCTGATCACTACATCTTCCTAGGAGATCTTAACTTCCACCTCGATGACCCCAGGGACACCAATACAGCCAACCTCCTGGAAAGAATAAGCAACTTTGTCCTCTAACAACTTAAGTCAAGTCAACTTTATTCAGAAGCAAATAGCAACCATAAAAGTAATGACATTATACATACATAGATAGCAACAGTGGTAAAAGCTCATCAAGTTAAAAAATACATAAAAAGATACATAAAAGTACATAACAATAGTATATTAATAGAGTATTGACCTACACTCTTTCACTGCTGTTTTTAAAAACACACCCACATGCAAGACAGTATTACAATCAGAAAGCTGCAATAAAAACTGGTAGGCAATCCTCACCTGTCTGACATTACGACATCTTTTAATTGAGAGCAGGATTAAGAACATCTTAGTAAATCTGTCATAAAGTTTGAAAAAAAAAGGAAACGTGCATCATTGTTTGACCTGAGGTACCGTCACACGGGCAGGGAGCATCATCTAGATGGTGTGAAAACTCTAAAGGGAAAGACAACATAAAAGTAATGGTGTCTGCCCTAAAACAAAACAGTAGTGAACGCCCTCCACACCCTTGTGTGTGCTGTAAATAGTTAAAAGTGCTGTACGGAAAAATGTGAAGCAGGTACCTGGTCACACAAAATCTTCTTATCTTCCCGAGCAGTTCGTTGATGGCAGGCATGATACTGAAGGGCACGACTAATCTGCTTCTTACAAAGAGTAGTACAAAAATCAATCAACAAGCCAATCCTGTGAAAAACAGATTTAACATACGCCAGTCATGGGATGGACATGCCTTTATCACAAGATAAACAGTCTGTGATAATATCTCGAGTCAGGCTTGCCTGATCGGTCTTCCACATGGATAGCCACAGCAGTGCATGTCGCTCACTGATAAGGTCGTCCAAAACTTTCAGACCTAGTTCTTTGTGACAGATGAGGCTAGAGGAAGAAATAGGTGGTGCAAGTAGCCATCTACATAATTGGTTTTCCTCTCATTGTGTGGCAGCACAATCCAAGATGCCCCATACTTATGCCCCATATGATGCGATTGAAATACACTGAGATCTATATATTTGAAGCAAGGGACCAAACAAGCCACCTCCCACAGGTTGGGGTAAACTGCACAGCGAGCCTATTGCAGGTGAAAATTTAACTCTGCTCTGTGCAATATTGGGAGCACAAGACCCAGAAAATGAAAAGGTAACCCCCGTGTAAGTAAACATATTGGTGTATGTTAGCTGAGCCGTTCCTATAGAGATACTAGTTAACTGCATGTTTAGTGCCACACACCATAATGTAAGAATTAGAAAAATTGGTACACAAATCTAAGGTGGCCATAAAATCCATGAACTCATGCACCAGAAGGCACAGTGTCTGTGGTGTCCACGCCATAAGCACAGCGTCATTCTCATACAAAAGGGAAAGTAATAACGCTCCTTTAATTATGGGTACATCATGCCTGACATTAAGTAAGTAAGGGTGAAGCTCGTTGATGGACAGCACGAAAAGTAAAGGCACTAATACGCACCCTTGCCATAGACACAGCACAAACATCCCCCGAGACCTCCCCTTGGTTACTGATCCGAACCCTCACCTTCATGTCAGTGTGCAGACAGGCAAGAAAATGCACTAGAACAGCGTCCATTCCTGGTGTGATAGGCATGTGCCACAACTTCGACCTGTTAACACAATCAAATGCTGAGGAAAGATCCATAAATGCTAGGTGTAATGGCATTTTTTAGCAATAGTATATTTCCCTAGCACAAGATTTAAGTTCAGGCACTGTTCTATAGTGCCCAACTTAATACGAAATCCCTATTGACACAGATATAGTACCACCTCGTTTTGAATCCAATCTGTTGTAAATGACCCTCCCCCAAATTTTACTGTTGAGTCAATCAGGGAAATTGGTCTAGACGAACGTGGGAAGGAGCAGTCTCCTTTCTTAAAAACGGGGGTTATGACTGGTGTAGACTATGAGAAGGGTAGGGGCAAGAGAGTCAGATTATTGAATACATTGGTTAGCAGTGATGCCCAAAAGTCTGTATTATGCCTAATAAAGTCTATTGGGATGCCATCATGGCCAGGGGCCTTACCACTTACTCTCTGATTGATAGCAATAATCAATTCATCCAGTCTAACCTTAAATTCACCAAGTAGGTCAGGGTCTATAACAAACTCAACACCAATCGCAGGGGCTTTATAGATGTTAGTAAAATGGCACTCCCAAGTAGTACTAGTGATATGACAAGAAACAGGACTAGCATTTTTATGCTTATACCTCCGCTCAGTAACTGTAGACCTAAAAAACATACTATTTATTACTAAAGCAGCCTGTGCTAGCTTCTCCCAGTGCTTAATAAGTACCTCCCTCCAGCGCACCCTGGGCACTTCCTTGTTTTGCCTCCTTGCATAGATCACACCTGCTGGGACTCTAGGGCCCTGATTTATACTTTTTTGCGCCGCTTTTGCGTGTGAAAATGACACAAATGCAGCGCAAATAAAGTATAAATCAGGGCCTAGGTTTTGCTGCAAGGGCCTGCACAAGTGACGGCTAGCTAAGGAACACTCATGGTTAAACCACCTAGGTGAATTTACCAAAGGCTGAAATGGTTTCAACAATGCCTTCTAATATTTAAGCAAAGCCTGACAAAAGCCTTTGAAATCAAAGAGGCCATATCCTCCTTTGCAAGACACACTTCTACTAACTTGCGATTAGTGCTAACAATGAAATTAAAAAACCTAGTGGGCTTGTGCAGCCGCTACACAAGCCTAAGATTGTCAGTAGAGGGCTGAGGGCAATTTGCTCCAATAAATACTCTGGTTTTCTCCCTTAGGGCCATAGAAAAACTGCTTCCAAGGGATTATGATCACCAAAATTGGCCTCAGTTACTATCCCTGACACCACAATATCTTCCAGGCTACGCATAATAAAGATGTAGTCAATCACTGAGGGGTTGCCCTACCCCCGTAGGTGAACTCAGCCACTGATGGCACGCCCGCGACTTCCATTATGTTGCACAGAGTACATTGCACAAGGTGGGCTTCTGAATCCAACGTCCAAGGGCCCATGCGATGTGATGGAGATGCACTACTGCACAGAACCTCTCAACGGTGGTAACTTGATGATAAAATCACCCACAAGACATAAATAGATAAGCCGACCATAAAAGGCCTCCCCTTCAATCAAGTTGTTGATATAATCAAATACTACAGACAATTAGCACTTGGGACATTGACAAAATTATTGTTATAAAAATTTCCAAAATATATGTTGATGTGAGCTTTTACTAGTATGACTTGAAAATCACTATTAGGTGAGTCAAAAAAGCAAATATGACCCCCACTAATTACATTAACCTATACTACTAACCCCCTAGAAGCACAACCATGACGAGAGGGGACTACAGAAGTGTGGAAGCACTGATAGCCATCAACAAAAGATGGAGATATGTCCCAGGTCTCTTGGAGCATGATAATATCATATTTCCTAATAAGTGAGAGCCATTCAGAAAGATGTAAGTTTGAGGGCAACCCAGCTATATTTCAGCTTAATATTTTTAATGATTGACCCCAGGGTGTGTTCAGAGTGCTAAGACTGGGGGGAACACTGGGTGAGGAAAAGCATACCATATTATCTCCAATTGAACTGATTAAAGCAGTTGGCTTACTTACTAGTCATTCCACGCCCTCTAAATTATTCAAGGCATCACACCTATTGACACATGGAAACAGTGACAGTAGATCAGCAGCCATGTGCATGTGAAAGCGCAGGGAAAGTGGCGAAGCTGGCCTATAAATATAGCCAAGTAGGAGAGCGGAGATTCTCGAATGATAGAATGACAGAAGCATCTAGGCTCCTTCATTCCCAATATTCAGCGCACAAGATGGGGCTTGCAAAAATTGACCACAATACAGTCCCCCTCACAGCTCTTCTCAGACTGTCCCACCCAATTAACCCATCACACCATGATGATCTCATTATTCAAATTACAATAACTATTTTGGCTGAGTCAATGCATAATTTTCTTTCGAAGCTGTTCCCAGTTTTGGCTTTGATCTAAGATCAAGGGTGGAACTCCTGTCAGGACCACAATGTAAGGGCACTCCGCTCGGGGCAAGTTCAAAATGTCCTTATTCTAGGCACGGTTATGCCCTGGTGCAGCGTTCTCAGATGAGGGTACCTTGTTGATAGAGCTGTGCCTGCTCTTCAGGGAGCTGAGGAGCTGGTGGCTCCTATTTGTTGGATATTTACTGGTCCAATGCTAATGCGGGATGGAGGGCCACCTGTATGAACAGTCTGAGCCATAATAGCACTGTCACTCACCAAGTTATTACTAGGGTTAGAGTGGTTGTCGGAATTCAAACAAACAGTTTGAAGGCCTTGACATTTGACATTAGCTTGGGAAACAGGAAATAAGCTGGTTAACCGGCTTCAACGAGGTCAAGCCTGTCTAGTAAAGGCTGCAGTTTCTCATCCACAATCAGCGAAGATTGTGCCAGCAGGTTGTCATGACCTGCGGGGGACTGCAAAGACAAATCCTGAGACTGAGTTATCTAGGACTGCATTGTAGCCACCGCTGCAGGTTGGTCCCATGTCCAAGGTTGCTTCAAATTAATCTGGAGAGTGGACTGTTGGCAGTTAGAACCGGTTGATTTGTTAATAGTTTTAGAAGATCAACTTTTACCAATAATTTTCTTCCTTTTAGCAGCTGGACCATTTTGGGCCTGGGCGGGTAACTGAGAAGAAGAGGTCCAAGGCAGCTCAGACTCAGGTATAGTGTTCACAGTTGAGTTTGCACTAGCGGGCTCACAAGTCAAAGAACATAGGTGTGCAACGCCTTCTCACTTGACATTATCAGTTAGAGCCGAGGATTGTGCAGGGCTAATTGTTAGGATGGAACACTCCTCAGCTCTAGGGCTGTTGCCCAAAGAAAGTCTTTGTTTATCAAGAGCAATCTCAGTAGAGATTATCCCTACTGCTCTCTTGAGCATACTTTCTATGGCGGTTTCAGGTCGGGCCACTATGTTTGTGACCGTTGGCACAGTAGCACCCACAATTTTTCTTTTATCCATGATGACTATGAACAGCAGTGAACCACATGCCCACTCACCAGCTTTTCACGGCCTCCTCACACAGTCAGCAAATTGAGGATCGAAGAAAATAGGCCCAGCCTCGTTTGGTTATGGTTATGGATCTCCACCCAGGCATGCGCCAGGGTGCTTCCCGGCGCACTTCCAGGCATGTGTTGCAGGGCGAGGTGGGTGGGCTGCCCTAAGGCACGCTGGAGCCTGTAGTCATGTTCAGAGCAGTGCAATGACTTCCATCAACTTTCACCAACCCACCCACATCGCAGGACACACACTTGGCCCCATTTTTACATCCAGCAACAGAGTCAATTACAACCACGTCTCACAGCTCACCTGCACCAACCAGTATACCATCGACTTCACCATCTCAGGATCTACCAACACTGACACCACGCCACCCAGCTCCACACGCAGAAACTAGAAAAGGGTATCAGAAGACCAGAGGAACAACGCTCTGAACTCATACCTCCCTGACACATCACCCAACCCAAGACAGGCTGCAAAGAACTTCTCCCAGTGGATCACGGAATGCGCAGACACAATCGCCCTTCTCAAGCCAGCCAAACCCAAAGTACCAGCCATAAGAGCCAGCTGGTTCACTGCAGAGCTAAAATCCTCTAAACGCAACTGCCAGCAACTAGAAAGGAAGTGGCATACTAGTGAAAAGACAAAAGACCATACCACCTTCAAAACAGCACTGACCCAGTACCACTACCTCCTGAGAGAAACAAAGAAGCACACTCTAGCAGACTGCATAGAAGCCAGTACAACCCACAGCAAGGAGCACCATTGAAAGGTGTTCGCCAATTCTGTAGCCACCGGAAACAACATCACTCACTCCCAAGAACTGTGCAACACTCTGGCGGACTTTTATGAGAACTTCAAACCCCAACCACCCACTGCCGAAAGCATCAGCCTACTCACACCCACAAACACAAACCACAAACACCTGCTCACCGGTTGGGACCCTCTCACAAATCAATCAAAATCTCCATCATGAACTCCATACATGCTGGAGCACCCACTGACCCATGTCCCCACCACATCTTCAACCTCGGTAGCAGAATGATTGGCTACAAGATCAAGAAAGTCCCGAAATCCACCATCATCATGGTCTCCTTCCCTGCGGACTGCAAATATGCTGGGTTGAGGCCCCTCCTGAAGAAACCATCCACTGACCCAGCGGATTTGAAGAACAACCAACCCATCTCCCTGCTCCCCTTTCTGGTGAAGTTTCTTGAAAAGGCAATCAACCAGCAACTCACCAAACACTTGGAACACTACAACCTCCTGGGCCCCTCACAATTCAGATTCCTAGCCAATCACAGCACTGGGACAGCCCTGACTGCAGCCACCAATGACATCAGGCCCCTCTTAGACCTTGCTGAAACAGCATTGCTCATCCTCCTGGACTTGTCAGCCACCTTCAACAGTATCTCTCTTCACATCTTTGTCAACAGACTCCACCAAATCGGAATCCAGGGAGACACCCTCAAATGGATGACCTCATACCTCAGAGGAAGAACCCAGAGAATCTGTGAGCAATTCTAAAATGCAGTCAAAATACATTGTGTGCATCTTACTGGAAGTTCAGTAGATTTCCAGAAATCTGATTGAGTAGAAACCATTTGTAACAGGTCATCCGAATTTCTACCAGGGATGACTGCCAAAGCATGGTCATTTAGCTATATTTCAGGAACATATCACGTTGTTTCAGTTTGCAGCTGTCATGTCGGGTGTGCCTCTTACATAGTGACCCAAATCAATGCTCCTTTTTGTGTTCAGATTCAACCAAATTCTGTACTATTGTGACATGTTGATTCTTTTGTTTAGGAGAAAGGGTGTCAGAGGTCTTTATGGATGTTAACGATTATGGGGCCATTTGAACCCTGGTGGCAGTGTAAATAGAGCAAACAGATACTTTCTTTAGTCTTTGCACTAATGCCAATTAGTAGGGCAGAACAAATAACGTTCTGCTGGTGATAACAGCAAGAACAATATACAAACAAGCATTTGCAGTGCAATCTGTCTAGCATTTGCAAGAGTTAGAGCTATTGGCGTTGTAAATGACAATGTCTTTTATATATGTGTTTTGGTTTGGAGTGGTTCCTGTTACTCGAACGGTGTGTACACTGCCAGAGCAGGAGCACTGCAAACCAAACCTGAGGCGCTTTGGCAAAGCTAGTTGTGTTGTTCACTTGGGGCTAGCTGAGTACTGCCACGTCTGAGTTTGAAAAATACACCACATTCCTAACAAAAGGCAAAATGTGAACAGGCTTATTTATTTTTGTAGATTTTCTAGTAAACCTGTTCTAGAAAGTTCAGTGTGCTGTGGTAGTTATAAGTCAGGCAGCTCAGATCAGTCATTTGCTAGGCATCTGCAAGAGCCCCACTGACCTTCCAGACCCACCAGATTACAATAACATCTTCCAACATTAGCTCTGGGTCTGCTTGTCCGACCTCACAACACACAAACACAACATGCACACTCTAAGCACGCAGAATTAACGTTGAAAGCCAAAGTATTTTAAAGATTGAGAACAACCTACCGAGGAGTTGTGGCATTCTGTGCACTGCAACCGAGATAACTCGCTGTCCTGGGACTGGAAGCAGACAGAGGCGCCGTGGATCTTGGACAAGTAAGATCTTGGGTTGCTCACCCAAAGGAGGAAATAAATGTGAGTGTTAGCCACCGGAGACTAGCAACGTGTTCTAATTTTTATTGTGCATGCCACATGAAAGATAGGGAAGAGGAGTCAGCAAGGGCCTGCTCAGAAGAGAAGTGACATACTGGGCCATCTGGAAGGGGAGCAGGCATATAGACAGGACAACACAGGGGCTGGGCTGCTTTTAAATAACCTCGTTTGGAGGGGTCAGTGGCTGGTGTACCCCTATGAGTGAGGATAAGAGGAGATGCCAAAAAGCAGTCTACTGCACACAACACATTGAGTGGAATGGTCAAAACAAATGTCCAATTTACAGCACTTTGTATATGCAAATCACTGCACTAGAGAACAGCTGTAACTGTAAACTGCCCCCTAAGACACCATAAGCCATCAACCAGCGCTGTATAAAAAACACCTAAACAACATATGTGTAGCATAATGGAGATCCACACAAGGTCCAAAAGAGCAACGTTGCTGGGTGTGGAAAGAAACTGAGGCCCATATTTATACTCTGTTTGCGCCGAATGTGCATAAAATAATTTGACCCACAATCGGCGCAAACCGTGCACCATATTTAAACTTTGACACCCGAGCCCGCAAACGCCAAAATTCCGCTGTGTGCGTCATTTTCTGGATGCAGAAAACCGCCTTGCGTTAATGACATGCAAGGTAGGCGTTCCCGTCCAAAAAATGACTTAAACACCTGTGCGCCTTATCTATGCTACCGCGCAAAAATGACGCACGGCCGGGAGGCGGAGTCGGAAAATGACGCACAGCCGGATTTGCGTAAAAAAATAACGGCTGGGTCAGGGCAGGCATTAAAATGGGGCAAACACACCTGTACTTAATGAAAACACACAGAAGCAACAGCAGAGCTCCAGAATAAAGACATGGAGCTGCTTTTCATCCAGCATGCACGCAGACGCAGAGCACGGGACCAGCAACAGCAGCTTCCACAACACCAGCAGGGACCCCAAAGGCAACGCAGAAGGCAGGAGAGGATATTCTGCACCAGGACAACCCTTCTGGGACTCTGCCAACAAGACATCATTCAGAGGTACAGGCTCAACTGGCAAGCCATTCAGCAGCTGCTGCGCAACACTGAGCCACAGTTGGCACCCAGCTTGCAGACATCCCGCACCATTCCACCAAAAACCAAGCTGCTAGCTGTACTCCACATGTTGGCAAGTGGCTCCTTTCAAACCACTGGTGCCCTGGTTGCTGGGATCTCACAGCCATCATTCTCTGCCTTCCTACCCAAGGTACTGGATGCTATCATCTCCCTCACACCCCACCACATCAGCTTCCCAAACACACAGCAGAAGCAGCAGGAGACAAAACAGGGGTTTTGCCAAATTAATGGCTTCCCACACGTCCTTGGTGCCATTGACTGTACACGTGTACGGATTGTGCCACCTGTGTCAACCGAACATCTATACCGCAACAGGAAGCACACACACTCCATCAATGTGCAGGCCATTGTCGATTACCGGAGTTTGATCACCAACATCGTGGCAAAGTATTCCGGGAGTGTACATGATTCATTCATCTTCTGTCACTGCACCATCAATCAACACTTCCAGGATGGACGATATGGAAATGGCCTACTTATTGGTAAGTATAGAAACCCAGTTATATACACACAGCACAGAAACCTCCTAGGACACACAACACATCCCCCATGACATCGACACGTGGACAGGAAGACAATGAGGTTGTGACACCACTAGGCATGTGTGATATCCTCACCCAATGGGATACACACCTATGGACAAATGACTGTTCCAAATAACCACAGATGCCACTCCACAGACACAAGGGGACAATTTAAAACAAAACAATGACAATGACATTGCCCCAACTGACAGTACAATTTGGAAGATGAATCTTTCAATATCACATCAATAACACTCAATCAAACACCCTTCCAAGCAATAAGTACTGTGTAAGGGGTGTGTAATGTGTTTCACTGCAGGTCAAACACCATGACACACATAGCATGATGATGACTACAATGAAGGGCACATGCAATCATTGAGGCTGTACCAATATCTCACATCACTCCTGCTCTCACATTGCCCACTACCAATAAGCAAGTGGACTGTGGGAAGAACACATATTGATGGGACAATATTGAAAGTGCACATTCCTACACATACGCATTGCGACAAATTAACACACACACCACAGATGTACTGGCATACGGACCTTCTGGAACACAAAATGCCAACCTCACAACCAAGTTAGCCATCTGAACTAGAACATGTTCAGTAGTATAGGTACACGTTACAACCTGAGTCGACTTGGCAAGGGCAGAGAAATAGGTCTGGAGTGAACTTGTCACACATGTGAAATTAGTGCATAGTCAATTGTCAACACGTCAGGGCTGACAACGTACGGAGATGTGTTGTACATTGCCACCTTGCCAAATCTAAGGGTCTTACTGATGGTTAAATAATTCTATTGCATATGTGAAATTGGATGGGATGTCCAGGGTATATAGATGCAACTGTGTTACCACCACTGTGGAATTGAATCTGTGTATGGAAGTATCATCTCACCCCCAGTTAAGACACAGAGACACCTCTTTCACATGACACAATGCAAGGGAGTACACTCTGTACTGCAACTCTACAAAAATACTGCTGACATCCGGTCAACAGCCAAACACCCGTTCAGATAAGGAAACAACCCAATGCTGATGGTACATCCTAGAAGCCTGGGATTCCACACAATAACACAAACACCTATGAGTCACAGACAACACAAGAGAACAGCTGCCATACAAAGTGATAATTATGGTGCAAGGTACATCAACATGTTCTCACTCATTTTCTCTTTCAGCTGATCAGGGGTATGGGATCCAGCCATGGATCATGACCCCATTTGCAAACCCAAGCACTGCAGCAGAGCGTGCCTATAATGAGGCACATGGGAGGACACGCACCATAGTCAATAGGACCTTTGGCATCCTGAAGTCAAGATTCAGGTGCCTCGACATCACCGGAGGCAGCCTCCTATACTCACCAGAAATGATGTGCAAAATAATTTTGACCTGTGCCATCCTGCCCAACATATGTGTAAGAAGGAACATTCCCCTATATGAACCCGACCCACAAATGCCTGAAGAGGGGGAAGAGGAGGATTCTGTCCATCAACATGAGGGGGACCATCCAAACACAGCTGCAGGATTGCGTCGGAGACAACATATTGTCCAAAATGTATTTTAACTCCGCTCATCCATCACCACTGTCTTACCATATGTCATTAAACACCTATACTATTCACTATATCATGGTCTGGATAATCATTTTTGCATAACATTATCTCTAACTATCAGAATCAGAGTGAAGCCTCATGGAGCATTGCAGAAATACAGATTAGGACACAGAAAAACCCAAATCTATTTTGATGCGTATGAATGTACAGCCAAATTCACACACACTGTAAATGACATATATCCTGTACATTTCACATTTGAAGGGCAATAGCAGAGGACCACACCTATTTCACACATACATGTGGCAACATGGTTCATCGTAGCATATGGCACACAACTACGACACCATCAGTCAATAAGGGAAAAAAATGCCTCATACATGAGGCAGTGGATGTGCTATTGCATTGGTGACAAGAAGGTATGACCATACCCTTGACAGCAGTAAGTCTTACATCACCTATCTTTGCAAGGACTATGGCCCTCATTCTGACCTTGGCGGTCTTTTCGCAAGACCGCCGAGTTACCGCCGCGGTGAAGACCGCCGACCGCGGCGGTGTGCCGCTGTGCGCATTCTGACCGCTGGGAGCGTTCCGCCGGAAAACCGCCAGCAGCCACACTGGCGGTCGGCGGGAAAGTGGAGACTGGTCAACCTCCACCGCCACGCCAGCAGAACACCGCCCACAGAATTACGACCCACATATCTGTGTGGCGGTCTTCTGTTGGCGGTCTTCTGTTGGCGGTCACGTCCCTATGGCTCCCGTCGCCTCCCGGAGGACCAACGCACAAGGTAAGTTGATCGTCCGTGAGGGGAGGGGGTGGGGGGGTGTTGTGTGATGTGGGCGTGCATGGGGGTGTGCGTGTGAGTGTGTAGAGGGGGTGTGTGAGTGCGTGTATGCGGGCGGGGGGTGCTGCTGTGTCTATGGGTAATGTGTGCTGTTCGGCGGGTGCGCATGTCGGCATGTATGTGTGCGGGTATGTGTCCCCGTTGTGTATGTGTGTGTAGGGGGGGTGTATATGTGCATGTTGGGGGTGTGTGCATGTCGGGGTACATGTATGTGCATGTCGGGGTGGGGGTGGGGAGGGGGTTCGTACCACCTCTGGGGGGTGGCAGGGGGGTGGAGGGTGTGGGGGGAGGACTCGGGTGGGTAGTGGGGGGTGGGGGAGACCCCTATCAGTGCCAGGGAAGGAATTCCCTGGCCCCGATAGTGCTTACCGCCATGGTTCGCACGGCGGTTCCCGCTCGCAAGAAACCGCGGCGGTAGGCAGGGTCATAATACCCTTGGCGGTCTTGGGACGACCGCCGGGCCGGAGTGCGCAAACTCCAGCCCCGCGGTCATGACCGCCGCGGCGGTCGGAGTGGAGAAGTAGCGGTCGGTCGCGGCGGGGACCGCCGCGGTCAGAATGCCATTTTTAATACCGCCGGTCTGTTCGCGGTCCGACCGCCGTCTCTCCGCCGACCGCCAGGGTCAGAATGAGGGCCTATGTGTGATAAGATTTCCATATAAGCAGCAAATTGATAGCACAAGTGCCCCAGGTATGACTAGCATTGCTGAGAAGACATCCCCTGCACATGGCAGCCCATGTCCTAAGTCCAGCCACACCCATGTTCCCTGTCCCACCCCACCCTTCTTCAGAGGTCCCTGGAATGGGAATATGTGTATCCAGATAATCTCTCCTCTACACACACCCAGACTCACAATGTGAATCCAGTGTGCTTCCCTCTTTAGTATGGTATGCCATAGTCATTGTACTTCTGTCTGCATGGACGTCAGGTTAAATCATGCACTGCCTTTCAGTCTGTAGGACCTGTAATCACCTCTACATTGCTTCCCATGTGAATGGTACTGTTGGCCCTTTGAACTTGAATCTCACCTACAGGACTTGTGAGAGACTGAAGCTGCACACACCTGTGAGCACCTCTATGGAGACCAGCCATTTGAATGTGCACTGCCCTTGCAGCTGCCTGGAACAGCATAGAAGCTGCCATTTTATCTATAACACTGTTATGCATTGCCATAAAAATCAGCTGTGTAACACAGCCCTTGGGTTAATGTGTTACGTTCCAACACACAGGAGAAACACAGTTTTCAGTTTCCACAGTGTTGTTCCACCTTTTACCAGTCTCAGTCTTACCACAGTGTATTTGCCTTGTTAAATTTGTGGATCCTGATTGTCCCTGCATCCTGTTAGCCTGACTGGTTCCTGTCTTTGCGTTACCCTAAAGGTTCCTTGTGGCTACATTTGTATCATAGTTGCTTTCCCAGCCCTCACTTTCCTCTTGGGGTATTGTGTCAGGTGGGTCTACAATGCATACTCAAATACATTGTAGAGCATAATCAGTTTATTTATCGTACCATGGGGGGGAACTTGTCTTCAAATAGCCGAATCATGGCCTATCCCTTGTCTGGGTTTCATGTATGCATGAGTGACAAATAGTGACAGTGTACCATGGCTGTATGCATGGATTGGGTATGGTGCCTCCAGCACAACAAACAATGTCAGATAATGTGCATGAAATGTCAACACATCTTAGGACCCTGACAATCTACACGCTGATTCACATTGCCCCCAACATATTGATGGGGCTTGCGTGGTGAATAGCTGTGAGATTAATCAGCACAGAGGCACTGATGTTCCCAGATGCAGTGGGAATTTTAGAGGCCAACCTGTGTACAAATGTTGTGGGGATACCTGCCGGTATAAGAATCCTGAGACATTAACTTTGTCAGCACGCCAAGGTTGCCCTGTTGTCAGTCTCATAACACGTCTGGACTATCCCCATGTGTGATCTCAATTCCTCATTGGCTTTCCTTCAATTGATCTGCGAGGGAAACTTTGTAGATGCAGTTAATGGCTCCACATACTCATGACTAGACCTGCACATAACTGTGACAACATAGATCCCAATAATGATACAGGCTAAACATTGTCCCACACACATGAACCAGACACCTCTGTGCATTTTACCACTGGAAATATGTGAACACGTGCTGCTTGGTCTGCTGGTCCTCCACTGCCACAGGAGAGACATGGCTCATTTTTATGACTCCAACTGTGGCGTAACATTACATTTGTGTATTATATTTGGGACTCCGTGTCACAAACAGAGTACCCACATAGCATTATCCAATGCCTGACTCATGGTGGGTAAACAAACAAGTGCCTAGGAAGTAGTATCCAACATTCCAGGACCTGTGATGGCTACGTTTTGGAACATTGCCATGAACAACCGTCTGCTATCTAACCTGTGCAAGCTTTGTCATTGGTGGTGCTTATGTTCCAAAAAACCTAGGAAGTGCACACAGCAGTTGTTGCTACGTATATGACTAACACATGTCCTCTCTCAGTTCCAAACTGAATAGCATCTGAGGGTTGGACACATTGACTCCACATGCATCCAAGCAGATTTGCTAAAATGCATCTTGTGATGGTCACACAGTGGGACAACAACAATAGTAGTAGCCAAATCACAGACATTCACCCATAGGCATTGATTTACTGTATTGAGTTGCGTCGCCTTGCTATCCTCTCTTGACGCAAAACATGCCCAAACTGGGTAATACCTAATTGTATCCCACACGTTTGGCCATCTATTGCATCAGTGAAGAGTGCAAATCCAGTACAACAAGTAGAGGATCATGGTCCGCAGTAGTATGATCTGTCACATGTGCCCATACACCCTAATGCCCAATGTTGGTGCAATCAGACTATCTCTGCATTGTCACAACTGTCATGTACTATTACAAATGAGAATTTACCCAAACCCAGTTAAAGACAGAAATTTTGATGCATACGCGTCAAAAAAGACACAAAGCGTCAAAAAATGACACATACGCGTCGAAATATGACGCACATTGCCATGAAACATCCATTGGCCCTGAGCGGTAATTCCAACACTGTACCCCCTGAAATTGGTTAAGTAGGAAACATATTTCAAAATATGGATGGCGGGTTATTTCTAAGCATGTGCGTAAAAAAAAAATGACGGACAGACTGTAAGCGTCATAATATTTTGACGCATAACAATAAAAACGCACCGCATTTAAGGCAGGAAGTGATGTAATAGGATATCCTGTTTACAGAATTGGTACAGTGGATGTACTTTCACTTTCACTTTGCAGTCTGTGATATTTCCTGACTGTGTGGCTGTGTTTTGACTTGTCTCTCTGTGCATTTTGTGAATTTGTCTACAGTGTGGTCTTTAAATTGTATTTTTGTGTTTCATAACTGTCTGTGGTATCCTGTGTTAGTGTTTTTATGGTCATTTGTGGTGTCAACATTTGTCTTTGTTGTGTTGGGAGTCTGTTGTGGGTAGTGTTAGTTTGGGGATAGTTGGGCTGTATTCTTAGTTATTTTGCATTTCCCTGTCCTACTTTCCCTCTATTCCCCTCTGTACCCCTTTATTCCCTTTTTTTGGTGCAAGCATGTTGGGTAGGCCTCGTCTTGGCAGGATGGGAGACGAGGAGCTGGGTGGCTTTATTTGGCTGGTGTGCCACTTCCTACCCTTAATGATAGAGACAGGTGGTTGTGTGATACAGGGCTATCACATAGAGGCAAGGAGGCTCCAGTGGGCAAAGGTTTTGTACCATCTCAAAAGAATCTACAACACACCGCGCAGTGACTACCAGCTGAAGCACCGCTGGGCTGACCTTGTTGCCAGGGAGCAAGACCTGCTGGACCACCTGGGGATTGTGATTGGTGGCCCTGTTGGTGAGTACAAATCAGAGTAATGTACACATTTAAATGCTCTGTAGTGACAGTAGCTGATTTGGTCATATGCTGCAGGCAATGTTTTTGAATATGTGGAATGCTAGTTAAACATACAGGGCCATATTTCTACTTTATTAGCACTGCATTTGCATAATTTTTTGAAGCAAGAGTGGCGCAAACTTACAAAATACAATTGTATTTTGTAAATTTGCGCCACCTTTGTGTCAAAGAACAGCACAAATGCGGTGCAAAAAATGGATAAATATGGGCCACAGTTGCCTGTGAGATATACTATATTTCCTACACATTACCGTCATTTGTTGACGCAACAGCTAGACTAATTTTCAAAACACAACAGGAGCCTGTAAATTAGTGCTGGCTTCACGTCAATTGATGATGCCAATGTGGCTCTAACATATGTTTCATGCATGGTCTGTGAGTGTATCAGGAAACACATGTTTTAAATCCAGATTTTTACGAGTAATAGAGTGTTCCTCAATGTTTTGTGATACATGTCTGAACTGGATTCTGACACATACGTAACAAGTTATAGCTGACCTCAGGTAACATCTTAGACTAATATTTGGAGTTTGTAGTGCCACATTTAAATTAGGGATGGATGGCAAAAGGTATGCACACGGGTTCATATCTCTATGGTTGGTGCAACTTATCATAGCTGTGGCACCTCAAATAAAGAAAATGATACAAATTGAGGGCTAACAACTGTCCCTGGCCCTCTGTACATTGTACCTGTGTGTCTTAAATTGGTCTTAGTCACAATGTCTGGGTGACTGGTATTGCAGTCCTCCCGGAAAGTGGCTTGGCATGTCTCTCATGGATACACATGATGAGAGGAATACACTCCATGAATTAGTCTGCTAACTAATGAAGGAGCATGTTTGCCACCACATGATAGTTAGGGCCACTACATGTGTGCAGATATGTGTGTCTCACTCACTGGAGTCCCTGGGTCTGTACATGTTTGCAGTGGTATGTAGGATGCAGTATCATGATGTCTGAGAGGCTTGACTTTCTGAGTTAATATTACACATAGTATTTGTATTTGGAAGTGTTATACAGTGCACAGACATTGAGCACATTTCTCCCTTCCATGCCTAACAGGTGGATCTGCACCCTACACTATCAGAGAGGTGGCTCGATTTGCAGACCCAGACATCTCCAGTAAGTGTTGATATTTCTGTTCTGTGTTGTGTTTGCTGATGATGTGTGATTGACTCCTGTGTGTTGGACACATAGCAAGGTGTGATGCGCTGGTCAATGATCGGTTTTGTTCCTTGAGTGGAGTATCATTTTTTCCCCATCTTTGAGTTGGCCAACCATTAGCGTATTGTCATAATTTGGGTTTGTAGGTATGTCCTGTAGGCACGGCAATGTGAATAGGGATGAGTTATGTGAATAAAACTTAAAATCATAAAATGTAGCAGTGGACCATATTAGTGATGTAGTCAGCAAGTCAGACCCTGATTCTCCCAGAATAGGGATGCCAAAGTCTTACCCACAGACTTCACCTTTCCTATTCACTAATGAACATGTTTGACTGTACGTTTAACTTCCTAGCAGCATGTAGCTCCACATGTTGTGCTACGAGTATGAGGCACTTGAGTACAATGGCCTAGGTGTGTTCATGCAGCTCATGGCCAGAGGTGTGCTTGCATCTATCTGCTTGTTGTAAGTCATGGGTTACTGGTAGGAAATGATGTTGACAATGGTCTGCATTTCCAAAGATAAGTGTTGATGGTATTGTCCAAGGTTTGGGTGTATCCTAGTTGGAATTCCTCCTTACCTGTGGTGTGCTGGCCAAACCCATGTACAGCTGTGCTTCCTGGGTGTCTTTGTTGTTTGAAATTATTTGTTTCTTGTCCACCCCCCCTCAGGCACAGGCATAGGGTTGTACCTAGGACTGATGATCCAAGTTTAGTACACAGACATGTAAATCTGTAAATCACTTGTCCAAACCTAGGATACCTACTCATGATTAGCAACTGCATTCTATCCTTGCAATTCCATTTACAACTCACAGATCTTGTGCCCCTAGATTGTCATCAAGAACATAGTAATTTGTTGGCCTGTCAGTGGTGGAGGATTTGCAGCATGATTTTTACATGACAAATGGCTAAACAATGATGCCAAAGTCAATCCAGTTGTTACCCATCTTTTAGGGTTTTGCTGTGCTGTTAGATGATGATGATAGGACATGTGTAGGCGGGCTTGGCATGTACTGCCTCAGGGACAATCAGTGATCTGTATTATGATATGGGCTGTTTCGGGTACATTAGATGTATTGTCTGATTTACTTCTAGAGCCATTTCACACAATGAAGTACCTAATGTTTGGTTTTCTATTTGCCTTAACAGCTGCCAATATGACTCCCATCCAGATTCGAGAGCTTCAGCGCAGGGCGATGCGTTACCTGGGTTCCACAATATGGCAAGGCGTTATCGCCATGAAAGAGCCTCCGGAGTGTGGAGGGCATTTGCCCAAGGGGGCCCTTCTGTGTCCACCACAGCCACCACCAACCACCACTACCACCCAGGTGGCACCAACATTAGCAGGCAACTTTGCTGGGCCATGAACATCGACAGCTCCAGGACCTGTCAAAGCACCACCTGCACGTCCTCCTACAGACATGACACCAACAAGGGCCCATACTTCCTCCACTGGCACCTAGACCACCCCTGCTGCAGTCATAGACCCTGACGCTTTTCACCAGATGCAACGGAACTTGGACCGTGTGATGCAGAAAATGACCAGGCTGCAGCAGGAGGTGGCACAAGTGAATCGGAGGGTGCGTGCCATCAAAAAGACCCTGCGGAGGGCCAACTTGTAGAGCTTATACTCAGCCATGATTCCCTTCCCTCCCTCCTCTTTCCTGTTTTTTTAAATTAGTGGGTTTAGGGGGCTTAGTGTTAGGTTAGGATAGGCTGTTAGTTTAGTTAGTAGTAGTGGGTAGGGGGGTGGTGATATCATACTTTTTAAAACTGTTTTTTATTATGTGGGTGGGTGGGTGATTGGGGGACGATGTTGGGGTTGTTGGTGTTTAAAAAAATATATATATAATATAAAAAAAATATATTAAAAGTTAAGGTATTTTTGGCACAACGACAGAGTGCGGTTTTCTCTTGCTAAAACAGAAAGAGAATCTTGTTTTCTGAATATATATATATATATATATATATATATATATATATATATATATATTTGTTTAGTATAAGATAGTATGTGTTTAGGTTAGTATATGTTGTCCTCCATGTGTCCCATCTTATAAGGGGGGTGGAGGGTTGATGTTTAGATCGTTTAGTTACATGTGATAAGTAAGTTTAGCTTAGGTTAGTTAGGGACAGTTGTGTGTAATGTGTAGTTAGAGTAGTTTAGGTTAGCTAAGGTGTTTCCCCTGGTTTTAGCTTCTGTTTTTACTGTTTAATAAATATCTAGGTAACCCTTTACAGTATGTGTCAAATGCTTGTAGATCAGGGCCTTGGCATGAGAGAACAGTGTCTCTTTTGTATTAGCTTTTGTGTCCCATGCTGCTACCAATTCCCAACTGAGCTGTTACATTGGCAGCTAAACCAAAGCTACTTAGCTAAGATTCGGCCATCCATTGCACCCACCACTCACAGTTATTATGGATCCCAAAGTGTGGTTAATTTGTGATGTATGTTTTCAATGTCACATACTTGGCTACCAATTTTGGTATTGAGGACACTGTGGTAAGTCTGCCTGCAGCTTGATATCCAAGCGCATCCTTTTAAGGTGAGTGATAGTATGCTCTCATGTAGTATGGTATACATAACTCACACCTATCATGTGTTACAATGTTCAGCCCGGTGACTTATCTGTATGGAAACTCATACACATCCATTCATGCTGTATGGTGTGTGTTATGTTAAAATCGGGTCAAATGTCACATACGTAAGTTTTGGCTTGAAGAAAAAATTGAAGGCACTATTTCCTGGCTTAGACATCCCTTGAGGAAGTGTTATTCTGTCCAACACAGCAGTATGGTGTATAGTTTCTATTTTCCTCAGAAGTAACCCTCAAGAAGGGCAGATGATGGTACAATCTAGACCACTGTGCATAGTTATCAGCCAAGATTCGTTCAGGTCAGGTGTATTGACAATCAATAATCATTGACCTGAGGTAAACATCACTGATGGCCATCACGGTTGATGTGTCACATTACACAGAGACAAAGTTGTTGTGTAAGTGCTATTTATTTGAAAGTGCTGTAGTGATAAATGTACATTGTACATGATTGTGAGTCCATTAGTGTGACATCTTCCACAGTGATCCTACACAAGTGCAAAAGGACAAGTCATTGGACATGCTGGGATGAAGTGCCAGACAGTGCAGAGGGACAGGATTTGCCAATGAGTTAGTGAGAGACAATCACAGGGCAGGGTGACAAGATAAACAGTGGGCTGAAGAACAGTGCTTGAGTACAGTTGTTGCAAGACTGGCATGTTACAAAGCACAGAACCTTGGTAATAGGTGGCCATGTGGCAGGGACTAGTGCCAATGGGTAATTTTATGGGTGAAGGTGATCTGTTCCACGTCTTCATCTTCTGACGTGTGTGTTGTCTCCTCTGCCCTTGGTGGTGGTGGTTGTGAAGGGGCAACACACACATCAGTGTTTGAAGATGTGGAGTCAGACATCCCGGTAGCTGCCAACTGTGGGGCTATTAAGGGCAGTACTGCAGCAAGGAGGAGCTGCTGGTTCTTAAGAATAGCAGCCACATCACGGTGGTAGGCAGCCAGGTCGGCCCTGATGGGTTCAATATTGCATTTGTGCACACGTTGACAGGATTGTTGTTGTAGGTGTTGGGTCAACTCTATTTAAGCTGTGCTGATTTCCTTCAACCTTTTTTCAAGTTCCTGCAAGATTGTTGTTCGGCCTTGCATAGCTGCAGACTGTTCTTCAGTTGACATCATGCACAAACGCACCCCCTCGAGGCTGGCTGCCATAGTTTGCATCCCCACCCGCATCTCCTTGGCCAGCTCCCGCTTTACTCCAACTACAGTTCTCTCAAAGCTGGTGCCAGTGTCGTCAGAGTCCTCAGCTGTGTTGAAGTTGGCAGGTCGTACAATTGGGGTGGTGGGTGGGTCCTTTGTGATGGCTGCTACTTATGTGCTCCTCCTTGTGACTGAAGGTGGGGTCTGGAGGGTTCCAAGGACATCTTGGAGGGTCTGCTGGCTGATGTTTGTCAGCTCGTCATCCATATCAGGGTAGTCCTGGACAGGCATAGCCGCAGGAGAGCCATCGTCCTCTGCAATGAGATATGGTACAATTAGTGTGTCTGTGTTGTGGCATTTGTAATGTGGCATGCCTGCCTTCCGATTATTTTCACATTGTGATCTTGGTTCCTGTTCATTGTTCCTGTCTATAATATTAGCATTCTCCCATGGCCTATGCCCCACCTGCATTTCACATGTATTGTGGTCAGTTTGTGGACTTGTCAGCATCACATCCTCTAGGTGTTGGTTCAGGCCAAATTGTGAATTGCCACCTTCTTGTCCTACTCAACCCTCCATGTAACTTCCATTCTCATGGTGAGGCCTTTCACTGGCTGTGGGTGTTCTGATGGCACTAGCACCACACTTAACAATCAGGAACTGCCCTAGTCTCTGATCTTTCACATCCACCTATATGTTGTTGAGATCTAGCATATACTATGTATAGCATTGTTATGGCACGATATGGATGTCAGCATTGGTAGTGTGTACTGCTGATGTTGGGGAATGTGTGCTACATTGGATTGCACTGATGGTCCTAGCAGTGTTCCATTTCCTCCTCTGACTGTGCGGGTGTATCTCTGTAACCAGTTACAGGTGTCCTCCCCCTCAACGCTGTTGTCTGAGCGGTATGACCTTTGAGATGCTGCATGGTGTCATTGGAGCTATTGTGACGCAGGCACAGGGTGGACCCTGATATATGCAGCATGGGTATGACATTAGTGCTGTGTACCTCCTAATGTTTATGACAATGGCTGATGTTTGTAGCAACTATGGACAATCACATTTGACAGGATTGGGACATTTGTATTGATTTCAGGGGATTGATAAAGTTGTCATCCTGAACCCTCTAATTTGGGTGTGTTTGATCCATGGGGATGTTACGGCCATTAGCTACTTGACCTGCATACACAGCAGAGGTGGTAGTGGCAACTGTTGTCAATGTTACATTCCACTTGCAGATATGGCCAGAGGTTGTTATTTGGGCCCTAGTTAATGTAGGGAGAATACTGGCTGACGTGTAATGGGCTGCCAGTTTAATGTTGTTCCCTACCCTCCTGGCCTGGCTTTACCTTTGCAACATCCTTGGCATGGGAGCATACCCCCATGCAAAGGTTGTTGGTGTAGTGTAGTATTGTGCCCCAGGTTTCCTCAGTACAGCCCATGGCCCCGTGCCCTGCCCCTTTAGCCATGCCACTCCCTGAATATCATGACTTCTATGCATTGTGTAGTAGGTATGTCCCCCCCCGGTTGCAGTTAACAATTTGGCATTTTATTCCCCCATGCGACTTACCCTGCATTTGTGTTGTCTCCTGGTATTCTGCGCTGTCCTGTCCTTGGATCCTTGTGACGATCTCCTAAGGGGTGACGGCTGCCACCATCTCCTCCATGTGGTCTAGGGCCTCCTGCGGTGCTGGACTCCCACCTCCAGTCTGCAGTGCTGCCTTCCTGTTCCTGGACATCTTTTCCTTGGTCCTGCGCTGGCAGTCATGCCAGTGTTTCTTGCACTCGATGATTGTTCTCCATAATTCTGCCACACTGTTTATCTTGTCAACAATTTGTTGCCATATTGCCTCTCTCCTACTAATTGGCAACTTTGAGGTGACAAACAGTTGGTGCTGGTGTTCCGTCACCTCTTTCACAAGAATTTCCTGCTCCTCTGCACTGAAGCGTCACTTTCATTTCTTCTTCTCCCTGTCCTGGGCCTTGTGTGGGTCCTCCTGGCTGGTTCCTGGTCTGTTGTCATCTTCCTGGGGTCTGTGCAAGCATCTGGGATCCATTTTGGCTCTCCTTAACACATTTTGCAGTGTTTGCGCCTCTTTTTGACACAATTGCGTCAAAAAATGGCGCGTTTCCGGTTTGCGATGTCGTAAACCGGCTCACAGTAATTTTCGCCGCATTAACGTCGTTTTCCTTTACGACGTGACGCATTGGTTTGAGTAAAAAACAATTACTCACACCTGTGGTTTGCGCCGCCGCGCGTCAAAGTATAAATTTGACGCCCGCACCGCGCAAATAAATGGCGTTAGCCGGCGGTAATATTTTTGACGCACAACTGCGTCGGCGCAGTTTTGTGTCAAATAATACAAATATGGCCCTGAGAGTTTATGGAAGCTATGAGAAATGCAGATGAATGCTGCCATCCCGCGAAGGTGTTCACGATGACTGGGATTGCCATATTTGCGTGCACATAATAAAGATAGCTGAGTGCTCTTGAAAATGAAAGTGTATGTTAACCGAGCATGCTACCCTTCTTATATAGTAAGTCTGTGCCCATGTTCAAGTCATTTAAGAGTTGCTTACCGACTGAATGTTTTTATCCCCGATTCAAACATCGCTGAACATATCCGCCACAATAATCACTGTTCTGCGAAGGTGTTTACCCACATGCTTAAGTTTGTATTTATCTAGTAGTAATCAACGTACATGCAGCAGGGCCAGGAGGAGCGTAGAATAGGCAGTAACTGAATAGAGTGGGAGCGTATAAGATTAAGCACGGCGCTTGTGAAATGGGTGCCACGCTGACAGTTAGTAATTCATAAGCAATGGAGGTGGGCGAACCGTGCCATGCAGAATGAAAGAAAGGCGTAGCCGCCATTCTCAAAGATAAAGCATGGCATTCCACGCTTCAACAATTACAAAAAAAGAGTTTGCCCCAACAACAGATGAAGAATGCAAGTGGAAGGAAAGTGTAGTTGTGCAGTGCTCCTCTGCGAAAAACAGAAGTGGGGTATCGCTGAGTGATCCTCTTAGGAGGCAGCAAAGAATAGCAACACTGGACTAAACCAATGGTAAGCAGCATGCGGGAGCAAACTTCTTTATTCACTACAACAGGCCCTCCAGACATCGCATGCTCACTGCCTAGGCACAACCTAAAAATGACATTTCATATACAAAACAGTTCCTAATATTATTTGTGCGCCCCATTGAATTAATCTGGTGCAAAATGTTACCTTTTACTTATACCAGAATTTTTTTCCATGTACGTCTAAATTAACATTATTGTTCACAACTTATATTTCTGTTTATTATTTATTTGCATAGAATGCAGCAAAGGAGCAAAGCATGCAGCATCTTAGTTACAGCAAAGCAAAAAGGCTTAGCGTGTACATATATCAGGCTTTGCGGCCAAACACATTAGCTACACAGAGTCTACGTTAGATGGTAGACTTTGTGTTTACATGTGTCATACAGCGATGACAAAGTGATCTCTGCTGCAGTGCACAATATACAATGATAGGTTGATTGCTTTGGCATAATTAAGTATGTGTTCTTATTTTGAAGGCAGAATATCTGAATAGGTTGCCCAGGTTGCATACGTCATGGAAGTATCTTTCTGGGTAAAGGAGTTGGGTTTTCGTTTTTCCCTGGAAATACATGAGTTTTGGGGGTGGATTTGTCTGTGCTCAGTGTAGCAGGCTGGAGGGGAAGTAATATTCAACATGCTCCGGGAGGTGTGTAGGGCCACGGTCTCCCTATCTCTCATATACTTGATGCGCAACAACTTAATGGAGAGAGTATCCTGAATGGGAAGTGAGTATAAACATCTGAGATGTGGAGCTGAAACAAGATTGGGTTCAATTTCTTTAAGGCAAGGATCAGATACAAGGTACTGTTAGACCTGGCATCTTTTGGTGTGCTTTCCCCTGACTTTTTGCTTTCTGATCTCCTGTTTATACTGTGTGCTGAACTTCAGTTTTGCTGGCTTTAGGACTCTTTTCACTTTTTTACTGCTGACCAACACTAAAGTGCATGTGCTCTGTGTTTAAAACATGCAACATTGACCTCTCCGTGATGATCATATTTGATTTACTGATACGTCCTCAATAAAGTGCACTTGGTGTGCCCAGGGCCTGTAAATCAAATGCTTCTAGTGGGCCTGCAGCACTGATTGTGCTTCCCACTACCATAGCCTTTCAAACATGTCTCAGGACTACCACTGCAGAACCCGTGTGTGCAGTTTAAACTGCCATTCCGACCTGGCAGTGAACCCACTTGCTAGGCCCCAACCTTCCTTTTTATTACATGTAAGTCACCCGTAAGGTGGCCCTAGTTTGCCCCAATGGTAGGGTGCAGTGTATTTAAAAAGTTGGACATGTACTTTTAAGTTTAACATGACAAGACAGTAAAAACTCTTAAATTATTTTTTCACTATTGCACGGACTATCTCTCCCATAGGTGAGTTTAGGGTTGCCCTAAAACATCTTTTAATTGTAATTTCCAATTGGGAAAATATAGAAATTTGGAGTGTGGTGACTCTGGATTCGCAATTTAACAATACACCTTTGGTGAAGATGGTTTTTAAATCGCAGGTCTGAAAATGCCACTTTTAGAAAGTTGTCCTTTTCTTACTTTAACCATTCTGTGCCTTAGCTGTCTCTGAATACACATCTGGGTTTAGGTAACAGCTACAATTGTGCATTCTCTCCAGACAGCCACAAACAGGAATGGCTGGGTGTGACAGGAGTTACATCTGCATTCATCTGCATACTGATAGTCATCGTGGGCAGGGAGAGGGAGAGGCAGTTCACACTTACGTTTAAACTTACGGCCCTCCGAGCAGCAGGAGCTGCCAAACCCAGCCCTAAAATGACCTGTGAGGCCAGGTAAGGCCCAAAACAGCCCGGAAGGTCCTGGAAAGCCTTGGAACCCACGGTTTCTATGGGACCTGCATCATTCTTCACCCCACCAACGGCTGCCAGGGTGGAAAGAAGGTCAGGAGAAGGAGGGGAAAAGCAGGGGGTGAAGGAGGGTGAGGAAAACTGTCCCCCACTCTTGCAGGCTGTTACTGCTTGAACTGCCTGAACCTGACTGAACCTGAATAGTATCCACTCCAGCTCTTAGCTCTCCACCCCTGCACTCTGCTTGCCTGCACTTCCCTGCACTCTTGCACTTTAACAAAGGGGCACATAAAGATATAAAGACATAAGAACATAAATAAAGATATACGTGGCTGTAAAAGGGCTGCCCAACCATTGCCCGACCACTTTGTCACCAGTGAGGGATCGACTTGTCAACTGGTTGGCCTAACTGTGATTGTGCTATGAGGATTGTGTTGAGGATGCACAGAGACACTGAGATATTGAGACTTTGAGACATTGAGACGGTTGGTGCAGCAGGACAGGACAGGGCTGGTGTGGTGTACATGGCTGAGGTGTTAGAACCAGGGCCCTAGGGTTGAGCCGGAGAGGCGTGGCAGTGGCTAGACCAGGCTCTGGTGCAGTTTGCTCCATTCCGTGTGCTCCTCTGCCACCTGGATTAGGACTGAGTAGTACACACTGCTGGGTCATCACAACTATAGTGTGTCATCGCACACAGTGGTCGACATATCAATTGGACACAGAAAACAACAGGAAATGACGCTGAAAAATAGATGAAATACCAGTGCAAGGCAAACAGTACCAAGGCGCTCAATGAGAAAAGAAGATTGTTTATGCACAACCCAAAGCAAAAGGATTTGGGTGGAAGGAATTCAAAGCCACAGCAGGGACTAATGACGTCCCCCACGGACCCATGCCCACAGGACCTGATTCTGCCCCTGCTACACCCCTGCTAGATGACGACTGCAGCAAGGCTACCATCAGACTCTGCAAGAGGCTAATACCTAGTTTCTACCAGAAGGTGGATAAGGCACCTCCCTTACAGCAGATTACTGAGGAAATAGAACCGGAGGAGCAGCTAGGGTCGCTGTGGGCTGCCCTGGAACAGGGGACAGCCCTCGAGGAGGATGGTGGTAGAGAATCCCACGGCAAATGTTTAGAGAGAGACAGCGAGATAGGAGCTGTTGAGAGTGTTAAAGCTGCTCCGGCTGGATCACCAGCGACAGCACCGGCAGATGAGCAAACTCATAGCAAGTCATGCCACACACTGAAGGGACAACAAAGTGCATTGGAGAGCCCAAGGATGGAAAGCGAAACTAGGGGTCCCAGAGAAGGGAGGGTCAAGAGCCCTTGCAAGAGCCTCTACTCCACAGTCACCCTAGTGACGAACAAATGGCATCAAGCAATGAACCGGGGGATCCGGGCGACGGCACCCTAAGGGGGGAAAGTGATAATTTCAATGAACGCTCCCGGATGTTCTTGGATTATATGCTCCCCAATGTACCTTGCAGCCCAGTAGCCACCATGGAATAATGCTGGATCCTGTGAGCTATCTAAGGTCTTGCTAGCAGCTGAAGATAGCCCCGCGGCCTCGGTGGAGGCTGTGTTTGTCTTCAAATTAGCAAATAATAACCCCTCCCCCAGTGGCGGATTCTGCTCGACTGATTCCATATACCAGCGCATCTCGGCCTGCCAGTTTTCAAGGACTAATCCTGTATCTGCAAAGCCCTCACAAGGCTTTGTAATCTCCGAGGTTGTGACTGCATTAAACAATGTTCTAGTTTTGATCCTCACATTATTGGAGACATTTCTTGGGGGCACTGAGCACATAGAGTCACTACTAAACATGATATTGCAGGCCCTAGTCGCGGGTGAAAGAACAGATGGGATGAACCAGGATCCACTTACCCAGTCTTCCTAGTGTGTTAACCACAGCCGGACCAATCCCTCATATCCTACAAGGAGGTACTACACAGACGCAAACCGTAGATCCCCAACCCTGCTCAAACTGGGAGTAAACCACAGACCAATGCAAGCCTGGCCAACCCCTGTGGCGACGGCACCTATGGCCATGAAGAGGATGCTGGGCTTACTCAAGCAGGGAGGGGCAGCCTCTCTGCAGATGAGTGCCAGGCTAGCCCAAGAGAAAAAGCTGCAGCTAATGAATTTAAGGGGCCACTAGCTGGCACTGTGTAGTATAAAAGGAGAACTATGGGGCTGGAGGGTGAAGCTTCAGATGAAACAGGGGTGATCTTGAGCAGGGGTAATAATAAGAAGGGAAGTGCCAAAAAAAATGGGAAGTGGGCTACACCATTTCCAGTCTACTCCCTCAAATGGTTGTTCTCTAACACTGAGAACCATATAGACGGGGGGTAACCTCAGCCGCCAGTTCTAAGGATGTGCCAAGTGGGAAGAACCCAGATATCAGAAACTCAGCTACCTCCCGTCTGATAATGCCTCCTGGCAGGCTGTTAGGTGCTGGGGGGTAGCAGAACCCTCACGATCCACCCAACCCCAACATTGCAAGTATAACAATAATGGGGGGTATAGCAGAAGGAGCAGTCTGTCAAGAAAATCCATCAAGGGCAAGGATGCCAACAAGAAGAAAGGCTCCATAAAGAGAAAAAGAATGGTGGCGAGGAAGGGCCCAAAGAGGGCAGCTAAGACTGGTAGCTCCCAGGAGACAGTGGCAGTCAAAATCGAGCAGGAGTATTTATGTACACCCAGAGAAGCGAGGGCGCTTCCTGGCTTGAACCAGGAATCCTTGGCATTTACGGTGCCCTTAGGACCTAGACACAGGGACAGCCTGGATGTCTGTGATCTACATTATGACAGTACTGTTGCCTCCTCTGTGTCGTGTCAAGGAGAACGTACGGCGGGCAATGTCTGGAATTCGTCGATCTCTTCCCTGATGTTGGTTTAAATCAACCCCTAAATAGGTAAACATTATCAAGCCTCTTCTACGCTGTACGCAAGCTGAGACTTTCCTGTAGCGACGTGAAACTAGTAAAGCTGGGAACTAAGCAATAGCGGTCTGATCATGGCAGGATGTGCACCCTTTCTATTACCTCTCAAGGTGACTCTGCCATCTCCTGCCCCTCAGCTCTGGTTGAATTTGCCCTACCAGGCATAGTCAGACTAATCCTCAACCATGCAGATTGTTTCCACATAATGGGGGTCGATGTACTGCCATGTCCTACCTAGAACCAGTAGGAAACTGGCTGGGATGAGCTGTGTGGGAGCAGCTCAGATATGTTGAGGGATGGTAGCCCTTATATGCACGGACTGGCATCATGACAAAAAAAGAAGAGAACTATAGCCGAGCGCAGCAGAGTGTGAGAAACATTGGCCATTACTACTCACAAGAACAGTAGACAAATCAGGATCCCTAGCCCTGACGAGAGGAAAAAAGGAATCAACTGCGAGGTCTGGCCATAGGTAGCAGCTGTACTTGCTGGAGATTCAGGAGCTTCCCCTAGAGTAAGAACTAACTGAACAGCGAAGAAACTCCCTCCCTCTTCTGCCATTCCCCCTGCATACACCGCCCCCTATATCTCCCCCCTGCAATAATTCAAAGGGGGGCTGTCTGCAAATTCGGTCCTGGAACATACCAGGTTTGGCTAGTAAAATGTAAGACAATGATTGGTTACAATGTGCCAGTTTGTGTGATATTTGCTGCTTCCAAAAAATATGGGCTATTGATGGAATATGCACCAATGGGTTCTTGGGGTTTGATATGCTGACCACCCGGTCTAGGAAGGGGTGCCCATTGGGAGGTATTTCAATATGAGTTTCGTGTAGGTTAAATTGCAAAGTAGAGCAAGTAGATGTGCCGCTCCGAATGGCTTTCGCCAACATTTAGCATGTGAGACTTAGGTCAGGAAAAGACAAAGGGGTGGTGGTTGATATCTTGAATGTATACATTCCACCAGGGTGGTCCCGGGGGGTCCAGGCACTTTGAAAAGAATACTCTGCATATATTGGAAAAATCAGAAGAGGCATGGTAGATGATAAAACAACAAGGGGAAATGAAAGAGGTAGGAGTGTGATGCTGATCTGTGGTGATTTCAACACACTAGCCTGCGACACCATCAACAGCAGCAAAATCTTGCTGGAAGATCGCACTATGGGGATCCCTGAGACAGCTATGAGTTGTTTTAAATCTACAAAAAAAGCTGAGACCTTTACTGATCTTTTTCTGAACAATGGTCTCCGCTTCGTTAATGGGCATTCTAAGTCGGATGGTGCTGCTAAGGCAACCTTCAATAATGGTAGATGCTCCTCGGTCACTGATTATGTTATTGTCGATGTGGAAGCATGGACATCCATCCTCGATATGGCTGTGGACAGTAGAGTTAAAAGTGATCATAACCCACTTGTCCTCAATATGAGGACGAATGCACTGGGGCTAGAAAACTCAACAGGGCGGGCCCAGGGTTAAATGAAAGGGAGATTATCCCATCCAATTGCAGAAGGAGAATACAGTGGGATGGTGAGAAGTACCGGCAGGGACTCCCGCAACTTGAATCTGTAATAGCTAACCATGGACAACCTATAATAGATGCTTTGAAAGCTGCCTTTAATTCAGTGGACAAGGGCAAATTATGGAGGTCACTGATGGACTTGGGGACTGATACATCCATAGTGAAAGCTATAGTGGCACTGCACACAGACAATACATCCAGATTGAGAGTGAGATACGGGACGGGTGGGGGTTGCACAGACCCTTTCCAGGTACAAAATGGTGTTCGGCAAGGCTGCATCCTGGTTCCCTTACTCTTCAGCCTTTTCCTGGATGATGTAGTCCACTACCTTTTAGTAGATCAGCTAGATGTCCCTGTTGTAGCTGGTAGGAGGGTTCCAATATTACTCTTTGCGGATGATGCAGTACTTATGGCATGGACTGAAAATGCGCCCCATAGGCTACTCGCCCGCTTTGTTAAATACTGTGAGGAAAAATCACTAACCATCAATTGTATGAAGACCATGGGGATGACTCTGTGGCCCTCCCTCAGCCTTCGACGGAAACTAGCGATTAACCACGTACCAATTGAGGTTACCAAAACTTTGATTACTTAGGTGTGCGGTTTTCAGAGAATTTAAGCTTGGACTGCCAAGTTTTGAAGGCAGCCATAGTCCTTAAGCAAGCAGCTGGGTCAATCTTGAAATTTAAGCACAAGGCTGGAGCAAGAAATATCAGTATCATTCTGGAAATATATGACCGAAAAGCAGTGGCTGTAGTGCTCTATGGAGCAGAGATCTGGGGATATGCAAATATTAGTGTGCTGCAGATAGCTGAGAACAACTTTCTGAGAACTTTACTGGGGCTAGGGCCAGGTACCCCCTTGAAGGCTCTCTTTGCAGAGCTAAGTCTGGTGCTGATATCAGAATAAGCAGCCTTAAGGTCAATATTATACTGGGTAAGGCTAGTTCTCAATCCTAGGGCAGTAATGTATCTAGAAACCCTTGAATAGGTCACTGCGAGTGGTGGACCAGGGGGGCGCTCCTGGGGAACCCATGTCAAAGATACCTTAGGGAACCTTCGGTTAGAGGCTCTCTGGGTGGATCCGGGCAGAGTTAACCAGGACACTGTGGGCCAGGTAAAAGATCGGTATTGGGAATTCAACAAGATGAGGATGTGCAAGGAACTCAGGCCTGACTTGATCACAAGCCACTATTTTAATAATGTCCATGACCAAGTCCCCCCGGATTACCTGGATCTTCTGTACCCCCGAATTGAAGCGGTCTCTATATGTTAAATACAGGTTAGGTGTATTGCCCCTAAGAGGATATTTGGCCCGTATGTGTAGGTTGGCGGCAGGACTTGAGTACTGTGCTTGCACTCCTGGGAGGTAGACAATGTGGTACACTTCACCCTGTTTTGCAAGAAATTTGATGTGGCGAGGTGCAGGTGGCTCCATCCCCTTTTTAAGTCTAGTGGAGCAAATTGCACTAAAACTGCACCAGCACTTTGTACAAGACTGGGTAATATCAGTGAACACAACTCGATAGCCTTATATATATGGGCCGCTTGACCCCACCTGAGGGAGCTACCAACTAAATTAAGGCTGACTGATCCACAAGGCCTACAAGGCCCTCGCTGCTGTTTGTGAGTTAGAACTACGGCTCTCTCCTGTATAAATGAGGCTCTTTTTACCTCCTTTAACCCATACAGCACTAAATTAACTTCTGCCAACACTAATTGCTATGAGCACATGCACTTTCTCCCTGAGGCCCCCTTGTATAGGTTTGGTACTGAAGGGGAATGCTCCTTTTTCTATATATGTAATGGAGACTGTATCTATAAACCTATTTATTTAACTGTATAGGTGTAGGTGGTTCCTCTATGAGCAATGGGCTTGTCTGGATGGAGCTGATTCCTGCTATTATGTTTTTAAAATATGACTAATGATTTTATTTAACTAAGTTTTATTGCTTGCGTGTACTACTTGTTATATATTGCAAGGCTTGTAGCTGACACAATTAAATAAATGAGATTTAAGCTTACTGATTATCCCCTACTGGTATTCTGGAGCCAGGGCTGGTTTGAAAGAGATCCTTGTCACTTCAGAGAGTTATTAGCTACCCCTCCATCAAATGCCTTTTTGGGTATAAGTACTGGGCCTCTGACACCACATACTCAGAACCATTCTGGACTGAGGACATTTTACCAGGAAGAAGGACTAGTGTGCTGCCATGAGGGACTGCCACTTTGCTGTTTGCTTTGCAGTGTTGGCCTCTTGCCTGCTACTTCTTGCCTGGGAGTGAGAGTACTGGATCTAACTTTCTACATTCTGCAATCTAAAGTTTCTCCAAGGGCCTGACTAAGCGTCCCTCCTGTTTCCGCTGTCTCTGGGATATCAAACACTTCACCTGCATCTTGCTACCAGCACCTGGGCTCCTCTGCTGTGAGTCCTGCCCTGCCAAGTGGTGCCAAATCCAGTACTGGGCTCTTGGAGGTGAGTGTGGTGCTGCAATACAAAAACTGACACAATGACACTGGCGTGTCACTTGAAACTGATGCATAGCGCTACAGAAACAGCCCTTTGCTGCTGCCTGCACCAAAGCTGCAGACACTGCTCGCCGACTGTGCGACACAACGACCCTGACTTACAACGCACAACACATCTCCTCCTTGGATCAACGCATCGCCTCTGGCTATTTTTCTAAACTGGTGTGATGTCCTTTTGTGGGGTTTTCACTGTGTTACTGTGTGCACAAATACTTTACACATTGCCTCTTTAGTTTAGCCTGACTGCTCGGTGGCAAGCTACCACAGGGTGAGCACAGATAAACCTTTAATGTGTATCTTACTTACCCTGGCTAAGGGTGTGATCCCTACTGGGTCAGAGCTCAAACCTCTGCCAACTAGAGACCCAGTTTCTAACAGTGGCACACTGGACATTATTTATTTTCTTAAGCTAGTGTGGTGGCAGGCTACAATAGAGGGCATTGTTGTAGTCAAAGCGAGATCTGCAGAGGTGATGGTCACTGTTTTAGGAGCTTCCCTGGGTAGGTGATGACTTTAGCAGTGCCCCACCGAGAGGTCAGACTGAAATGTTAGATTTCCCACCGTTGATGTCACCTGGAGAATCATAACAAAGAAGATGGTGGTGGAAAGAGAAGGATTATATGTTAATGAAGTGGGCCTATGACTAGCATTTCTGTTATGGACTGTTTTCCCTGACCTAAGATTTGCTTGACTCAAGACCTTTTAATACTGGCAAGAATTAGTCTTGTGGGTCTTTGGCATGTGACCGCAGGTGGTGAGTGTGAAACTGGTGAGTTAGGGATTTAACTTAAGCACTGAATTCTAAACAAGAACGGGGATAGTCATGAAGGACTCCTCAGGTTATTGAGATGGAAATGGTGAGAAGGGAGGTAGCAATAGCAATAACCTGTTGTTTTATGTAGCACTAGATACTGCACTTCTGATGTTTCTAAGAGCTGGAAGTAACATGTTTCAATATTATACAAGTTATGGCACTCAATTTGCTCACCTTGGAAAGATGGATGGTTGAGGCTGTCTTATGGTATTCAGACTCGCGCCCTCCAGGACTGATCATTCTGTCATCAGTGAGTATTCCGCTAACTGAACCATGTGCCCTGCTCTTATGCTTTGTGTGTGTACATATGTATATGTCAGCTGTCTGACAGGGACAACCAAAGCGCATCATAAACCCTTTCTACTTGTCCTTTTGAAGAGCACCCTCCTCAAACCCTCTCGTCCTTCTTACTCCTCTGATAGTCCTTCTTGCTCTAGTGGGTACTCCCCCTCTTTCCACTTCTATCCTGCTCTTGCCTACATGAGGGTTAGATCGCAGTGTATAATTCACATACATATCTATTAGCTAGGAAGGTTTATATACGGAATAAAGTACCCCTGCCATACATTATAAGGATATTGCAAGTGACTGAGGAGTTCCATGACCAAATAGAGGAACGAGGCCGAGTTCCATTATAAAGTTATGAAACTACAAGGTGCAAGGTGACTTGCAATTCCTTATCATGTATGGCAGGGGTACTTTATTCCTTAAAATACATGGTCACACCATCATCATTACCACAAACCACTTAAATCCTTGCTGTGTAGGTCTTTCATATCAAAGAGAGAGCTTATTTGCAAACATGAAAAACAAAAATCGAAATCACTAGTACAAAATTAAACACGTTAAAAAGCTGGTATATATTTGTTGCAAAAGATATTAGAATCAGGCTAATATGTCAGTTTTAGAAATGGGGTCTCTAGTTGGCAGTGGTTTTCATCCTGTCCAAGTACGGACCCTTACTCTAGCCAGGATAAGGAAGTCACACAGCCAAGATAACCCCTGCTCACCCCTTGGTAGCTTGGCTCAAGCAGTTAGGCTTATCTCAGAGGTTATGTGGAAAGTATTGGTACACACACACAGTAACACAGTGAAAACACCACAAAAGTACTCCACATAAGTTTAGAAAAATAGTCAATATTTATCTGAGTGAAACAAGACCAAAACGACAAAAAATCCAACATTCACAAGTAAACATAAGAATTTTCAAAGATTAAGGGGGTCATTATGACCCCGGCGGTGAGTGTTAATGTGGCAGTATGACCGCCAACAGGCTGGCGGTACATACCGCCACATTATGAGATTGGCGGGTTGGCTGCAGCCAAACTGCCACTTCTCCACTCATACCACCATGGCTGTATGAGTCGCTGCGCCAAAGATGTGCACCTCCAGACCGGCGGCCGGCATAGTACTGCCGGCGGCATAATGAGCCTGCCTATTGGCGGCCCTACCGGTGACAGGGAATTCGTTCCCTGTCACCAGTAGGTGGCTCCCCTACCCGCCCAACACTCACCTAACATCCCCTCTCCATCCAGACATCCCCTCACCCCCTCTGAACCTCACACACCCCACCCACCCCCTCCGATCCTCACACACACACACACCCCACCCCCTCTGATCCTCACACACACACACACCCACCTCCTCCGATCCTCATACACACACACCCATACATGCACACACCCGCAGACACGCACCATGCATACTCCCAATCACTCACACTGGCATACACGCATTCATACACACACTGGCATACACGCATTCATACATATACATCCAAACATGCCCACACACATTCTTACAACGATCACACTGCTGTGCAGAAACGCACTCACTTCACCATTCTTACATGCATTCACTCACATGCATTCAACCACGCAAACAACACAACACACTCCGACACACACACACAACACCCCTCACCCTCCCACCCCCCTCCCCTGTCGGAAGCCAGACTTACCTTGAGCGAGGAGGTCTTCCGGCAGGGAACAGGAAGGGGGTGCTGCTACCGCCAGCAGAACACCGCCAGACCATATGAATTGTCATAATACAGCTGGCCATGTTCTACTGGTGTGGCAGTGCTGGTGGTAGCATCGTCACCTTACCACCGTCCACCACCATGAACACTGTCGGATTTCCGCCCTTCTTGTGGCGGAGGTCCGGCAGTGCTCATAATATGGCGGATGTATGGTAGCCGCAGTGGCGGTATTCGGCTGCCGTCACTGCAGCAGTTTTTACCGCCAATGTCAAAATGAGGGTCTAGATCTTAGTATAGCGCTTAGAAACACAATAGCTCCACATGGGGCTATCACGATGTTTTGAAGCAGTCGTCTCCAAAAGTCCGACGCCACTCTCTAGGAAGTGTGGGCCAGTCACAGAGTCACATGGACCCCAATCACAGTACCTTGGAAAATGATGAGGAAACAAAGACATTGCATGGAGTTGAGAAGGTGAGGCGTTGATGGAGCCGGTGAGGCGTCAGTTCCTTATTGCCACTGGGGAGGTGAGGCATCAGTTTCTCAAAGCTAGGCTGGCGAGGTGTTGGTTTCTTATGATTGCAGAGGAGGTGATGCGGCATTGGCGGTGAGACGTTGGTTCCTTCTGACAAGACGGGGTCGTTGGAGCCAGCAGGTCAAGATGTGAGGTTTTGACTTTGCTGTATCACAGTCGTACCAAGGGGCCACAGATGCTGCGGCAGAGTAGGGTGCCACAGACGTCAGTAACACGGCGCTCTGGACTTGCTCTGTGTCTGGACTTCAGAGACGCTATGGCCGCGTCGGTCGCAATCGTTGCACTCATTTGGACCTACCGCTCAGGTGCAGGCAGCGGCATAGGGTCAGAGAGAGGTGCCGATTCCTAAGTCGTTCTGGAGGTTGATGCACTTGTTTCTTCCTTGGTACACCAGAATTTACTACCAAGGGCCCAGGAACTGAATTTGGCACCACTTGGCAAGTCAGGAGTCTCGGCAAGAGAGCCCAGGCGCTGGCAGGTGAAATCTTTGATGTCTCCAAGACTTCTTAACAGGAGGCAAGTTCAGTCCAAGCCCTTGGAGAACCTTTGAAAGCAGTATGTAAAAAGCCAAGTCCAGTCCTATCGCTCCCAAGACAGAAGCAGCAAGCAGCAGGCTAGCACAGCAAAGCAAAACGCAGATTGGCAGTCCCTCCTACAGCATCCAGCTCTTTTTCTTAGCAGAATTTCCTCAGTCCAGAAATTTTTTAGCTCTGTGGTGTCAGTAGTCTAGTACACATACCCATTTCTGTCTTTGAAGTAGGAAAAACTTCAAAAGAGAAGTCTTTGTAGCGCAGAAGACCCTGTCTTTCCCTGCCCTAGCCCAGGATATGCAGGGCACACCTCAGCTGCCTTTGTGTGACTGCCTAGAGCATTGATACTCAAAGTACGGCCCGTGGGCCTCATGCGGCCCCTCTGACCTTTACATGCGGCCCTTCGAGCAACAGGAGCACTGGGCAGCTGTTTGCTCGAATCTGCACTAACAATAAAAATATGAAATACACGCACAATCATTTATCATTTATTTCAAGCTCAATTGGTCTTCAAGAAAGGAAGTAACTAGGGACTCCTGCACTTAACTTTACAAACGCCTTCATTTTTAAAGACATCTTGCAACACAAGTGTAAAACTAAGACAGCCTCTTCAAAATTAAAAAAGGGTATTTAGATAACATGCAGAACCTTTTCACCTTAGTACAATTTATTTTATCAGTGCATTGAGATGTATCCATTTAAAAGTGATCGTTTTCAAACATAAATTTGGAAACATTAATTATTTCCTTAACCCTGAGAACATCACCAATAGTAAATTAAAGAGACAAGTCACTTGGTATGTGCGCTCTATGGGTGGCCTGGGTTCCTATCATACATGAACAACATTACACTTTAATAAATCAAACATAGAAGCAGGTTTTGTGCAGCACACCATGAATCATGTATTTCGAGGCCATCTTAAATGTGATAATGCAGAAAAAGGAGGGAAAGTGAGACTAAACAATTGTCTAGGATCACCCAATTTGGAAAAGTGGGTAAGCCGGGATTTGTTCCAGGTTTTCTGGTTTCCCATTGTTTATTTCGGCTACTAGATGTATATAATTTGCTTCTCCTACACCTACCTTGCCACCAATCCCCCCAGCCACCCCACCTGACCGCCACTGCCCTGGCATCAATGCGGCCCCCAGGCACATCACAGACCAAACTTTTTGGCCCCTGGGAAAATGTTTGTGATTACCCATGGCCTAGAGTGAATGCACAAACAGCCCAACTGTCATGCTGACCCAGACGTGTATTCCACAGACAGGCAGGCGTATAGAATAGTTAAGCAAGAAAATGCCCACATTCTAAAAGTGAACTTACTAATGGGGTGAAATGCTAGGGTTCACAAGGCGCTCAGGATTCAAATAGACTGAAGATCTCAAGAAAAGAGGATGCCTGCACGAGGGTAATCACCCAACCCTCCAAAAGGTTCAATGGAACCTCAAACCTAATCACAACAATGTGCGGTACCTCTCAAATTAATGTTAGAATCCAATATTGATAAGTATCTTTCAAACAGAAAAATCAATTTCGATATAGTTTCAGTTTAACCAATCAAATCCAAACATATATTGTCGTTCATTAGTAGTATTCTAATTCATAAGAATTTTTGCATCCATGATTAAACAATTCAAGCCTCAAAACAATTTTAGATATAATTTCAGTTAGTAATAATCGATTCAAGCATTCATTGTAGCCCGTCTATCATGTTATACTTAAAGCTTGTAGCCCGTCCATGTTTTTACAATTCAAGCCAACACGTGTTTCGTCACGGGACATTGTTATCTCCCATCCCAAATGACTTCTTCAGGGCACTTGACTCTAGTTATCCGTCTCTCGATTATATCTTCCAATGATAGTATTAGAGATGAGATTTCCATGAACTTTGTTCATGCATTATAATGCAGAAAACTTCGATGCAAATCTGGCTAGTACGGGCCGTTATTAAAGTCAACAATCGGAAATGAAAGACGCCATGTAACGAGTACGCCCAGTGCGTACATCAGATAACCCCCAAAGCCGATCTGAGTACAGCGGACGATATTCCAAAACGGCATGCAAAAGTGAAGAGATGTCGTGTTGCGGGAGATAACAATGTCCCGTGACGAAACACGTCTAATACTATCATTGGAAGATATAATTGAGAGATGGATAACTAGAGTCAAGTGCCCTGAAGAAGTCGTTTGGGATGGGAGATAACAATGTCCCGTGACGAAACACGTGTTGGCTTGAATTGTAAAAACATGGACGGGCTACAAGCTTTAAGTATAACATGATGGACGGACTACAATGAATGTTTGAATCGATTACTAACTGAAATTATATCTAAAATTGTTTTGAGGCTTGAATTGTTTAATCATGGATGCAAAAATTGTTATGAATTAGAATACTACTAATGAACGACAATAAATGTTTGGATTTGATTGGTTAAACTGAAACTATATCAAAATTGATTTTTCTGTTTGAAAGATACTTATCAATATTGGATTCTAACACATTCTAAAAGTGGCATTTTCAAACTTACAATTCAAAAAACAACTTCACCCAAAAATGTATTTTTAAATTGTGAGTTCAGAGACCCCAAACTTCATATCTCCATCTGCTCCTAATGGGAAATGACACATAAAGGGTATTTCAAGGCAATCCCCATGTTATCCAGCCCGACTTCTAGACCACATTTCATCTGAATTGAAACACAAGCATCCCCAAACTGGTTTGATCCCTATTTCCTTAATCAGTGAGGTACATTGGACTGTGCCTATTTGAGCAGGACCAAGGTTTTATTTCCATATGGTTGGTCTGTATCTGTAGAGGCAAAGTGAGGGAAAAATCAATGAACTGGAAAGTGACTCACAGTAGTTACACTGGTTGCAATCAACTGGAGCATTCTACAAACCATCGTTTTTATTTTTCTCAGTTAGACACCAGTATGCTTAGACATGGGTTCTCTATCTCACTTTGTCATAGGAGTCAAACTGAACCTCACTGATGAGACCCAACAAGGCCAAAACCAGTCTGGGGTTGACATGTTCCCATTCGGAGGTAGCATGGCCCAGCAGCTTGGGCTACATTGCTGCAGGACCAAGGCTGATTTACATATGATAGGTGCCCATTTGAGATTAATTCAGGTACTCCATCCATCACTGCTTTGGCTTTCTCAGCGGACCAGTGGGCACCTGCATAATGAATCTCTGCTAGGAGGCCCCCCCAGCTCGATTCCCCCGGGCACTAAGGAAGTCTCTTCTGTTGCCCCAAAACTGAATGTGGGCAGCAAATGCATGCGTGCTCTCAGAGGTACAAGTACACAAGTCTGTGAGGAATTAATGTGTCTGAGGAGAGAACCTTTTCCTGACACAGAGAGACTCAAGAGAGACAGTGTGTGCGAAGGGGGGCGCAGAGACATTGACATCAGAATACACAAAGAGGGGATGGGAGACTTATGCAAGGGAGGCGAACTCCCCTAATATTTCAGATAGCTGAGTTCGAAACATTCAGTAATGGTAACAATAAATTAACATCTAGAGCACCCTGCCACATACTTCATTTAATTATTTCTGCGTTTTAATCGAGAAATCTCCATTGAGACAGATTTCTAGGATTTCCCATGCAGATGTTACCCTTTCCGCAGAAATGTGAAACTATTACCGAAGGTTTTCATATATTTAACCGAAGATGTGCCTTGCCTCTACACATAACACTGCCAGATGTCAGATGGTCACAGTCGAGTTCCGCAGCTCCCTTTATTATTCCTGGGCTGGGAATGTCCTGTGCGACTGCCGGGGCACCTCGGTTCTGGCTCACAGCACCCCTTGCTGTTCTACATCAGAGCCAATGAAGAGCTGTAACAGTGCACCTCAGCCCACCTGCTACCCTTGTGTAGTTGCCTACCATGACTCATACTGTTACTAACCCTTATTCCTACACATCAATTGTAGTGTTACCTACCTACCCTCCAAAGGTTCATTTCACTCACCAGGGAACTTCCACTGCTTGCTACTCCCAAGAATTTGTATGCATCAGAATGTCATACATGTGGGATGAGTCGCGTTGTGGCTGCCATGACTATACAGTGGGAAATTGCAATTTTAACTTTTATTAAAACATATATACAGTATATGTTGGTAGCATGTACTTACGGGAATTGTAATGAAGAAATGCTGGCCCGTTCGCTCTCCGGCTCGTTCGCAGAACACAGGTTGTGTGTGTTTGGATAACATTTGAATTATACCCGTGTAGTTGGGCAAATTCGTAGAATTTCGCACGTTGAGAAGAACACACAAAGCTGTCTGAACTTGCCCAAGGCAGCAGTAGTCTAACTTCGCCTACTACAGTCAGATATCTCACCCGCCATGGACCAAACATCTGGCTGCAGAGAACTGAGGGGGTCATTCTGACCCTGGCGGCTGGTGACCGCCAGGGTCACCGACCACGGGAGCACCGCCAACAGGCTGGCGGTGCTCCCGAGGGCATTCTGACCGCGGCGGTTCAGCCGCGGTCAGAAAGGGTAAACCGGCGGTCTCCCGCCGGTTTACCGCTGCCCCAGTGAATCCTCCATGGCGGCGGAGCGCGCTCCGCCGCCATGAGGATTCAGACACCCCCTACCGCCATCCTGTTCATGGCGGGAAACCCGCCATGAACAGGATGGCGGTAGGGGGTGCCGCGGGGCCCCTGGTGGCCCCAAAAAGTATTTCAGTGTCTGCTTTGCAGACACTGAAATACGCGACGGGTGCAACTGCACCCGTCGCACCCCTGCAACTACGCCAGCTCAATTCTGAGCCGGCGTCCTCGTTGCAGGGGCATTTCCTCTGGGCCGGCGGGCACTCTTTTGGAGAGCGCCCGCCGGCCCAGAGGAAATGTTTGAATGGCCGCCGCGGTCTTTTGACCGCGGTACGGTCATTTGGCGGCGGTACCTTGGCGGACGGCCTCCGCCGTCCGCCAAGGTTAAAATCACCCCCTGAGTTTCTAAAATGTCACCTGAACGGCAGCACGGGAAACACATCTGCTTTTCTCCCTTTCAAGCGTTCCGCTGTGGGACTTCGAGGAATGGGGGAAGGAGACAGATTGTGGCCTTGCCGACAAGAACGTTGTGTGGTTGTCACTCCCCCGCCCAGCACAGAACCCAGAAAACTGGGCCAGCTACAAGGTTTGCCTACCTGAAGGCAGTTAAAAATATGCAAAGCTTCGTGATCACTGACTTTACAGATTTGCCCTTCCCTAGGACTGTGCCCCTGTGTACTGAGGGAGCACCACTCAATGATGCTTCAGTTAAAATAACTGGACGTACTCCCACACATGCTACAAAAATAACGTAGTCTACCTGTGCCTCAGTTCTTCTAGATCTCAAACTGAGCATGCGTGGAAGCTGGTAGAACACACGCATTCGGTGTCATCTGTGCTGTAGAGTCAGTGTCATTATACGTTTTCCTTCAGAAAAAGATTAAACAATAAGAACAAGTACTTAATATACACAGACTTGAGGTGTGTGTAATTAAAATAAATTTATTTGAGGCTATTCAAATATAGTATATGTTGACTGTTAGGCTGTGACAGTGTATGCACGAGTATGGGAGAGTTTCGAAGGACTGTACAATATTCGGGATTTTGTATTCATAATAGAGTTTATTCCTGAGGTATTTTTGTACACTATGTATTATATCATTTAAAAAGATTGGTCATAATTATGGATGAGTTTATAGTATTGTTTAAAAGTATACGGGCTAATGCACTTGTGAGAACAATATAAATTAATTCACCATAATAACTGTTTTGTTGCATTGGGTAGATGAAGAACAAAAATATAAATTTGTATTTGTTTTCTGTACAAATATATTTAGTGGTTGAGCAAAAAATCGTTGTGAAGCTTAAAAAGCTGAATCTACTGGCTTTGTCAGTGTTTCTTGTGTCCTGTGATACTGTGAGTGGTGTTATTTCAGTCTTAGTTCTGAGGAACTTTTAACTCAGTGGGCCTAATGCATTTTTCAGTGAGTGAGTGTGGCTTACTCTTTGAGTACTCCTGACCTACTCCTGAATCATGGGAATACTAAAACAGGAGTACTCCTTACCTGCTCCTGGACTGCAAAATCTTTGTGAATCATTCCCTGTGTTTAACAAACGAAATAGTATGGGGAATACCAAATGAATGCACCATTCATTCATAGTCTAAAATAAATACTGAGCGGCTCCGAGGGTACACTTGGTGGTAATACTCAGTGAGATTATATAACATTTTAAAATCAGCATGGTTGAAAAATGTTAATTTGAAGGCACACACTCAAACACCAATAAATGATATGTGTCATCGATTGCACTCCAGTGGGTAATTGTTGCCCTCTGTTCTTCCAAGGGTAGATTTAGAATAGACAATGAAGTCCATCCTGGCTAGACAGAAGTTGTGTTAGAATGGGGTGTTGGCTGATCGCTGAGGTGCGATAAATATACTGGACTTTTTTGACGTCATTGGAAGAGTACTCTGCATGGTAAGGCGCAGGCGAGGACATCCTCCTGACTTAGTAAGCAGTAGCTGAGATAATCTGTATAGAGCGGCAAATAACAACACGCCATGGTAGGAGTCTACAGGCAGGTGCTCAAGCCAAAGAAAACCGGACTTTTTTGACGTCATTGGAAGAGTACTCTGCATGGTAAGGCGCAGGAGAGGACATCGCTCATGACTTAGTAAGCAGTAGCTGAGATAATCTGTATACACTCTTTCACACAAAGAAAACATCAAAGAAGAAAGAAGCTCATCTCTAGAGTTCTTTGGTTGTAATTCTGCCATTGTTACCACATCCTCCCAGTGACATTGCACATTCCGCTAGTTCTTTTAATTTTGTTTATTTTAGAACCTGCAAATATCCAGTCAAACCTTCATATCTTCACAGCTACAGATACTTTTGTTAGCATAAGGGATGTAATTGTAACCATCTGATCTTAGTTACAGTTTGCCTTGGACTGCTCAATTTCCAATGGGAACGCAATGTGATGCCTGCGGCATTGAGAAACCCATGTACGCCGTGTGTTAACAAGGGAGTCGTGCATTGTCAGCGTGCAGCAAAAGTGGACTACATAGGAAATTCCCATGCTGAAGCAGACGTTGAATGGCTAACTGCACGGATTTCACTTGGGACTCCTACTGCAGCTCCTAAAAGGTTTACTACGGACTACAAGCGAGTAGATACTCTTCTGAAAGAAGTTGCTAAATTTACAAAATATTTGTATTACACGTTTTCATAGAAGTGGTTGACTTTTAGATCCTTTAACATTTGGGATAAGTTATTATTTTAGTGTTGAAAGCCACTGCTTTCGCCTCTTGAAACCTGCAAATTCTAAATTTTTCACTTAAAAAGTGTAATATAAAAAATGCTATTCACTCGGTTTGAACTAAATTTCAGACTCTCGTTTTGCATTTGCCAAGACCCTGTTTTGGCTACCTCAAAATGGCATGAATATGTGGTTTTTGAGGCGAATGTACCCCAGGTATTTCATACTGTAGGTATTCCTAAAGTGAGAAGAACCTGGAAACTAACCATCAAAGGCCAACACTCCTCAGCTGACATCAACACGCGGAGAAGCATGTTTAGCCAAAATATTTGACAGGTACAGAGGACTTCAAGCACGCTTCAGTGACAACACCCACATTGCTCTGCGGCACTGTTCAACATTTGTGTGTTCAGGATCTAAGGATAACCTTTCTGGAGCTGTTGAGTTGTGAAGCCGGAGTACATCAGTACTGCATTAGCTGACTCACATTGTGATAGCATGGGTTGCCTTTCTGCGGCTTTCATGCTTTCAGTGATTCTTTCACCTTCAAGATCTGAGCTTCAGAGATGCAAAGGCCTCACGATTCATGCCAGTAGCCAGATGTATGAGCAACGCTTCAGTGTATCAAACCAATGATGTTCGCCCTTCCCTAGTTGCCAAAATCAGAATACTGTGTCAAGACATGACAAAGTGACTTGATAACATGACACTTTACCTACTGACCATCGCCAGTAAGTAGTAATACTTAATTAAGACCTAGTTTCCGTATGAAAAGCGTTTATTGACCTGCCTGTAACCTTTGGCATTGTTTGACTAATCTTCACGAAACTTTCCAAACAAAAGTGTCCTATTGTGCATGGTAAAGTACCAGGGTGATTCTTGAAGAGGGGGCTGAGATACAGGAGGGGTCAAAAGAGTGGGCAAACCGCTGGACGGAATTACACCAAATATGGCAGAAAGTTAGCTCTTGGTCCATAAAGTGTGCTTTTTGTGATTTGCTGTGAATCAGTTCAGTAGTTTTAGAGGTATTAAAGGAAAATAATATTAATATCTAAGGACACAGAGGCTATGCAGCTCCAACAGTCCCCGTGTTGATATCTGATAGGGTGTCTCGTAGGATCTATGAATTTTGTGAAAACAAAAAAAACCACGGTCACCATTTTTGTTAAAAACTAAGCACCCAGGCGGGCTAAGTCCCGAGGGCATTCACAAAACACAACACAAGGCACAAAACACGCCCCCACAGAAGAAATTTTAGAATACTACACCGCATAGGCGTGGTAGACTTCCGACCAGACATCGTTCTCGTACAGCAACCGTGGTGAAGGAGTGGGCCGCACAAGGCACTGGAGACTGGTGGCTGTCAGCACTGGGAGGAGAGGGGCACAGGTGAGTCGCCCGAGCCGCAGAAAGTAGAGGTGGTGGGGACTCGCTGGGCAGGTGTCTGGTGGCGGCCGAGAGACTGGGGCCTGGGAGCATTTAGCTCGGCCCGTGCGATGAGACGGAGGAGGTCAGTGAGGTGTGCGAGGCCTCCCCCCTGGGGCGGTTGAGCGTGAGAGTACAGCAGCCGGCAGGGGCGCTGGACCTGATCCAGGATGGCCCGGACTGGGAGGGGGGGTGTAGAACCTCTGCCCCCGTCCTCCTCCCCTGGTGGAATACGTCATGGGGGGAGGGGGTGTGGGCTGCGGTAGGGTCAGCCGGGCAGAGACCTGGAAGTGAGACGCTGAGCTGGGGCACCCAAATATTAAGGAGGACAGCCGACATTGAGGGGAGAGTGCAGGCCTGGCAATGAGAATGGCTCGGCCTGATATGGCGGGCGGTGCCTACCCTGACAGTAGGTGAATGTGAGGATAAAGACATGCGCAGCAGTGGTGGCTGGAGTATAGAGGACGTGCCACCGGGAGTGGCGGGACCTGGCCACCACTGGCAGCAGTGGAGCAGCAAGACACATGGTAGAAAGGAGTAAAGAATAAGGAACAGCAGCGACCTATCCAGCCCAGCGAGGCTTACGGGCGAGGTGTGGGGGTGCGTTGAGTGGTTGCCGGCCCGTCAAGGCTTAGGTAGACCACTCCCCTCCCAAAAAAAGGACACGGAGGGGTAAAGGGAAAAATTGTGAAATCGAAGAGTCACCCACACGCACAGACAAATAAAATGGACAAGTACGCAGTGGTGAAGCAGCTGATGGAGAGTGCTGGAGGTGGGGAGAGGCCGGGAGATGCAAAGCCCTCGCTGCGAGCCATAATGGATGCAATTTGAGATCTCAAGAGCTCACTTGAGCCCAAGTTGAACGCTGTTACGTTGGATGTCAATCTCCTGCGAACGGATTTTCACAAGATGTCTGAAAAAGTTAAATCCGCTGAATCACACAATCATCTTTTAGAATCCACAACAAAAAGGCTGGAAGACCAGGTTCAGTATCTAACAAAACAGCAGGCACAGGTGGCAGCCCAGCTGAAAGGTTGGGCGAGGAGAAACTACCCGGCTGGTGGGGGTCCCGTAGGGGGCCCACTGTAGACCTCTTTTTAGAAGACTTGATAGTCAACCACCTCCGCCCGAAGTGACTCTCCAAATTTTTCTACATTGAGCGGGTGCATATGGCACTGATGCCGCTGCCTAGGCTGGGGGCCCGCCAAGGACTATCATAGCTAGGGTGTTCAACCACCAGGACCAGGATGCCATGCTTCAAGCAGACCGTTCACAGGGAGACTTCACTTACGAGAATACTATAGTGTGGTTCTTCCCAGACTTTACACTGCAAGTTCAGCATCAGCGGCGGAGATTTGATGAGGTTAAGGAGAACCTGAGAGCGAAAGATATTAAATACATGATGCTTTTCCCATCCTGACTGCAGGTAGTGGCGGAGGGCAAATCTTGGGTTTTTGCTGCACCGGCAGAAGCGTGGGATTGGATTGAGGGATGGCAATCGGTGGGAAAGGAGTTCCCCAAGGAGTGAGAAGTCACCTGGGACCATAGACCAACAATCCAGGGATTCAGCGGTACAACCGGTACCGACCACATCGGAACAGAACCCCGTCGAGGCCTGGGGGGTATTTAGGGATGGATAGCGGGCCGGGGGAGAGTGTTCCAGGGGACACAGAGCTGAGACAATCGCGGGCCAAAGAGTGAATAAGATAACAAGTAAGGGGGTTGGTCCAGAACTATACTTGACTCAGGGGGCCGGTGAGCAGAGATTGAGGATTGCCAGGATGCAGTCATTCAACTATGGTCTGAACAGTGCTTAATTGGAGATTCGGTAGTGGCGATGTTTGGTTAATTGAGTCAGATAAGGGGTGTCTGGATCACAAATATACTATTCAAAAGTTGATTGGTCACCCCAGCCAGCTCTTTACTAGTTGGATTGTTCTAGGGCGACAGGCACTTTGCAAGTTGAGGTGGTGGGCAGGTTCAGGTCCACAATGTAGGGTAGCAGGGAGGAAGGGTGTATTGAGGGAGGTTATTCTGGGACAGTTCTCGACCCTTTAGAAAGTTCTTGGTTTAGTTCAGCTACACAATGTTCACAGGGTGGGTGCACGGTCATGGATCAGGAAAGGGTGGCACACCTAGACGCAACATGGAATTTAAGGGTAAAACAGAGGTCAGGATTATGACCTGAAACATTAATGGCCTTGGAAGCAAAATTAAGTGTATTGTAGTCTTACAGTGCATCTGGTGACATACACCAGACATTATCCTGCTTCAGAGAACTCATTTGAAAGGGAACAGATATGAGGCGTTAGATCAAATGGGTTACTCCCTGGTTGCGTATACGGGCTACACAACTAGTTCAAGGGGGGTAGGAATATTGGTCAACATATTGGTAGCATATGCCCCGGGTGACACATGCGCAGACCCATTGGGTAGATTCGTGATACAGATGGGTACTTGGGAGGATCAAACGATAAATATCTGCTCCCTCTATGTACCGCCCAGGCTACACAGTGACACCTTCCAAGAGTTGTGGGGGGGAGCTTCTAGGGGTGCCCAAAGGTATTTTGATCCTGGGTGGCGATATGAATGATATTATGGATGCCAGGAGGGATAGGCTATCAGGGTCCAAAGGAATGGGGGGAGGAGAGTTAGAGTCCCCTTAAGAAATTTGTGGTGACAATGGGACTTGTGGACCTCTGGAGGGAACATAACCCCGGGGGGGGAACCATAATACATATTTCTCAACAGCACACAACAGTTTTTCATGAATAGACTACCTCTTCGCACTACATCCCCAGGCGAGACAGTTTCACTGGGCAACTCATCTTGCGAGGGGAATTTCTGATCAATCCCCAGTGACAGTGGCGCTCAGTGGTCCGAGTAGGGATCAGGGCCTGCCCCCAAGGTTGGACACTTTGTATTTCACAGATCCTGCATTCAGGGACAGGGTAAGAGACCAAACCACTTTGTACTTCCAAGATAACGATGGGTCGGTGACCTCGCCAGCTATCCTGTGGGAGGCATACAAAGCAGTAATCCGAGGCCAGCTGCAGGCACTGATAGGAGGGATTAGAAAGGAGCAATCCATTAGGCCGAAGAGGCTGGAAACGGAAATCAGGGCTCTCGAGGCGGCAGCAGTGCAGATTGGCCGGCCGTGTCCTGGGCGGTGTCATTGGCTCAGGCTTCGTCAGCGGGAGTTGAGGGATCTGGCGGATAATAAGACAAGAGCACACGCTCTCACTACTCAGCGTCAACTCTATGATGTTGGGTAAAAGGCCAACAAATTAATAGCCTGGCTTGCAGTGAGAGGTAGAGGGAGAAATTGGGTGATGACAGTCCGGGCTGCAACAGGGAAGGCATGCACAACCAGTGGGGACACTGCCGAAGTGTTTGGAGAGTACTATAAGAGGCTGTACGAGTCCAGGGTCAAATTCTCTGGGGTGAAATGTGCAGACCTCCTGAAAGATGTCTCCCTGTGGACCCTCTCAGCTGAGGACCACTTGGATTTGGAGGAAGAGCTGTCAGAGGAAGAGGTCAGACAGGCCATTCAGGAGTTACAGTCCGGAAAGGCAGCCGGGCTGAATGGCATACCGGTTGAGTTGTATAAGTGTGTGGCAAAGGATGCAGCAAAATATATGTTAAAAATGTTCTGGGCAGCGAGGATGGAGGTTATCCTGCCAATGGACCAGAGAATGACCACTATAGTAGTAATCCCAGAGAAGAGGAAAAACCCAGAGACCTACAGTTCATACAGGCCCATCTCGTTGTTGAATGTGGAGGTTAAGGTCCTGGCGAAGATCCTAGCCAATAGACTGAGAAAGGTAATTAGAATGCTGATTCACCTGGATCAAGTAGGGTTTATGCCCCAGAGGGGCACTAGACTTAACCTCAGACACCGGTATGGGGTATTCCATATGACAAACTCCGCAGGTCATAAGGAGGCGGTGGTGCTATTGCTAGACACCAGAATGACATTCGATAGTATAGAATGGCCGTATTTCTTTTGTGGTCCTGACTAGGCTGGGATTTGGCCCTAGATTCTGTGAGTGGATACAACTCCCCACCGGTCCTCCCTGGCGAGAGTGTGGGTAAATGGGGCACTATCTTGCCCGTTTGCTCTACATAGAGGGATGAGGCAGGGGTACTCCCTGTACTCCATGATTTTCAGATTGGCGCGGGAGCCTCTGGGGCTTAGGTAAGACAGGACCCTTTGGTGTATGGGATTGTAGGACGTAGGAATGGGAGGAACGAATCTCCTTGTACGCAGATGATTTTCTGCTATATGCTGCACGACAGGGAGTCATGGTAGATAGGTTACTCCATATCTTTCAAGTTTTCTGCCATTTCTCTGGGTACCAGATCAATTGGGACAAATCGTTGGTTTACCCTCTGACGAAGGGTGCCCTGATATTGCCCACGCAATACATAGCCCTGGTGGCAACGGAGGGGTTCCAATATTTAGGTATCTATGTCACATGAAATGTGACTAGATTCCTGGAAGAAAATTTGATATTGCAGCTGCGACGCCTACAGGCTGATGTTTCCCTGATGGGGCGCTCCGTACTCTTTGAGATGATGAGTCTACTGCGGCTGCTGTACGGCCTCCAAAATACCCCCTAAAGGGTGCCACCCGGGGTGTTCCAAAATATCAATAGTGAACTTCTCTTGGACGGGGGTAACTTGCGCATCTCCCTGGTTAAACTCCAGAGGTGGGTGTTTGAAGGAGGACTGGCGGTCCCGGACATACGTACATGCTATTGGGCAGCACAACTTTACATAATTAATGACTGGGTGTTTGCAACAGGGGATGACCCGGCATTTCGTGTGGACAAAGAGGCAATGGGAGGCTGAGGCTACCCCACACTAATGCATGGTGGTGAGCGGTTAGACTGACTGCCGTTCCACTTGCAGTCGATGGTGAGAGCCTGGAGGGTGACCAACACATTTTTGGGTTGGGAGGGTAGGCTTACAAATAGAACTCAACTATGGGACAACACACTGCTGCAGGAGGTTGGGAATCTCCTGGGGTTCAGGAAATGGGAGCTGATTGGGATAGAATGCCTGGGGGATGTCTGGAGGGGAAGGGCACTCCTGACATTTGAAAGCATGGCAAGGGAGTATGAGATGGGACAGTCGGAACGCTATAGGCTGTTGCAGCTTGGGCACGCGCTACACAGGCACATATTGGAGGTGGAACAGCTACCAAAGTCATCGCCCCTAGAGGATAGACTGCTGGCAGAGCCCTTGACGAGTAAGGCTAGCTCCCTGACCTGTAAGAAAATTATGAACAACTCCCTAGACCCTATGAAAACCTTGCTGGCTGCCTGGGAGAGCTATCTCGGAACACTCGAAGACGAGGATTGGGTGGAGGCGGTTCAGAGGCCTAGTGAGGTAGGGCCTGCTTCTGTCTCATACAACTGAGGGTCCTACACAGACCATATTATTCTAGATCATTGCTTCACAGAATGGGATGTAGTGACTCCAACCTGTGTACACGGGGCTGTGGGTAAGTGGGATCCTTTTTGCATATCCTGTGGGGATGTCCAGTGATTCAGGGGTTCTGGGGAAGGGTGATATGAATCAAGGGTAAAGTAACCTGGCTACATATACCACTGGAGGCAAAATGGTTGCTCCTGGGCATTGCGGAGGACGAAGGGTGGCCCAGATAGTTGAATATCTGTTTACAATTGGTGGCCGGTGTTGCTCAGTGAAATATTGCACAGGGATGGGGAGCAAGAGACCCCCTGCGGATTGCGGATTGGGCGAGAGACCTGGATTGGTGTCAAAGGGCAAAACAGGTGGTCTACAAAAGCAGAGGATGTATGATGAAATACAACAAAATATGGTCCAAATGGGTTGCATACAGAGAAACTGTGGGATAATTGGGCGGGGCGGGATTGCCATTCCGGGCCCAGGGGGGAGGGAGAGTGGGGCAGGAGCCACAGGAATAGACACAGGGGACAATGTAAGTAAAGTGGTTGTGTAACGTTGGCTAGTCTCTGGATGCTATTGTGCACCTCGCATGAGTGGTTATTAAAGTGAACTTGATAGTGTTCTAACTGTATGCTGAGCTTTGTTTGAAATAAAAAAGAATAGTAAAAAAAAAAAATGTGTTCCCTCCCTTGGAGTGGACAGGCTCACTCACTATACGTTTGCGACTTACAGTAATAGGGCTGATCTGACAAAATTTTGCCAGGGCAACTTTTAGTACCCTGTCTGGTCCTCTGAGCCCTATGGGAACAAACAGTATGGCTTCTTCTTAAGGCTCAGGTGTTCCTGGCTGCTGCAGAGAAACAATGCTCCTGTGTTCTGTGCCAGACTCTGAGGTATTGAAATATTCCAAGAGTTTCTCTTGAGAACAGCCTACAAGCCTATAACTGTATGTTATTTTTAGTCAAAATATTTGGGAAAGTGTGCTATAAAATATATCGTATAGCATTGAGAGAATGTGGAACTGAGACTATTGGGGGTTGGGGGGCTCAAGCCCTTTTCACTGAATGGCTGCTTTTAGCTAGCAGTCTGGGCATGGATGTGGTATAGTGTTTGTTTGGAAATGTACAGTAACATCTCGTCAGAGTCTCTTCTGGGCAGAGATAGAAACGGTGGGCGTTTGAATCGGGATAAGCGGAAATTAGAAGTGGAAGCTTGGAGTGATTACAAGAATGAAGCACAGAAAATGAAATATTTGCATTATTAATGAAGGCTTGATTTTAGGTAGACAGGCGGTGCGTGATGTAGCAAAAGAGCAGGATGTTATATTTTATTGTAGTGTATATAAGGTGCTATGTGATGTGTGGTATTAAATATTAGGTTGTCATACTCGTGAGTAAAGCATTATTCGAAAGATTGCACATTACGTAGGGCCAGAACTCTTGCATGCTAAAGTGTCAAAATGTTAAATTAGCATATTGCTCATTGTGTTGGAATCATCCAAGCAATTATATTAGTCCCGAGCTTCAAAACCAAGGACCATATTTATGGCCTGATCTGCATCGCTCTTTCATCACACAACATGGTGCAAGAGTGAAGCAAACCTTAAATGATATTTATGAAGCCACGCAGGGCCACCTTGTGTGGCTTCATAAATCTCAAGTATGTAACACAGAGCAAATTGCTGCGTTACATTACTCTGAGCCAGCGAGGCGCTTCCTTAGGTGCGTGGGTGTTCCCACGCAACATCCATGGATTTTGATGCATTCCCAGATTTACAAGGACTTGTAAACCTGGGAATGTGGCAAAAAGATACACCTTCCCAGGAGATGCGTAACAAGGAGAAAAATCTGTATTTCTCCTAGTTTCTTTCCTCTTTCTACGCGTGGTGCCTTCTGCAACACACATAGAGAGAGGAAAAAGCCTCTCAGGATTGTTTTTGTGCAGGAAGGTGCCCCTTCTTGCACAAAACCAATCCTGCATGCAATGCAGGCACCCTTGTGCCACGGTGCAAGGTTGCCTGTGTAGGCGCTAGGCAGCCAAAGGATGCCAGTGCAGGTGGAAAGGACAGGAATGTGCTGTATTGGATAAATACAGTGCATTCCTGCCCTTTCCCTGTGACAGGGTTACACAGCAAGGTTACTTTCTGCACTGGCCTGCGCCAAAATGCCTATAAATATCAACCTTAGTGTGACTTTTATGCACACATAGGCGAAATAGGATCTACTCACAAGATTTTTCACATATAAATCAATGGGCCGGGCTAGCAGTGCTGGGATTGCATGTTATAGTATGAGAACACCTAGAGATTTACTTGTTTGTGGTAATTCACAAACTTTCACCAAACCCTTTCAAATCATGGACATTGTTGAAGATTCACTCCTTTCATAAACAGGAGCAAATCCCTTTCGTAGGTGGTTAAAATTAATTTTATTTATACTGTGTGGATTAAAAAAGGTATAATGTGAATTTGCACTTGATTATTTTTATGCATTCAAAAATATAAGTTTATGCGCTTGCAGGCAAAAGTCGAATTCACAAATATTTCCCAAGAGTTTTCCTGCAAATCTGACAATGTGGTAGGTGTTACCTTGAAAACCATTGTGAATTCCAAATGTTTGAAAATCTGGACTGATAAGTGGTTAGAAAGTTGTGGATGCAAATTTCCCAATTTTTTTTCAATGACTAAAGCCTTGTGTTGGTAGAGGTTTGCCTGAGCTAATACACTTTGCACATTGGGAAAACAAGCATTGGGAAAGGCTGTAGTTTTGAGTCTAAAGTGCTAATAAATACCAACTCAGGCATGCAGACCCATTGGCTTTGCCAATGCGAGGAGTCCCAGAGTAAACAACCCATGACTACAGCAACAAAAGGGGTTAGTCTGCAGCACGTTGCATCCACACAGTGTGGCAAGCTCGTGAACCTTTCACAAATCCCTAAACCACAATTCCGCTAAATATACGGGGTTGATTTTCAACTTTGTTCATCTACACGTTCTCATTGATTTTCTAATTAAACAACAACTAACAACAATTGAAAAAAATGAAACAAAGAAGAAAACATCAAGATATTTTTGTTGAGAAAATGCTGTATAAGTCAAAAGATCAGATTACCTTCAGATCTAATGTTTACCAGGTAGAAGCTGCCATTAGCAGCTCGAGTAACAAATGTTGTGCTTTTGAGATTTATAGTTATTCAAACCACACAAGATGCGTCATGCCTTGCACAGCAAAAGTCATTTTCATGATTAACTTGGAGTTACAACTCATCCAGCATTACTCCCATCCTGCATAAAAAACATCTTATGTGTGCAAAAAGGTGAATTTTTGCATGCAGTGTACGGTTCCTTGTTTAACCCCTTAGCTGCTTGGCCTCCCCCCCCACACACACACAAGTGCTGAGCCCTTTTTTGGCTATTTGGGGTAGTGCGTGCTTAGGCTTTCATAACTTTTTGTCCACATAAGATATGCACACAAAATTTGCATCCTTTGTTTCCAACATCCTAAGTATTGGTACCCAGAATTTGTGGGCTCCCCTGGAGGAGACCAAGAAATTAGCCAAAATACAGCGAAAAGTTCCTTTTTTTCTGAAAAAGGGGAAAAAAGGGCTGCATGTGGTGTTTTCCCTGAAAATGGCATCAAAAAGGCTTTGCAATGCTAAAATCCCCAACTTCCCAGCTTTCAGGAACAGGCAGACTTACATCAGAAAACCACATTTTTCAGCACAATTTTGGCATTTTACTGGGACATACCCCATTTTTACTATTTTTTGTGCTTTTAGCCTCCTTCCAGTTAGTGACAGACATGGGTCTGAAACCAATGCTGGATCTCGGACACCTAAACATTTCTGAAAAGTAAACAAAATTTTGAATTCAGCAAGGGGTCATTTGTGTAGATCCTACAAGGTTTCCCTACAGAAAGTAACAGCTGAAATAAAAAATATTGAAATTGAGGTGAAAAAAACAGCCATTTCTCTCCACATTTTACTCTGTAACTTTTTCCTGCCATGTCAGATTTTCAAAAACAATACTCCGTTATGTCTGCTGGAATCTTCTGGGTGCGGGGATATATAGGGCTTATAGGTTCATCAAGAACCCTAGGTACCCAGAGCCAGTAAATGAGCTGCACCTTGCAATGGGTTTTCATTCTATACCAGGTATACAGCAATTCATTTGGTGAAATATAAAGAGTGAAAAATAGGTATCAAGGACATTTTTGAATTTCCAAAATGGGCACAAGATAAGCTCTTGAAAAGCAGAGGTATTTGCACATCTCTGAATTCGGGGGTCCCCATACTAGCATATGAATTACAGGGAATTTCTCAAATACACTTCTTTATTACACACTGTCTTACATTTGGAAGGAGAAAATGTAGAGAAAGACAATAGGCAGTAATACTTGTTCTTCTATCCTGTGTTCCCCCATGTTTCCCGATAAAAATAACATTGAAATCTGACGTGTTTTGTGCAAAGTGCCTAGCTGTGGAGTTTGGCCTCTAGCTCAGCCGGCACCTAGGGAAACGTAGCAAACCTATACATTTATGGAAAGTAGACACCTAGGGGAATCCAGAATTGGGTGACTTGTGGTGCTCTCACCAGGTTCTATTACCTAGAATCCTTTGCAAAGCTAAAAATTTGGAAAAAAACACTTTTTCCTCACATTTCGGTGATTGAAAGTTCAGGAATCTAAGAGGAGCCACAAATTTCCCTCCACCCAGCATTCCCCCTAGTCTCCCAATAAAAATGGTACCTCCCTTGTGTGGGTAGGCCTAGTGCCCGCCACAGGAAATGCCCCAAAACGCAACATGGAAACATCACATTTTCCGCAAGAAAACTGACCTGTTTTTTGCAAAGTGCCTAACTGTGGATTTTGGCCTCTAGCTCAGCCGGCACCTAGGGAAACCTAGCAAACCTATATATTTTTTAAAACTAGACACCTGGAGGAATTCAGAATGGAGTGACTTCTGGGGCTCTCACCAGGTTCTGTTACCCAGAATCCCTTGCAAACCTCAAAATTTGCCAAATAAACACTTTTTCAGCACATTTCGGTGATAGAAAGTTCTGGAATCTGAGAGGAGCCACAAATTTCCTTCCACCCAGCATTCCCCCAAGTCTCCCAATACAAATGGTACCTCACTTGTGTGGGTAGGCCTAGCGCCCGCAACATAAAATGCCCCAAAACACAACATGAACACATCACATTTTCCGAAAGAAAACTGACCTGTTTTTTGCAAAGTGCCTACCTGTGGAGTTTGGCCTCTAGCTCAGCCGGCACCTAGGGAAATCTAGCAAACCTATATATTTTTTTAAACTAGACACCTAGGGGATTTCAGAATGGGGTGACTTGTGGGTCTCTCACCAGGTTCTGTTACCCAGAATCCTTTGCAAAACTCAACATTTGGCAAAAAAACACTCTTTCCTCACGTTTTGTTGTAGGTAATTTTGATGTCTCCACAGTCGGTTTTGGGTACTTCCCTGTTGTGGTAACTTGCCCACTCACTAAAGTGAGGCAGTTTTTCGCTGGAGACTTAGTGGAACGCTGAGTGATAGAAAATGTGTGGCTGCAGATCCCAGGACTTCTGCTCACTGAAATGTAAGGCAAAAGTTTTTTTTAAGCAAATTTTGTGGACTCCCCTGGTACTAGTATGTTAACGTTAACCCACCACTCGCACTGGTTGGTTTTAGCACCTCCAGAAATTATGGTTTCAAAGCATGAATACTTATCAAAGTATCTGTATATTGAACCCAAGCTTTCTAAAGGTGGGCCATAAAGCCATGTCCAGGCACCAACTTCTTTATGTTCCATTCACACGCCATTCACGCACAACAAACAACCCTTTCATACCGCCAGTCACGGGCACAATCCAACCAATCACTGCACTCACATTAACTTACCGCTGCCAGACAAGGGCCCATCACATTCATACGCCACAGAAAGGAATAAGTTTGACTACATTTTACCACCTGACAAGTAACCACCTCCTTCTGCCTGAACATTACCAAATGCATGCGTAACAAACCTTTACCAATGACCCCCATGACAGCCACCCGAGGCTCAGGGAGACATGTTTTGCATGCACCTTTAACACACTCACTGTGCTAAATCCAACTCCTTCCAGTTTGTGGATGCATGTTGGGGGTGTCCGAGTATGCTGTACAAATCGATTCCTCGAACTTAGTGAGCATATCTACCTTTGAAACTAAGGGAGACATGATGGGGAATTCTTGCGATGTTCCCTAATGAGAACATCATAGACTATGAAAAAGGGTAGTGTTTGGCACACAGGAGAGTCCATGAGAATGTAGCATACGTCCCAGCCAACATTATGTGCAGTGCTGTGACTATAATGCACTTATCATACAGCAAACTGAACATCTACAAAGTTCTGATGGAGGATGGACATGAAAAGCAGGTCAAACACTGACCCATACATGTCATTGTCCTTCAGTGCTGAGATAGCACCAATGGGTTTGAATCCATAGGTGTAGATGATGTACATCTGTACTACCTTTACTATCTGCCTTCTACCTGTGCAATATCCCTGTGAAGGCACACCTACCATAAGTTTTCCTTACCCTTTCATGTCTCTGTTCTCATCAGAGTCCTGACTAATCCTGTATAAATGCCAAGTGAACCTACACTAGTTTGTGGAAACAATTTGGGGGAGTCCGAGTATGCCTTGGAGGGCCTATTCCTCAAAATGAGAGAGCATATCAACCGGTGAAACCATGTCAGACATGCTGGTGAATAAATCCTAAGGTCTCTAAAGTAAAAAGTCAAACAAATATCCTGTGGGACTCATTCTCCAACACCTACTTTTGCTTTGAAAGTGAAGCTACAAATTGAGTTTGCACAATTTCAAACAAGCAGAAATGTTGGTGAATATGTCTGACAGAACATTTGTTTGACTTATTACACTTACTCTGGTTCTCGTTGGCAATCATGGTCCTTGTGTAGTATACATAAGTTCCCTAACAAGCAATTCAAAATTCAGTCATGCTTTTAACATTCTGCAACACAGGGTACTCCGTGACAATGTGGCATATGTTCTGTCCACTAGTATGTGCAATATGGGTACTATAATGCACATTAATTGAACAGAACACCTACCAAGTTCTGACGGTGGATATAGGTCTCAAGCAGGCCATAAGGAAGTCCATGATTTCCTGAAGTAGATGAAGTAAAATTCTGTGGCTCCTTGCTTAACGAAACAGTGGCCAATAAACGTTCGGTATCCATGCACTGCCACTGAAAGGATGACCCAATGGCTGCTCCACCTCAGTCGATTTCCCAGAACTTTTCTTTAGTATGGTACAATGTAAGGCAAGTAGGGACACAGAGGCCTGGTTGAGATGGGCATTGGGGACAGTAATACCGACTCTCCTGTAGCTTTCCATGCTTCGAGCACACTTTACAGCGACGACATGGACTATCCTTTTTGGATGTTTTAGGAATGCGATCAGCAAAGTGTCGCTCCTGCAGCCTTGCCACTTCCTCCAGAACATATGAGGTGGAGGCTGCGGCTGCTTCTATAACAGCAGTGAGGCTTTCGATTACTGACAACTGGAAATCAAGGAAAGTCATGAGTCTTCCTGTGGTTGTCTGGCGGTAAACAACATACGCATTGTATGTTGCCATCTGGATCAGGTGGGTAAACCGTTTCTTGTACCAAGTGCGAGTTTTACGACACGCATTGTATAGTTGAAGAACCTGGCCGTTCTTGTCCACTCCGCCCATGTACTTATTGTAATCAAGTATACAGATGGGCTTGTGGACTTCGGCCATCTAACCCCAAACCGTGATGGGGGAAGTGCTCTCATCATGAATTGTAGTGAGCACGTATACATCTCGCCTATCCAAGAACTTGACTTTGAGCAGTTCATTGTAACGCAATGCAGTACTCTGAGGTTTCTGGAGCTTCTTGCAAACAAGCTCCTGTGGGAATCCTTGGCAGTTAAAACTAATTGTATCGCAGGCCACAGTGCCAGCTTTGTGGAGCTCACTGAACAGCTCTTCTCCTGTATAGACATTTTCCACATAAAGGTTATAACCTTTGTGAAGAAGTGGCTGGACAAGTTCCCATACAATTTTACCTGTGATCCCTAACGCGGGAGGGCAACCTACAGGGTTTAGGGTAGAGGCCTTCCCTGTATACACTCTCAAGCTGTACACATAGTCAGAAGAGCTCTCACACAGCATATACAGCTTTATGCCATAGCGAGCTCTTTTGCCCGCAATGTACTGTCTGAACAGCAGCCGTCCTTTGTACAGGATCAAGTACTCATCGACTGCTATATTCTTTCCAGGAGTATAGATCTTTGGAAACCTGGCAGACAAATGTTCCATGACAGGCCGAATTTTGAACAACCTGTCATGGGCTGGATGGTCCAGGGGAAATGCAACAGAAGTGTCATTGAAATGCAGCATGCGCTGCAGTAGCAAAAAACAATCTCTGCTCTTGATTGGTGTGAAGATGGGGGGTTACACAAACTGTGCGAGTCGTCCAGTAGGACTGCAAGGTGGGTTTCTGCACTAACCCCACTTTGAACGTAAGGCCCAAAAATATCTTCAACTCCGCTAGCAAAGTGGGAGTCCACTGGCGTGCCCTAGAACGGAGCCCTAGAGTGCCTCCACGCTCCCACAGAAATTGGTCTGCAGGAACATTTGTTTGCTGCACAATTTCCTGAAGGAAGTCAACATCCAAAAATAGATGGACGTAGTCGACTGGCAAAAAGTTGGCTGTATCAACTTTACATCCAGCGTCACCAGTAAAAGGTGGAATTTGGGCTGAACTAAACAGGGGGGCTGCCAAGAGAGCGCGCTCTCTGTGCATGTGTTCGCATGCACCCGCTCTCTGGGTTCGGCTAACCTGATGTTGTCCCGCTGTACAGACTGTGCTTGGGAAGGGACAGCATGGCTGTCATCATTGTCTCCTTCAGAATCATGGGAAGAGGTGTTGTCGGATTGGTTCCCCGCCGACTGAAAAATCACTCCCAGATTCTGCCCCATTGTCCTCTCCCTCAGATGCTGTCTCAGTATCTGCTGTCTCAGTCTCTGATCCTGCCTCAGAGCTATCCTCTATAACCTGAGTTAGGGCTTGAGCAGCAGTCATCTAACGAGACGCCATCTTTGCTACTGGCTAAACTGTCCCTCTAAAGTACTAGCCTACGTAGAAGGCAGATAGAGCCACAAAATTACTTGTGGGTGTGTGTGATGTGTCCAATAGTAAATGTCGTCACATTATCTTTGCTTCTTCTCCGATTTGACAGATTCTCTAAAGACACTGAAAAAAACAAAAAAGACACAGTATCACTTCACCTTACCACATACCCATCATCACAGCCTTTAGCGCTGGTGGCACCCAGTGCGACAGTCATTTTTGGTGATCTGCCGCCCATTACCTCCTTTTCTAATTCCCTCACTACCACCCAGCAAAAGTGCCCCTCATATCGCCATAGTCCTCCTCGCACATACATTTAATTTGTGTTAAAGCGCAGGTAATGCTTGGCTTTAATAATCCACTCAGCTAAATACTTATAAATGTATATCTTTTGCAGCAGGACAATAAAACATCAGCGCTACTTTATCGTATCAAAACTGCCACTAGACAAAAGATAGATCTATATATCTATATATATATATATATATATATATATATATATATATATATATATATATATATATTTATCACTTTTATATCTGTGTGGTTTCCCTGAGGGGCCGATTGTGGCTCCTGGAGCATAACACATGTAAAATATATATTTATATATACATATTTATAGAGATTTGTCTCTCGTTTTTTATATATATATAGAGAGAGAGACTGACTCTCTACATCACTTTATTTTCATACATGTGTGCTTTCCCTTGGCAAAGCACACAGGTATAAAAGAAAATCACATGTATAAAAATAAATGGCCCCAACATTTTCTTTATTTTGTTTTAAATATTCCCTGGGGGGGGGCGATCGCCCCCCCCCAGGGAAAACTATTGATGAAATTGAGCCTCAGGAGTCGGCCTGTGTTTAAAGGGCCGACCCCGCCATTTTGTTTTTAAAAAAATTATATTTTTTTATTATCTGGGGGGCTCGATCACCCCCGAGAAGAACCCCAAACTATTTATTTTTTTATTTATTCCCCCACGGGGCGGCCCATTTAGAGAAGACCGTCAACAAACAGCTTACCAACTTCCTGGAAGACAACAACCTTCTCGACCCTTCACAAACCGGATTCCGTACCAACCACAGCACTGAAACCGCCCTCATCTCAGTCACAGACGACATCAGAACCCTGATGGACAACGGTGAAACAGTCGCCCTCATCCTCCTCGATCTCTCAGCTGCCATCGACACCGTCTGTCACCGCACCCTAATAACCCGCCTCCGCTCCACCGGGATCCAAGGCCAGGCCCTGGACTGGATCGCCTCCTTCCTCTCAAACCGCTCTCAAAGAGTTTACCTCCCACCTTTTCGCTCAGACCCCACCGAGATCATCTGTGGCGTACCTCAAGGCTCATCGCTCAGCCCGACACTCTTCAATGTCTACATGAGCCCCCTCGCCGACATCGTACGCAAGCACAACATCATCATCACCTCCTACGCCGACGACACCCAACTTATACTCTCCCTCACCAAGGACCCCGCCAGCGCTAAGACCAACCTACAAGATGGCATGAAGGACGTCGCAGATTGGATGAGGCTCAGCCGTCTAAAGCTGAACTCTGACAAAACGGAAGTCCTCATCCTCGGCAACACCCCGACCGCATGGGACGACTCCTGGTGGCCCACGGCCCTTGGCACCGCACCGACCCCCTCAGACCACGCCCGCAACCTCGGCTTCATCTTGGACCCTCTTCTCACCATGACCAAACAAGTCAACGCCGTGTCCTCCGCCTGCTTCCTCACCCTCCGCATGCTCCGCAAGATCTTCCGCTGGATCCCCGCCGACACCAGAAAAACCGTGACCTACGCCCTCGTCACGAGCCACCTGGACTACGGCAACACCCTCTATGCTGGGACCACCGCTAAACTCCAAAAACGCCTGCAACGTATCCAAAACGCCTCGGCCCGCCTCATCCTTGACGTACCCCGCAACAGCCACATCTCCGCACACCTGAGGCACCTGCATTGGCTCCCAGTCAGCAAAAGGATCACCTTCCGACTTCTCACCCACGCACACAAAGCCCTCCACAACAAGGGACCGGAATACCTCAACCGTCGCCTCAGCTTCTACGCCCCCACCCGTCTCCTCCGTTCCTCTGGCCTCGCGCTCGCTGCCGTCCCTCGCATCCGCCGCTCCACGGCGGGTGGGAGGTCCTTCTCCTTCCTGGCAGTCAAGACCTGGAACACCCTCCCCACCAGCCTCAGGACCACCCAGGACCACTCCACATTCCGGAGGCTCCTCAAGACCTGGCTTTTCGAGCAGCAGCAACCCCCCCCCCCCTTCCCCCTAGCGCCTTGAGACCCGCACGGGGGAGTAGCGCGCTTTAAAATGTTAATGATTTGATTTGATTTGACCCCCCAAACAAGATCCCTGGTGCCTAGGGGCGTTTCCTGGCCAAGGATAACAGCCGTGCTCTCCCCTTTCCATCGATGCCTCCCTGGCATCTGGGGAGGCTGTTTTGGCCTTTTTTCCCCCACCGGAGAAGGGAGAGGATGCTTACCTGCTCCTTCGTTGCTCCGGTGGGGAAAAATGTGAAGTCAGAGGGGCGGGGGAGACGCAGAAGTTCTTCTGCATCTCCCGGGCTAAACAAATATATAAAAAACAATTTTAACCCCCTCCCTGGTGTCAGCCACTGGTCGTTACCCGCACCAGGGAGTTAGTGTGAGCATCGGCACTGTAGGGGTTAATACTGTAATGCGCAGTGCCAGCTCTCATACTCATACATTGTGGGTGTAAATGATGACAAAACACCCATCAGTGGTACAGCTGCACCCTTCAAAGTCTTGCTTAGGCCAAGTAAGAGAAAAAAACATACCAATTATATATTCAAAGTCAATGGGAAGTTGGTTTGTGCATTAGAAGATGTTGTAAAAAATGGTCATACTTACCGATCCACCTTCTAAAAAGTTACTGATCAGTCCAAGGATGCACACAAACTCATACATAAAAGAATGAAAACACAAAGTACATGCACTGGTCCCATACACAGTATATGCCGCTCATAACACTGCACTTGCATATTGCATGTCTGTGGGTTTGATTCACAAAAATCTCAGGGGTAAAGGAAGTGACATTACACACCTTTTGGTCCTAATGACATTGCAGGAAGTGACATATGACCTTCAACACCGAATATTCCCAGGGATTAATGTCACATGAAGTTGACCCTCATGACATCACAATAATTGACATCGCTGAATTTCCATGAAAACTGCATGATTAATATAGCAAAACAAAGCAGACAAATGTCTGCTTTCGATATTTCCCATGCTAGGGTGTTGACATGATCTTTGAAAGTGAAAAGTAGTGGGGCATGATACTTGCCCTGATTTGTAGCGAGGAAGCAAAGTGGAAGTCATGAAGCACCATTTTCACATAAATGTGCTAAAAACCATAAGCTCTGAAAGGGCCCCCGTTAAATATCAAGTCCTGTGATTGCGTGTCCAGCCAATGAAACCTGACATGCCTCTGGCCTCAATTATGCCAGCATTTTGTTGTGGGTGCCTTCCATATGCCAAAAGGGGGGGCACCTCTACAATGTGCCAGTGTCTAAATTTAGCCATTAATGCTATCCCTATACTATAGGTGACCCTTAAATTAAAGGTTACCTCTAGTATGTCAGGACAATATACTTCAGCCCTCCCATATACCACAGTTGCCCCCCATGCCAAGAATTACCTCCAGTGTGCTAGCGCTTCCAATTTGTCACAAAGGCATTCATACCAAGAGTTTCCTTAAATATGTCAGTGCCAGCATTTTTCCACAGGCGCTCCATATGCTAAGAATTACCTCTAGTATGCCAGTATAAATATTTTACCATGGGTGGCCATTAAACACAATTACCCTCAGTATGTCAGGGCAAACAGCAGACTCACTAGTGTAATGTCACATTCACACTCACATTGACTCACTCACACTCATTCTCACTTACACTTATTTATTTTCATTTCTTTGAACTCATTTGTTCGGTCTCCATTGCAGCCACTCTTGGTGTCACTCACTTGCACTCAGTCTTACTCAAACGTCTTCATTCTCATTCATTCAAATTTATTCATAATCACTCTGACTTCCTAATTGTTACTCATTCATTCTCCCATTCTCCCAGATCTTGCTGACATACTCAACTCCCTCATAGCCACTTCTTCTGAAGGTGATGTTTTACCTTTTTTTAACGTTCTCTTGTAAGATGCTCTCTTACCTCTATATACAATTGTTAATGCCTCCCTCACTCAAAGCATCTTCCTAGAACTCCATTGGCTCACTTTGGCAGCCTGCACCTTCTTCAAAACCTGTAGCATCATTTGCAAGGCTTTCCCGACCACAATCCCGCTTACATTTCAGACAAACTAACCCGCAGGCATGACACCATTAGACTGCAGACTAAGAAGTGTAAAATAATGAAAACTGGACAGCAGGTCATTCCTTTCTGGAACAACATCCTCATATCCATCAGTACTGCTCCACTAAAGGGAAGAGTTGAAGACTAAGGGCCAGATGTAGGTAGGTTTCCTTTTGCGAGTTGCAAATTGCGAGTCCCAGCGACTCGCAATTTGCAACTCGCAAAAGGAAATGCAGAAAGGTGTCTCAGACACCCTCTGCGACTTGCTATGGGGTCGCAAAGACCCACCTCATGAATATTTATGAGGTGGGTCGCAGTTTGCGACCCCATAGCGAGTCTAGGCACTCACCGGGATGGTGGCCTGCTGGGGACAGCAGACCACCATGTCCGTGACTGCTTTCTTAATAAAGCAGTTTTTTTTTTCTTCTTTTTGCAGCCCATTTTCCTTAAAGGAAAACGAGCTGCAAACAGAAAAAATACCGAAACCAATTGTTTCGGTTTTTTCAGAGTAGGCAGTGGTCCATAGAACCACTGCCTGCTCTGAAAACATATTTTTGTTTGCATTCACAAAGGGGAAGGGGTCCCTTAAAGAAACAGGCGCACCAGTCAGTCCTGAGCTCTCTCGCTTGTTGGAAGTGGAAAGCAGGAACAGCGGCCTCATCGGAGGATCACAACCTTTATTACTCACAGTATTACTAAAAAGGAAACAAAAAAGGCTTTATCCTGCAGCAGCTGCATCATTTTGTAGGTGCCCAGCATGCACGGGTGCTCCATGAAAATTAAGTGGGCGTTTTTTTCTTTTTATTTACTGAACTGAGTTGGATCAGTAATGGATGTGAAAGCAACACGGAGGGAAAAGGTGGTGTAAACAATGAATGGGCAAGAAACATTGATGGTGGGGTAAAAGCAACACAGCGGGAACAGGTAGGAGGAAGCAACACAGAGGAGTGAAGATGGAAGGAACATGGAGGATGGAGGAATCAACACAGAGGGTGGGGGAGAAGTACACAACAGGATGGAGAGCGCAGTGTGGAGTATGGAGGGAAGAGAAGCACAAAGGTGAGAGACAGCATTGTGGAGCAGGGAGAGAAGTACACAGTTGAGAAAGAATTATGGCTGAGAAGCATACAAGAGTGAGCAACATTGAGGGCAGTGGGGAGAAGGACATGTGCGAGAGAGAGCAAGACAGAGCGTGGAAGAGGAGGGCAGAGAAGTACACAAGGGAGACAGCTGGAAAACATATACACTTTCATGGCATTCTTAGCCAAAAAGAACAAGGAGGATCTGGAAGTAAATAGTGGAAACAAGTAATGAGGCCATGCTCCAGGGAAGAGGCACGAGCAATAAGAGGAAGGAAAGCTTCTGCAAGCTAACAAATAAAAATTAAGCAAGTAGGATTCACAGTAAAGCCAACCAATGGTAAGAAACGTGTGGAGTCAAAGGCCACTGTAAGCTGACAACAGGTCTTTTCACAAACAGGCAGCTTGCGCTTTCTGGTAGGCGAGAACTAAGAATGGGCATGAAACAAGGAGGACTGAGCCCTGATGCCCTTTAAAGGCGACTCACCACCATGTTTCTTGGACTAATTTGCCACCTTTGAGGTTTGTGGTTGCAAGGGGCAAGCCAGGTGACACCTGACGATCCCTAAATAAAATCCATGTGCCCCTCCTCACAAAGCAACCAGTACACAGAAATACACAGCAACATGTGAATAAAGAATGCAAGCTCATAGAGAAACTAGCAATATAAACTAAAAGAAAGTAGTATCAGAACATTGTTGGCAGGCTATCGCCTGACCTAAACATAATGTCCTATATATTATCTACAAAAAATGTCACAATTTCTGTACAAAATATTCTGACATAGAGCTACGAAGCCTACTTCATGTCACTCATATACCTGTAACTTAATATAACATCAACATAGATCTAATGTGAATGTGAAGTAAACTGAATCCCTTTTCAAAAAGGTTCTTTCTAGACTGTTTGGTAATGGTCTGTGCAAGAACATCTGGTAGGTTTCATCCAAAATGAACACTTGCACGGGTATCCTGCTACCTGCTGCTAAAAAGTGCAGTGCAGCGCAAAGTATTTTCCTAGACTCAAAAAGGAGCGTGCCGGGCTGCACACAACAGCCTCAATACCATCTGGTTCAATTAATGAGCAGGCCAATGAGCAGGCCAATTACAGTAATTAAGAGGATGTGGTGGGAGTTTTGTAAAGAGTTCGAGTCTCTAGGTTTGTGGAGATTGCATATTAGGATGGATGCCTTTCTGATCTAGGACTTAGTAGAGGATGAGACACTGTAAAGGAAACAGAGACTTCCACTGAAGGCTGTAACTATTTTTAGGGTTGAGCGTGCAAAGCTCTCTGTCCCTGGTGTAATCTCTCAATGGACTTTTAACCACGCCCATCGATTTGTTTGGTTCGTGGGCTTGCCTTTTTAAATTTACTTGATTTCTTTAGTGAAATGCATGCACACGTCATGCCTTTTCCAGTGTTTAGCCCTCCTCGAGTGCACCAGCGAACTACTGAAAACATACAAGGCTCTATGTTTTCCGTATGGTTTCTGAACTACTTTTTCTTTTTATTTTGTAGGCAGCGTGATCTCGCTGGGCAGTAATCGAGCGCTTTGCATGACATTGACCCTGCTACATGGATAATTGCACTTTTGCTGGTTACATGGATAATTGCACTTTTGCCGATAGGTTTCACTGCAAGAGAACTTCTGTTCCCTTTTGTGTATCTGCTTCGCGATCATGGCTGCCACCGGCTCGCTTATGTGAAACTGTTTTACTTTTCAGTTTATGTGGCAAGAAAAGTCCGGTTAGGAGATTAAAATGCTAATAGCTCTAACTCGAGCAAACGTGAGACCCATTGCATTGTAAATGCTTGTTTCTAATTGGTGTTTCTATGTAAATCAGAAAGCCCACCAGCTATGTTGATGGGTTCCTAGAGCATTTGAGAAAATAAACAGCACGGGATTAGAGAAAATAAGTTCAGCTACTCAGCGAAGCCTTTTATATTTCTAACATATGTCACCTTTCCTCAGATGGGATTCTCTTTAGTCTTGATTGATATTCCACAGCAAATCCGAAATACGTGGTGTTTTAATAACATATACCAGCTATATAACATGGAATCAATGAGGGTGGCAAACAACTTGCAAATGTGACTAGGCTCACCAAAGAAAATAACTTTCACAAGTGAAAAGGTGTTCCGCTGAGTTATAGCTGTACCTACAGCTATAGCTGTAGCAGTGATTTTGGATGGGCAGTATTAGAACAGGAATCTTCCCTGCATGGTATAAGTGAACGTACCCTGCAAGGGCATGACCAAAATGGCAACCGTGTAGGTCGCACATTGCAGTGCTCTGCAGCCTTCTGCCCCTAAATGTTATCTTGACCTAACACCTCTATCTCTTACTGGTAGTCAGGACTTGGGAAGCCCTCTCAGAAACTGAGTGCAGTATTAGAGATGCTCCTGGCTGATTCTGGAGGCTGAAGCGTCCGGGAAGAAACAGCCGGTGGCCGATGCACACTCCAAGCCTGAGCGTGGCCTTAAAGAAACAGGCGCACCAGTCAGTCCTGAGCTCTCTCGCTTGTTGGAAGTGGAAAGCAGGAACAGCGGCCTCATCGGAGGATCACAACCTTTATTACTCACCCTGTCAATGCCGCAACAGTGCCACCCGCCCACGGAGACTGGCTATGTAGGTAGCCGCAATCTACGAATCCCCCAGGAGGCTTGAGTAACATTGTTTGAGACAACCAGTGTCTCATAATATGCGAGACTCAACGGATCTCCTCCAGTGATCCCCTGGGTGCCTGGTAGGCAGATGCAGTAAGGAGGCCTCCCTCCCTAGCAAGCAGAATCTAGTTAAAACAACTCATCTCTCGGCTCAGTTATTGGACTCTCACCACCCCTCCAGTGAATGCCTGATCAACGGTGATGCCTACCACAGCTCTCAAGAGATACTGTGCCTGGGACCTTGGGTATCCTCCTGCATTCGATGTGGGACACAGGCACAGAACAACAGGGGTGCATCCAATAAAATCACAGTGTGTACACGAACCAGCGCTTTTCGCCTCAACCCTCCACCCCTTTTTTTCAATAATCCTGATGACGTGGCCCAGAGTATTGCACATCTAAGTAACGGAGATTGTATACATCCCTTCCTCCCATGGTGGGTAGATTGTTGATAATAACATTGTCTCCCTCGTCGTAACATGTTGCTCTGCCCCCCCCCCCAATAAATGTAAACATGAAAGATGTGCTAACAACAACAAGAAATACTGCACCTGTAATTCGAGAACACCAGAGGCACTTCAAGAGGCACTTATCCAGCTGCACCCTATTTTACCACAGTGCAGTCACTATGGTTCGCACAAAGCAAGGCATCGGGAGGCACCACTGAAGGGGACCCTCAACGACCAATGAGGGAAGCGCTTGAGAACACAATGGCCACCCACTCATGCATATTTGATGAAATACTACTGGCTGTGCTAGGTATCAAAATTACATTGGAACCGAAAATTGATACGTTGTGGATTGACATGGGCCTCTTGAGAGAAGATCACAAAAAAATCACAGACTGACTTCCCTACAAGTTGACCCATTAGTTGGATCTCGGTGAAGTAGGCCAGATGCCCATTGGCGTATTAGCTTGGCAAGGGGTGTTTTGCTAATTGTTATGCATTTACATTGTAGGTTTAATTTAGATTTTCCATCTAATGCCACGAAGTGTTGGTGTGTGGACCATGGGGTGGGCAGGCAGGGGGATGGTGGGGGACCAGAGGAAATGGAGTAACGACCACGAAGCTCTACAATACGGATGTTACTGAATGGCCATGCATGATATGGGGACAGGAGCACAGTACTTGTTATTGACCTGGAATGTCAGGGGGCTGGCAAGCTATGTAAAATGCTATCGGTGCACCAATACCCACGCAGATGCAAAATTCAGGTTGCACTCTTACAAGAGACACACTTGACTTCACCGGAATTAGAGAGCATGCGTAAACATTGGCGAGGCACACTGGTAGCCACCACATACTCTTGTTATGCCAGGGGCGCACTTATTTGGGTGGCACCAGGACTCCACTGGAAGTGTCGCACACAAAGGTAGAGCCAGCGGGGAGATATGCAGTATTGGAAGGGATCCTATTGCTCCCAATATCTTTTATCTCTTTATATGCCTCAACACTAATAAGGCCCAATTTTTGCAATCCCTCTCATTAGCCCTTCTCAGCAACAAACTGGCTCCTAGCTACTGGGTCGGTGACTTTAATTGTGTACCAGACCTTGAACATAATCGTTCTCACCCACTGGTACTAGGGGCACACTCAACATGCTCTCTGTGCATCTTGTACACTGGGCATCACATATACAACTAACAGATGTATCGCGCAGTCTCCATTCTCTGCTGACAGAATACTCTTTCTACTCAGGGCTACACGATCACCATACCAGGATTGATCTAATTTATTGCAGTGGTGAGGCTCTCACAAAAGTTGTCCAGGCAAAGTATCTAGGCTGCATCACATCAGACCACTGCCCTTTGCAACTCCAGCTAGCCTGAGGCCACGGGCACCCCTGTATTCCAACTTGATGTCTGCTAGCTGATGCCTTACACGACAAAGCTATTCATAGCACCCTATCTGAATGCATCACCTCCTAGTTTACGGAAAACGAGGGGACAGCATCTGACCTTGGTATTGAAAGGGATGCCTTTAAAGTTGTCCTAAGGGGGAACGCAATCAATATGGTTTCTGGTTTGGCTTCTCCAGTCCAAATCTCTGAGGTTTCTCATTGCCACAATATGAGATAGAACAGGGATTATCCTCAATACACAGGCCTAATGCAACGTTTCACTCTTACTATGCTGAGCTCTATGCTGCCCCACACCAGGAAGACACCACTCAGATTAGCATGCTCCTGGATGCATTGCATCTGCCATGATTACAAGTATCTCAACGGGCAAAACATTCTAGGTAGGGGTTGCCTTCTTGTCTGTACCTGATTGACCCCGCAGGAAGATGCACATATCTCACACTTCATTGTGCTCTTATTTCAAATACTCCTGCTTAGAGCCAATATCATGACTACCTGGTGTAAGAGCAATTATCTTGCACTAATGCTGTTCCTGTACTATACCCAGAAAATTATATTTATCAGGGAATCATGGTAACCCAGTTGCAGAGTGTTAGACTCTAAAATCACATCCCCATCTAGAAAATGAGTATTAAAGTGATAACCAAAGCACCCACGTTGTTCCAGTTCCAAGTTATCTTTGACCAAGCAACTGAGGGCCAGATTTAAAAATAGCAATTTTCTTGCACCCCTTCGCGCCCTCTAACGCCACCATGTGTGAACCATATCCAGGATACGGCACACCATGGCGGTAGTTAGGGACCTAGTGTCAAACTTTTTTACACCAGTTCGGAGCTTTTCAGGATTAGCGTCAAAAAATGTTATACTAATCCTGCAAAGCCCATTGTAAACAATGGTGGTACTCCTTTTAACACCTGCTCTGAGCAGGCATTAAAAGCGCCTAAAAAAATGACGCTAAGAAATCTCTTAGATTACTTTGCATCATGTTTTCAGCCCCCCCCCCCCGCCCCAACGGGGGAACGCCCCCTTTGCTTACATTATGCCTGGTTCAGGCATAATGTAGCGCAAAGGGTTATAAAGTAGTGCAATGCATGCATTGCACCACTGTAAATTTGTCGCTGCGATTTTGGTGGCGTTGGGCCACATTAGTGTAAAAAAAATTATGCTAATGGTTCACAAGGAGGAACTAAAGGTCTTAAATCTGCCCCTGAGTGTTCAATAGAGGACTTGATGAGCTGCTATGTGACCATGACTTTTGCCTGCCTGACATGCATTCTCCTACAGATGAGGGGATATTACACAAAGTTTGCGCTGCTTGTTGGTGAAGCTGTGGGTGTGCATGACAGGCATTCTCCCAGAGATGAGGGGATATTACTTGAAGTTTGGGCAGCTTTCTGGTGAATCTGTGGGTCTGCCTAGCACCAGAGGTCTGCCTGCCCGCTAAAGAGGGAAGCAGTGTGTCTGACCCTGAAGAAAGAGACTGCCTAGGACAGAGGTCTTCAAACTTTTTGATGCCGGGACCCCCTCTCAAAGATTTTTAGGTCTCAGGACCCCCTCCTGACAAAAATTTCTAGAACCTGGTACTCCTCATAATCGTCAATAATAAATGTCCCCATTTCCCACAGCAAATCATTTTTACAGTGAGGAAATAATATTAATATTAAACAGTGTTTAGCAAACCAAAGGTCAGTGAGTGTGGGTGCGTGGCCAAAGGTGTGGCTAAAAACAAAGGTCCTCATTTATGAGGATTTGGTATAGGACAGTGCCACAAGACTTCTTGCTACACTGCCCTACACCAATACAAAAGGGCAGGAATGGACCGTATTTATGAAATACACTGCATTTCTGTCCTTTCCTCCTGCGCTGGCGCACAAATTGCTGCCTAGCACCAACGTAGCCAGGATTGTTTTTGTGCCGGAAGGGGCACCTTGCTGCACAAAAACAATCCAGAGAGGCATTGTACATCTTTCTATATGTGGGGCAGATAGCAACACACATGGAAAGAGGAAAAAAAAGGAGAAATTTCTCCTCATTATGCCTGCTCTGGGGAGGCCTAATGTTTTGGCACTGCTCCAGTTTATGTCATTTTGTAAATCTGGGGCAGCGTCAAAATCCATGGGTGTTGCGTGGGAACACCCACCACAAAGCCCATGGAACCTCTCCTTGACTCAAAGTAAGGCAATGCAGTGGCTTGCACTGCTTTGCCTTACTCCATATCTATGAGGCCATTCAAAGCCACGTAGGGTGGCTTTGTGCCACCTCATGCGTATGAGTAAGAGACTTGTGCCGCTGGAACGTCAAAAAAGTGATGCTCCAGCAGCTAAAGCCTCTCATAAATAAACCCCAAAATATTCTAAGTTGTTTTTAAGTCTTTCACCGTCAGGTAGCTACATATAGAATAACAGCCAGCTTTAATGAAAAATAAATTTTAAAAAGCTGTTACTTATTGGGAAATGCACTGTAGTGCATTAGGAAACTTATATTAGTTAATGCACACGCAGTATAACATAGGCCACTACAAAGAGGTTTAAGATAAAACTGTGCTTCCTAAATGTAGATTTAAGTAATACCAGAGCATATGCTATACCTTTTTTTTTTAATAGCTGTCTCTTCAACACCTCCAGGTGAAGTAAGCGCTGTGTAACTACAATTAAAAGCACACACAATTCTTAACTCTTTGCACTACGCCTAGAAAAAAGAATAAATGTTTGTCATCACAAAGCTGTGAGTGATTTAATCAGCTCGCCAGCATCCTTTACAGTTGCAGATTACCCTTTACATTTGCAGATCAGCTCATAGAGCACATTTGCATTTCATTCAGGAAGCAGGTGCCCTGGTGTGAAGGCCTCCTTAGCTGTCTGTGGCTTTCACATCACAGGAGACTCAATACATCAAAGTTCACCTGAGGTATTTTAACAATCAGTTGGGGGAATGCGGGACCCCCTTTCCAGGACTCCACGGCCCCCCTGGGGGTCGCGACCCCCAGTTTGAAGACCTCTGGCCTAGGATGAGAATTCCAGCCATGTTTCCATTGCAAAGAAAGACATCTGTGGGAGTGTACTTGGTGCTGACCTGAGCTGAAGGAGTGTCTCCATCCATGGTTTATTTGTGAACTATACAAAGTTACATTACCCACATTATCTTTCATCATCAGTATGCCACCTGGTATCTCCGCCGTAACTTTTGGGGCTTACCAGGCACTGCGGGTAAACTGTATGTCCAAGTATCACCACCAAGGACTCTCTTGACTTTCCGACGGCTGCAACTATGAGAAAGGGACAATTGCTGATCCCAGTCTACCATGCTTTAACTCTGGCATGACCCGATAGGTGGGGCTGCACCGCGACCCTGCTAGTGCTGCCAGAGGACTCTGCCATGTGATGACAAAGAGCATCATATAACTGCTGCAACTCTGACCAGTGCTTCACCCACACAGGTAACACGGGCTCTGTCTGGAAGATTGGGGACCGTATCTTGTCCTAGAACAGTGCAGTTAAACCCAGCAAATGTGCCACCTAAACTTTTAGCGAGATACAAAACTGAGCAGAACTTTGGGTTCCCCGCATTAAGCCATTGATAAAACAGCCTTATTAGCATGCTCCTACCAATGACAATTCACGCCTGATTTTCCTGATAAGTTAATGTCTCTCATAGACGCATGTGTGCTTCAGCCATAATGGGGTAGCTTTGTCAGAGGGAAGGTATCACCACCCGAGATCAGAACACCCAGTGGATGGAGGCACTATATGCATTATGCGCAACTCACACCGATCTGAAGAACCCTATTAATGAGCCCCGTCACTGTGTGTAGTATTACATTTTGTTGTTGTATTAAAGTAGATGTCTTTTTGCCACAAAAACACTGAGCTGGGCAGTATCTTACTGTGTCTGTTGGTTGCCCCCGATGTGACCTCCCTGACAAGCGTTTAACAGCTCAGTCTCCTGAGATTCAAGTGCATAAGGGTTGGTTTGGCCCATTATGCAGAAACACAAGAGCACTGACCCTGGACATCAATGGCAAATGACCTCAACGACCAGTGTTGTGGTTCAGTACCCCTGCCTATCCTGTGCCCATCCACCCTCTCCACTCCCCCCCATGGAGTGTGACAGGAAGCAGTACTGCTCCATACTCCAGCACCAAGGACAGTTATAGAACTCTTAGCAGCAGAGTAAGGTTCCTTCACATGCACAAAACAGTAAGCAGCAGTGTAATAAAACAGCATTTACACAGATAAAAGCAGGGAGTATTTTCTCTCTCTCTCTGTCTCCCACTCACACACACACACAAACACTATAGCATATTCATCAGCTATGCCATTTGCATCACATTTACAGAGCAGTAGCAGCTCTGAAGTAGCTATTGACTGACCATTACTCGGTCTGGCTAATGCCGGATTACCACTCAACAATAAAAAGCTTTGGGGCTGCTCCCCTGTTGGTTTAAGCCCATTCCACTGCAGGCGTTCATATGTAACCTCAGCATTATTTCTGAAGGGGGGTGCAAGGCCATATTAATATGGAAGCACATGCTTAATAAGCATAACATATCATGAAGGGAACCGTGCTTCTAAAGCTGTGATGTTTATTACAAAGTCTACATTGCAACTCGAATCTGCTAATCAGCTTGAAAAGGAATGACGTCCCGATGGCTGATGGCTGATGGCTGAGGCGAGGTACCAAATGCAGGTTGCTCAAGACATCCCGATCTGCCGCTTGGCAGCATGAAATAATGCTTCTGAACACACCAGTCGTGGCTCGCACAACAATGAAGGGGCAGGGCAGCGTGCAGGGGGATTACTGGGGTGTGGGGGCGGGAGGGGGGAATTAAATTAAAATTTAAAAAATCCACTTACCTGTGCCACCTTCACTGCTGCACTGCTTCTCTCCCTGCAGGCTCAGGCTCCCAGCCTGCCCTGTGCCAATCGCAGCGTCAGGATTGGCTGGAGCACCCAGCTAGGGCGCCCCCAGGCAGACTGGGAGCCTATGCAGGCTCTCTCCAGTCCAGCAACCGTGTTCCTGGGCTGGAGAGAGCCCTGTGCGCATGTGTGTTTGGCCGGCCCGAGACGGCTGGCCAAACATACATGCGCTCCAAGGGGGGGTGCTGAGCACTCCCCCTCACACTCGTCATCCCCCAAGACCCCGCCCCTTTTACAGAAACAGATAATAAACAAAGTTTATGTTTTTTTTGGAAAAGGAATGCAGCTGACGCTGCTGGCTTGGGGTGGGAGGGGGTGATGCTCCTCTGCGCTGGAGGAGCCGTCCCTGAAACACACACATGCACCCACGCACACTCGCACTGCAGGCAGCAGCTGTGAACTCTTCTTTGAACACACAGAACAGTTGTGCCTGAAACAACAGTGCAAGAATCCTTTACATACATCAAAGAAAGATAGCACATGTGACAGTAGCGGTAGCTTCCTTCAAATACACAGAACAGAAATAACACAGTCCTCAGGAGTGCAACTTTGTCTCACTACGTGTATAGGTAAAAATGTGTGCCTGTGTGTGGGGTGGGATTTGTGAGAGTGTGATGTGTGTGTCTGATAGTGCTATTGTTTGTGCTGGCTATGTGCATTGCATGTATTTATGAATTTACGAAGTTTGTGTGTGTGAGCTAGAGTGTTAATGGGATGGTGTGTGTGCATGGGGATGAATGTGTGTGATGGGGTAACGATGTGTTTTGGTGTGTTATGATACTGTGGGTGTGCTTCTATGGTATTGTGTTTGTTGTTATGATGGTGTATGTGAGTTTTGGAGTGAAGGTGTGATTGTTTGGTGTGGTGTTCATGTGGTGGTGTGACAATCTGTGTGTTGATGTGATGGTGTGTGTGTTGTGTGTATGTTTTTGTGGGTGTGATGGTGGGTGTGACTGTAATATTTGTGTGTTTGTGTTGAGATGTTGTGATGGTTTGAGTGTGTGCTTCATGGCAGTGTGGTGATATCTGAGGGGGTGGAATGGTGTTTCTGTTTTTGTGATAGTATATGTGTGCCAGGATAGGGGATGTTGTGTGTTACTTTTTGATAGTTGTTACTTAATCAGATGTGAGTTAGGGCACATGTTTGCAGGATGTCTGTCATAGTGTGTGTAGGTGTGTTATGTGATGGCATATCTATCTGAACGATGGTGTGTGTGACTGTTTGTGATGTGGACCCGTGCATCCCGTACTATGTTGACAATTTAAGTCCTGATAATGATAAATATCTGAGTCAGCTAGAAAAACATTGTCAGAGTGAGAACATATTGTACTGCAGGGATAAGTCCTCATAGCAATCATGTTTCGAAGATTCAAAATTAAATGTTTTTCAATTTTTTAGTGACAAAGCATTCCCTTTACAGCTCAGTATAACTTATGAGAATATTCTCGTTGAAGAAGTCAAGTAGAATAGAAAAATCAATACTTCATGGAAGCCTGTGTGTGGTGGTGTGATGGTGTGTGTGTGATACGCATGCAAATGTGTAGGGGAGAGTACATATGTAATGCTGTGATGTGACGAAGTGTAATGTTGTGTGCATGCTGGCTCGAGTGAAGGTGGGAGATTGCAAAAGTATGCGTCTTGGTGTGTGAGCTGGAGTCAGATGGTTTATGTGATGCCGAGTTGGTATGTTGTTACAGTAACTAACTGCTTTGAACAAGCAGATGAAGCCTGAATATCTGGGAAAAAATCTCAACGTTGCAGAAAAGCATCAGCAGAAAATAGTCCTGAAAAGATTTCTACATCATGTTCAGAAGAGCACAGCCGTAGCCCTCAGCCTGATTCTTATCTCCAAAAATGCACCGACCTACAACAATTAAATAAAAGGTGGTACTTGATAAACTCTGCTGCTAAATTGATTAATGTAATAATTAACAATCGTTAGTTAGCCCTTGTTTATCAGTGGCACACATGGACACTTCTGCATTGTACTCGGCGTAGTACCACGTGCAGTAGTACAATCGTAGTTGCATTCCTTACAAGCTGCCTTGTAAGGATGCCACAGTCCATTGACCATTGCGCCTTGCATCCTGGGAAACATCCCATTCAAATGACTGTCTTAATTGCTAGAAATAGTGTCTCTTTTTATTATTTGTACCACACTTTATTTAGCACGTAAGATAGGCGGAGCCGTCGTTTCATTTCTTAAGACATAGCACCTTACTTACTTACTGCTATTTTTAGTGGGATGAATTGACGTGTTTTATTTTAGACCCGATAAAAATGTGGCTGAGCTGTTGTGTCTGCGTGTTTTCGTTTCCATACAACTGATAAAGCTTTTAATTTGCAAAGAACAGAAAAATACTGTTTGCCTTTGGCCACTGAACAGACATCAATTGATCGCGAACAGGGCCGTGCCTGTTTAGAGTGACTTCACGCTCTTTCAATAGCTGGCTGCCTGCTTGTGTTTTCGCAGAACAATGTTACAAATGAAGCTGGGATCCTTCTCTGAGATTAGAGCCTGGGCACAGTCAGCAGGGCCAGTTCTTACTGCAGCTGCCTCACCCCCGCTAATTTAAACGTGAACTAAAGATTGGGACCTTATGCACTCTCGGGTCTCTCCAGGTGCACAAGTGGCCTCCTGAAGGTCTCCGAGTTCTCCATGTGGGTGGATGAAATATCTCTTTCTGAGACTGTCACTCCGAACCCCGGATCTAGACCTACATCCCTTCGACATCTGAAATGCTGTTACCCTCTCTCAATTCAGAGAGAAACTGAAGACACATGTCTTCAAAGAGTGTTATCACCTTGCCCGATAAGAACTGGAATATCACCTGCAGTTCTGTAAAGGATCTTAGATCCTACCCCTTTGCGCAACAACAATTTTCATTACAAGAGTTTTATAATAAATGTCATCTTGTGCATTCACTTGATTAATTTCAGTGACAATAATTTATTCAGAAACCATGAACTGCGTCAAAATAATTGAAAGTACATTGTTAATCATTTTAGAATTTACAGCTATAGCTATAATGCAGTTAAGGGGCTTCATAAACATTAAAATAAACATTTTCACTTCCATACCAGCATGAATGCTGTGTCATATTTTTCATATGATGCACAGTCACGCCATTTGGTTTTCTGCTGCCCTGATTTAAAATGGTATAGAGAGCAGAATGTGTGCTATATATATATATATATATATATATATATGTATATATATATATATATATATATATATATTATAATATTTTATATAACAATGGCAAAAAGTAGTATTTTAAAGTTTAACTTGGTGAGGGTGAAAAAAGACCAGGAAAATATTTTTTTGTATTATAAGAAGCAGAAAAAAGAAAATTCTTCCTCCAAGTTTAGAAGGCATCAACATGCTGTGCTTAAAGCTCAGGTGGGCTGATAGACCTTCAGTTTCTCCTTAAACCAATTGGGAAAGGTTGACTCCCTGTATCATTGGAGCCACACACAATAAATTCAACTCTGGCAGCTATCAACACATATTGGTAGCCTGAAGGTCAGCTAATTTTGGTCCACTTGTACTTTGTACAAATGTTACTTAATGGTTTTAAAGACAGATTATTGTTGTAAAGGAGCCTTTTCCTCACATTCTCACTTTCTTTATTAGGCGAGAAGACCAAACTTATCTTGATTTACTAATATAATGTGGTTGAAGTATTATTTTAAGAGAAGTCCTCCTATATATATATATATATATATACATATACATATATGTAAGTCATCATGGGCAAAGAAAGCAGTGAGATCATTTAAGTGGTATAAAACTATGTATAGGTAGAGTCAGTGCCCCTTCACTAGACTACTACACACTTTGTGGCAACATAGCGGCAATGGTTCGCCTGGTGCATTAAGAGTAAGGGCAAGGAAGGTGAGTTAATGTTGTGCTGCACCTCACCATTTAAATTTCAGCACTTAAGTTCATCCAAATCAATAAATCTTCTCAGCATCTGGTGCCAAAGACCTTCTGCATGCATACGCTCCACACTCAGCATCACACAAGCAATCCCTCCAATGACTCCACTGGGAAGATTATTCACGTAGAATAAAAGGCAGGAAGTGTCCTCTAGAGCAGGTGGTAGATCATTGAGCAGTTTTCAACCAGAAGTGTTTATTCCTCGTGACGAACCAATCCAGGGAATCAGGTTGCCAAATTCAGCATGGCTTGTTCGACAATTACTCACAACTCTTGCATCAATAATCTAAAAATATTCTGGCCTATTTTGTTGGAGCAGAGAGCAAAACTAAACAAAATGATTTCTACGTACTAACGTTTGATTCCCATGGCCTGCCTACACAACATTTGGCAAAACAATTCTGTGGCGGAAGAGCAGCAACTTTAGCCACACTTGACACATTTGCAGAAAACTTTCCTAAGGAGTAAGGAATCAAAAAAACGATTTCTCTAAGGATTAAGCACTTTAACCATAACCACATCTTCTTTGTGAATTGTACATTGGCATCATCATTGAAACTCTCAGGTGAAGGGGTTTTGACCGACTTCAGCAATTCAAGTGCACTTCAGTGGGTTTTTTAGATTTTGGATAGTAAGCAAAACTACCCTCCAGCTGATATTTTTGGGGACTTCCTATGGTTTTTAGAATTTGCAGACGTGAGGAAATAACTGTACATTTAAAAAAAAAAATTTACCATGGATTTGTTTGGCGTCTAACTATGTATTTTTTAACAAAGCTCTTACCATAGATTTGCTTGTTGTTTGACATCTGGTCAAATAAAAAACATGCCATGTATGGCTTTGAGGTGTTCAGCAAGAGAAGTGATTTTTTGTTTATTTCATTTTTAGTCAAGTTAAATCACTCAAAGGTCGTTTTCCTAAGTAAAGTAAGATTGAACGTGGCAATACCATCTCAGCAGTTATGGTTACATTACGCTCGCCAAAGTACATTTGTTATAGAATCTTAAATGCATTTTGTGCTGTTTGACAGAATTGCATGCAACTTTCAGATGTCTGATTCAATCTTGTATATTTGCTTTGGAGTATGCCCTCTTCACATAGTGGTATGGGGACACACCTGTACGTGTTGTGCACACTGTATGGCCCGTGGCAATGTCCTATGTATGCTGCATAGAGGTCCATAAGACACGAGTGCCTCTTCACTGATGTTAATATGTGATTTTTTTTGTTGGTGATTTCATCTGTGATGTTGTCGATTTGATGAGCAATAGTTGCACAGCTACACCTCACTGGCAAGTTTTACTCGTTTTTAGGTCCACCAACAGCTGTCTGGCAAAAGCTATTGTCAACACAGACCATACATCATACCGCATAAACAGCCACACACATCCATATACTTATACGGAAAGGGGCTTTTGGACAGTCCTTTACATCCCTTGGCTACTGTGGATTAGCTGCCTGTAGGTAATGGCTAGTTGAGCTGTCAATTCGGCTTGTTATCAGCCTATAGCATTTCATGGATGGAAACGACCTAAAACTAGTGCCTCACCTCCTTCGCTTCACCGTATTCTCACACACACCTTTTCATTAGCTGCACCACTCTCCACGTGCGTGCGCGGGCACACACACGTTGCCTACCCCCGCTTGTCCCTCTCTTCAGGTCAGGTTTCAGTGCTCCCGCCCCCGTCCGCATCCAGCTAAACATTTTTACAGCTGCCACAAAGTGCTACCAGGCTGCTAGCTTCACGTTCAAGGTTTCCCACACATTTGTAGTTTACTGTTTTGAAATGGCTATCTGCCATGTTGGAATGGGAAAATAAATAAAAAAAGCCAAAATGCTATTGGTGCATCATGAAACGTGTGTGCATGCATTGTGCACATAGCAGCCATTTTGACTTTTTTTTTTACTTTACCTTTCCAACACAGCCGATGGTTATGCTGGAAAGGTAAACTACAAAAAAGCAAGTGTGTGTGAGTGCCAGTACAAACAGAAATTGGCAAGGCCAGCTGGTCGGCGCCCTCACCTTTTAAAGGCAAGAGCTCTTGGCTTTGCCACCGCTTTTTAGGCTTCAGATTACAACCATAACGTCACTTTTATTGAAGATTTTTCAGGAGATTTCTAAGGTTTTGTGAAATTTAAGTTATGAAGTGACCTTAGAAGAGAAATAAAAGTAATTAATGATATACTTTAACCATAGCTCGAAAAAGACGCAGGACAAGGCTCATAATCTTGTCTTGTGGGTACTGTACTAATGTTATGGCCTTCAGAGAGGCTCTAAAACCTGTCATCCTCTTGACAATACCCAGGTAGACTGGGTGGTTTTAAGACCTATTCGAGTCTTTGGGGCCTCATAATGCTGCGATATTTGGTTTTACAGAGCATATGTTTGAGGGGGTTGTGAGTGTTAGCATTGGCTTTTGGGATGATATTAACTAAATGCAGGCAGGAGCAGACATCGGTTTTGGAGTCATTTCTGGTTATCATAGTAATGCGTTCTTCTTTAAGGATTTTCAACACCAAGTTCATGAGGGAGCAGGACTGTGTTAAATAGCATTTTGAATCGCATGGTTTGGTATTGATATTAAAGGGGTTATGATGAGGATGGCAGGATGGTTTTACCAGTCCAGTGGCATTTGGAAGATTGAGAGGTTGTGAAAGCTAAATTGACAAGATGGACTTTAGGCTGGAGTTGGTTCACTTGGTTATTTCTTGGTTAGTGCTTCTTTCAAAGCCTGCTGAAGGAATTGCATCACAGTGTGAAGTACAAGAGAAATATATTTTAGGATTTGATGATGGTTGGGATGTTGACAAGGTCTATGGTTTCTTTGATGACGGTTTTGGTGGGAGAAGGACTGCAGATTTGGTGGAAGGTGGTGGTGAGGTGAGAGACTGAGAAGAGAAAGTGACTGGTGAATTGTTTTACATAGTTAATGATAGAGGGTCCCAGCATATACCTGGCCAGGAAGATGTGTATGGGCACATTTCCAATACTAATAACATCTAAATGTTCAAGAAAGGATCCCCAAAATATTTATTGATATATGCCCGAGCCCTGAAAACCTTTAAGCTGTCATTTGACACTGGTCAACTGGTAAAGCCTTTGGGCTTATAGTGTGCTTATTATGTTCATGTATGCTAGCATGGCATGGCCAAAGGCCTTTTGGTGTTGATACAGTGTTTGGACAACAGTCATGCAATTTGTCAAGTTATCATGCATGTATTATTATATATTTTATCACAATCATAAAAATATATGTATTGACTGCAGACTTTGAATTAAAGTAACATGTCATTTCAAATGCTTTGAGATGACACGTTGGCCCAGAGCGGTATCCCTCGAAGTCATAGTGCTGGGCCATTCTAACTTCACCTGTGTATCCTGGCTTGAAATAGCCAGATTTACATACCTTGTAAACGATTATTCAGGGCCCTAGAGAGAGCAGACCCAGACTTCTCAGTGCAGCTGCTGAACTGAAGACAGCTGCTGCCCAACCTCTAATTATAAATTGGGGGTGCAGTAAACACTCACCCCTAATCTGCTCCCCGCCCCTGTTTTCAGCAAATTATAGAACGGATCTCCCAAAAGTCCCCTCAGACAGCTACTGTCTACTCCAAGTAGGTGGTAAATGTGTGCATACATTTTTCTTCAGAAGGAAGAATACACAAATGTGGTCCTGATATTCCCGGGCACATGTGTTATTGCTCCTTCCGGAAATAACTTGTAATCTCCAGATTTAGGTGGAGGGATACTGGCTGCAATTGGAGGTTCTGGCCCTCTGGTATCCATATATCTAAATCAGGGGGGCCAGCACTGAGGGTTTCAGTTGTATAATGCTCAGTCTCATGGCTCTCTGAGTTACTGGGAGATATTCACGTTGGCCATTCTATGTGTCCTAGAGAGAATGACCTCTATATGTCCACTTTTCCCCCTAAATGGTTTAAACGTAATCCCAGCAAAATAAGGGGAAAACGACCTTAATTGGGGGACAAACACTGATTTACAAACTTCATCTTCTCGGTTCCCTCCAGCATCTTTTGACAGGAGAAACCGAATTATAATCCTCAACATTAAAGATTGTACTCCCAGAATTAAAAAAAAATCTAGACAGCTACTTCCACACTCCTCAGCCCTGCTGGTCTGTCGTTTTTGGAGCGGATATGTGACAAAGACATTGAGAGGATGTGAGGCGTACGCTGTCGCGCTTCAGGCAGTAAATGTTTGTTTCTTAAACAGAGGTACATGTAAACTACTCTGACACCATGGGGCCTATTTATAATGCCCTAGCGCCAACTTGCACCACATTAATGTCATTATTTTTTACGTTAATGTGGCCCAACGAGGCCAAAATCCCGCACTGCATTTACAGAGTGGCGATAGGCATGCATTGCGGCACTCTGTAACACTTTGCGCTACATCAAGCCTGTGCCAGGCATAATGTATACAAAGGGGGAGATCCCCCGTTAAGGGAGCCAGAAAAATGGTGTAAAGAAATCTATGAGATTTCCTTGCGCCATTCTTTATGGCACTTTTAGCGCCTGTTCAAGAGCAGGCGTTAAAAGGGGGCTTCCATTCGTTAGAATGGGGCCTTATGTACTCTGCAGGAGTAGTGCCAATAGTTTGGGGCTACTCCTGCAGAGTACATCAATAGCATCATGAGAAATGATGCTATTGCCCCCCACCCTGCGCCATGGTGCGCCATATTTTAAATACGGCGCACACATGGTGGCAGAAGGGGGGCGCTAAGGGGCGCTTGGAAAGTGGCGCTGCTTTCCATAAATCTGTCCCCAGGTGTCTCATATCACACGCTCACCCATGTTACTTGCTCCAGGCGGATAGCCAGTGCCAAAATTCGGACCATTAGATTTTTGTGAAGTATAAATCCACGAAAATCCTTATGAACATGCGTATGGTGTGTTTAAGCGTGATATTTTAAGAAACAGAAGAGGAACTTATAGGATTAATGTAGGTGATTTTAACTTCAACTTCACAGCATTTGTGTTCATACTATTTTCTTACGTGTGCGCATGCGCTGATTTCTAATAAGTTAAGTGGGTAAGGTAAAATCCTGCCACTTCCTTCTAGCTGGGAGATTCTGAAGTTCCTTTGTTTGCTTTCGTCTATCTACCTCATTAACGTCCTACAAACTGGAGTCGCAAGTTTATAGAGATAAAATGTTAAGGTCACAAACTGAGCTATTTCCTGAGTGTACCGGGTTGTTTTTGATTCTTTACGACAATCTGGCATTGCTACCTGGCACTCCATATCTTCCCAGTGCACACATTCCTCAGGTGCCTGTGGAAAACACCCGCTTTAAAGAGAAACGAGAAATACCTGTTTGCCACACAGCTACAATAACGTATTCCTTTTATGCACATTCTCCAGATAACTTGTGAAATAAGCTACATGCATCTGCAGAGGAGAAAATCTGGTTTTGCCACACTGCTCATGCGTGTTGGTATTCTAGGCGCATGGTGTTAATTGCCTTGAAGTTTTTACAGCCTGCCCTTTCGCTTTGCAAAAGGTTGGCAAACTTCATAAAGAAAGACTGAATTCCTCTTCTGTGAAGTCAGAGAATCTTTGTGACTCCTGCTCACGTCACGTGGCGTCAGAGGGGGCGTGTTTTACTTACATCGCTTCACACCGAGCAGGGGTCACCTTCCGCTAAACTAGTCACATTGTAATTAGAATCCAGAGCCTGGTGCAGGCCACCGAGACACTGCGGAAAGCGCTGATGTCAAAAGGGTCTCTCCCCTGTCACTCCCCTGCATGAGCTATAAACTGATGGAGCACTATTTACTGGGACCTTTCACCAGCCGATCTCAAAAGCCTGCTTCTTGCTGACTATATCCGTCGCCAAATGATGACTCCTCTATTCAACACACATCTTTCCAACATCAAACCTGATTGTGGGCCAAACCCACTCAAGAGCTGAAGCCTTTTCTCACAGCAGGGATGGTAAGACCTGACTTCTGGGCAGCTACAGTGACACAGTGCATGCCACTACTCACCAAGACCGATAACAAAACACTTGCCACATAGGCCACAATGTAACTCAGTTTTCTTGCAGTCAATCGCGACCGGCAGTACATAGTGCTATCCTTCCACGAATGCTCTTCAGTGGCTCAGCAGGGGCATACAGTGCTATATAAAAGCAAGGACAATGCAATACGACTGTATTCTCTATTCTCGCACCACACTCATATTGCACACTTGTAATGTAACCTGACCCAGATTGAGCAAATCGTTAAACTGAAAATCGGCACAAGAGGAGTCATTGCCACGCGTAATGCTGTGAAGGTTGATACCACTAATGGCACATGTCATTCATAAGTCGATTGCACTTGCAGGCATTGGGACGGACATATTAGGCCTCAGGGTCCATTCACAAAATGGAGTTAAGTGTGTGATGTGAAAATATGTCTGAGGGCCTGGCATGCGTCTGTGAAACAAACTTCTGTCCAGCATTTAAGATCAAATAATATAAAGTTTAATTAGAAGGTATGGTGATGTGGTGCACGACTAGTAAGCGAGTGAGCCAAGATCACGCAATTTTTGTAGTGTGGGAGAAGGAGGAATAAAACAAAAAACAGGATTTCCCGAAGTGGCCTAATTAATTGCACTAAGTGAAATAAGAAGCTCAGGAGTAAATTAATTGGAGGGTTCTACATGAAGTTCAAACCGAATGCACACACTCGTCATGTAATCTGCAAACACTACGCTTTGCATTGGTAGATAGACAGAGCCACAAACAATAGATGTCAATTAGGAGGAGCCAGTGATACCAACTACTAGTCCTAGTATTTATTAATTCACTTCTCCATGAGAAAGGACATGTTGTCACTTATTCCACGATCTGCTGTCTTTTGAAGGGAGTCTCATTAGCGAGACCCAGTGTTGAAGATCTTCTATTTCTCCTTTAGTTAATCTTTGAACTTTATCATGGCGCCAGATATTCTGAAGCACCCTGTGGCACCATCCTTTCCTCAAGACCCCTTGCTTGACCCAGGGAGTTCTGTCACACTTCCGTCAAATCAAATCTCCAGCATTGCATATGTGGCTACAATTATAGAGAGAAAAGGTCCGTAGTGCCTGGCCCATGTAAACTCCATGCAAATCTCAGCGCAGCTTGTATCCCGAAAGACATACGCAGTAGTCTTATTGGGAATTCTTAAAGATATTAGAAAGGAGCATAACACTCATAATGCTGTTGCCCCGACCCTTTTTGACTCGATCTTATTGTCTTGCATCGATAATATTGGCATAAAAGTCTGCTCTTGCATGTTGCCAGCCCTTTCTAAAGTCATGCTGTTAATAAATAGCAATGCCCTTATTCTGTTTGCAACATCAGTCTTTGACCTGCCCTACCGGGTTCTGCCCTTTCCCTACTTGTTGGTGAAAACTGCAGTTGTCTCTGGTCAAATGCATCCATTCTTGTAGTTTGTATTCCGGTAACTGTGCAAAAGACATGCAGAGCATGCAGCATCTCTAGTGTACTGGACGCATGCATCTGGGTAAATCAGTCATCAATCAGGAACTTGTAAAGCGCCCTACTCAACCGTGAGGATCTCAAGGCGTAAAGGCTCTTAACTTTCTCATAGACATGAACCTCTTTTGATACATAGCTACTTTCATATGAACCCTAATGAGACTACAATGACCTGTGAACCGTGGCGCCAGACATTCTTTGCACGAAGATAGTCCAACTCTTACATTTACAGTTATAAATCTATGAGTAACTTTAGACTATTTCTAGTAGTTGCCATTATTTCTGTAGTTGTTGGCTTTAAACTATTTTATGGAATCTTCTTATACTTGGCATATCCCAGTGGCATCCTGATTGACAATTGACCTCTGATAGTTGACCCTGGTTGAGTACTAGACCCCTTTTACAAGATATCACTTCATGCTTATACCTCCCAAATACAGTTGAAAAGAGGCACCAGAAAGGGCAGCCCCCTCCCCCTTTACCATTCACCTTGAGTGCTGAATGATTTAGAGCCCAACTTAGGTAGTACGAAGAGGTGACAGGTCTAAGGTTCAGGAAGGAGGTGCACAAGGTCATGCGGTTTGCTGATGACATCCTATTACCCTTGCCAAAACCTGAGTCGGCCATCTCGGGGCTACAGTTCCACTTAGACACCTTTCAACAAGTGTCATGATTTATGATCAGTGCAAACAAATTGTAAATAAGAAATCTGACCCTCCCACAATAGGAGCTGGCCACCCTCCAAGAATACGTTTGTTTAGGTGGGCAATGAAATATACTACATCTCTGGAAGTTAAATTACTGCCAAAATATTATAAGTTCAATTTCTTACCCCTATTAGCAGTGATCCGAGGAGATGTACAGAGGTCGGAAGATCATCTTGTATCGTGGATGTATTAATGCAATTAAAAAAAACATTTTACTGAGTCCCCTATATATGTTTTAAGCCCTACCCATAATTCAACCAGAATATTTCTTTCACACCTTAAAAAGCTTATTCTTGAAATATGCTTGAAAATTGGGGAAGCCACGGGTAGCTTATAAGATTGCATGTAGATCAAAACAGAAGTCTGGCCCTCCCACACGTTTGTAATTAATAGATGGCATCCCAGCTTCGACTCCTGGAAGACTGGAGCTAGAGGGAGTCTGAGAAAACCTGGGCTCCATATGGGCAGGGCTGTGGTGGACCCATCCCTGTGGGATTTGGTATGGAAGCCCAGAGTCAATTTTCCACCAAATGTCAGCTTAAGTACCCCAGCGAACACTACCCTAACGGTATGGGACGAATCCAACAAGAAATTTGTTTTTAATTCCATTTAATCTTACGTCAGCCTTCACATCTGCACTAATTCCGGGACCTTTTGAAACTTAGCAAAGGGTAGACTGGGTGAGGGACATGTATGATATGGAAACCATTAAATATTTTAATGACTGTAACCGAGAATTCAAAGTGCAATTACGACACTGGGGAACAAATTTAACTGTCAGAGATGCTGGCCTAAAAGATTTGACCCATGTAGAGCAAATCGTTAAACTGAAAATCGGCAGGAGTCATTGCCACGCTTAATGAGACGCTATCAAATGCCACGCTTATGTTGATAAATGGAACACTCTTGTTGAACATACACTCACAGAGCAACAATGGACACATCTGGAGAGATTTGAATAAGAATTTCCATAGTGTTCTGGGCAAACAGGCCCACTGGATAAGACTTGTACATGTATCCAGCTAAGCTACATTAATACTACAAATAGTCCACTAAGCTGGAGGGAATGTGGACGGGTGGGCAATCTCCCCCACATATGGTGGTCATGTTCCATGATACAGCCCTATTGGAAAGGAGTACTAACCGGAATGCACACTTTTCTGGGATACTCTTGCCTAGAGGGTTTTTCTTATGTGCTGCCTGGGACAATTACACAAGACCTACAGTGCTGAGTAGTCGAGAGGTGACTATTGAATTGCGTGGAACTGTTTGGGAGCCATGAAGACTGCCATTACGGCTTTCTGGAAAAAAAAGTATCCCCTGGTATTACCCAATGGCACTCTTGCTTTTGGAACCTCTTGGCGATGGAAATATTGACATGTAACATGATAGAAGATAACAAAGACTATGTAACCCCTTGGGAACTCCCAGTTAACTATCTCATAAAGGATCTCCTTCGAGGACATTCCTGCCATGTCTTAAAGCAGGAAACTTATTCCAAGCACTCTAATATTAAAAGAGATAAGTTTGGAAATAAAAACAGAACAGTAATGAACATTTTATGGGTATAGTGGCCTACCTGCAACACCAATTTATTTTGATGACCTAGGCACCCTGATGTGGACACTACTATTCGTTGTGAGATATCAGGCCCTACAGCAGGGCTTAGGGGGAAAGGGAGGATGTTGTGAATGTTTTCATTTTTTTCTGATTGCTTATACTTTGGAGTTGTTAAACATTGAAGAGCTGTAACAGAATTAATTTATGTGTTGTAAACCATATACAGCTGGATTATTGATTCAACATTTGTCTGTATCATATATGTCATTTTCAATTTAGTGAAAATTGTTTGGTTTAGCCTGTAATAGCTAAACCCTTCTGGGTCTTCCTAAACCTGCCTTGGCCAAGGTACAGGTAGTGCAGAATGCTGTTGCACATAGACTGCTTAACCAATCTCACTGCTCCTCAGTGTTGGCCACTTTGTGCTTTCAGCATAAGTGGTCTATTTCTCGGAGGCTACATTAAAGGTTTTATGTGTTGTCCATTAGACCTTTTACACTGATGGTCCATCTTTGCTCACAACTATGTTCCATATGGCATTCTTTGTTCCATCAAAGGCTTTCTTAGGATGCTCAGAGTCAGGACTGACTTTAGCACTGGTGGCGCCTGGTGCAACCATCTTTGTTGGCGTCTTCCTCCCACCTATTGACCTCCTTCTCCACTGATTCCCTCACTACCACCTTCCAACCCTCATCTCTCCATAGCCCCTATCTTGCATGTATTTAATTTGTTTTGTAGTGTTACTCATCCCATTATAGGTCAGCATACTTTATATCACACACATATGAGCATATTATGCAGATGTAATGACTCCTAAGTGTGATAATCAATGTATAAGAAATGTTCCATAAGATAATGAGAACTATGAGGTGTAGGAGTCATATGTCATCAATTGTGGTAGGCATTATATGTTACAAAAGCTTGCTCTGCAGAAAGACAAACTTGTGATCGAAACTTAACACAGTGGTTCAGGTTGTCCTAATTAAGAATTTATTGCTATGCAAAGGAATCAATTTTAGCAACCTTAGAATATCAAAAGATTGGGAAAACACAGTAAGGTTCTAAACCCATGTCTTACAGTTTGCATGCTGTATTTGATTCTGGTTCATATGTCACTGTGCTATATTGGGACTTAACGTGACATTTTTTATTATCCCCGGACATTTGCTGGGTACACAGAGAACTTTGCAGCAGGTGCCTTTAATCCATAACAAGTTTCAAAGTACAGTGCTCCCACAAGTCTGGTGCAGTTGCACAGGTTGCACAGCCCTAAAGCCGTCAGTGCCCTGTGTTAAGACAGAACACACTGGTGGATACTGTCTGTCCTATCTGACACCACTGCTCTGGAAGGACATTCTTCTTTCCATCCGAAGCATCCAACACCATGTATCTTGGAGGAAACAGTTGAAGATGTTTCTGTTCAAATCCTCCTTGGTGTCCATGATATGCCATTGTGCCCAGTCTCTCAAATGCCAGCACCGAGATACTGCTACTGGTGTGCTTTGTATGCCACATTTTACACAATGTGATGAGGCACTGCTTGGGGGAGATTGAAGATTCTGCAGCCTAGTGGGAATAATTTTCTACAGCACGTCACTAATGCCCTCTTCAGTAACTGAAGCCTTTGGCACATTATATAGGTGTCTTTTTTACCATAAAAAGAGGTGTTGACACTGGCGAAATTAGCTTACCCTCCTTACTATTATGTAAAGTGAAAAAGTGCAACCAACACTCTTTTATAATCAAGAAATACAGAGAGATCTAGTTTTCTCGTCTTATCCAAGCACTTCATTCAGACACTGTTTTCTTGGTACCATGTTACAGGTAGTTCTGCATGTAGTTATACGGGGAGTCTTGTGTGTATACCCGGAAAACCAAAACTGCAACTACCAGAAGGTAAAGAAAATAAACAGAAGTTGGTGGATTACTCACAGCTAGAACATGCCTCAGAGGGAGGTGCCTAAACACAATCCGCTTTTACCTCACTGGTCCAGGATAGTTGCACTATTTTCCATCTGTAGGGTTTGCCCTGTAGAAGGTAAACAGATTTAGAGGAGGGACACTTCCTTACATCTGTAAGGCCGCTAGCAGGAGCAAGGTACGGACTAACCTCCAATCAGTGTGTAGGGAAGCAGTGCAACTGTCAGCCACCAACAGAAGAGCACGCCTGCCTCCCAAGAGCAGGATGGGAGATACAGGGGTCTTGCAGCTTCAGTCGGATTCGACAGCCAGTAGAAGTCAGTGTAGGTCTCAAAACCTGGATACCCTGTCAGGTGGTTAGCTGCCTTTACAAATTCTGATTGATTGATAGCTAAATGGCAGCTGAGAAGGGGGGCACTGCTTGCCTTCCACCAGACCACTGGAAGAGTCAAGTCAAAATGACACTTGGAAAAGCCTGGCTGCCTCTCACATGCAAGTAAAAATGGAGCAGTGACAGTTACGCGAAATTGCCCGATCCTAATAGCCTTTCACATGCACATGCCTCTCACAGAGGGGCGTGGCTGCCGTTGGAGCAGTGGCACCCTGACCCATACTGACCCATACATTGGATTTACTCTGGCCATGGGGGATTGACGAGACGTCCCTCGTGGCGTATTATCCAGAGCTCAGAACATGAGTATTCCCGCTACGCTTTCTCCAGAAGATGGCATGGTGCTCTTGTGTCAGAGTGCGGCGCCACTGTGGGTCAGTGGGCGGCGTAGGCCTCGGGAGTCGCGGGTCTGTGTTGGCCTGCTGGCTGCTGCAGCAAGTGTGACAGTCGCCGCTCTTTGTTTTTCTGCTGGCGCGATCCTCGGAGACACAGTATCGGATTGAAAGAGCAGCGTGTCCCTTGGAATTCAATGCCTCCTCAGACAGCTGAGGGCTGGCGCGTGACTCCGAGCAGCTGGGGCCAGAAAAATCCAACCCGGAAAATCAAGCAACGAAGTATGTGGGGGAGGGATGATTACCTGGATCATCTGAGGGTTTAGAGGCAGTTTTAATGTTAATGAGATTACTTCGGGAACATAATGCAATTATTGCACCCGTCCCTTGCTCGACTCATGTTACATCCCACATGCATCTCTTTCTACACAGGTGTTGTAGGCCAGGGCAATAGCGAAGTTTATGACTCGCGGTCTCATAAAAACTGCCGTCCTGGGTTTTGGCGGATTCCCTGATTTACGTCATCTTGCACACACCGGGTCCCATTATTTGCTTTACTACGCACATAGCAAATAATGATTGTTCGTAGCCCTGGATTAGAAGGCTAGTGTGTTTTTTCCAAGTTTAGACCCCGGAGGTGCCCTGAAGTCTCAGTCGAGTCAATGGAACGCATCTATTAATGTTGCAAATCCCTTTATTTTAGCCCATTTTCTGTTTCTATCCCCCCATTTTTGTTCCAATAGTTTCAAATTTTGCATGTTGCGTGTTGCTGTTTTCCTAGCTCTTTTTCTCTAGCTTTGCTTTATTTATAGTTACCATCGCTGAATTAGTGTCCTGGTTTTTTATGTTCCCTAACTTGTATTCATTTCTCATTCTTGTCTTCCCCGTTCCTCCATATCTCTCCTTCCCTGCTCGTGTTTTGTTTTATTCTTTATTGCTCCCTTTCTTTCTCCTTGTCTTTTTTTTCTCGGACCTCTCTTTTTCAGTCTCTCGCCTGCTTCTTTCGCTCTCGCCTTGTAACTCTCAGGAGCTTCTGAGCGCAGCTGCCTACACCCCGATCCATAACTGGAAACCCGAGGAGCAGATAAAAAGATGCGCAGGAGCCAGACGTATTCAGGCGCAGGCCAAATGGTATGTCCCTCCCGGTAACTGAGATGGAACAATCTTACAAAGCACGTGTTTAGTGTCTTGCGCCCTTGGACTAATGGTAACTTGAAATGACACCAAGGAATCCGATGAAAATCAGTGTTGTGAAATTTACACGAATTTATTACCATGTTTTAATTTTTTAACCAACAGAGATACAATAGTTTACCGCTATTTTTACTTTTGTTAAACAGTTTTGGAAAACGATGACTATGTGCTTATAAGCATCAGAGAGAGGATCAGTTTGAGTGAATACTATTATTTCGTGTATAAAAAGCTAATAGCCTGCATATCTTATTTACTCATATTCTGACGAATTAAATTCATCAATATGATTTTCGTAATAGAAAATCACTATTCCATAACACGTATTCTTCAATATTCTTACATTTATTACGCTGCCACGGCCAGGTTGCTTCTTAGGGCTTAAACAAGACTGGAGTATTATTATTCACTTCAGTTGTATTTACTTTACTAATGTCGGGAGGATAAGAGGTTGAACCAGTCTTGCCAGGATGCAGATCTTCGATGTTCATGTTTCTTCTCCTTTCTGCAGGAGGTGGGGGACCCCCCTGAGCTGTCTAACTGAGATGTGTAGAATGCTCGAGGCGCACGTGTGGGGAGAGCGCGACCTCGGAGTCGTACGGTGTGGTCCTGGCAGGGCCCGTCAGTATTTACCATTTCAAGTTGCTCATCTGAGCGCTTGATTCTAACGATAGTAATGTGCTTCTGGGGTAAGGTGCGGCGGTGTACTGAAGAAATGTCACAATACTTGCCGGAAAGATTGAGGTTCAACTGGAATAGGTGTGGTGCCACAGAGATCTGTTTTTCTTTTTTATATCTCATCTGTCCACCCTTCCACTACACACGGAGACCAACAACTAGAAAGCACAAGTGCTCACACACCTGCTAACATCTGTCTAGCTCATTCTCTGCCAGTGAAGCAATATCTTTGCTAGGAGAGCCCTCTGTCTTTGTACCTTAGATAACCTAGGAGCTCCATATGTGAAATTCTACAATTCCGAAACAAAAAAGGGCCTTGGCTGCCTTTATAGTAGCAATTGTAAAGGGATCTCATCACCTCTGCCTTTATCGCTGTCTGTTGGGATTCAAATGTCCCCTGCATGGTAAACGGGTGTGCACCCCTACAGTGAGTGCCCGACTGCATGTAAAACTGATAGCCTGCCTTTTTGTTTGACTCTGACATCACGATAATCTGGCGTGTGTGTAGAAGCTTAGGCATGTCTTTGTTAATGCAAGTCCCAGAACCCTTTCTGTGACCGAGACGGGTGCACCAAGTGGCCCCTCATAGTGGCCATTGGAATACTATCCATGCCTGGAGAGCATCACATGAAGTAGCGGTTGCAGCAAACTGAGTTTTGTGAAACAGAAATATGACCACACCAGACCATTTTTCTGGGTCTAGGAGAGGTGAGCTACTGACTCCTCTTGTTTAAAGTTCCACATTGGCGTTTCTGATGGTGTTGAGTGCATGTATATGCAGTGAGTGTGTAGCACGTCTATGGTATTAAGAGTGTGTTGTGAGAGTTTGAATATTTGGGCCAGTAGGATCCCGACTAAATGTCACTGGTTTAGCATTGCACAAGAATTTAGATTTACATAAGTTCCCCAAACAGTGGAAGTGTATTGCATGCATTTCTGCAGCTCAAGGGTGAAGATCCAGACACCAAAGTGAGGAGGATGGAGACAAGGCAACCTTTGGAAATTAATTGAAAATCTTCTTCGCAAATGACAGATGATTAGGTTCTTCTGAACACTGCCATTCGGTAGATGGTAGGGATTGAAGCGCAGTTTCTGTTTTTCAAGGTGAGAACATTTCTAGGCAGGGCCTGCCTTTTTGTCTGTCTCTGATTGCTGCTGTAGGAAGGCTGCTGACAGCTAGGCACAGAGATCTCACACTCCATTGGGACACTGTTTTGGTCACCCCCACTTGGAGCTAGCTCCATTGAGATTGCTGTGAGGGTAATCACCTTGCACAAAGGCTGTATCTTAGAAACAGCCAGAAAATGACATATCAAAGAGAGCAACCATAACCAGTTCTGAAGCCTTAGACACTGGCTCCACCTCTGCTGTATTGCAAAATGTTTAAAAGCGGGATCCAAGCCACCCCACTTTGTCCCACCTCTAAGTTCTTTGTAACCAATGACTTAAGTGCTCTGCAGAAGGACTACTATGTGACCAACGCTGGAGACTGCATGTCAGTCAATCTCCCAGAGGTGAGGGCCAATCTCCTGAAGTCTCTACTGTTGGAGCTGATGGCCTGCATAGTGCATAGAAGAATGCCTGCTTGCTGAGACAAGAAGAGAGGAAGAGAGTGCCTGGTTCTATAAGAGGAGACACTGTCAAGGATGAGAAGCACAGCATGTTCGTGGTGTGAGGGACACCCAGAGAAAGCTGACTGCTCTTAACAACCAGGATTGTGAGTGGGTGCTTGGTCTCTCTAAGCTGTTCACATGTGAACTGCATTAAGCCTTTGCAAGTACAAGCACCACTTTGTCATCTGACAGTTTACTGTGAGTCCGAGAACTGTTGCTGCTGACATCAGAAAACTGGAGTTGTGTCACTGCTGACACAGGCTATCGATCGGCCTGGAAGTCTGCAATAGCTGAAGACAATTCACTGCCAAGAAATTGGCCTGGAGGCCACAATTGTCATAACTGGGCAGCCATCTGCACTCAACACAGATTTCCACAATTTCCTAAGACATTGTGTGCTGCACAGGCCCTACTGCACTGACTCGGTTCAGCGGTTGCAAATAGAGGGTACAGCTGAATTCCCCACCTCAGCAGCAACTTTCCTTTAAGATGTGAGAAACTGCGGCTGCAACAAGGGGGGTTGCAAGAGCTGAAACAACCATGGCACAGGTAAAGTCAGGCTCAGCCTGCAGATAGAACAATAGACTAAAACCACTCATAGGAATCGAGGGCGAGGACTTAAAACTTTTTGCCTACGTGAATGCCTGGCCTGAGAACTGTTGAACTGAGTTGCACATCTAACTGGTGGGGTAAACAAATGATCTTCAGCTGTGCCTACTGCCTGTACCTGCATCATCTTGTGGACAGTAGACCATAGAGATCTAGAACGAATTACTGAAAATGGCTGTAGTACCTTACTGACGATAGTAACTTAGATTACATTCATGTAATTTTTAACTGAAGTGTGTAGTATTTCATTTTGATGTGCAATTAAATTACTTTAGTTTATAAGAAGATGAGCAGTTGGGTAGGCAACACATTATTGTGTCTGTTTATTTACTGAATTCTGAGCTCTTGTCCCCCACACTACCTCCCTGAGAAGCCTTTCACTGCTCTGTCTTACTACCCTGAGAGTAAAGTGCAAAAAGGGTTGTTATTGGCCCAGTTTGCAGAGCCATAGTAGGACAGACCCCAGAACATCAGTAGAAAATGGATATAAACAACAAAGACATCAACAATTGTGGCTGTGTATGAGTGATGGGCACTTCCAAAATATCTGCTACCTTCAATGATCTAAGTTCATGATGCAGAAGTCTTATTTGAAAAGAAGAGTGCTCCAGTGGTAAGACACCCAGCCACAGGGTGTAAGGGTTGTTTCCTACGAAAGGTCACAGTCCATGTACAGAATTAAGAAAACCACGGCACATCTCAGGATCATAATGAAAGTCCTTTATTCCTTAGTGCTGTGTCAGGAAAGTTGGTGCCCTGATCCAATGGAATACACTAGGCAACTGGTTTAAAAGCCAATGCAATTTTCATGGTTGAGAGAAAACAGCAGACACGTGTTTCGTCACCCTTGACTTTTTCAAGGCTTTAACAATATAGAGGTAAAGTATGTATTGGAAAACCCCAATTTTCAAAGATGTGGAACAGATGTACAAAGTGTAGCATGGATCATATGGGAGTCCAGAGACCATAGTAAGCCTGCTACCGGCCTCCCATCCAGCATGTCCGTGAGTGGCGTCGCATCAAAGGCCACTGATGTGCCGTGGTTTTCTTCATCAGTAGAAAATGGCCTCAACCCCCTTGGTTGGGGCCCAGAAGCCTCTGCCTGCTCTCTGTTTTCTCCTCCCACCCCACCCCCTCCAAACTGACACCACCAAAACATATCCTGATGAAGTCTGTAGGTGTAGGCCATTGTAACTACTCCCGTAGCAAGTCTTGGAACTCAGAAGACTGTCACAGAGCCTGCCTCTGAATTACATGTACACTATTTAAAGCAACCTGAGCAATAGCATGATCTGGTGTTTTTAGATCACATAGGTGGCAAGAAGGTAGAGGAAGCAAAGATCTAAACAATACATTTTCTTTTCTAAAGACACTGCTAATAGTTTGGACTTTTTTATGATACCCTGGTGAACTCAAGTTCTTCAAGACTGAACACAGGTTATATACAGTAACACGTGTACTGTGCAATGATGGGTTCATACCACAGTTCACAGAAAGCAAGTTCGAACCTGGCATTACCCGTGCATCCGTTTGATCTATACATAAAAAGGAGACACTCCTTTTTTAAGGAAACAATGATAGACTGTTGTATGGTGACCAGATTTTTCAAAAGAAAAAACCGAGACAGGTTAGACATAAAAGTAGGACGAAAGCGTTTAGTCTCACTTTTATATCTGGCCCGTCCTGTAAAAGAGTGTGTGTGTGTGTGCCTGTGCGCACACGAGAGAGCAGGCAGCAGAAGCATTTAAGACTGTAGAGGTGCATGTGAAAGGAGGGCATAGCTTTTACTTCTAGTTGGCAGGTTGACCTGACCTTTGTCCCAAAATGTCCTCTCAAAAACTGGGACATTCATTTCAAATTAACAAAAGCATTGGCAGGTTGACCTGACCTTTGTCACAAAAACTGGGACATTTATTTCAAATTAACAAAAGCATTGGCAGGTTGACCTGACCTTTGCCCCAAAAACCGGGACATTTATGTAAAATGATCAAAAACGTTGGGACACCGGGACAGTCCTCTGAAAACTGTGACTGTCCAGGGAAATCCGGGATGTCTGGTCACCCTAGACTTATGGGACCTCGCCCGCTCTAGGCAAATATGGAAGTGTTGGTGGGTACTGTCACCAGAAACCAGGAATGAGAGAAGGGCTCAGAAACCATTGAACCACTAGTGCTTCCCTAGCCACGGCTCAGCCAATGGCGAGGCTTAGCTCTATATCCGGCAAAGAATGTAGAAGACTGATAGGTATCAAGGGGAGATTGCTTACTAGGACACCCAGGGCAACGAGTCTCTTGTCTTTCATCACCGTCTACCTGCCTTTGTAGTATTTTTGGCTGCAGTCAGAGGTGGCTGATCTCCCTGGGCATTAGGCAGCGAGACACGTACAGCTATTACTATGAAGTAATGATGCTGGAAAGAGGATTAACGGGGCAACATATTTGTTGAAGGAGATTAGCAGCACCTTCAAAGCTGATTGAAATTATATTTACAGAAATATAGGCTTACATTTCACTTCACAAACCTCTACGTCACCGAGTGCTCAAATGAAAGGTGGCACGGAGTGTGTGAGGCACTTTTCCAGTCAAGTGGGATTTTCTACACATTTAATGATTACGATTTTTTTTAAGCTACATGTCTTTGTTAAAGAACTAGCCCAGTCACAGACTTGTGACCCGTAACCCTACTAACCCCGGCTTTGTCACTTGTCCAAATTGTGTGATCCTCTGTTATTCACTTAATGCTCTTGTGCCTTAGATCCTTTGTATCCTGTTAGCTGCTGGGCCTTTTCCCCCCCAGTGCTGAGCCCTTTTTTGGCTATTTGGGGTAGTTCGCGCTTAGGGCTTCATAACTTTTTGTCCACATAAGCTAACCACGCCAAATTTGCGTCCTTTTTTTCCAACATCCTAGGGATTCTAATGGTACCCAGAGTTTGTGGTTTCCCCTGGAGGAGACCAAGAAAATAGCCAAAATACAGTGAAAATTTCGTTTTTTCCAAAAAAATGGGAAAAAAGGGCAGCCGAAGAAGGCTTGTGGTTTTTTCCCTGAAAATGCCATCAACAAAGGGTTTCTGGTGCTGAAATCACTATCTTCCCACCTTTCAGGAACGGGCAGACTTGAATCGGAAAACCACATTTTCCAACACAAATTTGGCATTTTACTGGGACATACCCCATTTTTACTATTTTTGGTGCTTTCAACCTCCTTCCAGTTAGTGACAGGAATGGGTGTGAAACCAATGCTGGATCCCGGAAAGCTAAACATTTCTGAAAACTAGACAAAATTCTGAATTCAGCAAGGGATCATTTGTGTAGATCCTACAAGGTTTTCCTACAGAAAATAACAGCTGAAATAAAAAAATATTGAAATTGAGCTGAAAACAACAGCCATTTTTCTTTATGTTTTACTCTGTAACTTTTTCCTGCGATGTCAGATTTCTGAAAGCAATATACCGTTTTGTCTGCTGGACTCTTCTGGTTGCGGGGATATAAAGGGCTTATAGGTTCATCAAGAACCCTAGGTACCCAGAGCCAATAAATGAGGTGCACCCTGCAGTTGGTTTTCATTCTATACTGGGTATACAGCAATTCATTTGCTGAAATATCAAGAGTGAAAAAGAGGTATCAAGAAAACCTTTGCATTTCCAAAATGGGATCAAGATAAGGTTTTGAGGAGCAGTGGTTATTTGCACATCTCTGAATTCCGAGGTGCCCATACTAGCATGTGAATTGCAGGGCATTTCTCAAATAGACGTCTTTTTTACACACTCTCTTATATTTGGAAGGAAAAAATGTAGAGAAAGATAAGGGGCAATAACACTTGTTTTGCTATTCTATGTTCCCCCAAGTCTCCCGATAAAAATGATACCTCACTTGTGTGGGTAGGCCTAGCGCCCGCGACAGGAAATGCCCCAAAACACAACGTGGACACATCCCATTTTTTGACAAAATACAGAGCTGTTTTTTGCAAAGTGCCTACCTGTAGATTATGGCCTCTAGCTCAGCCGGCACATAGGGAAACCTACCAAACCTGTACATTTTTGAAAACTAGAGACCTAGGGGAATCCAAGATGGGGTGACTCGCGGGGCTCTGACCAGGTTCTGTTACCCAGAATCCTTTGCAAACCTCAAAAAGTGGCTAAAAAAACAAGTTTTCCTCACATTTCGATGACAGAAAGTTCTGGAATCTGAGAGGAGCCTCAAATTTCCTTCCACCCAGCGTCCCCCCAAGTCTCCCGATAAAAATGATACCTCACTTGTGTGGGTAGGCCTAGCGCCCGTGACAGGAAATGCCCCAAAACACAACGTGGACACATCACAGAAAACAGAGCTGTTTTTTGCAAAGTGCCTACATGTAGATTTTGGCCTCTAGCTCAGCCGGCACCTAGGGAAACCTACCAAACCTGTACATTTTTGAAAACTAGAGACCTAGGGGAATCCAAGATGGGGTGACTCGCGGGGCTCTGACCAGGTTCTGTTACCCAGAATCCTTTGCAAACCTCAAAAAGTGGCTAAAAAAACAAGTTTTCCTCACATTTCGATGACAGAAAGTTCTGGAATCTGAGAGGAGCCTCAAATTTCCTTCCACCCAGCGTCCCCCCAAGTCTCCCGATAAAAATGATACCTCACTTGTGTGGGTAGGCCTAGCGCCCGCAACAGGAATTGCCCCAAAACACAACGTGGACACATCACAGAAAACAGAGCTGTTTTTTGCAAAGTGCCTACCTGTAGATTTTGGCCTCTAGCTCAGCCGGCACCTAGGGAAACCTACCAAACCTGTACATTTCTGAAAACTAGAGACCTAGGGGAATCCAAGATGGGGTGACTCGCGGGGCTCTGACCAGGTTCTGTTACCCAGAATCCTTTGCAAACCTCAAAAAGTGGCTAAAAAACCAAGTTTTCCTCACATTTCGGTGACAGAAAGTTCTGGAATCTGAGAGGAGCCTCATATTTCCTTCCACCCAGCGTCCCCCCAAGTCTCCCGATAAAAATGATACCTCACTTGTGTGGGTAGGCCTAGCGCCCGCGACAGGAAATGCCCCAAAACACAACGTGGACACATCACAGAAAACAGAGCTGTTTTTTGCAAAGTGCCTACCTGTAGATTATGGCCTCTAGCTCAGCCGGCACCTAGGGAAACCTACCAAACCTGTACATTTTTGAAAACTAGAGACCTAGGGGAATCCAAGATGGGGTGACTCGCGGGGCTCTGACCAGGTTCTGTTACCCAGAATCCTTTGCAAACCTCAAAAAGTGGCTAAAAAAACAAGTTTTCCTCACATTTCGATGACAGAAAGTTCTGGAATCTGAGAGGAGCCTCAAATTTCCTTCCACCCAGCGTCCCCCCAAGTCTCCCGATAAAAATGATACCTCACTTGTGTGGGTAGGCCTAGCGCCCGCGACAGGAAATGCCCCAAAACACAACGTGGACACATCACAGAAAACAGAGCTGTTTTTTGCAAAGTGCCTACCTGTAGATTTTGGCCTCTAGCTCAGCCGGCACCTAGGGAAACCTACCAAACCTGTACATTTTTGAAAACTAGAGACCTAGGGGAATCCAAGATGGGGTGACTCGCGGGGCTCTGACCAGGTTCTGTTACCCAGAATCCTTTGCAAACCTCAAAAAGTGGCTAAAAAAACAAGTTTTCCTCACATTTCGATGACAGAAAGTTCTGGAATCTGAGAGGAGCCTCAAATTTCCTTCCACCCAGCGTCCCCCCAAGTCTCCCGATAAAAATGATACCTCACTTGTGTGGGTAGGCCTAGCGCCCGTGACAGGAAATGCCCCAAAACACAACGTGGACACATCACAGAAAACAGAGCTGTTTTTTGCAAAGTGCCTACCTGTAGATTTTGGCCTCTAGCTCAGCCGGCACCTAGGGAAACCTACCAAACCTGTACATTTTTGAAAACTAGAGACCTAGGGGAATCCAAGATGGGGTGACTCGCGGGGCTCTGACCAGGTTCTGTTACCCAGAATCCTTTGCAAACCTCAAAAAGTGGCTAAAAAAACAAGTTTTCCTCACATTTCGATGACAGAAAGTTCTGGAATCTGAGAGGAGCCTCAAATTTCCTTCCACCCAGCGTCCCCCCAAGTCTCCCGATAAAAATGATACCTCACTTGTGTGGGTAGGCCTAGCGCCCGCGACAGGAAATGCCCCAAAACACAACGTGGACACATCACAGAAAACAGAGCTGTTTTTTGCAAAGTGCCTACCTGTAGATTTTGGCCTCTAGCTCAGCCGGCACCTAGGGAAACCTACCAAACCTGTACATTTTTGAAAACTAGAGACCTAGGGGAATCCAAGATGGGGTGACTCGCGGGGCTCTGACCAGGTTCTGTTACCCAGAATCCTTTGCAAACCTCAAAAAGTGGCTAAAAAAACAAGTTTTCCTCACATTTCGATGACAGAAAGTTCTGGAATCTGAGAGGAGCCTCAAATTTCCTTCCACCCAGCGTCCCCCCAAGTCTCCCGATAAAAATGATACCTCACTTGTGTGGGTAGGCCTAGCGCCCGCGACAGGAAATGCCCCAAAACACAACGTGGACACATCACAGAAAACAGAGCTGTTTTTTGCAAAGTGCCTACCTGTAGATTTTGGCCTCTAGCTCAGCCGGCACCTAGGGAAACCTACCAAACCTGTACATTTTTGAAAACTAGAGACCTAGGGGAATCCAAGATGGGGTGACTCGCGGGGCTCTGACCAGGTTCTGTTACCCAGAATCCTTTGCAAACCTCAAAAAGTGGCTAAAAAAACAAGTTTTCCTCACATTTCGATGACAGAAAGTTCTGGAATCTGAGAGGAGCCTCAAATTTCCTTCCACCCAGCGTCCCCCCAAGTCTCCCGATAAAAATGATACCTCACTTGTGTGGGTAGGCCTAGCGCCCGCGACAGGAAATGCCCCAAAACACAACGTGGACACATCACAGAAAACAGAGCTGTTTTTTGCAAAGTGCCTACCTGTAGATTTTGGCCTCTAGCTCAGCCGGCACCTAGGGAAACCTACCAAACCTGTACATTTTTGAAAACTAGAGACCTAGGGGAATCCAAGATGGGGTGACTCGCGGGGCTCTGACCAGGTTCTGTTACCCAGAATCCTTTGCAAACCTCAAAAAGTGGCTAAAAAAACAAGTTTTCCTCACATTTCGATGACAGAAAGTTCTGGAATCTGAGAGGAGCCTCAAATTTCCTTCCACCCAGCGTCCCCCCAAGTCTCCCGATAAAAATGATACCTCACTTGTGTGGGTAGGCCTAGCGCCCGCGACAGGAAATGCCCCAAAACACAACGTGGACACATCACAGAAAACAGAGCTGTTTTTTGCAAAGTGCCTACCTGTAGATTTTGGCCTCTAGCTCAGCCGGCACCTAGGGAAACCTACCAAACCTGTACATTTTTGAAAACTAGAGACCTAGGGGAATCCAAGATGGGGTGACTCGCGGGGCTCTGACCAGGTTCTGTTACCCAGAATCCTTTGCAAACCTCAAAAAGTGGCTAAAAAAACAAGTTTTCCTCACATTTCGATGACAGAAAGTTCTGGAATCTGAGAGGAGCCTCAAATTTCCTTCCACCCAGCGTCCCCCCAAGTCTCCCGATAAAAACGATACCTCACTTGTGTGGGTAGGCCTAGCGCCCGCGACAGGAATGGATCACACAAGGGTCAATGGTAGTCCTTGCTTGAGGTCTACTGTTAACCCTGGAGTGATTCATTCCTGAAGCAGGCACTAGGCGCAGGCACACAAGCGGGGTTGTGTTTTTATCAGGACAAGTGGGGAAACACTGGGTGGTAGGAATTTTGAGGATACCTGCAGATCCCTGGACTTCTGCTCATTGGAATGCAAGGAAAATGTGTTTTTTAAGCACATAATGTAATTTCAAGGGGATTCTGGGTGAAGGAAAACTGGTGAAAGCCATGCAAGTCCTGCACCCTTGGTCTCCCCTGGTACTAGTTTGTTAAAGTTAACCCACCACTCACACTGGTTGGTTTTAGCACCTCCAGAAATTATGGTTTTAAAGCATGATTACTTATCAAAGTATCTGAATGTTGAAACCAAGCCTTCTGAAGGTGGGCCATAAAGCCGCGTCCAGGCACCAACCTCTTTATGGTCCATTCACACGCCATTCACGCACAACAAACAACCCTTTCATATCGCCAGCCACGGGCCAAATCCAATCAATCACTCCACTCACATTAACTTACCGCTGCCAGACAAGGGCCCATCACATTCACACGCCACAGAACGGATTAAGTTTGACTACATTTTACCACCTGTCAAGTAACTGCCTCCTTCTTCCTTAACATTACCAAATGCATGCGTAACAAACCTTTACTAATGACTCCTGTGACAGCCACCTGAGGCTCAGGAAGACATGTTTTTCATGCGCCTTTAGCGCACTCTCTGTGCTAAATCCAACTCCTTCCAGTTTGTGGATGCAAGTTGGGGGTGTCCGAGTATGCCGTACAAAGCGATTCCTCGAACTGAGTGAGCATATCTACCTTTGAAACTAAGGGAGACATGCTGGGGATTTCTCATGCTGTTACCTAAAGAGAAGGTCATAGGCTACCTGCCTCCTTCTTCCTTAACATTACCAAATGCATGCGTAACAAACCTTTACTAATGACTCCTGTGACAGCCACCTGAGGCTCAGGAAGACATGTTTTTCATGCGCCTTTAGCGCAATCTCTGTGCTAAATCCAACTCCTTCCAGTTTGTGGATGCAAGTTGGGGGTGTCCGAGTATGCCGTACAAAGCGATTCCTCGAACTGAGTGAGCATATCTACCTTTGAAACTAAGGGAGACATGCTGGGGATTTCTCATGATGTTCCCTAAAGAGAAGGTCATAGGCTATGGAAAAGGGTAGTGTTTGGTACATAGGGGAGTCCATGAGAACGTAGCATATGTCCCAGCCAACATTATGTGCAGTGATGTGACTATAATGCACTTATACAGCAAACTGAACATCTACTAAGTTCTGATGGAGGATGAACATGAAAAGCAGGTCAAACACTGACCTATACAAGTCATTCTCCTTTAGTGCTGGGATGGCACCAATGGGTTTGAATCCATAGGTGTAGATGATGTACATCTGTACTGTTAGAAATGGGGTCTTTGGTTGACAGTCTGGTTACCCCCTGTTCAAGCAAGGACCCTCACTCTAGTTAGGATAAAAGAGAATCACCCTCAGCTAACCCCTGCTTACCCCCTTGGTAGCTTGGCAGAGCAGTAGGCTTAACCTCAGAGTGCTAGGTGTAAAGTATTTGTACCAACACACACAGTAACTTAATGAAAACACTACAAAATGACACAACACCAGTTTAGAAAAATAGGAAATATTTATCTAGACAAAACAAGACCAAAACGACAAAAATCCAACATACACAAGTCAAGTTATGATTTTTTAAAGGTTTAAAATAAAAAGAGTCTTTAGGTAGTTGTAACACCACACTAGCGCTGCTAGCGTGAAAATGTACCTGGTTTGCGTCAAAAATAACCCCGCACGGGCGGTGTGCGTCGAAAGTAACCCTGCACGGCTGTGTGCGTCGAAAACAACTCGGCACGGCGGTGCGTGTTGAAAAAGCCAGCCACACGACGATCCGAAAGTCCCGCGGCGCAGGGTGCGATCTCTCAGCCTCCGTCAGCGATGCTGCGCGTCGTTTCTCCTGCTCCGGGCGTCGGTTTTTCGGTCGCGTTTCCTGCGGCGTCGTTTCTCAGCTGCGGAACCGGCGTCGCGTCGTTTTCTCAGCCGCGATCGGATTCGCGTCGATCTTTTCTCCGCACGGCGCTCGGTGCGTGTATTTTTGTCCTTAGGCTGCCAGCCTCTCCTTTCAGGGTCCCAGGGACTGGAAGGGCACCACAGAGCAGAGTAGGGGTCTCTCCAGAGACTCCAGGTGCTGGCAGGAAGAAGTCTTTGCTATCCCTGAGACTTCAACAACAGGAGGCAAGCTCTACATCAAGCCCTTGGAGATTTCTTCTTCAAGATGGAAGGCACACAAAGTCCAGTCTTTGCCCTCTTACTCTGGCAGAAGCAGCACTGCAGGAAAGCTCCACAAAGCACAGTCACAGGCAGGGCAGCACTTTTTCCTCAGCTATCAGCTCTTCTCCAGGCAGAGGTTCCTCTTGGTTCCAGAAGTGTTTCTAAAGTTTGTAAGTTTGGGTGCCCTTCTTATACCCATTTTAGTCTTTGAAGTCACCTTTCTTCAAAGGGGACTCACACCTTCTGGTGAAATCCTGCCTTGCCCAGGCAAGGCCTCAGACACACACCAGGGGGTTGGAGACAGCATTGTCAGAGGCAGGCACAGTCCTTTCAGATGAGAGTGACCACTCCACCCCTCCCTCCTAGCAGAGATGGCTAATCAGGAAATGCAGATTACACCCCAGCTCCCTTTGTGTCACTGTCTGGTGTGAGGTGAAAAACAACCCAACTGTCAAACTGACCCAGACAGGGAATCCACAAACAAGGCAGAGTCACAGAATGGTTTAAGCAAGAAAATGCTCACTTTCTAAAAGTGGCATTTCCAAACGCACAATCTTAAAATCAACTTTACTAAAAGATGTATTTTTAAATTGTGAGTTCAGGGATCCCAAACTCCACATGTCCATCTACTCTCTAGGGGAATCTACACTTTAATCATATTTAAAGGTAGCCCCCATTTTATCCTATGAGAGAGAGACAGACCTTGCAACAGTGAAAACGAAATTGGCAGTATTTCACTGTCAGGACATATAAACCACATTACTATATGTCCTACCTTATCCATACACTGCACCCTGCCCTTGGGGCTACCTAGGGCCTACCTTAGGGGTGCCTTACATGTAAGAAAAGGGAAGGTTTAGGCCTGGCAAGTGGGTACACTTGCCAAGTCGAATTTACAGTGTAAGAATACACACACAGACACTGCAGTGGCAGGTCTGAGACATGATTACAGAGCTACTTATGTGGGTGGCACAACCAGTGCTGCAGGCCCACTAGTAGCATTTGATTTACAGGCCCTGGCACCTCTAGTGCACCTTACTAGGGACTTACTAGTAAATCAAATATGCCAATCATGGATAAACCACTTACATACAATTTAAACAGGAGAGCATATGCACTTTAGCACTGGTTAGCAGTGGTAAAGTGCTCAGAGTTGAAAAGCCAACAGCAACATGTCAGAAAAAAATAGGAGGCAGGAGGCGAAAAAGACTGGGGATGACCCTGCATAAGCAAAAGTCCAACACGACCCCCTACCAGCCTAAAGCCAGGGGAGAACAATCAATACCTTGATGTACTTCCCTGATTGGGGCGATAGAACAGGGACCCAGGCCCACAACAGCAGGGGCATGTTCCAGTTCTACGCCTTCCTGACTCCAGTTGGATCCCTCTGTCCATACTCTCAGGGCCCACTAAGCTAACCCATGGGGAACCCTTCTCCACATCTACAGACACCATCTGTGCAACACCTAACTTTACTTTGCTCACAGATGTATTGCAATGGGCAGATAGTACCACCAGGGCCAACACAGTTGTGTTGCCCACTCCACCCCCGGGGTGTGACTCTCGTCCTCCCCCCCCCAGGGGCAACTCTGTCCACCAGGACAGCAAGCCACAGTGGCCCCAGACAACTGTCAGGGATGAGAGCCCGACCTCAGGCCTCTCTAACCACTGTGACTGTGGAGAGTGGGGGGTGGTAGCCCCAGGTGCCTGGCACCCTTTGACCACTCTCTCTTCCACCAGGTCAGGGATGACAACCTGACCCTGGTCCTCCCCTCTGGGGCTCTGTAACCTCCCTGCAGAAGCGGCACCCCCAGAGTCAAAAACTGTCAGGGTGCTTGTAGAAGCAGTCCTGCACAATTCTTCCACCAGTGCAGGGATGTTAACCTGCAACTGATCCTCCAACCTGGGGTCTGTACCTTCAGGTTGGACCAGGGCCAGGGGTGAGGCTTCCCTCCCCCTGCCCTCTCTTCTGGGGTCCTGAACCACCCAACTAGGAGTGGCCCCCCCAGAAGACAACATGGTAGGGGCACTGTTAGCAGTAGCCCCTTCCTCCAGGTCAGGGGGGACACCCTTAACCTGGCCTCCCAATCCAGGGTCTGTACCCACAGACTGGATCACTGCCTGGCAAACCAGGACTTCCTGGGGGGCATACCTACCCCCTACCAGGTCAGAGTTTACCCTCTGAACCTGGTCATCCAACCCAGGGTCACCACCCTGCGGTTGAACCACTGCCTGGCACACCAGGACTTCCAGGGGGGCACACTTACCCCCCTCAAGGGACACACTGTCCCGAAGGGCCACACAAGAGTCTGGCTGGCGCAGGTCTCCTGACCTCTGCCCATCTGACAGAGTCTGGATTCCCCCCAACCCAGAAATGGTCTCACCAAGGTCATTCAGGGGGGGCTCTGCTCTCAGAGCTGACCCCTGACCCTCCAGGTTCTCCACTGGGGTCCGCAACCCCCTCTCAACCCTCTGTCTGGACTTCTGCACCCCCTCACTAGGAGTGGTGCTGCCAGACACCAGAACTGGTGGGACGCTGGCTACAGCCGCCCCCCCAAGTTCTCCTGACACTGTGGGGTCTCCCTCAACAGATGGCCCTATGGTACAGGCTAGGCTCCCCTCCTGGTGTTCCCGCAGGGAACCCTCCAGGACCTGGGACCGGATCTCGGGCACCTTGGGCCTCAACCCATCCCCATTCCCTCTCCTCTGAGACTGGACTTGGGGTCCCTCACCCATCCCACCGCTGCCACCAATGTTAGAAATGGGGTCTTTGGTTGACAGTCTGGTTACCCCCTGTTCAAGCAAGGACCCTCACTCTAGTTAGGATAAAAGAGAATCACCCTCAGCTAACCCCTGCTTACCCCCTTGGTAGCTTGGCAGAGCAGTAGGCTTAACCTCAGAGTGCTAGGTGTAAAGTATTTGTACCAACACACACAGTAACTTAATGAAAACACTACAAAATGACACAACACCAGTTTAGAAAAATAGGAAATATTTATCTAGACAAAACAAGACCAAAACGACAAAAATCCAACATACACAAGTCAAGTTATGATTTTTTAAAGGTTTAAAATAAAAAGAGTCTTTAGGTAGTTGTAACACCACACTAGCGCTGCTAGCGTGAAAATGTACCTGGTTTGCGTCAAAAATAACCCCGCACGGGCGGTGTGCGTCGAAAGTAACCCTGCACGGCTGTGTGCGTCGAAAACAACTCGGCACGGCGGTGCGTGTTGAAAAAGCCAGCCACACGACGATCCGAAAGTCCCGCGGCGCAGGGTGCGATCTCTCAGCCTCCGTCAGCGATGCTGCGCGTCGTTTCTCCTGCTCCGGGCGTCGGTTTTTCGGTCGCGTTTCCTGCGGCGTCGTTTCTCAGCTGCGGAACCGGCGTCGCGTCGTTTTCTCAGCCGCGATCGGATTCGCGTCGATCTTTTCTCCGCACGGCGCTCGGTGCGTGTATTTTTGTCCTTAGGCTGCCAGCCTCTCCTTTCAGGGTCCCAGGGACTGGAAGGGCACCACAGAGCAGAGTAGGGGTCTCTCCAGAGACTCCAGGTGCTGGCAGGAAGAAGTCTTTGCTATCCCTGAGACTTCAACAACAGGAGGCAAGCTCTACATCAAGCCCTTGGAGATTTCTTCTTCAAGATGGAAGGCACACAAAGTCCAGTCTTTGCCCTCTTACTCTGGCAGAAGCAGCACTGCAGGAAAGCTCCACAAAGCACAGTCACAGGCAGGGCAGCACTTTTTCCTCAGCTATCAGCTCTTCTCCAGGCAGAGGTTCCTCTTGGTTCCAGAAGTGTTTCTAAGGTTTGTAAGTTTGGGTGCCCTTCTTATACCCATTTTAGTCTTTGAAGTCACCTTTCTTCAAAGGGGACTCACACCTTCTGGTGAAATCCTGCCTTGCCCAGGCAAGGCCTCAGACACACACCAGGGGGTTGGAGACAGCATTGTCAGAGGCAGGCACAGTCCTTTCAGATGAGAGTGACCACTCCACCCCTCCCTCCTAGCAGAGATGGCTAATCAGGAAATGCAGATTACACCCCAGCTCCCTTTGTGTCACTGTCTGGTGTGAGGTGAAAAACAACCCAACTGTCAAACTGACCCAGACAGGGAATCCACAAACAAGGCAGAGTCACAGAATGGTTTAAGCAAGAAAATGCTCACTTTCTAAAAGTGGCATTTCCAAACGCACAATCTTAAAATCAACTTTACTAAAAGATGTATTTTTAAATTGTGAGTTCAGGGATCCCAAACTCCACATGTCCATCTACTCTCTAGGGGAATCTACACTTTAATCATATTTAAAGGTAGCCCCCATTTTATCCTATGAGAGAGAGACAGACCTTGCAACAGTGAAAACGAAATTGGCAGTATTTCACTGTCAGGACATATAAACCACATTACTATATGTCCTACCTTATCCATACACTGCACCCTGCCCTTGGGGCTACCTAGGGCCTACCTTAGGGGTGCCTTACATGTAAGAAAAGGGAAGGTTTAGGCCTGGCAAGTGGGTACACTTGCCAAGTCGAATTTACAGTGTAAGAATACACACACAGACACTGCAGTGGCAGGTCTGAGACATGATTACAGAGCTACTTATGTGGGTGGCACAACCAGTGCTGCAGGCCCACTAGTAGCATTTGATTTACAGGCCCTGGCACCTCTAGTGCACCTTACTAGGGACTTACTAGTAAATCAAATATGCCAATCATGGATAAACCACTTACATACAATTTAAACAGGAGAGCATATGCACTTTAGCACTGGTTAGCAGTGGTAAAGTGCTCAGAGTTGAAAAGCCAACAGCAACATGTCAGAAAAAAATAGGAGGCAGGAGGCGAAAAAGACTGGGGATGACCCTGCATAAGCAAAAGTCCAACATGTACTACCTTTACTATCTGCCTTCTACCTGTGCAATAACCCTGTGAAGGCACTCCTACCATAAGCTTTCCTTACCCATCCATGTCTCTGTTCTCATCAGAGTCCTGGCTAATCCTGTATAATAGCCAAGTGAACCTATACTAGTTTGTGGAAGCAAGTTGGGGGCTTCCAAGTATGCCCTACAAAGTGATTTCTCGAACTGAGAGAGCATATCTACCGTTGAAAGTAAGGAAGACATGCAGGTGAAGAAAGGGTACTCCGTGGCAATGTGGCATATGTTCTGTCTACTAGTATATGCAGTAGGGGGAAGAAAATGCATGTTAATTGAACAGAACACCGACCACGCCAAAAGGAAGTCCATGATGAAGTAAAATTCTGTGGCTCCTTGCCTAACGAAGCAGTGGCCCATGGACGTTCGGTATCCATGCACTGCCACTGAAAGGATTACCCAACAGCAGCTCAACCTCAGTCGATTTCCCAGAACTTTGCTTTAGTATGATACAACGTAAAGCAAGTAGAGATACAGAGGCCTGGTTGTGATGGACACTGGGGACAGTAATACCGACTCTCCTGCCGCTTTCCATGCTTTGAGCACACTTTACAGCGACGACATGGGCGATCCTTTTTGGGTGTTTTAGGTATGCGATCAGCAAAGTGTCGCTCCTGCAGCCTTGCCACATCCTCCAGAACATATGAGGTGGAGGCTGCTGCTTCTTCAGTAACAGCAGTGAGGCTTTCAATTACAGACAACTGGAAGTCAAGGAAAGTCATGAGTCTTCCTGTTGTTGTCTGACGGTAAACAACATACGCATTATATGTTGCCATCTGAATCAGGTGGGTAAACAGTTTCTTGTACCAAGTGCGAGTTTTACGACACGCATTGTATGGTTGAAGAACCTGGTCGTTCTTGTCCACTCCACCCATGTACTTATTGTAATCAAGTATACAGATGGGCTTGTGGACTTCGGCCATCTGACCCCAAACCGTGATGGGAGAAGTGCTCTCATCATGAATTGTAGTGAGCACGTATACATCACGTCTATCTAGGAACTTGACTGCGAGCAGTTCGTTAGAACGCAATGCAGTACTCTGTGATTTCTGGAGCTTCTTGCAAACAAGCTCCCACGGGAATCCTTTGCGGTTACAACGAACTGTACCGCAGGCCACAGTGCCAGCTTTGTAGAGCTCACTGAACAGCTCTACTCCTGTATAGAAATTGTCCACATAAAGGTTATAACCTTTGTGAAGAAGTGGATGGACAAGTTCCCATACAATCTTACCTGTGACCCCTAACGTGGGAGGGCAACCTACAGGGTTTAGGGTAGAATCCTTCCCTGTATACACTCTCAGGCTGTACACATAGCCAGTAGAGCTCTCACACAGCATGTACAGCTTTATGCCATAGCGAGCTCTTTTGCTCGCAATGTACTGTCTGAAAAGCAGCCGTCCTTTGTACAGGATCAAGGACTCATCGACTGCTATATTCTTTCCAGGAGTATAGATCTCTGGAAACCTGGCAGACAAATGTTCCACGACAGGCCGAATTTTGAACAACCTGTCATGATCTGGATGGTCCCGGGGCAATGCAGCAGAATTGTCATTGAAATGCAGCATGCGCTGCAGTAGCAAAAAACGATCTCTGCTCATGTATGGTGCGAAGATGGGAGTTACCCAAACCGTGCGAGTCGTCCAGTAGGACTGCAAGGTGGGTTTCTGTACTAACCCCATTTTGAGGGTAAGGCCCAAAAATATCTTCAACTCCGCCAGCGAAGTGGGAGTCCACTGGCGTGCCCTAGAACGGGGCCCTAGAGTGCCTCCGCGCTCCCTCAGAAATTGGTCTGCACGCAAATTTGTTTGCTGCACAACTTTCTGAAGAAAGTCAACATCCAAAAACAGATAGATGTAGTCGACTGGCAAAAAGTTAGCTGTATCGACTTTACATCCAGCGTCACCAGTAAAAGGTGGAATTTGGGGCTGAACCAAACAGGGGGGCTGCCAAGAGAGCACTCGTTCTGTGCTTGCGGCAGCAAGCACGTGCTCTCTGGGTTCGGCTAACCCAATGTGGTCCCGCTGCCCAGAATGTGCTTGCGAAGGGACAGCACGGATGTCGTCATTGTCTCCTTCAGACTCACTGGAAGAGGTGTCGTCAGATGGGACTCCGCCGACTGAAAAATCACTCCCAGAATCTGCCCCATTGTCCTCTCCCTCAGATGCTGTCTCAGTGTCTGCTGTCTCAGTCTCTGAGCCTACATCAGAACTGTCCTCCATAACCCGAGCTAGGGCTTGATCAGCAGTCATCCAACGAGACGCCATCTCTGCAACTGGCTAAACTGTCCCTCTAAATTACTATCCTACGTAGAAGGCAGATAGTCACAAAATTGCTTGTTGGTATGTTTGTTGTGTACAACAGGAAATGTCGTCACCTTACCTTCGCTTCTTCTCCAATTCTGCAGATTCTCTGAAAACACTGAAAAAAACAAAAAAAGAATGTATTACTTCACCTTACCACACACCCTGTGCAACAGTCATTTTTGGTGCTCTGCCTCCCATTACCTCCTCTTCTAATTCCCTCAGTACTATCCAGCAAAACTGCCACTACAGAAAAGACATGCATGCATGCATATTGTGTGTATATATATATATATATATATATATATATAATAATATATATATATTTATATGTTTAGAAACAAAGTGGTTGAAGGGTTGCTGGGCGGCACACTTCACTGCCGGTGCCCAGTGACAGGGAAGACCAATCTAGAAATTATCTAATGCCGAAAAATTTCACCGCACTCCATGAAGTACAAATAAACGTGTATTTTATTGCAGTCAATAACCACCAACGTGTTTCAACTCACCAAGGAGTCTTGATCACGGTCCTCGTGGAGTGCGGTGAAATTGTTCACCATTATAAAACAACACACACAAGAATAACAAGCATTTACAATGCAATGGGTCTCGCATCTGCTCGAGTTAGAGCTATTAGCGTTATAAACTCCTAACCCAACTTTTCTTGCCACATAAATTGATAATTTAAAGTTAAACTCTTTCACATAAGAGAGACGATTCACAGCGCCATGGCCACCATGAGCATCATGTGAAGAGTTACACAAAAGGAAAAGAAGTTCGCTCGCAGTTAAACGTAACAGCAAAAGTGCAATTAGCCATGTACCAGGGGCCAAGGCGGTAGCCCCCAAGGAGGGACAAAGGTAAATCATTTTCCAATGCCATCAAAGGAGTGGTAGTGATGGGCGTGAGGTGGGCGTTGTTAGAAGCCCAGATACACACCAACAAGTCAGAAAAGCAGCACATGGACGCTGCAATGCTTGTCCTGAAAAAAAAATATATATCTATCTATATATATATCTATATATATATATATATCTATATAGATATATATATATATCTATATATCTAAATAGATATATATATCTATATAGATATATATATATGTGTATACATATATACACATATATATGAGACTCATGTCACAAATCTTTTTCTTTTTATACATGTGTGCTTGCCCTCGGCAAAGCACACATGTATAAAAAAAAAAATGGCCCCATTGATGGTCACCCTAAGGGCTGACCACCAACAATTTGTTTTTTTTTGTTTTTTTTTACCCTGGGGGGGCGATCGGCCTCCCCAGGCAAAACTACGTTTTTTTTTTTTCCCCTGGGGTCGGCCCGTGTTCCAAGTAACTTTGACGGTGTTTAGAAATAAATTAACTTTCACGATTGAATGCAACATGAAGTCTATACATTCATATGTGCCTGGGCCGCTGTGAGCCAACGGAGCATTGACTTGGTTCTTGCATTACTGAGGACATACCCCTGTGATAGTGCTGACCACTTCCGGTAGATGATGCATTCCGTGGTGCTCATATATAAATAGCCAAAACTATACATTATTTTAATAATGCATACATTGGTTGAGGGCTATAATGTAAGTAAGGCCAGACTGAGGTAAGTTATCATTGAAATATGGCGAGGTTAAATGTAAATAAGCTTCACTCAGCAGTAATTAAAAAACAAGCAGCGGTAAGAGGCTGTGAGGTGCATGGACCTCTTCATTCTCGGTGACTCTGGCTGCATGGTAGCTCATGTCAGTAATGAAATGAATCCCTTTGTTTTATGTACAGGTTCTTCACAGACACTGCCGGTGATTAATTTGTAAAAAAGTCTATGCAGGGGCCCACATTTTTGTTCAGAAGCACATGGTCGGCGCTATTGAAGGTTGGGGTGCCAAGCACCAAGGGTGCATAGTCTTGATTCCACCTTATGCCTCTTTAAACCACCACCAGACCCCCCTGCCTCTTTACTTCACCCCTACAGTTTCTTTTTCATCTCTGCGTTCTTCCTTTGACATGGTTTTCCATCTTTCTATTCTTCCTCCTTCCCCTCTTTCATAGCCTTCTCTCTCTTGCTCTGAATCAGAGTTTGCGAGGAAAAATCAATGCTTGTGCCCAAAAATGACCATCAGTGGACCCCACCTGCACTAACCAGCTCAAATTAAGCACTGGGCACTGCCCTTTTCTTACTCCCCAGACCACCATGCTTAGTTTCGTAATCACAGCGCGCAGCTCCTTCTATCTCCCTGCCTACCGTCTCACCTAACCATAACCCTTCAACACCAGCCCAGGGGCAGCTCCACCATCTTCCTTCAGGCAACATTGATGATGCAGTCAATGCTCTCCGAGGTCTCAATTTTGAACTTATGCCTGCCTTGTTTTCAACTAAAAGGTCTCTGGTCCCCATAATCTTCTTCCATTGGTTTCCGTTGGCACTGAGATGGTATTTTAAATATCATATCTCACCCACTTACACTACCACCAGGACAAATAAGGTGGGCACTTGCCCTTCATCCAGACAGCTCAAGGAAGCAAGTCCTAGTGCATGGGTACTCACAAACATTTTCCCAGGGGCCAAAATCTTTGGTCTGCAATGTGACCAAGGGCCACATTAACGCCAGCAGTGAGGGGCTTGGGGGGCGGCGTGGGAGGAAGAGGGGGGTTGTCGGTAACGAGGGTGTAGGGGAAGCAAAGCATAAACATTTAGTGGCTGAACTGCACAATGTGTAACCAGAAAACCAAGGATTAATCCCAGCTTCCCACTTAACCAAATTGCGTGATTCTAGTCAATTGTTTTATTTCTATAGCCCTCCTTTTTCTTCATTTTCACATATAAGAGGGCCTTAAAATACACGACTTCAGGATGTGCACCATACAAAACGTTGTCCTGTGTTTGGTTTAATAAACTATAATGGTGTTCATGTATAATAAGAACCCAGGCCACCCAAAGAGTGCACGTAACTACTGGCTTGCGTCTTAGTTCACTGGTCTCATTGTGGGGGGGGGTCAATGCTCCTAAATCCATAGTTGAAACTATCACTTTAAAAAAGAAATACTTCTGAATGCACATATATAATCCGATGTACTAAGAAACGGTTCTGCTTGTAAATAAAAGGACCCGTTTTGAATTTCTAAGTGAATTTTGCTGCAAGATGTCTTTAAAATGAAGGTGTTCCTTTCTTTTACTTCGTTAACCTTTAAATAAATGATTGCCTGTTTATGTATCATCTTTGTATGCTAGTGCTGAGTTGGGTAAATAGCAGCCCATTGCTGCTATTGACCAGGGGCCGCATGTAAAGGTCAGGAGGGCCGCATGCGGCCCCCGGGCCGTACTTGGAGTATCTGTGTCCTAGTGGATGAAATGTTACAGAATTTAGATTCTCCTCCTTAGGTCACAGCGAGGGTTTGATGCTACAGTTTACACATATGACGCTCTAAACCCGTTCGAATGTGTGCAGTACCAGGGGTGAACGGGCCTGTAAGGCAATCAAGAAGGGCCCGAGGGGCTGGTTTAATAGGTCAGTGTGTTGGCCATTTTTTTTAGGTTTGTTGGCCTATTTTATAGGCTGGGCCCATTTTAATTGTTGATTTCCCTGATACTACCACAAACATTGCCTGTAACAAGCACAAATGTATGCATACCTTGAGAAACACTTATACAACGTCTTTACAAGTACAAACTTCCCCATTTACAAATATGAACGACTTTTTTAGCTATCTGACTCGATAATGAGGGTAATGGGGGGGGGGGAGGCACTTTTATTTTAGTGCCTATCTTCTGCCCCAATCCGATCCTGGCCTGTGCAGTATTGAGTTTTTCCACTGGAAGGGAATGAAGAGGTGTGTTCATACAGACAAAGGGTCTCTAGTCAGGCATGTTGTGTCTCTGCTGAGGAGTCCATGCTTTCCTCAGCTCCTGGACCACGACATACAGAGAAGTCCTCCTCAGCAAATGTGCAGTACATTGACATTTCCTAACACTTGTGTAGTTCTTGGATGCTTTTGCTTATCTCAGTGACTTAAAACCCAGAAATAATTGTGAAAGATAGGCTGGTGGTTACATTTCCACCAGTGATCTAGGTATCGTCTTATCTTATTCTGCTCCAAAGTAATCATTCGTGGCAGTCCGAACAGTTCACTAGGGTTCGTCTGTTATCCTGGCATTTAGCTTCAAGTGTAGCTCTTCACAAGAGCACTTAACCTTGTTTGGTGGTGCTATCTTTGAGTCTGTCAGAGCTTTTCAAATGATAAAATTAAATTATAGGGTGGTCAGATTTTCAGAATCAAACACTGGGACGGTCATAGACATAGAAATAAGACTATGTTTCGGCTGGGACCAGATCATGGTCACACAAGGACTCCACAAAAAAATTTTAAGGCCACTTTTCCTTCTTGTATTTGCAGTAAAAAACAACAAAGGCTAAAGTAGTGTTAGAGTTAAAAATATTCAAGGCCACTTATATTGAGTCGCACTCATACTCTAGTTAAACAGCGTTTTTATTCTTCTGAAAACATAAAATGCAGGATCAAGGCAAAACTCTGACGTGTTTCGGTCCCATGGACCTTGCTCATGGAAAATCCTGGCTTGGTGGTAGTGGGACATTTATTCACCCCTTATTAAATCCTAGTGTGCTGCATGACTGAGGCTTGGCAGCATAGTAGGCATCTTTTCAAACAACTCAGCTTCTTTCAGTGGTGTGAAAAGAGAGCTCTTTAACAAGATCAACTTCTGTTCCTAGTGTGAAGAGAGGTTCAGAGGAACCGTGAGCCTGCACCATGTGCCACCTCACCCAACCTTTTCTTAAAAGCTGGGACACTTCTTTGTTGCAGCAAAAAATGTTGGGTGTTGGGACAGACCTTGGGAAACCAGGACTGTCCGGGTAAATACGCTATGTCTGGTCACCCTATAAAATGTTCAAATAATTGTTAAAGTAGGAGGTCGAACCTCTGGTGTAGACCACCAGCCCCTGTCTAAACCCCCATTTCAAAGACATCAACAGCGACTGTGGTAGCACTGAGACAAAGCAGCCATGGACTTATCAAAGGTGTGTGCTTTCAGAGTTATGGGCCCTATTGATGCTTATATCTGCGGTAACGTCTGTGTTGCTTTAAGTGAATAAGATCACAATAAATGAGAAAAGACACCTTAGGGCCCATATTTATACTTTTTAGCGCCGCATATGCACCGCTTTTTTACGCAAAAGCAGTGCAAACTTACAAAATACAATTGTATTTTGTAACTTATATGGGCCCTAGTGCCATAGCAGTACAGTACAATGTTCACTGGGAGCATAGCGAGGGCACAATTCTATAACCAAAAGTAAACTGACTTTGTGCGATCAGGGGGTTAAGTATGTGCATCAATGTTTCTGGAAGCTTAGGCGCCCTGACATAAATGTCTTTTATTTGGCCAATTAAGCACTGTGCACTTACGCAGGTCTCACAAGTGCCCTTGTGGGTAATCGGATGGCAGGACCTAACTGTGCCCATACAAGTGGCTCGAGTTTTCGTTCCAGAGAACTACCATTATAGGTAACACCGCCTCAGGGTCATGGTTTCAAATACCACTTGCTTTTGGCGGAGGGATCCACATTTTGCACGGAGCAGTCAGGTGATATCTGACTCACCAAGATACGTGTGCTATCTGACTCACTATGATACTTGAACATCATTATTTCCCCTGTACAGGAGATCGGCTAATCTCCATTCCTGACTCATTTCTTGACATCTTAGTGTGGCGACTATCAAACAACTAAGCACCTCACGATCCTGCATTAAACGTCTGTTTCATGCATGCAGTGGCCGGGGTTGGGCTATGGCGCGCAGTGGGTTAATTCTGGGTGCTCGTGCCGCGAGCCGCCGTCAGTGCCCTCTGGGTGACGAAAGCTGAAGCAATGAGCAGTTAGCAGCTTCGGCCGAGCCTGGAGTGCTCTGGCAGTGAAGGGGTTAAGTCTGCCTGGTGCATTGTGGTGAGGGTGTGGGAGAGAGGGAGGCTGGACCGCTCCTCCCTGAAATGCATTCACTCTGCTCCCTGCAGCCTGTACTGTACGTGTGAGTGGCCGTCTCCTCCTGCCCCTCTCCTCCCCTCTCACCCTTCGCTCTCTCCCGGCTCCTCTGCCTCCTCCCTCCTGCTCTCCCGGCTCCTTCGGCAGCGGCTGCTGCCTCATCCTCTTCTTCCGTGGACTTCCATCCCGGGGCTCAAGGGTATGTCCACGCTCCTCATTCCGATAAAGCTATGGCAGGCTTGACTAAGGAGGGACAGGAAAGGAGGTTTGTGCCCGCAGCATTGTTGATGGGTGGTTGACAGGTATCCTAACTGTAGCCAGGCTCGGTGGGGTCGTGGGGTGTGAAGTGTGGGTGTGTTCTCATTGGGAGGGGTGGGTGCAGCAGTAAGGAGAGAGGGGCAAGGCTGGGACTGGAAGCGATGGAGACGGAGTAAGTAGAACATGTGAAATCTGCCTTTATAATTCTAAGGAGACCGTGCTAAGATGGCAGGAGGGGGGGACTGCCTTCCTGTGCTTCTGTCGGACGTACCATGTTTTATGTTGCTGTGGAAATCCGGTTCGTGGCATCTGTCTTTGCTGGTCATTGCGCTTTGACGGGTAAAACATCAGAGATGCGTCACCAGTGCTGGGTCTATGTACAATTTAGGAATTACAGGAAGCGGGGCGCTATGGGAGTGTAGAACGTGCCCGCGTTGCAGATTTAGAATGACAACCAGATTTTCTTATGATAGGTTAAGTGGGAATGGGGTTGTGCAGTAGATGGTTTTCTTTTCTAGTCCACCGACTTCTCCATCACCCCACCACCCCCTTTTCATGTCACTCCTGTCAGAGGCAGACTGTCCCAGTAGAAACGTGTGGATTTCCTTTCCGGGAGGCCAGTGGCTTGAAAGGCCGGTAGGGCTGGGATGTGTCCATCACCTTCGTTTTTTTCCATCTAGGCCAGTCTGCCTGTGAGTCCTATTCCAGGAGGACCAGACCAGTAGCCGACGTCACACAGAGAGGTTCAGCTGCTGTCCACGCCTGTGGGTTTAGCGCCCGCCCATATTTGACACTTGGCATGATGCAGGGAGGGAGCCCTTGGGTGGGTTATGTGCCGCCTGCTTGGAATGCGCTGGTGCTTTGCCTGAGTAACCAGGAGAGCGGCCTCTGGGAGCCTGATGTCGCCTTCCCGCATTCATCATCTCTCTGGGGGAGGGGCAGAGCCAGTGTTTTAGAAACAGCCTTCATCTCCATAGCGACTCGTCTCTCTAGGCAGGTGATGCTGGCAAGGCGTGTCCACCTCTGGATGAGGCTGCCTGTTTGAAATTGAAGGTCTGACCCTTGGGTTGACGTATAGTTTTCATTGAATGGAATTTAGTATTGCAGCAGGTGTCAAACACATGCACCGTGATATAAAGATCGGAAACCCCCCGCCAGAGCATTGGCTTGGATTTCCCCCTTTTACTTCCCTACACTATTCCGCCCCCACCCCCTCCGATCATCAGGTGACAGAGCTACCCATTTCGGAGTCCGCTCTCCCAGGAGCACACGAGCTGATTCACCGCCAGTTACCAGCAGGGGTCCTACTTCTGTCCACCTTGATTACTTATCAGACGAAATTCTTTTTTTTCTGCTTCTTCTCTGTGCTGCTTCTCATTTCTTAACCATCGCGTCATGAAATGAAGGTTTACCTATTGGGTCGTCTTCGACTGAAAAACTGCTGTCGCAGCTGAAGTTACCTACCAGAATCCTTCCATGAATCCACAAGAAGCGGTCCACCTGGTGTGGATCGGTGTGAGCCGGGCTGCCAGGCCCATCACCTGTTTTTTGGGAAGCCCTGTCCTGCGGCGATGCCCAGATGGACCTGGCAACTGTGACACAGTCCGCACAGCCCCCCGTGTGCAAGAGTTCACTCATTCCTGAATCATATTTCTTGATGGTGGACCTGGCCACCTACTGCATGGACTGGCTTTCCGAGTCAGCGCTCATCCTGTAGTCTCCCCCGAGTTGTCTCAGTGGGGCCCCAGGCGTCTCAGTGAGACACTGGCCGTTGAGCATCACCCGGTTCCTTAACACTCATTTCCGATTTCCTTTTAAAAAGCCAAAGAGTAGAACCTCACAATTTGACGTGACACACACACATATCTGCGTGTTATGAGGATGCTGATAGCATAGCCTGCGACCCAGTGACCTTTCCCGCGGCACAATTGGCTCAAACACACACACAGTTGATCCTAATTTAGTTTACGCAACCCGCGTCTTTCCAGTTTCCAGAACAGCTTTACTATTCATGTCTATTCTACCTATCTCAAAGGGCTCTTGTAAGTAAGTAATGACGGTATATTTACAGTATCCATATTTGAACCTAAGATGTGCATCAATATTCAAAATGTGTTCCTTGGTCACGAAGGGCCCCTCACTAGGCTGCCCTCTATGTGAGTCTACTATTCACCATAGGCAGAAAAGAGCTCAGGCTGCCTACGTCACTTTTTCCACTTTTCATGAGTATTGTGTCGAGCAATTTTAAACCCCACCACAAGAGACGCTAGAGTACATTAACTCGTAGTAAAAGACATGATAAAAACTACACCTAAGGAAAAGCAAAGTGGGAAAAAGGCCCTTGGAGACCTTGTCCACCGATCTCAATCATTAAACCTTAATCACCAACATGTAAAGATAGAGCAGTTTATTTAACTGGTTGCTATAAAAATCTTGGTAAAAACTTCAAGTCACAGCTTTGAACTTTAGCACTTTGCCATTGTCTGTGATGACTGTGATGCATATCATAGGGATGGACTAATTCATGATTCTCTAATTTATATTGCCTTGTTGTAAAAATTATAATTAGCGAAAATGCGTCTTTCTCACAACCAATGGAAACAAAACAAGTTGAAACAGTGTGTTTCCATTCCAAGATCATTCATGTAGACGATGTTGGTCTTAGATTCTTCATGGAAACATAGGATGCTTGTTGTGGTGCGCAAGTGCAAAGAGGCAATTCCTGAAAGGTAATGACTAACTCAAGTTGGATGGGTCCCCAGGGTGGTCAATCCTAGTCTTTCTGGAAAGTGGGTGCCAGCATAGTGAAGACTGGCGGGTGCCAGAGCATTAGAAACCTATAATCACTCAGAATTTTAATTTACAAACTTTTGGTTGCTGTGTATCTGTTGCTTCATAGTTAGGACATGCACATCATATAGCATGGACGTTGCCTGCTAGTGGAAGGCAAGAAACCTTTGCATATGAGCCTTTTTCAACACTACAAGTGTAAGCTCCATAAAGACTGTATTGGCTCAGTCAAAATAGACATAGAGACATCCCTCCATATCAGACAATAGCCAAAGAGGTGGTACTCCCTGTGAGGTTATTCCAGGGAGTGGCACACCTGACAGAAAGCATAATCTGTTTGGGCATTGAAGCTTCTGACAAACGTGCCAGAGTCCCTTCATCTCTGAATCATTTTGAGTGATTGTGGACTTGTCCAACCACTGTCACATATTCCACTGGCTTTCTGAGACATTTCACACTGCCCCAGTCCTCTCTAAGTTGTCTCACTGAGACCTAGGTTGAAAATAAGACTTTCCATTCACACCCATCTACAAATTGCATTAACAAAAAAACAATTACATCCCTAATTTTTGATGTGATATCTGCTTGTCATTTTAATGCTGTTAACGGTGCCCCTTACCATTTCCCGACCTTACATACTTGTCGAACAGCAGTAGAGGTCAAAATGGATCGCGATGAGCCCTGTATCAGATGACAAGGGTGATGTGGGAATTAATGAAGACTTGCTGGATCCAAGGGGCACTTCAGATACTTCAGCAGGATCCTGTGTCAAAAAAAATCATAGGCACCTAAATCACCTACAGTGAATGAAGTACACTCTAGGTGATTGTAGATGCCCATGATTTGTCTGACTTGTAGTTCATACACTCTAAGTGATTGTAGGTGCCTATGATTTATTTGACATGGCATCCTGCTGTAGACCCTGAGGTGCTCCTTGTAACCAGCAGGTGTTCATTGTTTTCACAGTGTTAGCCCATGACAAGTTTGAATCCCTGGTCTCCTAATATGAAATACGTTTGTAGATAATTCACTGATGTTGGGAACCATTTCCTAAATGTTCCGTAAAATAAAAAGGCAAGAGATCACTTATTATTATTATTATTATTATTCGTTAGGATCAACATACAGCCTTGATCCTTACAGCAGTTGTATTAAACGGTCCCTGTCAGAAACAGTCTAACACTGACAGATACAGACCTTATATTCACAGCAAATGTATGATTCACCAAGACATCAAAGATGGAACAACATCTATGGAATGATAGCAGTGTGCATCGCTGCAAAGAAGCCTGAGAATCTCAGGTTGTGCCTTTTCAAATCCAAAGGGTTTGTTTTGCTAATAATTCTGCTTATCTCGGCAGAAAATTCTAAACCAGAAGGTTTATCTCAAATTGGATCTGCTGCTTCAAAGGGAGCATGCATAAAGAGAGTACATATCGGAAGCAAAAATAACAGAGTCTAGCTTATTGGATTGTCTTTTGGAAATAAAACCAAATTTTTGAAAAGCTCCACCTTCCCATTAAAATTACAATTTCGGTTTTGTATATCTTTTTTTGTGAATTAAATAAACTATCACATCATTTGATGAGGTGTCTGGTTCTCTATTTTTCTGATTGTTTTGAGGTTCAGGTTGTAGAAATTGCTTAGGTCGGGGTCTCTGACTTCCAGTAGTGATTTAGTTAGGGTTAACTGAAGTTGAAAGGTTAAGAAACTCCATTCTAGACACACCCCACTGAATTATTCTCCACTCTACAGTAGATAGATACACCCGAGGTATCCAATTGTCTTGACAACATTTCCATTCTTCTTTCCTTCTTCCAAACTACACATAGTTCAGTGCCCTGCACCGCTGTTCATAAGCCTCATGGTGTATGGCTTTAATAGCTTTTCAATGCCTTCTCTATTTTCTGTTTATCCTTTTTAGTGGATTTGTCCCAACAAACTGGTTAACCTATCTTGCTTGAGGCTTTACTAAGCATTTAAACAGTGGCAACACAACTTCCTGATTTCGGTTGTTGATATAACTCCATGTAGCATTCAATATTTACTTAACCTTTTACAGGTTAGCGATACACTGTTTTGGTTGAAAGCATTATGGCTGTTACAATGTTATTTTTGTTGGTGATACAGTCCCTTGTGGTAATCAATAGTCATAGAATCTTTTTTATTTTCGTGACACACTATTTTGGTTGGAAGCACTGGGGCTGCTAACATGAAAGCCATCAGAATCGTCCTCCTGTAGGATGACATCGAACTCACTTTTCTCACATCATGTACTCCATACCAGGCTACCCGTGCCATAAATATATAGGTTTGCCCTGCGCTACAATTTTTTTAGTTTTCCACTCTTTGACCGTTGATCTACTTTCAGTAAGTATGGGAGGGACCAGGGTAGCTCGAAAATGGGGAATATCTACTACTAATTGGGAGGGGGCTATAGAGGGATAAGGAGGGTTTAGGGAGGGAGGGGTAAGAAGGAGTTTAGGGAGGGGTATCTGAATACAAATACCCAGCCACAAAAGAGTAAGACCATTGATACTCACAAACTACACTTCTAAAGTTACTACTGGCCTAAAGGTCTCAAAACAGTAGTGAATGTACCCCAGCCCAGCCTTGGTGTTAGTCTAGTACCACACAAGGCCACTCACAAATACTGCAATAGACTCCTATAGAAAAATGTAGGCTGGGATTTAATATAACACCCCCATAGAAAGTAATGGTAAAAAGGAAATAATGCCTCCCTGGAAATAATGTCAAAATAAAATAAATAATTTAAATGCATATATAAAAGAAAGAAAACTTGGCATGGGCAGTGCAGGGGCCCCCAGGCACAGCCCCATCGCACATTTCACTGCCCGAATTTCAGGCAGTGAAATGCGCGACGGGTGCTACTGCACCCACTGCACATCAACATTGCCGCTGGCTCTATTATGAGCCGGCTGCAATGTTGATGTGACTTTTCCGCTGGGCCAGCGGACGAAAACACTGTTACCGTCCGCTGGCCCAGCGGAAAAGTCAAAATAGGGAGCCAGATATACCGCCAGCACTGGAAGTTGTAATGAGGGGCTATGTTCTTTCCTTAACATTAACAGAGGATACAGTATCTATGAATGCTGTTCAGTGGACAGTTTTCTCACCTTTTGGAGGGGATTTCCAGCCTCTTGACTGTTGGTCAATCAAAGAGATGAGAAAGATGTTCTCATCTTTATCTTCTTCTGTGCAATACTCTTGAGGATCTGAATTATCACCAGCCAGATGTGTCGATTGTGGTGGTTGGTCAAGGGTTAAATGGATATGGCTCACACTGTCTAGCCCTGTGCTGGGCAGTTTCTGGCTAAAAAAGGTTCACATCTGCAGTATCTGCACATATGTAGATCAGATGTGGATCACTCCGAGTGCCTTTGGGTGTGCTGAGTTCAGCTTGGGTGCTAATCTGGCACAAACAGCATTCACTGTACCAGTTCTTATGTCTGGATGGCATTTCTTCACATTCTTTTTACGTGTAACTTTAATTCAGATAGTTTTGCAAATCCCTCTTGGGATGATTTCACAGAACGGCTGTATGTAGCACTGCTTGAGGTTTTTTTCTCTGCAGCGGTTCTATGTTCTGGGCTGACTTGGTCTTGTTTATGGGTATGGTGTGCTGTATGGCTGCTAAGGGGTACACAAGAATGATGCAGACTGGACTTTCCTTGTTTGTCCGAAGGAGTGGTTTGTTGGGAGACAAATGTTGGTAGGATAGGCTAATGAGCTGATGTGGATGAGCGGTTGGCAGGCAGTGAGTCCCCGTTGTCCGCTATTGATCTCCTGGCTGCGGGACATGTGTCCGCTGGAGTCTGCTGTTGCCTGATGTACTGTTAATGGGCTCGGCATTGTTGATACCGGCTTTGCTGTGGGTGTATCAAGCAGGCTTAAAAGGGCTGGATGTACAGAGGTGTGGGACCTTCACTGAGTGCCCCTTTGTCTTTTTAGGGTTTCATGCCCATCCTTGTCACCAGGTTAAGGGCACAAATGAGTGACAACCACTTTCTGATACAGTCTGGGCCTGAGCTCAAGCACGCCCAAATCCCTTTTATTATAGAAGTGACGTTACTCCCTTTTATCACTGTTTGTGCTCTGTATTTTGGTGTCCTGAGTGCCAGACTACAATAACGTAATGTCACTTAGTGATCTCATACCCTTTAAATTGCTTTATGAGTGTACAGCAATCTTAGCACCACTAAACAACACATAGGCCCATATTTAACAGAAAATGACGGAGAGCGATGCTACGCCAAAATTGGCAGGGCCGTGCTCTGTCATTTTCACAATGCAGGGATGCATCATATTTAATTGAATACAGCGCACCCCTGTGTTGTCCCCTGCCAGGCGCTAAATTGAGCTGCCTAGCGCCAACGCAGGCATCCTTGCACCATCGTGCAAGGATGTCAGCGTTGAGAAATGATTGTTCATGTGTGGGAAGGTGTCCCTTCCTGCACATAAACAATCACTAATGGCGATTTAACACTTCTGTGCGTGCTGCAGAATGCAGCATACACAAAAGTGCCAAAGCATCATTTTGAAATTGTTTATGTGCAGGGAGGTCTTCCTCCCTGAGGGGATGGGAATGGCGCTCCGACCACAGGCAGGCCCCCACCATCAGGACACCACCAGGCCGTATTTGCAAATACGGCTGCCGGTGTCCTTGTGGTGGGGCGGGTCCGGCAGTGGAACAGCCTCTGCGCCTCCGACCGCCAGCACGACCGCTGGAGGATTTCCACCCAAAGTGTGGTGGAAATCCTTCAGTACTTGTAATATGGCGGTCGGAAGACCGCCAGCACTGGTGGTCTTCTGGCGCCCGCGACTTTGGCGGTCTAAGGAAAAGACCGCCGAAGTCAGAAGGACCATCTAAATGTTTAACAAATAATTAAAAAAATAAAAATATGTCTGTTTAATTTCATTATTATTAATATTTAAATATTTCAAATAAAATCCTACTCTCACTATCATTTTCATATTTAATTATTTTATTAAAATAAATTTGTTTAATTCATTTTAATTAGTTCTATTTTTCATTAAAATTTAAAAGTTTTATTTTTTAAACAAAAATGAAAACATTCATGTACTTAAAAGTTTCTATATATTGAATATAACTTTTAACACTTAAGAAATATTTTATGTGTAAATTGAAATTTGAAATGATGTTTTTCATGTTGCGTTATTTCTTATGATGGGTTATTTTAAGTCCTTGACTCCATTATTTTCTACAGGAATGTTTTGTAGTGCCTGTGAGTGGCCATGTGTGGCGATGGACTTACTGTAATCCTAGACTAGAGTACATTTACTATAGTTTTGGGTCCATTTTCACTGTACCAACTTTAGAAGTGCAGTTTGTAAACAGCAACAGGCGTACTCTTTTCTTGGTGAATGTTTGTGTTTGTATGTTTCTCTCTAATCCCTGCCTTTACCACTCCACAAGCTCTTCATCAGACCCTCCCCTTATTTTCCTCTCAATTAGTAGTAAGTGTTCCATGGTTTTCAGCCACTCCCCTGGTCCCTCCCACATTTACTAATAAAATTTACACGTAAGACGGCTGCACAGAAAAGATAGGAGAAGCAGAGGCAATGGTCTTTATATGTACGTTTGTGAATAGCATTTTGTAGTACATGAGTAGTACTATTAAATGTACTACAAAGTGCAGTTTGTGATTGGCCCCAAAGTATTTAATAAAAGTATTCAATAAAAAAGACAAGTGAACTACTATCTGTAAATTCGTATTTGCGACCATAGCACACAAGCTTTCTTTTAGACATAAGCATCTAACCAACACTTACAAGGATGTGGTGTCTGGCAGTCACAATCCAATGTTCTCTCAAACTAGTATTTAAGGGCAATATATAGAAGCACCAGATATGCACAGGACAAAAATTGAATCCTGCCGCCCACACTCAAATCAAAGGTAAATAAACTCAGGAACGCAAGAGGACACAGGATTGCACAGAGTAACTGTAGGGTATAATTTTTTAAGCAATGGCTCCCAATACCCCTTCACTTCCCATAGCATGGCAAGCATTGCTATTAATATTCGAAGGGGCTGATGCAGATTGTGTATAAGAACAGCAAGGTGGTGCTTTAAACATATATATATATATATATATATATATATATATATATATATATATATATATATATATATACACACACATATGTGTGTGTGTTTATCAATCAAAACAACAGCTTCACTCATATATAGTGCCTGAAAGTGCACTCATTCATAACAGGATAATTAAGAAACCAAAAGGTTTATTGGCAATGAGTTTAAATCACATCGATCTTCTTCATAGTTATGTTTCAAAATTGCCACCACTCCCCTTACAATAGTGTGTTAAAAAAGTAAGAAAACAGACTATCCTCACAATTATCCATGGGGGAAAAAAGACTCATATGTCAACTAAAATCACATATAAATTCGAAATGATAAATACATGGCAATAACATCATAATGTTCCAAAAATCCATAAATTAATAAATGTATATCAATAATCATTTCTCTTGTATATATATATATATATATATATATATATATATATATATATATATATATATATATATATATATATATATATGTTTTAGGACTCTTATATAGACTTTTTGTGAGTCCCTGGCAGGAACAGGCAAGTTAAGCTTTAGCGATTTTGTCCTTCCCTCCAAAAATGACAATTCCTGCTGAGTGCAGACTGCTACCTCTTCTTGATAGCACCGAAACAGACTTGCTTCATCTTACGAAACGCTGTCCCACGCCTCTTGTTAAATGAGTGAACGTCTGCATCATAGCGGGGCTTGCCTCACTAGGGATAATTGTTTCTCCCACAAATCTCTGATTAGCCAACTGTCTTTAGATGCATTTCATAATAAAGAATTGTCTTGTTAGCTTTCCAAAGTTTAAATGAGATTATAAACGTATACGTGTATCTGTGAATGTTTGCAGATAGATGTCTTTGTTAGACTACTTACAGTATCTCTTACTTGCTTCGAATTCTTTGTGGAAACAAGAACACACAGCAATGAAATATGTAGTTTTTCAATTTTTAAACGGTTGAGTGAGAATAGGGACCAAACACACTTTGCAAGTGGTTAAAGGAAATACATACCAACGTCTATCATATTCACTATCATCCATTATTTACAAATTTATGATATTCTAAACCAGGGCTCCCCAACCTTTCTTATAATAAGGGCTACTTATGTCCACCGAAAATCATCCCCAAGCTACTAATATTATATGTGTTGTAATAATGACTACATCAGATAATATTACTTTAGTAAACACCATATACAAGAGTACCAGCAATGATCATCTAGTGTGTCAGGCACGTTTGCTAACAATAATGTTAAAAAGTAATATTAGTAATAAATCTTGTCTTCCCAGTGCCACACCATTAATCACTCAAATATCAGTGGTAAATATATTAGCCATTTTTCTCCAAACATCACTTTATAATTTCTGAAAATACACTCATTTACGTCTCAAATAGATACTTATCAATATTGGTAAGAATATAATAATTCATCCAATGCTAATTTAGTAGTCTGAGCTGAACACAGGAGAGATGCTTACAGGTAGCTGGATAGCTACCTATAGCTCACGAACTACTCTTCAGAGAAGCCTGTTCTAAAACCTTCCACTAAAGTTTGGAAACACCTTTCTTATAAATCATCAGTCTGATTCAAAAAGTGACGTCAGAACTGCAGATGGGTGAAATAAGATCCAATCTCGACTCTAACATTTTCTGCTTCTGGAGCTTTAAACTAAAAAATATTAATCTTAATACTTTTGTATTGTATCGCACACTACAAAGTCATATCAACATGTGTTATTAGCTTCCTCATTGGTACGATATTGATATTGGAAGACCACAAGGTAGGTTTGAGATGTGAGCCACGTGATTGCAAGACTCACACGTCTGTGAATTACAGTGAATATTCAATGTGCTAGGTTAGTTTAAAATTGAAAAAACAGTCAAAGATGATGGAACCTATTATGGTTTTGCCCTCTGTTCCACAATCCCCAACCAGCCATGATAAGCTAATGCCTATTACATAGTGTGAGTCTATGTAAGGGCTTAATATGCTCCAGCAGAAGCTATGAAAGGTGACTGAACCTTTTCTTGGCCTATGTAATGCAGCAGGACAGGACCCACATTTTCTCACATCCAACCAGGAATCTTGAGCCTGCTGGCCAAGATGGAGACATCTGCACCTCTGACATCAACATCCTTCTAGTCGTGCAGTTACTTAGCCACACACATCTTAAGAGCTGTAATATCTATAACACATAGGGTTGATGGGTGATATAGATCACCCTGCCGTTACTTGTCCTAGCGTATTAATGGTTGCCCGCGCATTCTTTAAAGAGGCAATATGGATTGATTTTGGAGACAAACGCAGTGAAAGAGAGGATTATAACATTGCTGCTCAATCAGGTTGTGCTGTGATTGGCCATTGTGTGATAGAAAGGGTGGGAGTTTATTTTGTGGGGTCTCTAGTGTTTGTGTTGCTCTCGTATTGTGGGATTTGATGGGATTCTAATTTTGATGTTTCATTACTAACACTTACGTTATGGAGTTTATTTAGGGAGTAAAATACTTCCTGTAATTTTCTCAAATACATGGAACGTACATGCATTGTATGTTTTATTGTCTTAAGGAGAAACTCTGTATTATTAGTGGGTGTTGTCAGTATTTCATTGTGTGAAACGGGGAACGGTGCTGGGTGTTTTTAAGTCCAGACGTTGGTAGGACCCTTGACATAGAAGTACAGAGCAGTATCCCTCCAACCTGTACAGATATGCAGCTCAACTTTTCCTCCAATAGAACAAATCATTTCCATTAAATGTATACTTTTCTTTGAAAATATGCGATTAGTTTACAAAAAAAAGATTGTGTTTGTTAGTAAACATCTGTTATGATAAGGACTTTGGGCTCTAACCAGCTTGTGCCACAATTGCACATAAACAATTTGTAAATTTAGAAAAAAACAGGAAATTATATTAAAACGATAAACTGTAACAGCAGTCCTTTTTAATTGTAGGGAAATGGGGCCAATATTTACATAGGATTGCAGTCCTTACTACATATCTGAAGTTGATGGAAAACATAACTTGTCAGTAATCACACGTTGATGCCTCCTGAATCCGTCCACATCCCCCGACCTGTTGTTCCATTGAGATCATTAAGGGTGATGAAGGAACACAGAAGAAGCAATGCACTGAACGAAATTGTGGCTTGTGGGTCAACCAGTTGTTACTTACCTCATAGTTGCACCATTTGATCCTGTTTGATGCAGGAGATATTTGAATTTACTGCTGCAAGTATATTCAAAGATAGCATAAATCAAAAATTTACATCTTACGATCATTTCATTTTGTAACCAATCTGAATCATACCATTAATTTCTCCAGGCCTATTAATTTCTGCTTACTTTTGTGCCTTCTCGCTGGTACTAGTCCTGGTCACTAGCACCCGTCCGTTCAGCGCCAATCAAGTACTTGGTCCATTCTTAGGCTCAAGTGAATGTAGCACAAACACAGTTTGTTTACTCTTTTGTATTCTAGAGATGAGATGCCCATGGCAAGTAAAGGTATTTGGCTAGTTACTCTTCCAGTCCTGTCCTGGTTCACCTTCTCAGATCGCTGTACATTATGTGTTACTAGGTGTTTGTGCAACTTGATTATTCATTGAATAAGCATCTGTGGTAACAAAGTTGCACACGTGCCTATGGTTTGTGCTATATAGGTCACACTATGAAGTGTCTGGTGGTAGATCTATAGATGTCGTAAGGTGTGAAAAGTGTTCAAGATGCACATGTGAGCAAGACATGCTAATAACACCTAGGTGTAGGCTTGCACATGTTTTGTTGGATTTTCTGAAGCTGTCTACTGTATCAGAGCAATCCTAAACAACCATGCGATCCAGGTTTATATCAAATAGTTTGAGAATCAGCTGTTGTCAAACATGTAAAGAGTGTATGAACGTGTAGGCACACATTTGTGTGGGCTTTGCTAATGTGATGGTCACTAGTAACCATTATCCAGGGTTTCTCCTTAAGTGTGATTTCGACAATTGTTAAAGAGTTCAAGAGCGAATCCAGCTGAGACCTGCACTTTCACCTGCAGTAATTATTCTCACTCTAGGATTTGACAGGGCCAGAAAATAGAACAGACTGTCTCTAAAGTTCTTCTCTTGCAATAGACAGCGATCTGCTTTGTATTTCTGTGATCATTAAAAAGTCAGTGTAGTTTCACACACTTGGTCAGGTACGATTGGTGGATAAGCTGAGGTGCACTGCAAGAGCCTGGTGTATGACTGTCTACTGGACACCATCATTTCACCAAGGGAGGCACTAGCACTTAACACAGCAGGACCACTTTGTCATCTGCATGTAAGGAAAAGACACAAAACAGAAGCGAATCCAATGTACCTTTAAAGGGAGCAGCCAGCGTGGAAACAGACACGTGTTCACACAACATGCAACACAGAGCTTGCTTGTCAGACATGAGGGATCATCAGAAAAAATATCTGTGATCGTCAAAACTGTCAATACCTGGTGATTTACACATTCGTAGGCGGCATTTGTTTTCACATCGCCCAGCCTCAAATTTCCCAACAGCGCTTATTTATAGTGAAGATGAGGCAAGGAGATTGGTTGGTGTGCTCTCCATTATTTCTGTTCTAATGCCCCCACATGGTGAAGTTATTCCCTTTTCATGTAGATAGCTTTCAAATGCTGTTTCTTATTAGATAGTGTTTTCCTATACTGAAGTAATACATATGTTCAATGTTGTGTTTCTTCTGTCTGCCCCCAGTCTTTCTCAGCGTCACAAAAAAAGTGATTGTGTGTTTTACATAAATAAAATTATGATTTAAGAAGTGCCAATTGAAAGTTCCATGTGAACTGAAGCACTTGAAAGATGAGCTCAGGCGTGAAAATATAAATTCGCAGATAATTAATTCATGTTGCTTTTTCTTCAACCGAGTGGTGCATGTGTCACTGCGGTACACCAAAACAATAATGTACAAAGGAATAAGGAATGCACAAGCTGCTCAAATCATATCCAAGTATATTTCTAATCTTGAATGAATCATAAAACATAAAAGAATATAGAAAACATGACTGATAAAAGAATATTAACACTTCATAAAAATTCAATTATTTTTAAGGAAATATATTTTGCTATTCGTTTGCAAAGGCCTATCACATCTTTAGTTATCCCATAGCAGCGTTGGGAAGAGCAAATCTTGCTTATGTGCCTTTTATGGCCTGCTCAGTCTGCTTCTGAATCTAGGACTGACTCGAAGTGTGTGTTGGAATGGGTTGAGGGGAGACAGCGCTGATATTCAAACAAGTTAGAAGAGGATACTGCACACTGCCTTTCTTCTTCAGTTTAATTGATAAAAAGCATGTTAATATATACTAACTTATTAAAGCATGTTATGTTTATGAAATGTGTATCGTTACTGCCTGCTAGTAATGTGGTATTTTTTTGCATGCAGGCTGTATCAAAAGTTCTGTGTCACTCTGCTCTGGACCGTGTGCAACGGCTCTGGTGTTTATATTTCCTGGTCCTATGGATCATAGAGATCGTGTGGGGGGAGAGGAACATTGTAGTGTACACTGGAATTTCTGTTTGAATGTGCTTGGATATGCATATGTAGCATGCATGTGAAGGACTCGCATGTTCGATGTGACAGATCTGAGGTGTAGCGGACTGCCCAGTTTGGTGCGGGAGCAGGCGTGATTGTTCATGATAGTTGTTATTGAAGGGCAGTTACTGTTGTGTCTTGTGATGATTGACTTAGGAGTCGCCATGTTGTATGGGGTGCTTGGTAAGTCTGGGTTTTGATGCAAAGAAACATGAGCAGTTGGCCTCACCTTTAAAGAGGCAAAGAGGGCATGAAAAAAGGGGTGGCACTGAGGTTGGGCTTGAGGCATAAGTTCACAAAACAATATACAAAATAAAGACCACTTAGAAACATAGTATCTGTTTAGAAATTTGCTACTGGTGGTGAAAAAGCAAAAGAGCAAACAGAAGGTCAGAACAAGATAAGGAGATTAGAATAGAAGCAAACAATTAAATAGATGCGGGAAGAATTTAGCAGATCGGATGTTTAGAAAGAGAGAGCGAAATGAGTCAACAGTTTTTAATGGAAAGGCCCGGGTACTAAGAAAAATAACACAATGGAGACGGGAAATAAAAAATAATTAGTCGTCATAGAGGAAGATGCAGGGAATAAATTAATGTAGGTCTTAGCCAGGGTAATATTTAACTCCAGTTTAGAATTTCTGACAAGCAAACAAAATGATAAATGAATTTGAATGTTTTGTGTGAGCATAGGATGAGCAGCTACATTGGCGTATCAAAATATCCCTATTATCCACTCTGCACAGACTACAAGTTATGAAAAAACTCATATACGCTTTGCCACATAGGATAGTTTTTCCTACCAATTTAGCAGATGACCCTTTTTTGCCTGTTTACTCTAACCCATTTGAGGTCAGGTCCAAAGAGATAGTTGCTTTTGTTAGAACTTTATTTTTTCCTGTGTGTATATTTACTGTATTCTAGCTGCATTTAGGAATGCCAGAGCTTAATAAGTAAATCCTTGCAATATAAAGGCCTTGAACAAACAGTATACCATTTAAAGAATTCATACATGAATACAGTGGTTTACTACAACACTGGCCCCAGGAAAATATGCTGCCTTGCATATGCCCACCCTTCAGATTCACCAGTAGAAGACAGATCATTACAGAAGATCCACACATACAGCATGCTAATTCACTCAATTCTTGAATAGGGGAAGCCCTCCCTATGAAACACCCACAACATCCATCATCTCTGATCCCACACAAAACAAGCTTACCACCTCACACCTCCATACACAATAATTAACGATCTGACTCAAGTTTGGAGGAAAACCTCAAGGCCACCCAACCCTTTGAAGCACCCTACTTTGGAATTAACTACAACTACAATTCTTGAACCACACACACGAGATAGGCAATGTGACGTGTACCACCAACAACCCATTCTGATACCCCCAATCACATGGATTAATAGATTCAAAAGCAGATTGGGCAGGCCACAAAAGGCACATTAGCAGGATTTGCTCTTCCCAAAGTTACTATGTGATAATTAAAGCGATGCTAGGCCTTTGTAAATGAATAGCAAAAGATATTTTTTTAAGAACATGTATTTAAATCAAACTTTAGTTTTTTATCAGCTCTGTTCTCTATATTTTGTACTGTTTTATGATTCATCCAGGTCTAGAAATATATTTGATTTGAGCAGTTTGTGAATTCTTTAGATTATTGTTCACTGACTGTATTTCAGTGTTTTGAAGTAGCTCATTGACACATGCACTCCTATGCTGAAGAAAAAGCAATACAAATTAATTATCTGGGATCATCTTTCAAATGCTTCAGTTTACTTGCTTCACACCACACTGCACTCGGACTACCCATAAAAGAAAGACATCATCATGGACCAGATGCAAGGAAACACGTGATTAATGTCTATATGATTGATTCCAATTAGCAAGTCCCTCAACTACAAATGACAGCTAGAACTAAATCCTCTCAGCTCCAAGGCCAAGTACTCACAGAACGCCACGCTCCACAAACACTGCATGACATAAAATAACATTACATAAAACAGCAGGGACATTTTTAGGAACAGACATTGGCCACATAAAAAAAGGAATTTAGGAAAAAAATTAAAAGATAACATAATTAGAAACATAAGTAACATAATAACAGAACAATGGAAGACAAGATGAAAAGCTTGATTATAACGATTAGAGAGATAAGAATCAAACCACAGATTAAAAAAAATATATGCTTGTCTCATCAGTTAATAGCATGGACATGTTCTTCCCTTATTGGGATTGAATGCTGGTGTGGGGTCTAGTGGGGGCAATAGCTATCAAAACTCAAGTAATATGACTAAAATAAGAATGCATGTAAAGTCCAAGCAAAGCTTGCACCCTAAAACAATTGAAATAAACTAATTAAGACAAAGTGAAGAATAAGGGTATAACTATTACAACGAAAACAAGTTGGAGCAAACTTTAACATGAGCTTCCGTGAAACCCAATGCAAGCCAAAAAAATGAAAACAAAAAAGTCAAGTGCTTCTCGGGAATTTTTCAGCGGGAGTCACAGGTCACCTTCAGTGGTAGCCTTGTTTCTGGAGCAAGCCTTGCACCAGGAGGTTATCTACAAGACTTCATGCAGTCAGGGCTCAACAATACTGCATGTGCAGGACGGTCTGCCATGGTAAGATGAAGAAAAGAGTGTCAAATATTCCTTCTGGTTAAACAATGTGAGGACATTAAATGACCTATTCAGCTTCTTTTAGTTGGTTGTTCCACAGATATAGTTACTGAGCTTCTCTCTGCCACCAGTGGGACAGTCCGGGATGTGATTGTCACTCAGTCATGAGGGGTTATAACCGATTAAAAGGCAAAACCTCCAACTGAAGTCTGGTACTGATCTGGATCAATGCAGGCATTTCACCCCAGTTCTCTCACGGGTCTACTTTTGTTTACTTTTTTTTAGAAGTAAGAAGAACAGCTGCAGGAAGCAGGTGTGAAATCTTTGTGGATTTTGAGTCCTGTGATTTAATGCAGGAAAATAATCTCCTTTAGCTTTCATAAAGCAAGAAGGTTTGGTGTAGATTTGTGTCTGTGTTTCTGCCAGTGTGTGCAAAATGGAAGGAAGATTAATTTGCTGTGTTTTTGTTGATTTTTTCCAAGAAGTGTTTAATTTTAATTATAGATGTGTGACGGTGTAAACGAGGCTGCAAAAGTGTTAAGGTTTACTGAGATCTGGAACTGAGTTTAAATTATGCAAAAGATCTGACAAAGAAGTAGATGAAACATATGAATAGAAGTAGAAACAACACAGTAAAATAATCCATACTAATTTAACAATACCTTAGTAGCAGTGAGGAGGGACTCGAACAGTAACATAAACCTCTTGAATGAGCAGTTATGAATCTTGATAACTCATTAAAGTAGACATCTGTGTCAATCCACAATTGACAATCCTTTGGTTAGTAAGTGGGGCTTACTACATTTACAAGAGTACAAAGAATTTGGCGATAGTTATGAATTGCCAGAGGCTCCACGTGGAAAGACCAGTGGCAATGAGTATGTGACTTCTTCAATAAATATATTGTTGTTTACAGTAATACAACAGGGAATTGGATAAATGCCATTTTTCTGTAGTTCTAATGGACCAGAATAATAATTGGAATGATTAGTGTGAAAATAACTTTAGACTTGATGTGATGATCTAGATAGGTGCCCATTTTTAGCAAAAGGATGGCACATCAGGTTTATTACAGTATATCAAAGTACAGTGACATAAAAACAAAATCATTGTGAGATTTATATGTTGAAGGAGAGGCTCTTACAGTTTTTAGAAAGGTAACTAATACCTTCTTTAATTCATTGGTCTTCCAAACTTAGTGCATGTTTCTAGTATTACAATCGCATAAATGGAAGAAAAAGTGGTTAAAAAATGACTTTTTAGAAAGAGTTTGAAAAAGAATAGAGGGCATCATGTAGACTAGGGTGGGGTACCCATCCGCCTACTCAGTTGGTGAAGGCCCTCATCCCCCCTGTAGTGGTAGGCCACCCACCCAATTAAGATGGTGCCCTGCCTGACGGCAGTCTCAGTCTCTAAATTAAAAGTGCCTCCACTAGTGCGGAAGATGCATTTTTCATACAGCTGATTGCTGCGCCTACCATGTGGATGTGGCCATTGGCATTCTCTTTTCCTTTTCAGAAACAGACCCCCCGAGAGAAGGTTCGCTTCTGAAACATTAAAAAAATATTGTAGGTGCAGTTTTTTTCCTGTGCATCAGGGACATTTCTCACAGGCAGACAAAATTTGTGTTGGGTGACCAGCACCAAATAAGTGAAAAAATAAGGCAAATCAGTTAACCGTTTGGCTCCCCGCCCTGAGCTGATTTCAATCCCAGCAACCGCATCCCCCAGGGCCCAGACTTATTTCTTACTGTGAGAGGGGCACGCAACACCCTTTGTGGGCCAAGTTTGGCCCCGGAGACCTCCACCCTCTGGTGGGCAGCTATGATAAATGATGGCGAGGGGGGCACACGCCCCCCCTCCTGGGCCTATTTTGGCCTGGGGACCCATACCCGGGGCCTGGCCATGCAGACAAATGGGAGGGGAGCCATTTGGCCCACTTCCTAGAGCCATTAATTGCCCTTGGGAACCCCATCCCCCAGGGCAGACTCCAACTATGTCCCGGGGGGGCCACCAGTGCGGGCCCGGAAACCTGTGTTTTCTCTCACTTGGCAGGTGCAATTTCAAAGCTCCCACCAAGTGAGAACAGACACTGAGGGGGTCATTATGAGTTTGGCGGACGGGAAAGGCCGTCCGCCAACCTCCTGCAGTCCAGTTGCCACCAGTGCGGCCGCCTTCCTGCGGGCTCCATTACAAGTTCCCCGCTGGGTCAGCAGATGGAAACGGTTTTTCCACCTGCTGGCCAAGCGGGGAACAGCCTACAACATTTATGCCATCTTATAATTGAGCCGTTGGCAATGTTGCAGTGCGTAGGGTGCACCAGCTCCCGTTGCGCTGTTCACTGTCTACAATGCAGACAGTGAACAGCGTGATACGGATGGCCATTGGGGCCCACGCCGTCTCTGCCAGCCTTTACATGGCGGTGCTACCGCCATGTAAAAGTTGGCGGAGAGAGGGGTCGTAATCCTCAGGGCACGCTGCTTGCAGCGCTGCCCTGGGGGATTAGGACCGCCAGCGCTGCCAGTCCCGTGACAAATGAGGCCTTAAGTCCACTCGCAATGGGCGGGAGCATGAAAAATTCTCCTGCCCGCTGGGAGCGGACTTTTCATCTGTTTCCCATGCCACACTGAAGTATGGGGTCCCTGGGGCTGATACCGCAGCCCCAACAATGATGCGGTGGGTGCTCTGGGTGGGCTCCAGGGCACCCACTCTCTAGTTGCTGGGCCCTGGAGGAGGGAGTCCCTGGGGCCAAAATCAGCCTGAGGTGGGTGGGGGAGCTGCGTGGCCCCCTTCCAATTTTTATTTGGCCACGCCCTGGGAATGGGTCCACCTGCGACGTTATTGGCCTGGGTAGGGGGGCTGCATGGCCGGGCTTTGGGAGATGTGGTCCCTGGGGCCAGAAATTGGCCCTGGGAGGGGGGCTATATGTCCACCTCTCCATATTTCAAGGGGATGGAGTCCCAGGAACTAAAAACAGCACTGGGGGGGAGGCCATGTGCCCCCCTAAAAAAATGTGGTGGGCCCTAGGGTATGGGGTCCCCGGGACTGAAATCAGCCAAAGAGGCGGGCTGTGTGCCTCTCTCCCTGGTTGACTGCCTTTGGGGAATTGGCCAAAGGCTGTGTGCAGTATGGGGGTTGACTACATGCAGGGGATTGGCCCCAGCAGTCAACTCACTGCCGCGCATGCCCAAAGGCCATGCGCGGCGGTGGTTGGATTAACGTATGGTAATTAAATATTACTTCATTTTATAAGAACTCTAGAAGTTCACTGAACAAAATGGTTATATGAATGGTATAGTTAGGAAATACCATTAAAAAATGTATAAATTTACTGGGGTAATTAGCAGTGGATGGTGAATGTGCGAGTTATAGTTACCTTAGGGCACAAGTCATAGTTTCTTGAGGCATGTATAACTATAACTGCTGAATTTCTATGGTTTTGTGTGTGTACAATCTAAACCTATCCAAAACATTCCTTTAACCCTTGCTTTTTAGTGACTTTCTAAGCTTTTTTTTTATTCTAATTTCTAACAATAACGTCCCTGAAACCTTTGGTTTTATAGTGGATTTCTATGGTTTTTAATGCTAATTCCTAGCTGTAATGTCACTGTAACATGAATATGTGAGGGTGGGTGTGAGTGGGTGTGTGAGTTGCTGTATGGGTGTGTGAGTGGGTATGTGAGTGGTTGTCTGGGTCTGTAAGTTGGTGTGTGAGTGTGTGAGTGAGTGTGTGAGCGTGTGAGTGAGTGTGGGTAGGTGTGTGGGTCTGTGAGTGAATGTATGCGTTTTATTTTTTAATTTGGGTCTGAATTTGGTGGATCCATTGATCCTCACGTGCTAAAAAAGAAACATTTTTGGACAATTTCTTGCCCATGAAGAGTCCCTCATAGAACCCTTCATTAGTCCCATGGGGTCAGCGTACCTCTACCCTGACCCCTTCTAACACTTTTTTTTTTTTATTATTTTCCCCCCTGGGAAACCGTGTCCCGATTAACAAAATGGCAGCCGCAAATTTCCTGTCAGGTTGCAGCCAGCCAAAAACAGCATTGCTGTTGGCACGTGGATCTGCGAATCCACCCAGATCCATGGATGATCCATGTCCCTAGATATCTATATTTCTTTTTCCTTTAATAACTCTAAAACTACTGAACAGATTTGTGTCAAATTACAAAAAGGGCTCTTTCTGGACCAGGAATTCGTTTTCTGCCAAATATGGTGTAATTCCGTCCAGCGAGTGGCGCTATAGTCAAGTCTAAAGTCTCCATGAAAATTGCAAGGAGAAAATGCATTTTGGGAGGCCCGCCCCCCCCCCCCCCCCTTTTTTTCTTGGCCCTCGCTTGATGGATCACACTGAAAATTTCCACATAGCAGGTGAAGTGAGTGGCAAACTAGTTTGGAAAATTTCATGAAGATTCATCAAAAGGCGCCAAAGTTGTTAGCAAACCAAAACAAATATATATATATATATATATATATATATATATATATATATATATGAGAGAACAAACTGGTCCAGCTTCTGGCGCGCTCTTTCATGTTGGTGCAGGTGTGAGGAATGGACCATTTCCTCTCATGAATCCAAAAAGAAACAGTTGCTAGCAACTTCACCACCGCACTCCAGGAGGAAATTATTTATTTTTATTGCAGTCAGGATTAAATCACCATCCTTCACCACTGACGCGTTTCGACCTACTGGTCTTGATCACAGTCAGTGTTTCGGTCTCTTATTTAAGCAAGACCATCCTCAAGACTGTGCTTGGGAAAACTCTATTTTAAATCAGATCAAAAGCATGATGGTTGAATTAGATCCATACAAACACAGCACCACTGTCAGGAGTCCAGCCCCTGACTTTGGGGAGGTCACGGAAGCCTCAGCGAATCCTGGATGGCCTGTCATGAACAATCAATGCTCCTATTCTAGTCTCTGCCTTCTGCAATGTCAGGCAGGCTTGAATAGCTTTGCCAGAGTAGATTTTGGTTTTAAGTCCTGCCCTGCAGCTAAATGAGTCTGTAACATAATTTTAACAAGATGTGATTTTTTAAAGTGTGCAACAGAACCAGTAACTGCTGGATAATCTCTCATGGTATTCTAATCAATGTGCCTGAAATTCATTCAGGATATTCATGGCTTAAGGTACGAGGGCTGTTGCTCCTCACTAGTGTTTATTGCTAAGGTTACAGTGCAGCAGTTGTAGTTCAAGCGAACCACCTTCTATCTGCAGCTCTGAATCTTGTAGTGGAACTAATTTCTCAGACATGAGCTTTTTGTGTGATCTGTAGCCCCTTGTACTAGTCTATGATACGCGCAGACCTGACATCCTGTATCAATTATCTATAGGCTCCAGTTTCTATATTAATCCATCTGTTTAGGTATCCTTGTATCAGCTATCTCTGCTGTGTAAACAGTTAAAAGCACTAGTGACATATCATATACGGTGGATAAGTCAAGGATCTTTAGGTCTATGGACTGCTTTTGGTGACGAGAATGCCTTTGAATATGCTTGTCAGTACATGTGCATTTCTACAGGAAGGACAGAAGACTGGGGAAGGGTTCTGGAAGATTTTGTGGGTCTCTACATAATCATGTAGCTGTCTAGTCACTGCCTACTTTAGGATCCTTCGTGGAAATGGTAGGGTCCATACTACCTGGGCCATGGTCTGGTCTTTCAGGACAGTGGAAAGTATTTTTCAGGAATTGACTGCTAGCACCATATGAGGGGATGTCTGAAACCCCATAGGCAAGTGTTAGTGAGGCTTACGGGAAAATTCGGGATGAATCCATCAGTACATTCTGCTAAATATGCATTAGGCAAGCCAGCTTTGTGGCAGCTAAGGATGCTTGTAGCGGGAGTGTGGATACTGAGGGTAAGACGAAAGGGTCCATGTTGTGTGTATCACTTTTGTGGATCTTGTCAACATTTGGTGTGATGAAAATGAAGCAGGTTTTGTGTTTTTCTCATCCAAGCTTATCTTCACCAGGTGTTAATGGTCCGATAATCTCAGAACGATCTTCCACTTTTATTTTATTTAACTTGCCACCTCTGGGTTTCTGTTGTAGGGAGCCTACTTTGCGTAGCTGGCTACACTTAGATAGATACAGGTGATATCTATAGTATGACTGTTGTTAGCCATAGAAGTTTACAGCAGTCTGTGCAAGTGATGTGAAGTCTGTAAAACAAGTTAAGCAGCAAGGTGGTTTCTAAACAGAAGCCATTTTTGACAGTGAAGATGTGTGGTCCAGTGATAAGGGGATAATCATAGTCAAAGGGTTGGAAAAGGAAGAAAAAGACACATTGGTAATCTAGGACCTTGTGTTCTATGCTTAAATCTCTGGTTTAGGTAGACTTCCATTGCATCCATCCTAAAGGGTTTGACACTGCCTCCAACAAGCCGGACTTGAATCTTATTGTAATTGTAATAGTATTTATATAGCACTTACTGCCCCTGACAAGGCGTCAAAGCGCTTTTTGGCGAGTAGCACGCTACTCTAGAATCCAAGAGGAATTAGTGGTGGATTGGTATAGGGAAATGTAAGTGCAGTTTTGGTATTATTATGGGTTAATTTGAGCAGAGGATATGTGAGTTTGTTAGTTGGATTGACTAGAGTAATGGAGGAGTAGAGGAGGGAAGAATCCAGGAGTGTTAATTAGGAGGTTACAGTAATAGGATGAGGCTTGGGATGAGTAAAGGAGAGGTGCAGTAGGGAAAAGTCTGTGGAAAGGGTTAGGGAGATCATAGTAGCAGGAGGGGTTTTGGATGAGTCAAAGGTGAGATAAATGAGGGAGAGCTTGGTAGGGTTGTTTGGGAGATAATGGTAGTAAACTGAGGTTTGAGGAGAGCTAGATGTGGAAGAGGAGGGAAGAGCTTAGGCAGGGTTATTTTGGTGATGAAAGAAGTAGAATGGGTTTGGGATGAGTCAGAGAGGGGATGGAGGATAGATTGATAGAGACAAGACAGAGGGTGATGGGTAAACAAGGTAAAGCTTACAAGAGTAAAGTTATATTCTTTTTATTTGTTTATAATTGTATTTATATATGTATACATTTTTAATCATTATTTTTATTTTATTTTATTTAATTTAGTTAGTCATTATTATTATTATGTTTTACTTTAATTTACTTATTTATAATTAGAATTGCATTTATAGATTTTATTTTATTTGTATTTAATTTTTCTGTAGTACAGTGGGACTAGATTAATAAATAAATAGATATGTAAATACATAGTAAAGGAATATATGTTCAAGGAATATAATAATGGGTATAATATATTATCAGAGTTTAATGTTAGCAGATGGGTGCCCATCAACTCTGCCATCTCCACCACATTTGGTAGCAACCAATCCAGATTCCTTTGCATTTTACATGAATCTGAGTATCATCAATAACCATATAAAAGTGGAGATCAATGGACTGCATAAGATGAGCCAATGACTTGACGTAGAGTTAATACAGGCTAGTAGGCAGAGATAGCCTCAAGCAGATCCACAGCATACTGGCCAGTATCAATATGCAAATTGAGAAAGGGAAGCTGCAGAATGTTTTTTTAAAGGAAAGGATAGGGGCATGTAAGAAAAATATTTGTATCTTCATTACTTGGATGTGGTACACCAAGGCATTAAGATTGCCAGTGTCAAAACCAATGGAAGACCAGTGACTCCATTGGCCTTCATCAGGAGGGCATCCTCATTAGACACCTGGATTCTCTGCACCGGCAAAAGTAAAAGCTACCTTGCAAACATCAAGGACGATTACATGTTTGAACTTACTACTGTAATTGCTACGATATCACAGATTCCAGGAGTATACACAGGGCTGGTAGTAAGAAGAGTGGGGGGAAAGTCCCGAGTTTGAGTGTGTCCAGAGAGGGCCTCTTCATAAAGGTAGAAATCACTTCTCTTTTTAAACCAAAATGAACCACACCAGTGGAGCTTTGGGACCCGCCGCCCCTGGTGGAAAAAAGAGTAGCCTGAGAACCGTCTGCAGATACATGGCACACATGAAATTACGCCTGCTGGATGAGCAAGTTCAAACCTGGCTGGCACCATCTTCTGATAGTTTGGAAAGGAAAATGGTTGAGTTCCAGAAGAGGAAACGTGTCAGAAGACAAATGAGGAGGTTTTAAAAAGGAGGTTTTAAAAGCTCCCTGTTAATGGCATTATTGCAGTGATGTTTCAGCCCATATCAGAAAGTGATCCTACCATGAAAGGTGAAAGGACTCCAGGCTGTGTTCATTTTCACGTTTCTGGGAGGGCACTATTTCCAGTATGAGGCCTGCATGGAGTCTAAAGGTCTTTACAGTGTGTGTCCTGCATTATGTCTTTACATGTTGCTAAAACTCTAGGAGCTGGACATTCTTAATAAAGGCTGGCGTTTGATTCTGCTCTATTTTCATCAATCCGCACCTTGAAATCTCCCTTAATCGGGATTGTGTGTGCCAACACTTCAAGGGTTGCTCCCATTCTCAGGGCTCCTGTATGCAGTGGTTCCAAAGAGTGAGAAAAAGTTGACGTTGATAAATGATGCGTCTGGTGGTTTTGTGTTCAAAGTAGTGCTGCCTGTTTTATTAATCTCGTCGTATAAGACTACTATTATTTGGACTGTCGCTACTCCTCTGCACTCTTGTCTTTCATGTTTCCAGGGGAGATTTTGTGGCTCGGAAGAAGAGACACATCGAGGAAGTGATGTAATTGTCTGAGAGGCTCGTTTTCAAGTGGCTTCGCAGGTCATCGTGTGAAGAATCCACGGGAATCAGAACACGCTCCTTAACATTACACGACAGTGCTCCACAGTGGGGGTTTAACCCTCTGAAGTACCACACACACTCCGTGCACACGGAGGCCCAGAATGTAGGCGCCTCTGAGCTTATTGTTCAGCTACAGCCCTAACATCGGTGATTCAGCAATCTTCACAGTACCCACAGGGCAGGTGCCGGGTGCTGTATTCGACGACCCTCAACTGAAGTCCACAGAGACCAGTTTATTGAAATTTGCAAAATAATAAAGGCCGAGGTCTGCTTTCGCGACAATCTTCTATTGGTACGGATTAATTCTGAGGTGGGTTGTGCGTCTGTGATTTGGGGTAGGGTTCTACGGTTGTAAGATGCTACGGAAGTGAAAGTGTTACCAGAAGCAGCAAGGCCCTGTGATTTTTTTCCATTTGATGCTCAGGCTAGAGAATGTTTAGTTTTTCAATTCTTGCTGCATGAGGCATGGTTTATAAAAAGACGCCCCGAGAAGAGCGTCCCACCCAGGCGCGGGTGGCGCAGACGGAATAGAGCCCGGCATGGGCGAGGCGCGCGAGGAGGCAGGAGAGGGCAGGGGCGGTGCCTCTCACTCTGCAGACCCTGCATTGAAGCAGATAAACCCAGGGAGATCTGTCTGTTGCTCCGCCTGCTGGGAAGCAGGGGGGAGTCCGTGTCCTGTGCCAGCCAGGCCTGCCCTTTCATTCACAGCCAGCAGGCAGGGGCTGCTATGTCACTCTGGAATGATTATAAGAAGGAGATTAAAGCCATATTGTGTTGTAAGGAGTCGATTTAATGCGAGCAGAGCTGTTGGGCTTGAGTCAACAAACGGCTTTCTAATGAGGAGGGAATGGGAGTTCACAGGAGTGACGAGGACGGCTAGGGCTGTAGGTGGGAACAGAGGGGGCGAGAGGTGGACCCCTGTTAAACACCCATTCATCTCTATCGCAGATAGCTCTGGGGTGGAGCTGGCCTACCACACACACACACACACTGCGGCAAACTGGACAGCTGGTGCCTGCCAGCCCCCTCACTGCAGAACAAGCCCCACTCTCGTTAGAGAAAAGAAACAACCGCTCCTCAGGCCAAAGCCCAGAGGTCGTAGACCTCTCACCTGGCAGGGCTTCATCAGTCACAGCCTGCTACCCGGCGACACCCGTGACTGCTGGGAAGGACGCTCGAGATGCTCTGACGGTTCCAGGAGCTACGCACCAGAGGGATTTGTTTCTTGGCAGGTGTGTGTCAAATTAGGCCCGAGGCTGGCCTCCTCTCGGTAGACATTTTGCAGACAGTGCGTCCGCCTAGGCAAGAGACGTCAGCAGTGCGCTTCATTACCACTTTTATTTCCACTTGGTTAAATAAATTATTTTGTAAAGTGAGATTTCTGAGTTAACCGCTTATGTTGTAATTCCCGAGGTCTTCTCTAGTGCACAATAGAGAGGGTTGACGTATGCCTTAAACTGTTTGCCATGATGACCCTCCGGATGCAGTGTAAGCTAAGGGGACAGTGTAGGAGGGTGATATCCCACAGTACAATGTGCTCATGGCATTGCCCCACCATTGTAGGGTGCGCCTTACGTGCAACACAAAGTGTGCCACTATCCCACTGCACGATTTAGTGTGTGGTATCCAAAAGCCGCCAATCGTCGCTTCATCCCTGAGGAGAGTTATACTGGGTGCCAGACTTTGTCAAAACTAGGGTAGTTTAGGTGGTAACTAAAATTGTCATACTGCAGCATTAATGGTTGTCTGTATGGTGACAGTGAAAAGAGTCAGCCTGATGTGGCAGCTTAGGGCAGGAGAAGGGAATGTTGAGAAACATAACACAATAGGCAATGTAACAGCCCACCGAGGCAGGAGTTAACAAATACATCATAATTTAGCAATCTTAGAATAGGTGGGGGTAAAGTATTGTATTGTTGCAACACCCTCGTGGCTAATTTCCCCACAACAAATACCAGGAACCTATCTTGTACTATTCTGGAATTTATTAATGTAAAAAAATCCAAAATCCTGACCAGGTTTTCTCCTGCTTGGCCACTAGACTCTCGAACAACTTGCTTATAGACTTGAACACCAACAATAACTTTCTGCTCTTCAGAAGGGAACAGAAAACCCACCCATTCAGAACTTACCTATATATAATACTATGTCCTGGGCAATATCTGCTCCTGTTTAACCCACCCTGACCATGTTTCTCACCTTTAACCTACCTCATATTGATGTTATCAGTTTTTTGTAAATGATTCTGCTGCCCATGTGGCTACGTCTGTGCTATACAAATTCTGTACATAACTAAATAAATAAATAAATACATAAAATACAGAGTCATGTCATAAGAGTCCACACTTTTCCAAACCATATGTAAATCACACTAAATAAACAATTGATAAACTAAGTTAAAAAGTCATGCAGCAAAAATGTCAGGCTTTCTTTCTTTAAATCCTCATAAATCCTCATAAAGAAAGTCATTTGCGCCATTTAAAGGCAGCAATGCGGTAACGTCTTTATTAAAGTGGGGAAATGATTTTAGGATCCAGTTTCGTGCAGATGATTTGATTACAGGTCAGTGCTAGGAAAGTGTATGTTCCGAATGCTCTGGTCCATCCTGTCCCAGCACACTAACTAATGAAAAGTACTCCGCGATCCCAGTCATAAAGACAATCCCCAAATTCCCTCCTCATTATCCCTGAAAGCAAAAACAAAATGAACACATAATAGATTATTGTTAGATACCCATTGGCACATTTACATCATCCTCGAATTTGTGGTTTTAACAGCCTATATTTTTTTTATCTTGACTGCAGTGACTTTCTTGCACCAAGGCTAGACCCCCCTCAAGTCCACAACTGGTTTTGACAGCAGGCACCAGTTAGCCTGCTTATAGATAGGACAAACTGGGGCACAGGGTAATGGGAAATTTGCCCATGGGCTACATCAATATGGGTCGGTTCTGCTGCTGCACAGAAAGAACTATTCTCGGTACCATGGCATACATTGATATATAGCAGTATACTCCCTGTACATCCATAATGGAGAAAACATAAGTTAAACACTCATTCCTGAAATATGTCTGTGATGAGCAGGTCATGACATTGAGTGCCAGTAACGCCAAGTCATCCTTATATCATTCAGAGGTTGATCAATCAAGTACCATTAAACTGGACAATAGAATTACCTCTATTAAGCGCTATAAAATTATGTTATTATTATTCTCATTATTTTATTTGATTTAATTGCTGGGTACAAAAAGCTCCTATCAGAACTTTGTCTCCATATGCATATTGGCAGGTTAAATCTTAAAATATTTATTGGGAGAAATGCCCGTCAAATACAGGGAAATGCAGATTTTGGTGCAAAAAGCACCAGCATCTGCACGTTATGGCCTATTTTGACGCTCTTGACTCATCAGATGCGTAGTATTGGATTTTGGCAGATACAATAAGTACCACATCCAGGGACGAGGCAGTCCTAATCGATGACTTTGCATCTTTGGTGGAATATGTTTTTGCAGTTGGGTACAATAAGTTTATGACTATCAGAATTTTCAGGGCTATGTTTGCTTTCCACTATTGTTTTCTTCAATGCTTACCTGGTTCATCATATAATCTATATAGAACATTTTCATGTCTGGCACAGTTCCATAGTACTACTACTACTACTGCTGTTATTACTAATACCACTGCTCCTACTAATACTACCACTACTGCTACTAATACTATTACTACTACTACTCCTACTACTAATACTACTATTACTACTAATAATACTAAATACTATCAAAACAACAATGACTGGTAATACTGATAACAATATGACCCCAACAACAGTGGCATAACAGTATCACTACTACTAGTAATATTAATAACAAAGTTTATTGTATATAGTGCTGGCTGACACAATTTAGTTGTTTCAGAGGAATGTAAATAACAGTTGTTACTATTACCCAACTCAGCGGTCACCGCTTTTAGGCAATATATGTGCCATATGTCGCTTTCTATAACTCACTGATATTAATTAATACTACCCGTGGGAACAATGCACTTGCTCCCTTGGGAATGCCCCCTCTAGTGACCCTAGGAGCATCTCATCCTCGTCCTCATCTGCACCTTTTATTTTTTAATCTCCCTCACGAAGGGCATGAGAACTAGTCAATATGGACCCTGCCTCTCCGCTTATGTCTCAGTTTAATATTACCTCTGTTAATTGACTCATCCTAACTTTATGCTGGGAATCTCCACCGTCAGGTGAGGTCTCAGTGCTCGGCCCACACTGACACGTATCACTCAGAGACTCGTAGTTTCACATTCCCATAAATAATAAAGGGGTCTTGAGCCCCACCAGAAGCCACCTGGGCTAAGAGCAGAACTACAATAGGCCACAGCAGCGAGGGGGAGAAATAGGTAAAGATGAGGAAAGAACAGCTAGTGTCTTACGAGGAAGAGTCTAGGACTAGGGTAGAATTGAAGAAGGATGTAGGATATGAGCGGTCTAAGCTCCACTGCCCTGCACTTTTACTCACTTAACCCCTGTGACCTCTCTTTAAGTCCCACCCTGGCATCTTCCGACACAAGCCACTGACAGAGCTACTCTACACAGTCTGTCACATGGATCGTAATTGCCTATTTCTGATTGAGTTGCATGTTCTTGGATGTAGGTTATGGCCTTTCCAATGCAACACAGTAACATTAAGATCTGATGGACAATCAGGTGGGGACAAGACACGTGTTTTCACACAATGGCGGCTTACCGTTATATAGACATTGATCGCATATAAGAATCACAAGGCCCGACTAGTCTTCCTGCTAAGCTTACGTGCCTCTCAAGCTCTCCACCATCCCCATGGCAGGTCCCGCCCCAAGACTCTGGGAGTAGCCTCCACATTGTCGTTTGTAGCTTTGCTAGTATTGGCACGGTGCCCGTGGAACTTTTTGGATAAAATACGTCAGAAATGCTTTTTCCAGATTTTACAACTGAGCCAAAGGAGAATTTGGGAGAGGTCTAGGAAAGAAAGTAGTAACCTGATGGTCTATCACCGCCAATTCAACATAATCAGATTTTCCACAGAAAATGTATCACTTTGTTAACAACTCAAATAAAACCTTTCCATCTTGACTTTTGGGAGTCATTAAGTCCCCATCTGGAAGCCCTGAAACGTGTGAATTGTTAACTTGTCAAAAATAGGTAATTATATTTTTGTTGCTCCTAATGTCTATTTGGCCACTGTCCCACTAGAAAGGGGTAGAGGGCATTTAAGCTTGCTGTGTGTGCCAGACTGAAGTACTTTTAGACCCTCTGCAGTACACAGCGCAAAGCAACCCTACAGCTTTGCGAGCACGTGAGTTCGATCACTCTGAAACTGCTGTGGTACTGTGCAATATTATGAATCTGTGTTTCCAGTAGCACAGCCAAGAAAACAGCCAGTTACCCTTCATCATTCCTCTCTTACATACATTTTTTGTTTATTTGCTTTGTCTAGTGATTAACTCATGCCCATCTCCGAGGCTGGGTGACAAGTTAAAGAAGAGGTAGGTGTAGTAAGGCACTACAAAAATGTGTAACAGAGCAGTCCAGACATTTGTTGCGACATCCTAGACACCTTATTGACTTGTTAAACAAGTCAGAGGCTTGTTTAGAAAGGCCATTCATAGGTGTTAACTGAACTATAGGTGGTTGGGTTGCACTGTCAGAGAGCAGTCAAGGCTGCGTCACGCTGGTGAAGCCAAACGGCCTAAATGGTCTGGGGTTGCTTGTGTTCCAGGGATATGGCTCACCGTTCAGTCTAGAGCATCTCATTTGTGACAGAGCCAAGCCTAATTTACATATGGCTAATGTCCCAGACTGATTATCAATACCTGAGAATAATTCAGCCATTTTATCCATCGGCCTATGTTCTCCTGCAGCTTTGTTTTGGGGAATTCTTCTGCAGTGTAATGTTGCCTGGGAGGCAGCTGGGATTCCCTGGCATTCTTAAATCTGGACTTTTACAGTACACTTGTAAGCACAGTTTGACTTGCAAACAGAGCCCCTTGACCCCCTCTCCCTATTTTAAAAATGTGAATATCTTTTCGTGCCTCACTATTGCTGACACTTTGTGGATGTCACCTCCATAAACCTCAATGGGTCTAAAACCTAAAAGCCTGAGCTGAGCTAGTGCAGATATAACTGTGTATGTAAGTGTCTTTCCTTCTAAATACCCTGCACCAGGACATTTTGCAGTCTCCAGCTTTACACCAGCATGGTAGACATTAGTGTTCTTACATTTTGTTTTCACGCTAAATAAAGAAAGTAGCCCAACTGTTCAGTGATTTTTTTTACCAGCCTTCCTCCCCCACTGTTACTCGGAGACATGAGTTTAAACACCCAGCCAGCTCAGTCTCTAAGGCCTGTCTTTTAGAGTCAGGAGGGATCCGCTGAGCTCTCATACAGCTCCTACCACCCTTGTGCCTGTCCCAATGTGCACAGTCTGTTCAGAGATGAAATGTGGGCCTTGCATTCGGTCACTTGCAACCGTCTTGGTGTATAATGGGCCCCTTATGCAGTGGTGGCTCCTACGCTATGGCAACAGAGCGTTGCCCCCCACTGCTCCCCCCGCCAGCAGCCACAGCAGCTGCAAACCTTTTACTACAAAACGATAATAAACTATGTTATTGTAGTAAGTTTGTAACTATGTTTATTATCGTTTTGTAGTAAAAGGGGTGGGGCATTGGAGATGACAGCCATGGAGGGGAGTGCACAGATCACTCCCCTCAGTGCGCATGTATGTTTTGCTGACGTCTCAGACCGGCCAAACACACATGCACACTGTGCTATCCAGCTCGGCACTGTGCTGCCAGGCTGGAGAGAGCAGGCACAGGCTCCCAGTCTGCCTGGGAGCACCCTGGCTGGGCGTTCCAAGCCAATCCTCACACTGCTCTGAGTAGCGTCAGGATTGTCCTCAGGGCAGGCTATAAGCCTGTGCCTGCCTGCTGAGGAGACGGAGGAGCGGCGGTGCGGAGGGGAGGTAAGTTTTTAAATTTTTTAATTTTTTTAAATTGATATTCCCCCCCCCCTCCCTCCGCACCGCCCTATCTCCTCTAACCCCGGCGAGCTAAGACTGCCCTTACGCCACATGAAATACAAATGAAAGAACTTGTACTGAGGTCTGTGGATCACAGAAAATGTTCTGGTCCTGTCTTCAACAGCAGTAAGATCATTACTTGGGTGCTCCGTGCTAACTTCGTATTTTTTCAGGGATGACCCAATTCAAACTCTCTAAAATGAAATACAGTGGAATTTTGCAGTGTGAAGAGTTTTGAATAATGCACTAACAAACCATGATCCGTGCATTTACTCAATTCACAAGCATGTTATCTTGTTATGCTATATTGCTCTGTTTCGTAAAACCAAAACTCAGGGCATCCATGTGGAGTTTGTAACTAACACCATATAGAGATGCTCATTCACAATCTCTTGCTTTTTCTCTGTAGGCCTGCTTCTTCACCTCCCTGCCAGCTCTGGGCGTATCCTAGTAAGTGTTCCCAGTGCTCAGAACATCACTAAATAGTTCAGCCTCCAGAGTCCATTTACAAAAGGTTCTCTGACTGTCTTTCTCTTTTAACGGCCTCTATTTAATATTTTAATGAGCGTAATGCTTTCTTCTGAAGGTCAGCCATTGTGCAACATACACGGTTTCTGGAATAGTTCCTTAGCCCCCTCCGTTAAAGGCAGATTCGTGATAATCTCTTGGATTTCTTACAAACTGCAACATTCGGGGCTAGGTGCACTTTCACTCCTTTGGGAATCTTGGCGCTACACGACAGATGTTTATTGTCACCCAGCTCAAGGGTAACTCATTTTATCACCCTCGGAAGGATGAAAGGCCGAGTGGGCCCGCCGCATGTGGAACCTATGACTATCACGTCAAACACAGCTTCACTCCCCTGAGCCGCCAGACCCAGCACTGGAAGACATGATGATGTTTCTCTTTACACAATTTCTTCTGAGAAGGAAGATGCTGTTTTCCTAATGTTCTCTACATTTAGCAGTTAAGAGCCAGCGCTTATCTAGCAATGCAGAGTTTACAAGATTTCTAGTCCTACCGTGTGTGAGTAACTGACACAGTCCATTTTTTATATGTATTCTGAGATTTGCATTCTTGTTTAGTTTATAGAACTTGGACTACAGTCAGAACTACAAGGCCCAGAATACAAGGAAATCACTCGAACTGACACTGCGCTACGAGCATCCACAGCCTTAACAGATCATATACAGGGAGTGCAGAATTATTAGGCAAGTTGTATTTTTGAGGATTAATTTTATTATTGAACAACAACCATGTTCTCAATGAACCCAAAAAACTCATTAATATCAAAGCTGAATATTTTTGGAAGTAGTTTTTAGTTTGTTTTTAGTTTTAGCTATGTTAGGGGGATGTCTGTGTGTGCAGGTGACTATTACTGTGCATAATTATTAGGCAACTTAACAAAAAAAAATATATACCCATTTCAATTATTTATTATTACCAGTGAAACCAATATAACATCTCAACATTCACAAATATACATTTCTGACATTCAAAAACAAAACAAAAACAAATCAGTGACCAATATAGCCACCTTTCTTTGCAAGGACACTCAAAAGCCTGCCATCCATGGATTCTGTCAGTGTTTTGATCTGTTCACCATCAACATTGGGTGCAGCAGCAACCACAGCCTCCCAGACACTGTTCAGAGAGGTGTACTGTTTTCCCTCCTTGTAAATCTCACATTTGATGATGGACCACAGGTTCTCAATGGGGTTCAGATCAGGTGAACAAGGAGGCCATGTCATTAGATTTCCTTCTTTTATACCCTTTTTTGCCAGCCACGCTGTGGAGTACTTGGACGCGTGTGATGGAGCATTGTCCTGCATGAAAATCATGTTTTTCTTGAAGGATGCAGACTTCTTCCTGTACCACTGCTTGAAGAAGGTGTCTTCCAGGAACTGGCAGTAGGACTGGGAGTTGAGCTTGACTCCATCCTCAACCCGAAAAGGCCCCACAAGCTCATCTTTGATGATACCAGCCCAAACCAGTACTCCACCTCCACCTTGCTGGCGTCTGAGTCGGACTGGAGCTCTCTGCCCTTTACCAATCCAGCCACGGGCCCATCCATCTGGCCCATCAAGACTCACTCTCATTTCATCAGTCCATAAAACCTTAGAAAAATCAGTCTTGAGATATTTCTTGGCCCAGTCTTGACGTTTCAGCTTGTGTGTCTTGTTCAGTGGTGGTCGTCTTTCAGCCTTTCTTACCTTGGCCATGTCTCTGAGTATTGCACACCTTGTGCTTTTGGGCACTCCAGTGATGTTGCAGCTCTGAAATATGGCCAAACTGGTGGCAAGTGGCATCGTGGCAGCTGCACGCTTGACTTTTCTCAGTTCATGGGCAGTTATTTTGCGCCTTCGTTTTTCCACACGCTTCTTGCGACCCTGTTGACTATTTTGAATGAAACGCTTGATTGTTCGATGATCACGCTTCAGAAGCTTTGCAATTTTAAGAGTGCTGCATCCCTCTGCAAGATATCTCACTATTTTTGACTTTTCTGAGCCTGTCAAGTCCTTCTTTTGACCCATTTTGCCAAAGGAAAGGAAGTTGCCTAATAATTATGCACACCTGATATAGGGTGTTGATGTCATTAGACCACACCCCTTCTCATTACAGAGATGCACATCACCTAATATGCTTAATTGGTAGTAGGCTTTCGAGCCTATACAGCTTGGAGTAAGACGACATGCATAAAGAGGATGATGTGGTCAAAATACTAATTTGCCTAATAATTCTGCACTCCCTGTAGAAGTACAGAAATCAATCACAGAAAGAACGAGGAGGCAAGGGACCCTTGTGTGTGGCATAGTGCCTCATTACAAGTGCTGCAGTACCAAGCCGTTACTACCTCCCTGAAATTAGCAGTACTGGAGGCATCAGCATTCCAGAAGAAATTACGCGGTATAGCCCGATCCTAAGGGTACTGGCAGAAGTTAGGAAATACTGGGGGAATTGATAACACCACACCAGTATTTATCCATTTTCCCCTGAGTTTCTACCGAATGTTGAACTGCTTCAGCAGTTGAAAAGTCTAGATGAAGCAGATCACATTCCTCTAGCTACCCTAGAGCTCGTAATCCTGATGGCACCGGTAACCGTGTTGCTGCCCCCCTTGGCAGTGGCATACCTATGGGGGTGGGTAGTGTGTTGGGGTTTAGGGGTGTTACATCCCACCCTCCTAATAAATACATTTTCTTTTAGGTCATTGGGTCCAGGCAGTTTCAGTTGTGTGAATTGTCAGTGTCGGATTTCACCCGGCTGTAAAGCATTGCAGTCACAGATTATTGCTCCGAATTGTTGAAGTATTCACTTAAACTGAACTTGCTTTTCTTTAGCTCCACATACACAAACACATGCATGTACCTGCATATATGAACACACACATTTAAAACAGGGGTTAATTAAGTGGTTATGGGCACACTTCATAAAGAAGTTGCACAATGTGCTTGTAAATTATGCACAGACTTTTTTGCCAATCGACCTTCGTACTATTAGGTTGGTTTACAAAATCACCCTTCGGATTGTGTTGCAGTTTGGCCTACCTCATGAGTATTCATAAAGTAGTCACAAATCAGCAGACTACCACGTGTGTTAAAAATAAAGTACTTTCTTTTTAAATGCATCCGGTTTCCTTAAAGAAAATGGATCTGCACTTAAGAAAAACTTGAAATACTTAAAAAAAATGTTTACGTTTGGGACCTCCGCCCTCTCCTACCCATAGTTTTTTCTTTACTTCCCCAAAGAGGGAGGGGGGCCATTTTGCAAAAGGGTTGCCCCATCCTTTGAGGAGTCAGTAACATATCAATGGAAATCACTGATATACAGCATTGTGAATCACAATTTGAAAGGGACTCTTCAAATGTGCCCTTTTCCAAATAGTGATTTGTTATGCCTTTCTAAACCCATTTTGCAATTCAATAATCTGTTACAGAATCACAAAATGGGTTTGTTAGATTAAAAAAAGCCATTTTCCGTTCACAAACCCTGTGATTTAGCAAATCGCAGACTTTGCTTCATACATCAAGCCTTAAAAGATGTGATGACTTTGTAACCTCTCAAATTGACACTTCTTCATTACATTCTATTTTTTTAGTAATCTGCTTTGAGTTGACCCCCAGCACACAATATACTTGTCTGGGCAGCACCATAAACATGAGAACCTCCCCTTGACAAACAAACCTTCTCTGCAAAGGGCGCCACTGCTACTTAGACTAGGGTTTATGTTGTATCAAGGAACTAACGTAAAATTATAAAAATGCTGAAGCAAAATACACAAACACATAATCGTGCAACAGGCACATTAACCCCTTCAAACCATCTTACTGTTAATGAAACCTTTGTATTGCAGGTTGCATAAGGATCACTGTAGTGGGCAATAAACTTTGTGAAATTTCTTTTTTGGGACTAGAGCTATGACCTAATGGAGGCAAAGGTTCTTGGGACAGGCATCAAAGTACCCCGGCCTACATCTTGCCACCACACAATGGCCACTGGCAGTAATTGCACTAAATTAGATGGGCGGCTGAGCTCAATTAGAATAGTGAGGCAGTGGCAAACATTAGCATGGTGGGTCAGACACCACCAAATTGATGTCTCTGTTCCACGTAATGGCCCTGCAGGTCTGCATGATGGAAATAGTGCCTGATGGAAACCCAAAAGCACTGGGTTATCGGAGGCATGTCAGCAGTGCGGCGGAGGGAAACCTGAACATTCCACAAATTCAGAGATCCCAAGGCATGGCGATAGTTCCATAGATTACCTTTCCTGGCATAGGCAAGGTTTCTTGCCCATCAAAAAGGGAATCCTCTCACCAGTACTGCCCATACTCTGGGTGTGCACAAGAGAATCCTCATGTCTTCCTTCTATATGTAGTGCATCACAGGGAAGATAATATCTGGATTACAATGGTACCCAGAGTGGAAGAGTCACCTCTCCCCACCACGGACTAAGGATTCTCCCACCATACTGCACATGCATGGAGGGCCAGTGGAGATCCCTCAATCGTCACTGGCCACTACCACTACTTATGAACTGGGTGGGGGGCTACCTCCATCTTTCCAGCCAATGTCACATTCAGGTATCTGCTACCGCTACTCAATTCCTACATCACAGAGGTTTGGCAGGCTACAGGCGGTGGATGAGGCAGTTATTCCACCACCTGATTGGTCCTATCCCCTCCTCCGCTATGTAAATGATACCTGGGTGAGCGGTTGATGCTACTGTTTTGAGGGAGGTTACTGCCGAAGTTGAAAATGTCAGATTTTCTCATTTCTGAAGCACACATAAAGCTCAAAGCTTAAAGAAATTTGAATGTCTTGAAAAATGCCTTTTATTTTTCAAACTATAATTTTTCCTCCCACTGACATCCCCAACAATCCCTCAACCCTCTGTCCTTCTAATGCCTCTTAAACATAGTCTCCCCTGCTTGTTGTATATTGCTTTGTGTTACCTACAACTTTGTGACTGTTGGGAAATATCAGGATCTTTCACCCTCCCCTACCCCAGTGAATAAACCAGGATACTATCCTGCCCATTGCCATTACTAGAGGAGTCTCAATGAGATCCTAAAACTTTAGGTCAATGTCACAACCACTGTGCAACCAGCCCCTCCCCCCAAAGAACGTAAACCCAAAAGCTGACTACCGCAACTCCTCATGACCCCATAACCCTGAATGGGCATGATGGGTTACATTTAGACTATGTACACTATCTTTCACAAGTCATAACTTCTAGCCCTGCCTCACTTGTGTTGTTTCTTCCTGCACAATGTGTATTGTGTCTATGTATGCTGTCAACCACTGCCTCCCTGGTAGTATGCCTCACAAATGTACATCTGATGCCAGGTTACTGACCTCGCTTTATTATGTGTCCCTGGGTACTTTTCAGTAACCATCAGTGATTAGCTCATGCAACGACCACACATTTATCAGCTTTAAATAGCACCTGTTGAGATTTAGTGGCACATCACTGAAGTGGTTGGAGTGAAACTATGGAACAGTCTCCCCAAGCATCTTTGATCTTCTATTAACTTAAAACAATTCTTGCTTATCCAGCTAACACGAGCAACTGGATGAAATCATCTGTCATTTTCTCCCAAGACTACATTTTGATCTCCTTCCAACTGTCCTATTTAATGCTGCATTTCTTCTCCCTCTCAATCCACTCACACATCAAGATTGTCTTATTTGCTTTATTTTACGTGTTATGATCGTATTATCTTGTTTTATGCCTGTGTCTGTGTTCATTGCACTTGAAGCTGGACCCTCACAACTTATTGTTTATTACAAATAATAACATAAGAATGATAATAATATCCAGGCTAATAATTACATTTTGTTTGTGTGCTATTCTGTGGCTGCTGACTGACTGTCTGCATATGCCCACTGCATGCCAGACAGAGACAGCTGGTTGGTTGTAGCATCCGTGGCATTCACTCCTCAGGTTCCAGCCTCTACATTCCTAATCTGCGGAGTGACGTGCTCTTGTAGGTCTGACTTTCAGCTGTGACTCTGAAGTTCGGACCGAGATCTGGATTCCTGCTACTTTTATTTCCAACGAGAATGTAGTTGTGTATTTTGAAATACTAGGGATAATTCTTGAAGGTTTCAATTTAAAGCGGCAATAGCAGACTCCGGAGCAACAAACCTTAGTAGTATCCCATTGAAAGACATATTGATCTCCGTTCACATTTGTAGCTTTACTGTACAATTGACATATTCTTTAATGAAAGGTGGCGATGCAGATAATTGAACAGGAACTAGTGAAAGAAAACAATTCATGCTCTGCGGGACTCTGAAGCAGTGCACCAAGCCAAGAGATCAAGGAAGAACCCTAGCATTATGGGAGATATTCTAAGAGATCACTTGCATGCCTCACACCAGCCCTGGAATACTCTTGGTACTAGCCAGATGCTTCCTTTGCTCCCGCTGGTACCTGTGATGTGTGTGTGTCGGGTGTACACTTTTCCTGCATGTCTTCTCCACAGTGATGAGAGGCTGCATGAAAGTCAATATGGATGGGGCCATCGCTGCAGGGAGCAGATGCTTTAGTAACTACCAAGGGGCCTGGCTCCCTCCAATTGGGAGTCCAGATGACTGGAACCAAGGCATCATCGTCCAGATTCCAAATAAGGGACCTTCTCTCAATACTGAGTAAAATCCTCACAAAAGTCATTATACAGTGCATCTAACATGAACAATGATCGGCTGATATTGAATATTTATAGCATTGTGTTAAGCTTTTACATGCTATAGGCTATTACAGGCAAGATTGATGTTTCTACTCACTCTGAGCTACAACATGTATTATGAATTACTTTAAACTGTTTCTAATATCTTTTTGCAACACATTTCTAAATGCTTTTGGTGTGTTAAATGTTGCAATACAGATTTATTTTATTTTTTGTGCCTGAAACTGGACTATCTCTTTCATTTGAAACAGCAAGACATCAATGTTTTATGTGGTTTGTAGGGCGGCTAATGGTGTGACCATATATTTTGAGAAATAAAATACCCTTTGCTATGCGTTAAAAGGATACTGCAAGTCACCTCAGAGTTCTGTGAACATATAAGGGCTTCTTTCCTCTATATGGCCACAAAACTCCTTAGTGCCCTGCAGTATTATTATAATGAACAGCAGTGGGCACATTATCCCACATATAGGCACCTAACTAGGTTTTTCTAGCTTATAGGTATAGAAATAAATATTTCTCAAGCGCATACATCACTTCAAACATTGCTTTCTTTTGAAGGGTGAGGAGGTGTCCTGTTACTTTGAGGTCACAGCAGGAGAATCAACAACATCTTATACAACCACCAAGGACACTCCTGGCAGTATAGGGAGACCAGGACTCTGTTGGTTGATTCGGAGAGTCCTGGCCTGCTATGTGCGCCAGGGCGTTCGTGAACATATCCATATCAGTCACTCCCCTTCATATCTAAAGAATACATTCCACTTATATGTACAGTGAATACATTGATTATCACATCCACTGAACATCTAAAGAAGTGGAATGTTGACCAAAAGGAAAAGTTAGAAGTAGACATGAAAATCCTGCTCCACATACTTGGACAAAAGAGTAGATAAGTCGATAGAATACCACTTGGGCACTGGGGAACCTCAAAATCCCAGGGAAGTTTGTACAAGGCCATGGAGAGAGAAAAAGAATGTACAGATACTAAAGTGTGAGAAATAAAGTGAAAAGGGTTAGTGTTAGAAGTCTATGTTTAAGAAAGAAATTTGAGAGTTAAGTGGTATATTTATAATTTAGAGATAAAGACCCTATTGAAGTGAAAACTCTATGGGCATGATTATGAGTGCTTTGCAAAATTACAATACACAAGCAAACCTCTGTTTGTGTGAGTGTCGCTTTTAAGAGTGGGACAGAGTTTTCCGACGCCTAGAGTTTCCTGCAGGTAAATATCACCTGGTTAAACCTGCTGATCTTTATTGGAGGTGGGGGTGGAGGGGGGTCAGGGGATGGGAGAAGGTTGGGAAAACCTGAGCAATGCAAATTGAGGTGCGACAACAAAATCTTTATTATATGCCCCATGTCATTGGAGAAAGTGGTAATTCGATTTATTTATGAATTTCTGAGCTAATACACCGAAATACCGAGGCACAATCGAGGCCTGAGAAGTCTAATTCTGTCTGAATATAAATTCAACCTATCCTTGCATTCAAGCCTAACGTCTTTGAATATTTGGACATGTTGCTTCTCATTTTGTATTCCATAAACAGACTGTCATTCACAATTTAGGTATAATTATTTGTTTTCAAATTTCTCTCATGAAATAATGTGCACTGCTGTGATACGAGCCTGTCATATTTATGACACTGTTATTTAGACATGTTTTAAAATTCACATTATAATGTTTTGCAGGGATGTATGCTATAGTCTGAATGCCTATTAATCAGACACAAGGGGCCACAGTTTTTTTTTTATTTACTCTGACAAACTTGAAATCTAGAAACTTAAACTGTCACTGAGATAACACAAACATGTGGCTTGAATTCTGCTGCCACCTGGCCAGCATCAACCTACAGCAAACGAAGATCTAGCCACTGTTCTGATGACCACCATTTTGGAAGAAAGTATTTCACGTTCCTTGGAGGTTGAAATTTGAATTATGGCGTGTCAAAACAGTATTCCGAAAGTGCAGAGTTTAAAAGCAAGTGCGGCTTGGTTTGCATTTTCAGTCATAACTAAAATATGTGTTAAAAAACAAGTTGCGGTGTAAAAACAAAATAAAAAACAATTGTTTTCTAGATGCTATACATCTATGAGATAAATAATTTATTGTGTCGTGATTCAGTTTACTTTGAGAGGTAAAACTGTCTCTCATGCATTACAAAGCAAGCATTCAATAGGCCAGACAGCCAATAGCATAAGGTGAGAGAGCAATGTTAATGATGTAGAAAAGCCTGTTCTGTGCATACTTGAAGGAATTGGAAAAATCAGGTCTTGCAGATAGCTGCTCTGGCAATGGTTGGAAATGTCCTTCTCTGCAGAGTCACATCAAACTTTTTGCCATCCTCCCACTTTTGCTGAATTACATTTTCTTGGCCTTTCGACTCTGTGTACTTTACCACTGCTAACCAGTACTAAAGTGCTTGTGCTCTTTCCCTAAAACATGGTCAAATTGGTTTATACCCAATTGGCATATTTAATTTTCTTGTAAGTCCCTTATAGAGTGGTACCCTTATACCCCTGGCTTGTAAATTAAATGCTACTAGTGGGCCTGCACCACTTGTTCCACCTATTTAAGTACCCCTCTAAAACGTGTCCCAGGCCTGCCATTGCATCCTTAATTCTATTTCAAACACTCATGTCGTCTTTACGTGTAAACCCCATTGCTAAGCCCTAAACTCCCTCCCCTCCCCATATTACATGTAAGTCACCCTTAAGGTAGGCCCTGGGTAGTCCATAGGGCAGGGTGCTACGTAATTAAAAGGTAGGACATGTACTTTAAGTTGTACATGTCCTGGTAGTGAAACATTCCCAAATTCATTTTTTCATTACTGTGAGGCTTAGCCCTCCCATAGGACAATATTGGGATTAATTATTACATTTAATAAACTGTAATTCCTAAATGAGAGGAGGTACATGTTTGGTACCTATGGATTTATAATGCTAAACTCTTTTTATTGGTAACATTGGACTTATCATCAAAATTTTGAAAATACAGCTTTTTGAAAGTTGGCATTTTTCTGCCCTTAGCTGTTTGTGGCTGCAGCATGTCTTGGGTCAAACGACTGGGTTTAGTCTACATTTACACTATATGAATTCCTCAAACTAGTGGGATTAGGTGTGCCTCAGTGGGCCATTTACTGGCTTGGGGGTGTGTGGAGCTAAGCACATCCCCACTTGCACCTGAATAGGCTGTGTCCTGCCTCCTCATACTAGGTTTCACGACACTGTATTGCCACTGCAGCCAGCTTGGAGCCAGGGTAGGGGAGTTAGGAAACTCCAAGAACTTCAAAAGCCCTTTCCAGAAACTTCTCCCACCTTCTAGGACAAGGGCACAGTAGAATTTATATAGCACCTTCAGACCCACTCCTGGACCAGTAGAAGGACTCTCAGAGGACTACGTGCTACTATGACCTGCTGTGCACTCTCCCAGACTGCTGCAGTACCTGGAAGGACTGTTCTGCTGCCTGGAGCCTTCCTTGAACCCTCAGAGGCCAGCCTTGCTGTAGAGCCCTGTATCTACATCTGCCCCCAGGACTACCAGAAGTGACTCCAAGGGCTAGTTTGCTGGCCTCCTGTTCAGAGCCACAGGACCAAACCAGGCTCCACCATCTTGAACCCGCCCCTGGACCCAGCCTGAGTGAGTCCTGAACCCTCAAGAGGTCTCCATACACTCCTGGACTATTGGTTGTGCTGTCAAAGGTGACCAGATGGCCGTGGTTGGCACTTTTATCTTTTAGGTGCTATTTTAGACATTAAACTTTAAAAATTCCTAACTCCGGTTCTCCTGATTGGATCTTTGTTGTTTAAGTGTCAAATAATTTATTAACAATTATTCCATTATTCTAAATTGGTTTGTGACTTTTTTGTTGTGTTTTCACTTTATTACTGTTTGTGTGCTGCATTAATAGTTACCCATTGCCTATAAGTTAAGATTGCTTTTGTGCCAAGGTACCCGGTGTTAAGCACAGGTTAATTTAGTGACATTTTGTGGTTCACCCTGCAAGGGACTGTGGCAGTTGCTTGCCCAGGGCTCACATCCCAGTCAACAAACAACCCAGTTTCTCACACTGACCTAGAGAAATGACTCAACATCGTAATTGTCAGTGTCCAGCAGGCTGCTGTTTTGAACTAAACAGTTCTGTGCAGGGGATAGCGGACGTGGAGAGGACCTCCTAAAAATCCTCTTGGATCTGTTTTTTAACGGCATTTTGTGTTGTGCGCCCGTTGCAGGGAAAATTCCAACTGTGCGCCATTTAACGCAGCTTTGAGCTCTTTGCACATCTCTGGCCGCTGAAGCATGACTGCTCGTGACTGTACGAAATATTACTTTACCACATCAGCGCCACTTTAATTCGCGGCCTTTCTAGCCTGTCCTTCGGTACGATTTTTCAGGGACTAATATAGCCTTTGTGCCCTCGTTCTATTCCTAATGCGCAAAGTTGCTGAAGTATCTATTTTCGTGCGCGAGTCCAAAAATACCTCATAAATCTGAAGGCAGGAAGTAAAATAGAAAAGGAAACGGTAAGGGGCCGGGATTGGGCAAGGAGCAGCGTGGGCAGATGGCGCGGGGCACGCATGGAAACATGAAACCATAATGGCTTAAAACGAAGCGAGTTGTCGTTGAGGAATGAATTGAGACTCTGGCTACAGGTGCGCACAACGAGCGAGCGGATTCCACGAGATGGTGCTAAGTATCGCAGCGGACAGACTCGCTTCACTGTCTCGGTATCTGCGTCCAAGCCGGTGTGACAGACATCTGTGTGCATCTGGCTCGGCGCAGTGTGGCTTCGTGGAGGGGGATGAGCCAGTCAGTTTGCAGATTCTAATTCTGTTTGGAAATGTCAAAAAACAACCTAATTTATGCTTTTGTTTTGATTTCTTAGCAAATTATCTCTAGCTGACTCATTCAGACACCCACTGAGTAGCCTGGGTAAACAACTGGTAATTGGATGTTTGAGACAAAACGCTGGGCCACCATGACCCAGTACTGAGGATGGAGAGAATGAGCACTGTGCTCGGGGCGTCTTCGAGTTCCTACCTCGTCGTTACATGGGTCTAACGTGTTTTCCTTAATTAAAAAAGTTTGCGGCATCTTATATAGTATTTAACCATTATTTGCTGATGGATAATAGCATGGCATGTGCATTTGGGAGGATCCGATATCAGTATGCACGCAGTGCAAATTAAAACCCTGACAGCACATTTTGTGAAATGCCACATTCATATGCGAGGCCTACGAAAGTAATATGCAACACCACGTATTTCAAACTGCAAAACAGTGAGTGCTATCTAGCTGGCAAACAAACTGTCATATTACTTTCTACTCCCTGAACCCATCATGTATTCCTCCCTGAATGCACCCAAACAGAATAATCTGATTTCTATGTGCTCTTCGTATTTACTTTTCCATTAAACTTTACCTTGTTGAGGAGCTTTGAGGAGTCTCGATAGTTACGACCAGTCTGTCGAGGAATGTTAGTGGAGACAGGAGAAGACATTTACATGAGGGGTGGGGGCACCATCACAATAAAGGGGCAACCATGCTCGTGCTCCTTATCCCAGAGAGCTGCACCTACATTTCAAGGCCTATTTAATCTCTGTGTTTTCGTTCCACCCTGCCCTTCAGCAGATATGTGCCCTCAGCAGAATTCTGACAGCTGCGACCAATTGTTATGCATGCAGCTTGTAAAATATATTTGATTAGATATTGAATGGACAATTTGCTGAGGCCTACGGACCTTGGCACTATCCCCTATCAGACGCTGGTGCACCCGGCACCAGTGAGGTGGAGAACATGACACAGAAACCAACCACTGGCCCTGTTTTGTATCACTGAATCCATTGTTTATTTCTACAAGGTAGGTTTCCTCTTTGTAAAGTAGTATCATGAACATGTCAGGGCATGGAGGCGAGGCTCTGGTGAAATTTATACTCAATTTCATGAACTACATCTAGTTAGCCATAAAAAGTAGTTGGAGAGTTGCACTCAAAGGACAACATCAGAGTCCCTGAGAGAGAAACAGTTGCTGCCTTTAAAAAGCTGATAGCTGAGATCTTCAAGAATTGGAAACTTTGTCCAATTTCCTTTTCCTTGATTTCAGTGGGGGTAAAAGCCTTTTCAATCTAGAGGCCACTCTAAGGAATTACCTTCACAGGGACATTCAATGTAAGTTTCCACCAACATGATTAAGGAAGCTATCAAGGCCTGCTGATCTCCCAACTTACCCACTCAACTATGTACCCATTACAGATCAGATCATCGTTAAGAAAAGGCCATCCGGAAATACATTTTAGAAGTATTTTCATTTCACCTTTTCATGTCTGACTGAGGTCACAAGAGTGGTGCAGAGGATTAGTTGGAGCAAAAAGAGAGAGCAGATTAGGCCCGGCTCTGGGCTTGGAATTCTCTGACTGCTCCAGTATTGGTAACAGCTACCTCTATTGCAGCTATCATTTGGGAGTAGCATGGTGTCACTGACATGCATTAGATGCAATGAAAATGTCAACTAAAATTACTACCTTTTATAATTCATGTTAGGAACCATCACTACTCCGACAAAGAACTGTGTGGTGTGATTCTCAGCATATCTCATGCAATAACTTTGCTTTAGTGAAGGAAAATATTTTGTTACATTAAGTACCTCGCTAAAAATAATGAAAGTCACAAAATCTTTTCCCTATGTAATTGATCTCATCAGATCATCAGTGATTTGTGGAGTTCCACAGACCTCAGACCTATCACCACTTCTGCTTATTCAAGATTGCTCACGTGATAAAGGGCTGTGGTTCAATTTGTTAAAGTTGTGTTGAAGAGTCAAAGACTCTGCGTGAATGTCAATTCAACAAAGTGCCAAAGTAAAAGAAGCAAGATCACACACTATTTGACCCTGAATGATTGCGCAGGTTTGACTTTTTCCTATCCTTAACCCCTATTTGCTGATAAGCTGCCAAGGAAAGGACAGTGGTGGGAACTGCATAAAAAAAACACAGCTGGAAGAGCCCTCTTTGCTTTCTGTTCCAGCAAGCACACTGTTAACATATGAGACCAGGGGGTAGCAAGGATAGTGCCAGGAATACCATGGAGCAAGTTAGGGTCAGTAGCTACCCTTAGTGATCTCTAACTGATGGCAGTGAGACCGTGCTATATCTTCAATATGAGGCAGGAGAAGAGTAGACATTGGTGGACTGGACTGTCTAGAGAAGATGGAGAGCGTCTAGAGACTGGCTCTTCCACTATGGGGATAACATAGTGGCCCTGCTCCTGCATTGCATCAAACCCAGGTGGTCCCTTTCAGTTGGACCCCATGGATAAATGACATTCCAGTGCCTATGGCAGTAAGGAATTTGGTTGTGCTAATTGATATCTGGCTTTCTTGAACAGTTATGGAATTGACCAGTTTCCAGCATTAGAACTTAGCCGAAATCTACTCCTACTTATAGGAAGAACTAAGAGTGAAAGTGACAGTAGTTCATTCATGCCACTGTGATGCCCTGAGTACAATACATGGCAATGTACCTGGAAGCCGACAGTAGATTCACATGCCGTATATAACAGAGCAATTATCACCGGTTTTTGTCAAATAAAATCATACCAGGTGGACTCCGCAAGAAAGAGTCTACAGCAGAGATTTCATGATCTGCTGTTGAAGTTGGATTACCGAAAAAGTTTGCATGGTCTCTTGTATCGGACTGAAACTGATAAATCAGCTAGATACATGTGGTCCAAGGAAGACGCAAATTGTATCTTTTTGCAACACCAGCGAGAAAGACTGCTAGTAGAAAGCCTCTGAAGATGAGGGGTTCCTGAATGTGGAATGGGGTTTTTGCTGGCCAACTAACCTGCAGAACCCAGAGGAGGCAGCAGCATCGCTCCTGCTCTGTTAAGGATTTTCTAGTTACCTATAGTAAATATAATCCAAACGAATGTCTTATGTAGGCTACACTGTTGCTTATGGAGCAAAGGACCTACCTGTTTGCAAGCCTTAGTGTCCAGATACATTGACTTCTTTTTTCAACCTGAATAACCCAAACACTAAAGAACTGCTATATAGCGGGGGAGCTATTGGGCCTCCATTTGTTAACACGAACTTCCAGTTGTGCTGACAAAGAGTGAGTATTTCCCGGTATCATAAAATGTAACCTGTTATAAGTGGCCGTTCCAGAATAGCATCGTTCTTTATTTTGTGATGCAAGAATAATTGCACAGTGTATTTTGGAATTATGACACATGTAATGTTATTTATTCTTGGTTTGTTTAGCATTCTGTATTGTGTGTGAATGTTCTGTGATTTTAAGCTACCAGGAAGTCGTGTAGGTGCTTTATGAAGAAACCATAAATAAATAAAGTGAGCGTTCAGTAATCTGAGGCTATGATGAACTCATCACTTAATTGTGTTAGAACTAAATATAAACACATGCCATGTAAAACTGTAAGAAAGGACTACTGTATTCGAGGTTTTGAGAGATGCACCGCACATCTGATAATTGAAACTTTCAAACTTCAACAGGTTGGACGTGACTAAATCTGATCAAAAATACTGCATGAAAAGATGGAAAAGTTTCTGAATCAGTTCACAAAACCCTAGGTATCCCTCATTCTCGCATTACCGGGCGTGGTATTACCCTACGCCTCTTGGAATGGGGCCTTGAGTTAAATAGGATAAACAGTTTAAAAAAGGCAGGGTATGGGGGTGTGGTCATATTTTATTTATTTGGTGTTTTTGTACATTGTTGCCATGTGACCACTGAGAGCAGTGAAGTTTCCAGCAGAGCATTTGTTAAGGTGAGACCAGCTGAAGTTGGAATTGGAGGCTTTTACTCTGTGTTTTCAGTTTTGATGACGTACCATGGCCGAACCTAGACTGCTGGCTGGTGCACAATGGAGTATTAATTTATGGAAAATGTGAGGAAAGCTGCCCATGTACAGCCTATTCAGGAATATTGCAAGGTACAGTTTGGCCTTAACTGTAAATACTAGGCCGTGGCAGGTAGCCTAGTTAGAGATGGGGCATGGTTGGTCCTATGGCACATTTGAGAAGTTTCTCTGAATAAGGTGCACTTGTGAAGAGGTTGTCCCTGTTTCCTGAAGATGCGTGTTGTTGCCAAGTAGATAAGAGATACTATTTGTGAAACTAGAACATGTTTTCCCCGGAGATTCCGATAAAGAAGACAGATGTCCCCACTGCATTTCAATAATTCATGAGAATGAGCGTTTGATGTCAAAAGCTGGAGAGCATACCTTGCTTGAGTTAGAAATGCTGACATAAGTGATACAGTGATTGTTGCATATTTCCATACTACAACAATAACTATATCAAACTTTGTAAAAGACGGTATATGTTACACAGAAATAACTAAAATATGCATATTTTGATACAAACAGAACTTGATGTTTACGCATGCCTGAAAGGACATCTAATTAACTACCTTTAATTTACAAATCAGCTGGAAGCAGCACTTCAACCGAATTCTGACTTACATGATGCCATCTAGTCATCTCTTGGGTGCTTGGACAGTTCCTCCTGAGGGTGTTCCTATGTAGTATGGCATTTCACAAAGGATATTTACTGCCACCTGCCCATTTCATTCAATGTTTGCATCAGACCACACTTCTAACATAAGTTGTTAGATGGTGTTATCTATCAGTATGAGGGCAACTACGTCACATGTAAGGTGTCGCTACATTTAACTTCAACGTGTTCTTCTAAAAGCTTCTAAAAGGTGGTAACATAAGTAGCAGGGGGTTACACATGGTATTAACTCTTCATAGGTTTCGTATGCTTGTTTTGTGGGTGATGCAGTTCACACACCTTTTAGAACTGTTTCTAAGTGCTAGACTAAAGCTCAGGGACAAATTAGCCGCCAGAAGGTCAATGGCCCATGAATTGGGTAGTCTTTTGAGCTTGTGGCTGTTTCCTGAGATCAGGATGGGTGGTATACCAGTAATGTGTACTGCTCATGTAATGAACTGCTGACTGCCGCCACCTCCTGATATGTTGTAAGGTCCCAAGCCAGGCCAGGTCATTTACTCTAGCACTGTCCAGGTTCTTGCAGCCAACATGGGTTAAAAATGCTTCCTAAATGGAGTGAGAAACACTAAACAATCCTCTTTTGGAATATGTTAGGATAACTACTTACATGTTTTACATCTATTGGTCACCCTCTCCTGATCACACGGTGAGCCACTACCACCCAGGTGCACCATCTGGCGATGGTGCATGTGCTGTCAATCACTTGGAGGATTTTTGTACTGTTGCATATTTGTATTGGCCGAAGACATGGATTTACATATGACTCTCTATACAAAAAAAAACTTTTGTTCATTCTAAATACTGTCCCATTTCAGTCAGGCTATCTATCTATATGAACGACGTCTTGAACAGTACTTGCTCGAGGGCCAGCTCAGAGGTGGACGGTTAGCAGTATTTAGACCTGACACGTGTGCCTTAAGGATAGGATCCTGCAAATGGTGTTAAAAGAGAGGTACACCTCTACAGAAGTTGGGCTCTGTAAATTTGAGGGTGCTTCCTTATCCTTGCATGTGGCCAGCATGAGATGCTCCGTTTTTGTATTCTTTAATCAATTTTTTGTTCAGATTTCCTTAATGATGTTAAGTAGTGCTTTCTGAATAGTGTGACAATGACTAAGGCGCAATTGGAGCTAGCTGTACCATGCTAGGCAGTAAGTGGAGCCTGGGACATGAACTCAGTATAGCAGCTGTTAGCACTGCCTTTCTACAGATGGAGCCAAGGTGCATGAAATCAGTAAATCTGCGCTGGTCACATTGACTTCAGGAAGTGTATGCTCCTTGCTCTTTCTCTCGCCCCTTATCAGCCAATAGGAGGGAGTTTAGTGCCAAGAGTGGGAGAATCAGTCAACAGTAAGATGTCTTCTGAGGGTAGACAAAGGCTTTGCGATTGCACTTTTGCTAAGCCTAGCCCTTTGCTGATGTGGCGTACAGAAGTAGAATGAGATCGCTTGAGTTGGTAGGAAGCACACTCCTTTTGATCCGGAGGTCTTACAACCTAACCATATGAAGTGTGTATCCTGGGGTCCGAGCACCAGTGTTAACTACTGTCACTGGTCATTGAAACATTAATGAACGTACAACAAATTGACGCACAGCTGCTTTTTACTGTGAGAAAATGAGATAGGACTGGTATATTAACCTTCCTAGAATTGAATTCTATGTAATTCTGGCCCATCTCAGTATGTATAGTTTGCATTGTGCATTTGACATTATCCATCTTTATATACCACAATTAATGTTTTTGCTAACCTCTTGACAGTACAGTGGGCTTCTCCATTGCTTTCATTGAAATGGAAGATCAGGAGGCTTCCCAAAATGACAACTTTGGCAAAGGAGGCAGTTTTAATGTAAGCGAGTAACTGGGGGGTTAATTAGTCTACGCCGCAGCCAAATGGCACTTTGGCGTCCTCTAAAACAACTGCCAATATCCACAGGACTGGGCCGGACTCCCCTTCCGTTCTCCATCATGGAAGGCTCCTAGGGGCAGGGCACCCTCCTCCCTCACTAAGAAATTGGTTGTGGCTAAGGGCCATATGTACGAACACAGTTTCCCATAGACACAGAATGGGTAAAATCTTTTCGTACATCTGGCCCTAAGTTTCCTATTTGCAGTTTCATTCGCCCTTTTCGGTATGTGTGCCTTTGTTATAGCCGGAAGAAGGGACACTGCCAATGTCAGTTAATGTGTTCCCTCTCAGTCCTGATAATGGTACTGAATAACTGTGAACCCAGTGGCTTTTTTGGTTGCAGCAGATTTATGAGAAAATACGCGAAGAACAAAATTCGTCCATCGCATTAGAGCAGTTCCGTGTCTTATTCAGCGCAGTTGAGGAAAGGGCTTCAAATGTATTCCGCAAAAACCAACACAATTCCTCAGGGGTCCAATTTACGAACTTCAAAGCTGTACTTAAAAATGCACTGTGCTGAGGGACTGGAATGGTTTGTTTCCATAAACGTTAACCAGGAGATCTGTGATTATGTAAGTGGTACCAGAATAATTAATTGTATTTCTAGAATTCATATAGCGCTATTTTGCTGTGACCTTTAAGCAATTGTTTCTGGAAACAAAGGACTACATGGAAAGACTTTTATGTGCAGGTGTTTTTTTACATATACTACGTCCTTCCATCTCATTGCGTATAAGGCACTTTTCTTTCATGCGCACGCCGCGCCTTTAGATTGACTTTTTGTGCGCCAAATACTTTAGTACCAGCCTTAACCTTGATTTGCCGTAATACAATGCCAGTGCAGGCCCTATGTTATTAGCAGATGCGCTAATTCATTTTGCATATGTACTAATTTATTTTGTGTCTTGGAAAATTAAGTGTATTCACGAGCACACTGTAAATGCTAATGCACATACAAAAAAAAACAATACAAGCGCCAAAATAGTTTTGTGTATTGGTGGTGGAAACGGTTGGGTTTGCACCAGCTCACCTTTTCATTTGATAGCCCTTAGCCCTTGGGTGGTCAGAAGCAGCTTGTGTCAGATTACTTTATTTTGATTAATGAAGTTTTGACTTCTCCCTTCCTCTCCGATCCCCTGTACTGCATGACAACGGTGTGAAAAAGGGTGGACACCCTCGTAGGATGTTATGGGCCAGATTTACAAGGCCCTAGCGCCACCGGAGCGTCACTTTTAGTGACGCTCCTTTGGCGCTTTTCACTGCACCATATTTACAAGGAGGGGTCAAGCCAATTTTTTGTGGCTTAAAGCCTCTTTGTAAATATGTAATCAAATTCAAGGTCAGCGCAAGGGGGAAGTAACCTAGACTTCCGCGGAATATAACAGACTTAAAAAGATTTCCCAGTGTACCAATAATGTAATACAAAAGAAAATGTATTACTTCATCTATAATATAATATTAATCACAACGTTTTTTGTAAATCTCGGTTGAACATGTCATTCTGTTCATTTATATTTCACATTTGTCACAGTAGGTGCTCCTATAAAACAGTGAAGGTGTTGAAGTGCAGTTGAGTGAAGGTGATATATACAATCGGTGCAGAGTGTGGTGTTAAGAAAATTATGAACTTCAAGTGGCTCCTTCAATCCAAGAACCCCTGAAGTTTCACAATATTTCTTTGTATCAGTCTCAACCACTCTTTGGAGATGTGTCGACGTTTCGACCCTGTATTAAGGTGAGTCAAGGTGGGGTCATCATCAGGACAAGGATGATTGAGTTGGAAGCACCTACAGGTAGTATAAATCACTGTATTATTGGGGGTTGGTGATTCCGTTTGCATAATATGGTTAATATACAGCCTGGAAAACTCACCTAAACTCCAGTGTATAGTGCCAATCCAGTAATCGGGGACATCTTCCTGCCGGAAAATGATCACATAATTCATTGTGCCAGATAATCATAAAGATTAGTCTGTGTGAAAATAAATTAAAATAAATTAAAGGAGTCCAGAGTCTGAGGGTCTACGTTTGTCTGTAATCAGTGGATGCCAAGGATCGCTATTATCTAGTGCTCGAGAGACTTCTAAAAAGAGATGTTTTACTATATAAGCAAGTGTCCCGGAAAAATCATGGGACTTAAAACTGGATGTGGAGGTTAATCAATCTAGCAAAGCACTTACAGTTAGTCCGGTCTCACTGCGTGGGGTTGTGGTTGTACCATCCAAGGGTTGTAAGTGCCACTAAGCGCCGTAATATCAGGGGCTTGGGATATCTATAAATGCAAGAAGTATGCGTGAGAGAGGTAACCGCAACCGGGGGGTAAAGAGGGGTGAAACCAGAGTTGGGTGCACCACTTACTTGAGTATTCAAGCTGCTGCAAAGGCAGTCAGCATGCGATTGTCAATTCAGCCGGTTAATTAAGAACCTGGTAGGGAACCTCTATACAAATACAGTGTTTTCTCTTTCCCGTTTTTCTAATTATGTGTTGTTCCTAGAATTACTAGCCACAGTTTGGCTCCACTGGAGTTTTTGATCTAAGCCCCACAAAAGCCTCTCATGAACCTGTTTACACAACTTTAAAAGCTTGGGGTGTCATTGTGAAAAAATAATCTTGGCTTGGAGGTTGTAAACGGTCTACCTCTTTCTGAGGTCATTTTTTGGTGTACATATAAGACCAAACACAAAATGTGGCTGGAATGTTCCTAAGATTAAGGGTCCAAAGTTCTAATACCTGTTCCAAAACCAGAATATGAATGATTTGTGTTTATAACAGTGATCCTAATTTACCTTTACGTTCAGTTCTCAGACGCTCTAATAGTGCTCATGTGATGCTTCTGTCCCTAGTAGTACATTAGAGGTCCATTTTCGAAGTAGTCGTTTTCAGTATTTCCATGAAACGTGTCGTATTGAAATTCTATAAGATAGTGAGTGTTTACATTTAATTGTGTGGACCCTTTTTTAAACCACACCATGCATGTGATACTCCCCTGTACCTAAAATGCTTCCTATTAAATGTCATCCAGACCCATCACGCCTCACAGACTCCTTCTCTACTAGCTTTTCCACGATTCGTGATAAGACTGAGGGTATCATCTTTGGCCAGAGGAATTCACCAACCAATTAAATGTCCTTTAACAGAATTCCATGACTCAGGGGAAAAATCACCTCTCATATGTGTTTGTGCTTATACTTGAGCCATCACCCCAGGTGCTGCACTGTCATCCCACCTTCAAATTAATGCAATAATAAAAGCTGGCTTCTGTCATTTGCACCCACTCAGGATCCTTTTTCATACTTCCCTCTGATACCAGAAAATAGTGGTGAGCGAACAGATGTACTTTAGAATTCAACTCCCACTTGACTCAAAGAGGCTTTCAGTCATATTACTGGGCCTTCAGAATGCATCATCATACAGTACTTCATAACAAGGTCCTATAAATGGGGGCCACATAACCCTTGTGTTGTAAATCTTTGAACATTACCCTGTCATGCATAGAGTCCAGACCAATGTACCTGATCCGATACATTTGATACTCAACGATTCTACTATTGCTTAAGTATCCAGACCCAAACAAGACAACTGCTGCAAGCAAACAATAACTACCAAACTACCACTAAACATTCCTTTGAGTAAAGGGTGGGAGCACTTCCTAAAAAAATACTTCTTGCAATTGACAGAGTATCCTAAGTTCTTGCTGATCTGAATGTAGGGTGACCTCCTTACTCCAGGTCATTGCAGACCCTGTCTCCAGTCTTGAACTTTTCATTTATAAATACTTGTTTTCTATTGTGTTAGTCTAATTAGTTCAGTAGTCAAAACAAGACTATAATTCCCGGAGTGCATGTCATTATTACACGAAAGTCCAGGACTGGATTCAGTGTCCCTAATGACACCTAGGGATGTGGTCGCCCTATTGAAAAGCCTAGAGTTCCCCTCGCTCCTCAGATACATATTTGCATTTGTACCTGCAGTGTGTAACTAGACTTACACAACACCTTAGTCATCCTTTTCTAAACGGAACAGTCATTGTGATGGGATCGGCCTGCAGCCAATAGAATGACTTCACTCTTCTGGAAGAGAGAAAGCTTTGATTTGCTCTCCATCAGTGTCTTCTCTTCTGTACACGGTCTCCTCCTTTGTCTTTCTGTTGACTCTCGCCCGGGAGGTCACCTTCAGTAGCCACTACTCTTGTTATCTGCTGGTTAGGTGGCCTGGTCTCTTTCTCATGTTAGTGGTGAAGCCTTTTATTCCTCGTTGAGCTGCCTTTGTGTGGGTTTTTACACCAACTTCTTCCTTTTCATCTATCTTCATCTTTGTGAGTGTTTGTTGCATCATAAACATCATGTCTGAGGAGAGTTTGGTCCTTCAACATTCTTTTAGCGAGATTAAAAAATACACCATGACAAGGTAACGCTTCGCTCATCCTTTGCCCTCCACCCTCATTAAGGTAAACATTAATTTGTCTCACCATGGCAACGCCCTCAGTTGGAAAGCTTCTTGCCTCCGTTCTGGGGCAGAATAACATCTCGCTGCCTGTAATTTAAAAGAAAAATACGGGCAGTTTTTTTCTGCTTTGTACTGTAAACCAAAATAACCCATACCTGCTGACTTCAGCAAGCCTCTTTGGTAAAACACTGACTGCGAGCTTTAAAAAGAACGTTAAAAGATTGTCGTCTCAGTGCCTGAACAAAGCCACCATCCTTTCTGGCTTTCCTGAAAACAATTCACTGTGTGACTTATGACCCTGGTTCACCTCAGCTCGAATGTGCGCAATTACCCCAGGTAATGGACCACACAGTGTCACAAGAAGTGCACTGGTCTGGTGGTCCGCAACAGGACTTTCCAAGTGCTTTTTACATCTTCCAAGGTTAAATTTATTTAGCTAGGGATGTTGTTTAAAATTAAATGAGACTGTAGTTTCCATTAGTGTCAGGACGGGAAGTGTATTGTTCCTACAGATGAAAAATGTAGGGGCATATTTGCACAGAATTGGTGCGACGCTGCGCCATAATTGGCACCGCCACGCTGCGTCACTTCTGAAACACAGGGATGCACCGTATCTACACAAATACAGTGCAACCCCGTGTTTCGCCTAGCGCTGGTGCTAAATTTATTTGTAAGCGCTAACATAGACATCCTTGCACCATAGTGCAAGGGTGTCTGTTGGAAGGGAATGATTGCTTATGTGCAGGAAATCGATACAGCACTTCTACGCGTGCTGCACAATGCAGCACACATAAAAGTAGCAAATCATCATTACTGAATGTTTGGGTATGTGCAGGAAGGAACACCTTCCTGCGCATAAACAATCATTCGTAGCCTTTTGCGCTTTCTATGTGTGCTGCAAAATGCAGCACACATAGAAAAGCAAAAACAAGGAGAAATAAAAGTATCATTCGAACTCTTAGCACAGCTGGCATGGGCAATACAAGGTAGACAAACAATGTGGAACGAGGAGCTTGAATGGGTAAGAAGGACTAACTCAGGCTTCCTCATTTGTCCAGGTGTTTGGGGGTCAGCTCAGATATTGCGCTCATCTAGAACCTATCTTTGACTCCTCATGAGAGAGTGCTGATGCCACGATTTTCACTGGATAATGAGAGTTCAAGGGAGCTAGTTGACCTCACCCACTCACAAGAGACAATTGTGCCTCATACATTTATTCATCTGCTCAGCAGAGAAGATAAAGAGCCCCCTAAAAATCAAATGGAGGGAACTGATGCTTTGGTTTCAGCGCAAATTATTATATGTCCCAATCAAGAATCTTATTCCTGAGAACCTTTAGGGTCAGACTGAGCATCATGGTTTTGTACATATGTTGCTCTACCTATAGCCAGCAAAATGGCAAAATGGTCTTATCAATATCAAAGTTTTTTGTAACGCACACCTGAGATTGTCACTTTGCCAGCGGTATGTGAGTTTTTATTTGGTTATTGAGGTAGGAACCTAGTTTTGGAGAAGCATTAACAAACCTAAGTATTTTATGGGAAAGTTTGGATGAATCTGTGGTGATCTCACATGCATATTTCCCTCTTACTTCTGCAAACCTGAGTTGATCTTCGGAGCCAAGCATTTCCACCCTCTCAGGCTAGTGCCAGTGATACATAGCGGGTCATTCCGACCCTGGCGGTCGGTGGCCGCCAGGGCCACCGACCACGGGAGCACCGCCAACAGGCTGGCGGTGCTCCTACGAGCATTCTGACCGCGGCGGTTTAGCCGCGGTCAGACGCGGAAAGCCAGCGGTCTCCCGCTGACTTTCCGCCGCTCGTAGGAATCCTCCATGGCTGCGGAGCGCGCTCCGCAGCCATGGAGGATTCCGACTCCCCCTCCCGCCATCCAGTTCCTGGCGGTTCTCCCGCCGGGAACCGGATGGCGGGAGGGGGAGTCGCGGGGCCCCTGGGGGCCCCTGCCGTGCCCATGCCTATGGCATGGGCACGGCAGGGGCCCCCGTAAGAGGGCCCCTAAAAGTATTTCAGTGTCTGCAAAGCAGACACTGAAATACGCGACGGGTGCAACTGCACCCGTCGCACCTTCCCACTCCGCCGGCTCTATTACGAGCCGGCGTCATCGTGGGAAGGGAGTTTTCCCCTGGGCTGGCGGGCGGTCTTGCGAAGACCGCCCGCCAGCCCAGGGGAAAACTCGGAATACCCTCCGCGGTCTTTCGACCGCGGAGCGGTATTTCGGAGGGGGGAAGTCTGGCGGGCGGCCTCCGCCGCCCGTCAGACTCAGAATTAGGGCCATAGTGTGTTGCCACCTGGGGAGGTTGTACGACGGAATGCCGACTGACAAAACAACGGGTGCCTTACCAACGAGGTCGGAACACCGACCTCGTTGTTACTACTAATGCCTTTACCACGAATGCCTTAACAACGATATTTCGTTGTAAAGGCATTCCTGGTAAAGTCATTAGTAACAAGCACCCATTGATCCTGCATGCCTCACCCCACCCCCCCAACCCCACCCCAAAACCTAAAAACCCCAACCCCCCGCCCCCTCCCCAAAACCAAAAACGCCCCACCCCCCCAACCCCACCCCAAAACCTAAAACCCCCGACCCCCACCCCCTCCCCAAAACCAAAAACGCCCCACCCCCTCAACCCCACCCCAAAACCTAAAACCCCGACCCCCCACCCCCTCCCCAAAACCAAAAACGCCCCAACCCCACCCCAAAACCTAAAACCCTGACCCCCAAAGCCCTCCCCAAAACCTAAAACGCCCCACCCCCCCAACCCCACCCCAAAACCTAAAACCCTGACCCCCCACCCCCTCCCCAAAACCTAAAACGCCCCACCCCCCCAACCCCACCCCAAAACCTAAAACCCCGACCCCACACCCCCTCCCCAAAACCAAAAACGCCTCACCCCCCCAACCCCACCCCAAAACCTAAAACCCCGGACCCCCACCCCCTCCCCAAAACGAAAAACGCCCCACCCCCCCAACCCCACCCCAAAACCTAAAACCCCCGTCCCCCCACCCCCTCCCCAAAACCTAAAAACCCCACTTACCTGAGTCGTCGCCTCGTCATCTGCGTCGTCCTCCTCAGCCAATTCCCTTGTTTGTACCTTAACCATGCATGTTCGTTGTTCAGGACATGCGTGGTTAAGGCACAAAACAATGAAGTCGTGGTTAAAGAAAGCGTTGTTCCGCTTTCGTTAACCAGGACTTCGTTATAAAAAAGTCGGCATAAAGGATGTTTCCCACCTCGGGAGGGAGATGTTACAACCAAGAGGGAAGAGCAGACTACAATGGCATGAGCCATTTCTCCATTAAACAGCTGTCTCTAATATGCCATTTCAATATGCACACTTAATATCCACACTTTCCCCTGTTTGCCCTATCACCAATTGCAGAGATTTCTTGGATACTTTCAGATGAGCCTTGACCATAATAGTAAAGGATGGCCTGTTTGGACTATTGAGCCAGCTGGGGCTTTCTGTGTCCAACAGGAAGTGGAACAGAGCCGTCATTTCTGCTACATGATGTTGCACTGCTCAGCGATTGCTGACTGCAGTTCTAAGGTGCTGTACTTACTCAGCAGCCATGGTACAGTCCTCTAATAAAGAGCCTAACTGGCAAGATAAGAGAATTCACTCACAGACAGAAGGGCTCATTTGCCAGCTGTGAGTGTACATTTGCCAGGGGCGTTGCTTTGGGAGAGGGGGAGGTATATATTTTCTGATAAATAGTTGGGTGAATGTGCTTTTAGTCGGGTATTGTGAGATGTCATTCAGATTTCAGCAGGGATTTTTACATGCACACTCACAAACACACACACCTTTCTTAAAGTCGTCAAAACATTGGTTATTTTACCAGTCCGCATTTCTCTCCCTTTCCACTGCCCCTTCGGCCCCTCTCATGCACCCTGCTTGTTGTATAATGTATATAAACACTATAGCCCTCATTATGAGTTTGACGAAGGGCAGAGGCCTCCCGCCAAACTCATACCGCCGAGAGACTGCCTGTGCGGTCCAAACACCTCTGGCCCTATTTGGAGTTCACTGCAGGACCGGCAGGGCTTTAACATTGCAGCCGGCTTGTAATCAAGCCTGCAGCAATGTGGCAGTGCAGCAGCACCCGTCGCACATTCCATTGCCCATTATTCAGGCAGTGGAATGTGCAACGGGCTGTGCATGGGGGCCGCTGCTCTGCACTGCTCATGTCAGGTGCATGGGCAGTGCAGGGGCCCTCCAACGCCCTCATTCCACTAGCGTTTCCATGGCGATGGAACCGCCATGAAAAGGTTGGCGGTATGGGGACTCGTTATTCGGAGGGCAGCGCTGCTTGCAGCACTGTCCTGGCGGATTACAACCACCGGGACCGACAGGCTGCCGGCAACCTGGCGGTGTGTGCGGTCAGACCGGGGCAGCTCCACCACCATTGTAATGTGGCGGTCAGACCGACACAACCGCGGTGGTCCAACCTCCACCTGGAGTCTGGTGGTCTTAAGACCGCCAGACTCATAAGGAAGGCCTATATGCTAATCTTATTGTCGGAAAATCTGAAGCACCCCTCCCCCTCCCTAATCGTACTGACCAGGCGACGCCCCTAACAGATGCTATTGTACCAAAAAAGATTGGTGGCAATTAATCAGATAAGTGGAGCCCGACAATGCCAACAACAAGGCTTATCACTTGCATACTACCTATATATATTTTTAAGTGGGTCTGTTAAAACTACATCTAACTGGACAGCACAGTGCTTAATAAAACTGGAAAGATAATTACCTGACCTCCGTGCCCCCAGAAGAATGTACATACTTAATATCTATGCGTATGTGAGAGGCCAGTTGAAAGCTTTAAGTGCCGTATCTGCTAGTAATTGTAGAGTTAGAGAGAGCTCATTTATCTTAATTAATAATGTGAGATCGAGCCAGTTACCCATCAATGACTGCTCCGGTCATAGTTTTCATTTTAGAATGTAATCAGGCCACTGAGGTGGAAAGGAATGTTAAACTAAATTTAGAGAGAAATAATGGAGACTTTCTGGACATTGCACTTGTGCTAACATACTCTAAAATGTAATTGCTTTCTGTCAGTACCTCTATATTGAGCCTTGTTCTCGTCTAAAGGTGGCGTCACCCCACCTCACAGTACAATTGACCGTCCCTGAATACCTAAGCCTCCGAACATAAAGTGAGGTAGTATTTAAATTCTTACCACTTTTATGTATATATGTGTGTGTGTGTGTGTGTATATATATATATATATATACATATATATAAATGTATGCCTATACATGAAGTACCTTCAAATGTATTACAATGCACATTTTTTAGTAAACCTGCATTTGCTAAATATGGCTGCCTCCTATCAATTTGCTGAATGGATACAGAGGATTGTGTGGTGCGCTCCCAATCTGAAGGTGCTTTGTGCCTAATGATGTAGTGCTTTGATGACGAGACAGAAATATGTTTCATTTCTTTCTGTGGGCCGGTGATTTGCCTTGGTGTGAACATCAATGCACAGAAACAGACTTGTGCTTGTCATACTTCCCAACATGAGTCGAGGTGCACAATACAGAAAAGGTAAAGATTCACAGAGCCAGGGTTCGAATCCCAGACATGAGTAAATCAATCGTACGTTCATCTAACGTTGATCAATTGAGTACCATTGAATCTGGCAATAGAAATGTGTGTTTTTCTATCACAGCACCTAAGCACACATTTTTAAGAACACACAGTGGGGACATTGCTTAAAACGAGGGAAATTATAGCAAATCATTTTACAAAATGTGACAAAAAAATCCCTTTCACCTGGCGAGTTATCCACTTAATCAACTGGTATAGTCAGCCCAACATTTGATTTCACTAAGTTCTGATTACAAGTAGTCGGGTAAATACTGACTCTACACTCATGTGCTACGTTAAGGAATCACTTCTGGCATTTGCTATCATAATCAGTCCATTAACTCTCTCTTATCTAGTGCTTCCAAATGTGTTTCTGCTTAGCGTAGATGTTGTGCAAGTAATACATCTTGGTTGATTCAGGTTGTGTTAGATTTATTTCTTGCATTTTCTTCGGTAGATTGCCAGTTCCTATAATAATACATTCTAATACTTCAATTCCACCCTACTATGTAAATATTAACGCAACCCTGACATGGTGCCCTGCCGTCACCACTGACGAAGCCACTGTTACTGTCGACTCAGAGATCTTAACTAATCCCTTCCCCCTCCACTCCTTTACAAAAAGGCTCCTTACGATCAGCAAAGCACTAACACCTTTCCTAAGTGCCTCCATCAGTTCAGCCACATTTTTGGACACCTACAAACAAACAAGAAACCATCCGCTGATCAATTCACGCTCTCCAACTACTGACCAATCTCCCTCCTTACATATCTGGCCCTGGTATTAGAGAGGCTCATAAACTGACGCCTCACCAACCATCCCAACAACCACCAGCTCTTTGAAGCAACACAGTCTGACTTCAGGCACAAGCCACAGTTCAGAAACAGCACTCAATGGCACCACAGACAACATGATACTAGACAGAGGTAAAATGGCAGCCCTCATCGTCTTTGGTCTCCCTGCAGCTTTCAACACAATCTCCCGCTCCATCCTCATCAGAAGCCTGCACGAAATTGGCATCGAAGGGCCCTCTTTTCCCTGGCTCTGTTTCTTCATAACATACAGAATACAAGCTGTCAGTCTGGCACCTTGATAGCCTGTAACCTCATCTGTGGGGTACCTCAAGGTCTGTCCATCAGCCCTGCCCTCTTCAATGCTTACATGATCCCTCCGGCCAATGTCATCCATGCACACAAGACCACAATCTTCCTCTATGCCGACGACTCATAACTCATACTGTCCCTCTGTGACAGGACCCTTAGCTAAGTTCATGGCCAGCATGACCAAAGTGGCTAACTGGATGAATGTAAACTGTCTGAAGCTCACCACTGACAATGATGATCTTTGGCAAGAACTGCTGGTGGCCGCTGAGCTTGGTTCTACACCCACGCCCAGCACTAATGTAAAAAAACTCAGAATCATCACTGACAACAATCTGGACATGTTGGCAAAAGTCAATGCCGTAACTGCATCACTGTATTCTGCATCTTGAAGAACCCACCCTGCCTTAGGCAAGGCTAGGTATACACACCTTCTATACACACCTTCTTAGAGCTAGGATACCCTTGAGGGTGTCGGTGTAATATACAAATACATATAATACAACATAACCTCTTATATATACACTCTTCTGAAGTTCATTTCATATCCTGGCAGGGCCGACTCAGTCTTCTATCCTTCCAAGGTTGGTAATTGAGTACTATTAAATTGGATAATAGGAACATCTGTTATTTACTGCACATAGAAATTGCCGAAGTGTAGGATGAGGCGCTCCAAAAACACGAATAAAACAAGTTGTTATGTGACATTCACACTTGTTATAGTGCTCCCTACTTTATCCTCCGGTTGATATGGTTAGACCATTAATGACGTTTACCACGATCGCTGCACATGGAAGTTTGTTTTGACTGCTTGCAGCTGAGGAGTAATCACATTCCCCTCATGTCTTCCCATTGCTGAAGTCTAAGGGATCTTGTTTTATTCTGTACAGTATGGGGTGCACTGCTGACTTCATCATGCTGAGATTTGGTAATGCTGTTTCACAATGTAACCCCTATGGCGGTGCTCATAGCACACTTTAGTCTGCCAATATTAATTCTTTCCACACTTTCTTCTCGTTATCTGTGTTCCGTCACTCATTTTACTTTACCCAGTCAAGCACTTAGTGTTAAAGTGCAGTCATTGGGGAAAAATAAACTGGTGATAATCTGAGCTTAATGGCTGAAGGCGTTGTCATTTCTCCTGTATTGAAAATTGGCAATGCTATTTCATTGGTACCATTCTAAACCCGAAATATGTTTCTCATGAATTAGGATTAACTAAGGGTTCCAACAATGTCATTTTATAAATCTAGACTTCGTGATACAATAAATGTACTAGAGAAGCACAATGTCAGGGCATATGCGCCTGGAACATGCTTGCCAGATGTGACCCTGAGACACATTGGCCAGGGTAATGGTTTGCGTTTCATCTGATGATGGTTTCAGACCTGACTGATGACTGTTACCTTTTGGTGTGTACCTCTGAATTGGAATTGGTCTTTACTCGGGACCCTTCTAGGGTCAGCCAGAGCAGAGTGTCTGTGCTGACATCACAGAGCGCTGAGGCTGGTGCTGATTAGAGACTGGTGTCAAGCAGTTCGTAGTCTGATGAGATCTCGTCAGGTACTGAAAAGTCCTTACAAATGTGAATCCAATAGATTTTAGTTAAAGAACCTACCCAGGGCCTGCCGGGTTCCAGAATTATTGAGCCAATTCGGAAATGCCAACCTTTACTTCAGTGTGGTGCTTAGAGATTCACATATTAAAATATCACATAGGCAGCCCCAGTGAATAAAATATATTAAAAACTAGATTTGTCTGTGGGGTTTGCAGATTCTAACACCCATTTCTCAGTTCTCAATTCAGTTCCATGGATCATGTCTGGGAACCACAAACCTGGCACAAGCTTAATGGGCATGAGGCCACAAAACCAGGACAAACTTCATAGATCCCTGTTGTCTTTTTGTCAGATTCATAAATCTGGTTATGGAGCCCGAGATTTGGCACTGGGCCTTGAAACCTGCCATTGATTCACGGACCTCGACATTGAAGTTTGCCCACCTCTGACCACAAATTCAATCTCTGGATTCAGAAACCATATCGGGAATTAACAAAAAAACTAGGGGCTAAGAGTTTTCTGCCCACAAAGGTGCTGAGCGAATGGCCTAGCTAACAGCCAGACCCTGTGGCCATACCTGCTGCATTCGTCCAAATGCTGTGCCCTGCAAGTTTGATCAACTGCTGCAGGTTGGGTGCAGGGCCTAGCCGGAAGCTAGGTCCTGCGGCTAACCCCTTCTACACAGCAAAGGTTGGTTGCCCACAGAGGGTGGGGCACAGGTCCAGGCCAACCCCACTTCTAACGGCTGAAAACAATTCACTGTAAAAAAAGAAGGCAGCGGTTAAAATGAAGTTTATAACCTCAGAAAGTCAACTGCAAAAAGCACTATTAAAGTGCAATTATGGTTGAGAACTGGAACTGAAAAACTATTGAAATTCACACATTATGTTTAGGACTACATTATGTAACTTACACAACATTCATGCAAACCATTTATCACACATCAAAATACCTAAAAGCAAAATGTAATAAAACAACAACATATAATGAAAACAGTAAATATTAATATAATCACAGTTGTGTCTGTTGAAGTGGCTTGAGGAATGTGATGTGTAATTTCATCTGTAAGATTATTTACATTTGGAATGCCATCTGTTTCATTAAGGGTGAGGTCATTATGTTTGATGTGACAGTTAAGGTTTGCATGGTTGTTGTGTGAGTTTTGGATTGTGGCCCTAAACATACTTTGGTCATTTCAGTGTTTTTTCAGTTTTAACTCGTAACCATAACTGCACTGCTTAAACTTCGTTATAGATCTTTAGCTATGATATAATTTCATCCAAATTGACATATTATTGCGTGGCTGAAGAGAATTCCACCACAATTGGATTGAAAGTAAAATATTATTCAAGGAAGTGTCTTTCTTTAGAATTAGTAGCTTTTGTGAAATGGGCCCCATTCCTTAGGTCGCAGGCCTGGTATCGAGACCACAGACTATGAATTGTGAATGTAAACCCTCCATCAAAAACAGTTTATTGCATATTTGGAAGAGCTATTTGGGAGTCCCCCCACTTTGGTCTGGGGCCAGGGTAGGCGCACCCTGTTTTTTTGTTTTTATTTTCAGGATGTGGGAACCTTGCTCTGGCCCTGTAATGGATGCCACAAGAGATTATGTTCTCTTGCTGCCAGCCAAACCAAACCCTTGAGACCATGGTGTTTATTTTGAATTTGCAAACCCAAATTGGATGCACTGAAAAAAGCCTTCTCATTCATTATGACCCACTCTGCACCTGACTTAACAATCTGGGACCACCTCCTGAAGTATCTAAGGAAGTAAGAAACCTTGGAATTACCATGGACAATGAATGCCCAATAGGACAAATTAGCAAGCTCAAGCTTCATCACCATGAACACTCTGCAACACATCTTCCCCTATCTGGGATTTCCACACAAGGTCCAAACTACTATCTCTCTTGTACTGTCTAAACTGGAGTATGCCAACGGTCTCTACCACGGATCCTCCCTATCAATTATGAAAAGACTACAACAGATTCAGACCTCTACTGCCGGACTACTCCTACATGTAAATCCACAAGCTCACATCTTCTCTGCCTTGAGGACCCTACATTGATTATCTCTTGCTGGAAGATTCACCTTCAAGATGCTTTGATTTACCCACAAAGCAATACATGGAACAGGACCACTTTTCATCAGGAATAAAATCACCAAATACATCCAACAAAGGAACCTCTGCTCAAGATTGTCACCTAACCTCAAAACACCACCATACAAGAAAAAGACAATAGGAGGTACATCTTTCTCTGTCCAAGCGGCCACACTATTGAATTAATTCCCCTCAAATATAAGATCCACCGATCAATCAATCAGACAATTTGTATACCGCGCTACATACCTGTGAGGGTTTCAAGGCGCTGGGGGGGGTGGGGGGGCGGGGACACAGGAGCACACCCCCCCACCCCCCCAGCGCCTTGAAACACCTTGTCAAGGGTAGTAAGCGCTATATAAATACAATTACAAATACAATTAAATTTTTTTCTGCCAGTCCGCAAATCTAGGTTATTCTCTTTCTTAGGCATGCACAAACACGCTCCCTTCTCTGTCCCTCTTCATAAAGATGTAATGCCCCTTTTACACCCCAGCTGCAAATGTCCAGGACTAGAGTAATGTCTATCATTCCACTCCTTTTACATTAATATCATCCACCTTTCCCCATCTACTAACAAGCACTTGCAAGGTTGAAACAATGCCTTACACCACCCTTATGTCACAAATATAGGCGGCTTTGTGAGTTCTTGTATGCGAATGTCAATTGTGAGCGGTCAGTTGTTGCCTCTGCATGACTCCCTCTTCTTTACTTTTATGTTGCTGCCACTTGTATGTAGTCCATTGCGTTGCGTTTATTTCTCTTCTTCACAAATGTTCATGTGAACTTAAATTCTGTTAAATCATCATTCGGATGTACTAGTTCAACCACAAAGTCTCAATCAAATCTTCTATATGTTTTTTCTTTCTCATTTCCTCTCTCTTTTATCCTTTCACAAACTAATTTAAATCAACGTACTCTGTTCTTACCCTACTGCTCCGGTTAGTGTTTCCGTCTTTGCCGCCACCCACGCACCATCAGCTAGAAAATCTGTTATAGAGTGAGTTTGAAGTAATCAAAATAACCCATTCTGAAAAACTATTGTGAATATGCAAAATACCTATCATCTCATCTCAGAAATTGTTTTTGAAGATGTATGTGTATGTTATAATCAGTCAGAAGTGTTATATTTATATATCCATATTATTTCATCCCTTTGTGAAAATAAGGACATTTCTGTATCTCCGTTGCTTCTTAATGCCATATTGTACAGTGATCTGCCATTCACCTAAATAAAACTTAAGAGTGAACACCAGTAGGTAGAGCATAGGATGCAATATACAGTACACACCAACGGCTCCCAGGTTATTTGGAACACAAAAGTATCAAAAATAAATCATCAAAAATGTAACAGTAAGATAACATCTGATCTAAGATGAAGGAAAGACAATAGTGCACATACCCAATGACCAGCAGACACTAGAATGTGCTTCCCCACTCATGCAAGATAGGAAGAAGCCTAAAGGTGGAGAATTTGTTTTGCTCTGGTTGAGGTGGAAATATTATTTTCTCAGAATTGGCAGATTGTAGCACAGTCCGGAAAAGTGTTGTAATACTGGCTCATCTATATATTTGAGGAAAATATAAAAATATATTTTGTATTTGGACATTTTTATGTAGAGCTATGTGTTGCCTCTTGGATACGTCAGAACACTGTACAGCTTAAATCAAAGTACAGTCTTCTTGATGAGCATAAGTCCAACTGTTCATAGGGCATGATCTATATCCGACATTTCTTCCTCACCACCATCGGGTCTGTGGCCTTGTCACAGGCCATTCTTCCAATACGGTTTATGTACCAGGCAGAGGGAACTTTTAATTGTGAATTATAACTTGATCTGTTGGCTTCTAACTTAAAAAGCAGAGTGATGTCTACTGAATGTGTCATATTACGGTATATTTCTCTTAACAGCATCCTACCACTGTTTCCGCTCTTCTCTTCTATATCTGTGTTTAGAATGTTGCTTGCAAAAATTAGTCTGAGAAAGATTTCTTTTAGTTTGTGATGACATCCAACAGACCGACACAATTAGTCAAAAGATATTAAAGGCTCAGATGATTACAAATGAAACATGATTGCCGAATGAGAGCTGCCTATAGGATTTATGTTTTCTTTGCAGTGGATATTGCAAGGTAATCAAATCCTCAAGCTGAATTTACTCTGATTAGAAAATGTACTCCAGCCTATTGAGCTGGATTCTGTGTAAGTTTGTTTATAGCTCCCTTTAACCTGCTTTTAGACATACAGGGAGTGCAGAATTATTAGGCAAGTTGTATTTTTGAGGATTAATTTTATTATTGAACAACAACCATGTTCTCAATTAACCCAAAAAACTCATTAATATCAAAACTGAATATTTTTGGAAGTAGTTTTTAGTTTGTTTTTAGTTTTAGCTATGTTAGGGGGATATCTGTGTGTGCAGGTGACTATCACTGTGCATAATTATTAGGCAACTTAACAAAAAAAAAATATATACCCATTTCAATTATTCATCATTACCAGTGAAACCAATATAACATCTCAACATTCACAAATATACATTTCTGACATTCAAAAACAAAACAAAAACAAATCAGTGACCAATATAGCCACCTTTCTTTGCAAAGACACTCAAAAGCCTGCCATCCATGGATTCTGTCAGTGTTTTGATCTGTTCACCATCAACATTGCGTGCAGCAGCAACCACAGCCTCCCAGACACTGTTCAGAGAGGTGTACTGTTTTCCCTCCTTGTAAATCTCACATTTGATGAAGGACCACAGGTTCTCAATGGGGTTCAGATCAGGTGAACAAGGAGGCCATGTCATTAGATTTCCTTCTTTTATACCCTTTCTTGCCAGCCACGCTGTGGAGTACTTGGATGCGTGTGATGGAGCATTGTCCTGCATGAAAATCATGTTTTTCTTGAAGGATGCAGACTTCTTCCTGTACCACTGCTTGAAGAAGGTGTCTTCCAGGAACTGGCAGTAGGACTGGGAGTTGAGCTTGACTCCATCCTCAACCCGAAAGGGCCCCACAAGCTCATCTTTGATGATACCAGCCCAAACCAGTACTCCACCTCCACCTTGCTGGCGTCTGAGTCGGACTGGAGCTCTCTGCCCTTTACCAATCCAGCCACGGGCCCATCCATCTGGCCCATCAAGACTCACTCTCATTTCATCAGTCCATAAAACCTTAGAAAAATCAGTCTTGAGATATTTCTTGGCCCAGTCTTGACGTTTCAGCTTGTGTGTCTTGTTCAGTGGTGGTCGTCTTTCAGCCTTTCTTACCTTGGCCATGTCTCTGAGTATTGCACACCTTGTGCTTTTGGGCACTCCAGTGATGTAGCAGCTCTGAAATATGGCCAAACTGGTGGCAAGTGGCCTCGTGGCAGCTGCACGCTTGACTTTTCTCAGTTCATGGGCAGTTATTTTGCGCCTTGGTTTTTCCACACGCTTCTTGCGACCCTGTTGACTATTTTGAATGAAACGCTTGATTGTTCGATGATCACGCTTCAGAAGCTTTGCAATTTTAAGAGTGCTGCATCCCTCTGCAAGATATCTCACTATTTTTGACTTTTCTGAGCCTGTCAAGTCCTTCTTTTGACCCATTTTGCCAAAGGAAAGGAAGTTGCCTAATAATTATGCACACCTGATATAGGGTGTTGATGTCATTAGACCACACCCCTTCTCATTACAGAGATGCACATCACCTAATATGCTTAATTGGTAGTAGGCTTTCGAGCCTATACAGCTTGGAGTAAGACAACATGCATAAAGAGGATGATGTGGTCAAAATACTCATTTGCCTAATAATTCTGCACTCCCTGTATATGGCAGTTCCTATATATTTACAATTTGTTTTTAGACCTATAATTCTCTCGTATAGAAAGGCTGTTCTAACCTATTGGTGGTAATTTTGTTTTTCTAGGCCAAAGAACTCTCCACCACAAGAGTGATGTCTTAGAAACTGTGATCTTGGTAAATTCAACAGCAGACAGCATCGTATCAGAGGTAAGCAGCGCTGGGCGTCGCAAATGTCAAGAAAAGGGGACGGGGATGGGGAAACAACAACAAAAAAAACACTCACCATTCTCGCTGCCACCTCCCGCCGCCACCGCCTCCTGCCGCCTCGCTCCTCTTCTGGTGTCCCAGCATTCACTGGGACATCAGCACAGGCTCCCCAGCAATCTTGGTGCTGCTCTCATGCTAAACCAAGCATGAAGGCAGCATCAGGATTGGTCTGGGCATCTTGGACTGGCCAAACACACATGTGCACTTATGTTCACTCTCTCCTCCTCCCCCTCTCGTCTCCCCCCTTCTGTGGCCCAGCCCTGCTCCTCCCTGCACTGCAGATGAAAAATAAAACAATAGTAAACTATTGTTTTATTTTTCATCTGTTAGCTCTTAGCTGCGGGGGAGACACTTCTCTGCTAACTGCGGAGGAGCCGCGCCTGGAGGTAAGATTACTGAGCACCTCTTAAGTGAACAAAAATGTCTATTCTCTGCTCCCCTACGATAAATATAACACAGTCAATTTTTCAGAACTAAAATACAGTAGTTAGTAACCAGTTTTTTCCTTGTCAGATGTGACTAGGTTACCTCAGTCAGTTTTTCTTTGTGTTCTGGTACTCTTAGTTTTGTTTTCCCATTATCAATACAGAAGTACAAAAATAAAAATAAATACATCACTTAGAACTGGGTCAGCTATTTGCACTTAATATGGGGCACCTTAAATCCCTTAGGTTGGTGCCCCATGAGAGGTATGATGTTATACAGTGCTTCTTTGGGAAAGCCATGACAATTTAGCATGCAAATCTAGTTATTCTTTGCACTGTTTGCACTGCAAAATGTCTCATTTCCTCACATAAAACTGAAAAAGTCAAATACAAAAATTAGATAGATAGATTGTTAGACAGACAGATAGACAGATAGATAGATTTATTTACCTTGAACCAAAGAGGACTGTGAATTGTCGAGGTTCCCACTAGGACTCCACTCTTTCATCTTTTAGAGCAGCGTCAATGTGGCCAAATGATCTGGGGGCCCAGGAATGAGAGGCAAATGTGATGCTGATTTCTCTGACATTGGGTTTACTGGTGGTGCACAGAGTGCACTCCCCTCTTTCCTTTTGAGGCATGGTTGCTGCAGCATGAGGAAACAAAGCACATGATGTTGGTGGTTGTGAGCCCTGCAGTTCTCTCTCCCCAAAGCTCTGGGGGAAGCACACAGGGTGGAGCTGGACTAACTCCATGATAGAGGGGCAGGAAGTTCTAGGAGGCTGAGCCGGAACTGCAACCCAGCATTCCCAAAATTCCAGACCTAATGGAAGAACCAAGGCCTAGTGGTCTAGAAGGCTCTGTTAGGGACCCACCCTGCTCCTGCCACCAATTTGTTTGGCAGCCATAGTGCGCCACCAGGGGGAGAGCCAATGCACAGGTGAGAAGTGCTTGAGATCATGGTGATACAACCTTCTCCAGGCCAGGCTGTGCTGTTGTGGTGGCTCTCACAAAGACTTTAGAGTTAGCACCCTTTGTGTATCCAGCAAAGTTCTGTATACAAAATGGATGTCATGAGAAGGAAGAGTGAAGATTTCTTGTCTTCTAAGGTTATAGTGCATACTACAGGCAACAGAAGTTGGAATGAGATGCTTGAGGAAAACATTGACCTCTTGAATGCCCTTCTGAGGAAAATTAGTGCACTCAATCAGACGTTCAATAAAGCAGAGGCTGTCATTTAAGGATGTGGAATGGAAGTTGGACGTCCTAGCTGGTTGTTTGATCCAGGTCGAATAGGCATCAGCATCATCATCAGCTTCCATTTAAAAATTAGAGTCCAGCTGGAATTGGCAATCGTCTGCTTTAGCAAAAATGGCAGATTTGAAGAAGTGTACCATTGCATGACTGGTGCGTTTGGTTTAGAACTTGACAGGGTCTCCGCAGGCTGCTGGGTGTTCATAATGGTGGTGGAGGAGAGCTAATTTATCCAAGTGTTGAAGAATATCCTAAAAGAGCTGATCTGGCACATACAGGAGGATTCTAAGTGGAAGATGTGCAGGGCTTTACAGAAAGGTGGGGAGAAGGTAAATGCAGGAAGTACCATGATGACTATTTTGAACTCACCAGAAAGCAGAGAGACTTCTTTAAGAGTTTCAGGAAAAGCCTGTAGTCTTTGACAGTTATCAACTACTCCTCTTTCCTGTCAGGAGTCTGGTTACCTTAGTTAGGAAGCTAATACTTATTGACATTGGAGAAGGATTCATAGTTAAAAGGCATTGAACCATCTGTAGTGTTTCCAGTACTGCTGAAGTGGGCCTATCAGGGCAAGACGTTTTTGTTTTCCCAAATTGATGGATCTAAGGCGTTTTGGAAGGGCCTAAAGAGATTTGAGGATGAAGAGCTAAGTGTATTTTAAATGACAGGGTTATGAACGTTCCTTGGTGGAGGCTAGTCTCGTTTAGCGACCGATGGTTGTTGAGTGTATCTCTCATGCACTCCCTTGCTATGGATTACCGTTTGCTAATAACAAATTAGTGCTGGTGCCCACCACCAGCAATCATTGTTGCAAATTAAGAACGGAGTGACCTTAGCTGGGAAGCAATGGAGCACTGTACATTCTAGCAGAGATTTGCATCTTTAAGTTTTACAAATACATTTCACTTATTTACAATTTTAATTAACATATTGCACAGTGTTGTTGCTGTACTCATATTGAGGCCCTCAATAGGAAACAACAAGCTGTTGACATTTTAACCCCAACTTGGTTTTACTGTTTAATGTATTGATGCTTTTCGAAGAATTCATTAGTCTACCCTCCTGCTCCCTCAGTTATGCTTTCATTCTAGTTCTACCCATGGAAAATATGTTTTTCTTACTAGCTTTCTGATGTTTTTCAATATACCAGTGAAATCTTATTTTCCCTAATTGCATCTTTAGCCTAAGGGCTTACTTTTGAGATTAATTTTCCTAAAATGAGGGTTCAGTGTAACGTACAACAAAAGTACAAACTCACAGGTGTGCCAGTGCAAGAAGTGTGAGTGTTTTACCTTAAAATCATGTTTACACAAAACAAAATCTTAAACTCGTTCCAGATCTCATGATCAGCAACCCCATATCTCTAGCTTTTTTATCCCTTGACTGTTAAAATTGGCAATGATAAATTCTAATTTTGCAGTACTTTCCTGTATGATTGGTCAGCTCCTGGGTCTATGTTCCTTCTTCACGTCATGTCCAGCACAATGACATAGAGGTAAATGAGAATGGTAATAGCTATTTACCCTGCTGCCGGGTAAATAATGAATTTTGCTGGCTTAATAGTAAAAATTATTTACTGTTTGGCCAGCGGCATTGAAAATAGCAAAAAAAAATCACTAATTGCCCATCAGCTGGCTAAATATTAGATAGTCTACACTATTTTGCCGACGGTCATGCAAATAGCAGAAAAAGTTCACAATTTGCCTAGCCACTGGCTAAATAATATAGATTTCAATGTTTGGCCAGCGGACATGCAAATAGCAGACAAATTTCATTATTTGCACATCCGTGGCTAAATAGTAGAGATTCTACACTGTTTGGCTAACAGCCATGAAAATAGCAGAACATTTCACTATTTACCCAGCCACTAGCTAAACAGTAGAGATTCTGAACTGGTTGGCTGGCAGCTGTACAAAAAGCAGAGACACTTCCCTATGTACCCAGTCACTGATTAAATAGTAAGATTCTTCACTGTCCGGCTGGTGGCCAATTACATAGAAGGAAATATTTACCAGGCAGCTGACTAAATAGTAGAGATTCTGCACTTCCAGCTGGCAGTCAGGCAAATAGCACAAAAATGTCACTATTTACCAGGCTGCTGGCTAAACAGTAGAGATTCTCCACGGTGTGGCTGGCAGCCATGTAAGTAGCATAAAAACTCTACTGTTTCCCTGGTCGCTGTCCAAATAATAGAGATTCTGCATTGTTTGGCCTGCAGTGTTTGGAAAACTTCTCCCCCTCCTGAGGCTGCCAATATCCTGTCCTAAGGAGACGCCTTCTCCTTTGCAAATTACCACCCCAGCCTGGTGGCTGTTCTCTCTTCAATGGTTTGCAACAGTAATTGCAGTCACAAACTATCAATTAATTCCTTTCCAATGTGGAATGGGGAAGGAGGAAACCTCTTTCATGAACCCTCCTATTTGCAATTCAGAAACAATCGCAAAAGTCCTTATATGAGTCTAAAGAAATTTCCAACTCATAAAAAGGGTTTTGTACATAATGATAAGTACTTTTGTGGTCATAAACCTTGTAATGTTGTGACATGAGGCCCTTAGTGCTAAAACTGGCTTTGATGCAGACTCTAACTTATATGTCTAAAGGTCCCAAATGTTTGAATGCTACCACGTTACTGTGACAGATGTGGCACCTAATGCCACTGCATTACACCGAGGGCTGAAAAATAGCGACTTGGGAGCCCCTTTACAGAGCTGTCTCGTGCTCCACAAATGCTCCTACTCCTTTACATTTACCTTCTGATGTGACTAATGGTAAAGATGATTATAATCTTTACAAGACTAGTAAAAAAGCCATTTTCTCATCTAAAGCTATATACTTGCTTTTACTCACAAAGCCATGGGAATGTACAAGAGTCAGATATAGGATTACCATAAAGCTCCATGTTATGAGAACACCTCTTTTTCTGCAGTACACACCTAACCACTAAAACACTTAAAACAATAATTTAGAAAAGCAAAAACAAAACTAAAAATAGAAATGTCGTATCCCAGTAACACAGAGCCATCTAATATTTAGGGTGAATTTATCAATGCAGAAACAACTACATAAAGGCCCTTATAAAATAACTAACATAGTATAATTGAGAGGCCTCATTCTAATCTCATGACAGAAGTATGAAAAAATGTATTGGCTTGATTTAGAGTTTTGAGGACAGAGTTAACTCTGTCAGGATGGCAGCAGACAGTACCTCTGACAACCTGAGGGACCTCTGCCCATCAAATTTAGAGTTACCAGCTGGTCCTGTGGGCAACTCTACATTGACAGAAACTGCTGGCATGGCCATTCCCTTCTATGAACAAAACATTTGAAGGGCGATAGAGTCAGACCTGATGGCTGACTAGCACACATTTTTAAAAAAGTTTTGTTTTTCATAAACAAACTACCAAAGCAGGAATTTGTTTTTTAAAAAACAAAAAAAAAACTAATGGCCCCACACATTGGGAGTTTTCTCCCAGGGTGATGGGGTTATTTTTTTTTTCCTGTCCCTTACAGCCTGGTTGTGCTCTAAATAGGGTAGAAAATATTAACTCCTTCCTTCAACGACTCATAGTTTGTCTAGCCATCAGAGGAAGCTTTCTGTCGAAGCCTCAGGCAAAGATATGAGACTATATTTAACTGAACTGAATGTCATTAGAATATGAATTAATTTTCCTACTAAACCAGAAAAAGACATAAATCCATCAAAGACACAGAATAAAGGAAACTCACAGATATTTTTATTCATTTACTTTATTACAAATTTTGTAAGAAACAAGACACGTAATAAACAAGGACAGTTTGTTATCTCCATTCTTGTGGCCTATTGATCAATCATTTCACAGTTTCACTTTAATACTCATTTTCCAGACAGGAGATGTGGATCCACTATTGAGGTTTCAGAACTGTTACTCTTTCAACTATCATTTTCTGGCTGTCACTCAGACACATACTTTGTGTTAGGTGAGGGGTCCCACAGTAGTAGCAATAGTGCTGGCTCCAAACAGAAGTATTCAAAACAAGAACACAATGAAGCATGAAATCTCAGCACCTGGCTGTCATCAGTCTTTCTGAGTATTCATCAGGCACAGACAAAAGGGCAGCCCTGCTTAAAAACTTTGATTCCTCTAACAATAGAAACCTTTGACTAACCCCTCACTTCTACCATCTACCCTACGTCTTCACCCAGGAACAACTAATCAGCAATCCTTTGCTAAAAAAGACCTCACATTTTTTTTTGGGTAGCTTTTTCTCCAATCTCCCTCACTTCAGTTCTGGGTCTCCACCCAGGGATGCAGTGAGTGCACTCCCTCTGTGTGGGAAATCTGTATTTACTCTCCTGTACGTCATGCGAAATGCATCCCACTGGTCCATGCACTAAAACGTTCATCACACAAGAAGTCTTAACTACTGCACACTTCTACCTTTAAACTCCTCTACCAAGTTTCAGTCCTTTTGCCCTCAGATCCACCCACAGGCTACTGTGCCAGGACCACACCACATCTTTTACAGTCAGAGGTCAGTGTGTGACTGTCCCGGCTTTTTATTCACTTTGCATGCTCTAATTTTTCAGCAAATCTGTTCTATACAAGGGCTGAAGAGGTGGGGGTTTCTAAGGTTAGTATGTGACTGTCCCAGCTTTTTATTCACTTTGCATGCTCTGATTTTTCAGTAAATCAGTTCTATACAAGGGCTGAAGAGGTGGGGGTTTCTAAGGGCTGGCAGTATAAGAAGCATGGAAAAGAACCATTTACAAAAGGCATATCCTAATGCATGTGACCTAGACTCACATAGCTGCTCCTGATCTTCTTCCTCTTTCCTCTCTAGGACATTCTGGGGGTCATTCTGACTCCCGCCGGGCGAGGTCACCGCGCGCCCGGCGGGAGCCGCCAAAATACCGTACCGCGGTCAGAAGACCGCGGCGGGTATTTTGAGTTTTCCCCTGGGCTGGCGGGCGGCCTTCAAAAGGCCGCCCGCCAGCCCAGGGGAAAACGACCTTCCCACCATGAAGCCGGCTCGTAATCGAGCCGGCGGAGTGGGAAGGTGCGACGGGTGCTACTGCACCCGTCGCGTATTTCACTGTCTGCTATGCAGACAATGAAATACAAGCGGGGCCCTCTTACGGGGGCCCCTGCAGTGCCCATGCCATTGGCATGGGCACTGCAGGGGCCCCCAGGGGCCCCGCGACACCCCCTACCGCCATCCTGTTCCTGGCGGGCGAACCGCCAGGAACAGGATGGCGGTAGGGGGTGTCAGAATCCCCAAGGCGGCGCAGCATACTGCGCCGCCTTGGAGGATTCTGACGGGCAGCGGAAAACCGGCGGGAGACTGCTGGTTTTCCTGCACTGACCGCGGCCAAAGCGCCGCGGTCAGAATGCCCTAAGGGGCACCGCCAGGCTGTTGGCGGTGCTCCCGTGGTCGGTGGCCCTGGCGGCCGGTCCCTCTGTGTCTTTAGTCATTGGTCCGCTTCCTGGTCCTGTTCCAAGTCCTCCTTTTCTGGGTTGTTTTGGTTCTCCCGATTCTCATCATGGCCCTAGTCTAACTAGGTCTACTCACCCTAGAACTGGTTTCCTGAGTCTGGGGGTCCTCACTGTAATCCTTCCTGATCCTGGTCTTCCAGGCCTTGCTGCTGGCTCACCCTTGTATTAGCACTTCCTGGGCCTCCTCATCCTGGTATACTGATCCTCACCGACCCTTCTGGTTTCGTGGGTCTTTATCGATCTAGCCCTGTAGTGATGGTTCTCCTAGGGCTGATACTGCTAGTCATCCTGGTTTGGGTCATCCTAGTTCTCCTTGCCCTGGTCCTTGTGTTCCGCCTGGTACTGCCTCCACTGGTCTGCCTTATTAGGTCCTCATGGGCTGGGCCTGGACATTTTTGTCTTGGTCTGGTCCCATTTGGTCCTTATGGTACTGGTGTCCTGGTTCCCCTGATTTTCGCCATCCCTGTCCTAATACCCCAGTTGCTAGTCCTCGTGCTCCACTTAGAACGTCAGGTTCTAGTCCTTTGTTTCTGACCGCTCTGGTCTTCCCAGCCCTCTTGCTGGTCCTGCTTATTCTGATCATTTTAGTCCACCTAATCCTCCCCTATCTGGTACACCTACAACTGACCTGACTAGTTCTCTGGGTTCTCCTCCAAAAAGTTATTATACTCTTGGCCTTGGCCCTCCTGCTCGTTGTCATCTTGAACAAACTTGTGCACTTTATCCTAGTCGTCCTTGTTCAGGTCATCCTGTTTTTACCCATTCTTAGCCAGCCAGCTTGGTGATCATGGCTCCTGTCATCCTGGCCTACCCTGTCCTGGCCCACCTTTTCCTCTTCCCCCTGGTCCTTCATGTCCTGGTATGCCAGGGTCTGATACTCTGGGCCCCTGTGAATTGTGCATCCTTTGTTCCCATGGTTGTTGTCACACTGGTCCTTATTGCCTAGGTCCTCTTAGCTCTTGTCTTTTTTGCTCTGGTTGCCTGGTGATCTCGTCTTTATTCCTTCAGGTCCCGTTCTCCCAGTCTCCCTCACTCTAAGTCTCTTTTGCCTAGCAGTGGTCTTCCTATTACTGGTCCTCACAGTCTGTGTTCTCTTCCTGGTTTTGTGCCCACTAGATTTGATCCTTTTGTTTCTGGCCCTCATTGTTTGGGTCTTTGTATGCCTAAGCCTTTTGGGTCTGGTCCTTATCACCTCCCTGGTCCTTTTAGGCCTCCTTCTCCTAGCTTTTTCTTTTTTGTCCTGATCCTTCTGATCCTTGTTAATTTAACCTAGTCCTTCTCACCCTGCTCATCCGATTCCCAGTACATTGGTTCCTGGTCCTTCTGGTCCCCTTGGTCTACCTGGCCTCCTGTGTCCTGGCCCTCTTAGACATTGACTTCTTAGCTCTTGTCTTCCTGGATCATCCTTATCCTCCTGCCCTGTGCCTTGCCCTCATGGTCCTTCTGGCACTGCACCCACTGGTCGAGGCCCTCTTGGTCCCAGTTCTCTTTGTTTGGGTCCTACTGAACCTCATCATTTTGGCCCTGGTCCTCCTGGACATCCAGGTCAAGTCCCCTTAGTCTTCCTGGCTCTGGCTGTTCTGGTCCTCTTATCTTCCACACCCTGGTCCTGCTACCACCAGGCTGCGGATGTTCTGCTCCACTTGGTACTCCGGGTCCTGGTCCTATGGTCATGGTCCAGCTTGCACTGCTAGGTCTGTTCCTGGTCCCATTGGTGATGATCCTTCTAATCCTCCTTGCTCTGTGATCATTCTGGTCTTGATGTCCCTGGTCCTGATCCCCCTTGACTTCCTCACCATTCTCCTCCTGTTCCTCTTCCTGTTACTCCAGATCCTGATCTTCTTTGCCCTGATCTTCCTGGTCCTCTTAGTCCTTTGTTTCCTGGTGCTCTTACAAACTTTCCTTCTGACTCTGACTGCCTGTGTCCCTAGTTTCTGCTACCTGGCACTTCTGACCAAGATCATGCTATTCCTGTTTTTCATAGTCCTTGTCCTTCTTCAGATTCTGTGCTCATTGTCCCAGAACCTCTTGGTCCTGTTCCTATAGTGTGGGTTGTCCTGGACCTAGTTCTCCTGAACCTGACCATCCTGCTATCTTAGTTGTGGTCTCCTTGGTCCTGTCATCCTGGTTTGTCTTTTCCTATTGTGCTTGTTATAATAAAATTTGACTTTTGGCAATCATTGCCCTTCCTAATCCCCCAGTCTTTGCTTATCTGGCCCTGATCCTTTGTGGCCCGCTTGGTCCTAGTTACCTTACTTGGTTCTCTTCACCATCAAACTCCTAGCCCTGGTGCTGCAGATTCCGGTCCATCTTGCTTTTTGTGTCCTGGCATCTTGTCTTTTGCTTTTGTCCTCAGGGTTTACGTTGTCCTTGTTCTCCTAGATCTGTTCCTAGTTCATTGAGTCCTACTGGCACTGCAACCATTAATCCAGGTCCTCTTGATCCAGGTTCTCCTTGTGCAGGTCCTCCTCAGCCTGGTTATTGTGGTCCTGGTCCTCCTGCCCACCACTGTCCATTCCACACTGTCTTTCACATGCTGGTTGGCCTTCTTACCTCATGCTATTCCTGTTTTTCTTAGTCCTTGTGCTTCTCCAGATTCAGTGCTCATTGTCCCAGACCCTCTTGTAATCCGTCCCTTGGGTCAAGATTTTAATGACCCTCTTAGTCCTGTTTCCGGTCCTCCTAGTCATAGTCCTTTTAGTTTACCTAGTCATCTTGCTCTGGTCTTCTGAGTGCCCTTTGTACTATCCCCTTCAGTCTTTCTAATCCCTCACCTGCTTATCCTAGTATCCTGGACATATTGGCCATTGACCTTCAGGCCCTGAAATTCCTAGCCCTCTTCAACCTGGTCCTGATCCTCCTGGCCCTTGCCTGCATAATTACCACATACGCCTTAGTTGTTTGGATCCTGGGTCTCCTGTTTGACAGGACCTCTTTCCTGGACCTTTTTATATTCCCCACTTTAATTCTCGCCCATCAGTCCTGCTGGTCTAGTCCCCTCATTTGCCTGTTCCTAATCCTTCTGATCCTGATCAGCTTGATCTGTGTAGACCTGGTTCTCTGTAGTTCTGGTACACCCTTGTCTGGCCCTCATGTATTAGGTCTTCTGGCGCTAGCTCCACTGGCCTTGGTTTTCCTAGCTCTTTTAGTCCTCAGTCCTCCTGCCCCATCCTATTCCTGCTCGCCCTCTTGGTCTCCTGGTTCACCTATTCTACCTTGTTATTGTCCATCTGACCATGGGCCCTTCTAGCATGGTCCTCCTAGTAATGGTCCCATTGGGCCTGGTTTTCCTCATCCCTCTTGCACTTGTCCTCCTAGTTTCTATGTTGTGGATCAGCCTGGTTCATGTAGTTCATGACACCCTGGTTTAGGATCTCCCTAAGCTTGACACTCCTGGAACCTCTGTTTGTGGTCCCACTAGAGCTAGACTTTCTGGTCCTTTATAACTCCTGGCCACTCCTGGTAGCCCTGGTCCTTTCAGTTTCTGGTCCAAGTCCTTTTGCTTCTGTCTGACCCCTTGGTCCTTCTTGATCTGATGTCTGTAGTCTTGGCCCTACTGTCTCTTGACATTTTCTTATTGGTCTCCTGGTACTGGTCCTCTTCGGTCTGCTACTTGGATCTACCACTCCTGGCCCTGGTTGTCCTAGTTCCGCTGGTCTTGGTTGTTGCACACAGGCCCTCATAATCCTCCTTGTTGGTAAGGTCCAGGGCCTTCTGTTCATTCTGTCTCTGGCTCTTCTGTCCTTCAAGCCTATTCCACTGGGTCCAGATCCCCTTGTTCCACATCCAGCTGACCCTCCTGATCCTTCCCACTCTGGTGCTGGTACCCCTAGCGCTGTTTTTCATTGTCCTGTTCTTCATTGTTTATTTTGTCCCCTCTGGCATTGGTAACCCTGTTTCTCATAGATAAGAACTCCCTGGGCCTGGTTCATCTTGTCCTGTTCCCCATGGCTCTGGTCATCATTTCAGTGTCTTACTCAATTCACCTCCTGCAAGTACCCCAAAGCACTGTGCCCCCAAACACTGATTACTTACTATATGTGTCCCTCCCTCTGGTGCCCATATACTCTACCTGTCTGCATTCTGTATTGCAGCTGCTTGTTGACTGCTTCTGTGTTGACAGATGTGAAATAATTAGCACAATTCCCCTAAACAGAAGCCTAAAGCAGGCATAAGGCTTTCCACAAGAAGCCTAAAAAGAGCCCAGGTCTCCCTCAAAAATCATCAAAGGGAGCATCATAATAATAAAAAAAACTATGTTTTCTCACGATGTTTTATGTTCTAAATAGAACATTTATGTGGCATGCTTTAAAACCATACTCAGTATCTTTGCTGACAGGCAAATACTTCTTGACTGCAGTCAAAATATCTGTGTGCTGTATCCTGAAGCTGCTGTTTGATTTCTACAAGTCCTATTTAAAAATAAAAAAATAAGTTTGTATTCAAAATTGATTTTGTTTTTCTCATCTGTAAACAGTTTAGCGCAATTCATGCACTTACCTTTTTACAAACTATTGTACATTTTTATATGCACTTTCTTTCAAATGCTTCACACATGTTCCATGCCCATTACAAGATTGCTACCACACTACCATCGCCTGGAGTCCCTCTTTTCTTTATGACCTGATAAATAAAGACCTCCTTCACACTATTTATCCGGTACATCATCCCTACTATTCAGATTATGGTCGGCTAAACAGCAGAGATTATGTACGATGGATAAATAGCAGCGATTTTGTTCTATTTGGTAGCCTGTCTGGTAAACAGACACTTCCAATGAGAATACGTCATTTTACTTGTCTTCCCCAATAATGGGCATTCTCATGTTTGTAGAAAGTATAAAACTATTGCAGCTAATCTTACTAAATTTACAAAATGTCTTCTTTCCGTAGAAATGGACAAATCCATATATGGGTCAGATTGGCATTTTCTTAGTGGCATTCATTGCATGATTTTATAGAGCATTTTCTCCATTTAGAGGTTTTTCCATTAAGGGCCGGGCTGGCCATAGTGGGCATCTGGCGTATCCCAGGAAGACTGGAAGGGTGGCTCTTGGTTTTACAGCTGTCAGAGCTGGGTTTGTTAATGGGGGCTGGTTATGTAGCGGTGCTGCAATGTCGGCCTCCAGTAACAAAAGCAGCAGTGCTTCACACTTGCGCCCTCTTGCTGAAATATTTATTGAGCAGATAATATTGCCTGCATATATCAACTCTCCTCTTCTGTTCTTCTTGTAGCCATTTTATCTACGTCTGTGGGTGCCATGGAAATCAAAATGTTATGGTATTGGCTCATGCCGGTCCGTTTCAGGAAAATAGTGACTGTGGTCGATTAAATATACTGTTCCTATTTGCTCAAGTGACACATGTTCGTAACTTTAGACACGTAACACTGCGTTTGCAGAACTGTCTACAGTTTCTGGAAGTCAAAAAATCTTTATTCTAAATGGAGGTTTCCTATAAACATTCCAATCTGTGCGAGGCACAACCACTTTTTTCTGTTCTTCTCATCTTCTTCTCTTACATATGTCACTTACTGTTAGATAATATTTTAAGGATGATAGCTGGAATATATACCGGAAGGGCATCAAAGACACAGAGGAATTTAAATAACAGATATTTTGACGATCAATCCTACCTATTAGTGTGTGATAGATTGCTCCACTGCCATTTTAAGTAAATATGGTACATAATTTATTTGTACATTACAGATGGATTATATGTAAGCATCACCCAAAAATTGTACGTGATGGGTTTGGCAAATAAAATGCGTCCATTTTCTTGCGATAATGGCATTACTCCTAGTCCTACTCCCTCGCCTTCCTTTAAACCAATGAGGCTTCCTGCCTCCCACTAGACCCTCCCCTTCCCTTTTAAAACCCCCCCCCACCCCTACCCCCTCCTGTACAAAAACCAAGCCCAAGCAGCAACTCAGACAGTCCGTACCGGGAGGGCGGGAGGGAACGGAAAGGAAGGCGAGGGAGTAGGACTAGGAGTAAGCCATTACCGCAAGAAAATGGACGCATTACCTCCCGTCCCTCCCTCGCCTTCCTTTAAACCAATGAGACATAGCAAGAAGCACACAGGAGACGGACACTGAGTTGCAAGAAGTTTAATATCATGCACAAAGGCCACCAAAACCCCACCCCTAAGACTTCATAGAGGATAAGACCCGGTGAACCAATACCGACTCCAAACAACCCAAGTCCGACCGGCCAGAATGCCGAACGAACGCCAAAGGCGAGGCCCAAGTGGCGGCCCTGCAAACTTCCACCACTGAAATCCCCTGAGACTCTGCCACCCAAGCCGCCATACCCCTGGTAGAACGACCCCAAACCCCTTGATGAGGAACAACCCCCATCAAGGAAAAAAACAAACAGAATCAATGATCTCCCCCCCCCGACTCAAGGAAGCCGTGGAAGGCATCTCCGCCACGGGCCGGCCCAAAATTTACAAAAAGCGAATCACCCTTACGGAAAGGAGCCACCACCCTCAGGCACTCCAACAAAGCCCTGCGTACATCCAACAAAAGCAAACGAACCACCTCCACCAAAGTGGGATTCGGACAAAAGGAAGGAAGGATGACCTCCTGGCGAGCATGAAAAGAAGAATTGACTTTCGGGATAAAAGAAGGTACCGGAACCAGAACCACCCGATCCGGAAAAACTTCCCAAAAAGGAAAGGAACAGGCCAAGGCCCCCAATTCTACTAAACGGCGAGCCGAAGCAATGGCCACCAAAAAGAACGTCCTGAAGGAAAGAAGACGTAAACACAGTCCCCCAGAGGTTCCAAAGGATAATCCATTAAAACCTCCAATACCAAAGAAAGATCCCCTGAAGGAAAAGAACGTACAGGGCGAGGAAACAAATGAAAAAGCCCCTGAAAAAATCCCGGCAATAAACTACCCTTAACCGGAAGGCCGCGCCACGGACCTCAAAATGCCTGAATAGCCGCCTACTGTACCAGCAGAGACACCCCAGACAACCTCAACTGTGCACCGTCCTGCAAGACCTGCATCACACCAAAGAGAGACGTGCCGGTAGGGTCCAATACATGCCTCAAGCATCAAGAAGAAAAAAACCTACCACAGCCTACCCTAAGAAAGTAAAGTGGAACGCCGCCTGGAACCCAGTAAAGTAGAACATAAAGCCACTGGCACCCCCAGACCCGTCAAACCTCGGCGGGCCATTCCCAGGCAGTCAAGTGTAACCTCCCCTAAGACCTCAACGAGAGGCCGGGAAACTCCAGGGGAGACGGACACAGAGGAAGAGGCCACATCCGACCGGATGCCCTCAGCCGCAGCAATGGGAACCAATTCGCCCTAGGCCAATGAGGAGCAATCAGGACAACCCAGGCCCCCAGAAGCCGCACCCTTAACAGCAAAGGCCTGAGTAGCTGAAATGGCGGGAACGCACACAAAAGGCCCCTCGGCCAAGGACACAACATCCCGTCCACCTCCCAGGCTTGGGGACACCGAAAACCGGGAGCCGAAGTGACCGAGCTACGCGTTTTACTCGGACGCGAACACATCCAGCACTGGAAGACCCCAGAGCCGAACCAGATGAAGAAACAGTGAACTCTGGATGGAGAAAAGTTGAGAGGAAGTAACACAATGCCCGAACGTATGCAGCCCTGAGAGCAGAAACCCACTCCTGAGCCCACACAAAAATCTTCCAGGCCAGACCGAACAAAGCCCTAGACCAGGTCCCCCCATGAAGTATGACATAAGCCCTGGCCACTACGTTGCCCGAACAAGCACCGCAGAACCACCAAATGACCTTGCAGCCGCAATCATAGAAAAGCACGGAGGGCCGTCTGTACCACAACCATCCACACCATGGACCGGAGCACCACAAACTTCTTCACTGACACTGCCACCAAGCCAAGAAGAGTCCGAAACTGAGACCCCAGAAAAACCAGATCCTGGGATGGGACTAAACCGACAGCCCCCCGTTGATTAAAAAAAACATGGTTCTGCAGGACACCAGAACATGGGCAACCTGCTTCCGAAATAGGGCCTGCGAGGTAGAACGGAGCAAACGTCGTCCAGATATGGATGAGTAAACACCCCTTCTGAATGTAGCAAAGCCACCAGGGGGGCCAGTACCGTCGTAAAAATCTGAGGAGAAGTCTTGCGGCCGAACAGCAGAACACAAAACGGACAGTGCACCCGATCCACAGCAAACCTCAGGAACTTTTGAGAGGATCTTGCCACAGGCACGTGTAGGTAAGCATCCTGCAGATCCAGTGACACCAGAAAGTCCCCTCGTCTGACCAATGGAAAAATAGTCTGAATGGACAGCATGCGGAAATGCACTGTCCTGATCCAGGTATTCACCTCCTGTAGATTGAGCACAGGCCGAAATCCCCCTGAAACTTTCTGTACAAGAAACAAGACCGAATAAGTGCCCTGACCCCATTCGTCTAGCGGAACGCGGGAAATGGCCCCTTTGACCAGTAAGCCTCGCACTCCGTCCAACAATGCTCTTCTCCGTGACCCCCCTGAAGGCAGAGGTGTGGGACGTACCCCTGAATCTGGAGGAACCACAACAAAATCTATGACATAACCATTGGTCACAATGTCTATTACCCAATGATCGTCTACACTGTCCTCCCAAGCTGACAGAAAGTGACTCAGTCTTCCCCCAACCGGCCCTCTGCCAGGCCCACAGTGATTGTCAGGACCCCTTCTTGAAACCACCCCGGGTCGCAGGAGCAGACTTCTTAGGCGAAAAACGCGGCTGAAAACGTCGTTTCCTGAATGAAAAGGATTTAGCAACCCTAATAGGAGAAGATCTGGAATGCTTCTTCCACCCTTCACCCGAAGAAGAACCCCCTTTATAAGGTAAGGCATGCTTCCTCTCCTTAAATGCCTTGGAAAGCATGGACGGCAATTGTCCACCAAATAGGTTACGGCCTTCAAACGGCAGTCTCAACAAGGCCGCCTTCTCCCCTGGATCAGCCTTCCAGGAACGCAACCAGAGGGACCCACGAGCCCCAATCAAAGCCCCAGAAGCCAGAGCCGAAGTACGGACCACATCTGAAGACACATCTGCCAACAACCAGGCCGCTGCCCCACACCAGCCAGGAGCTCCGAACACTCTGCCCCATCCTGAACAGCCACTGTCAGTTCATCCAAGTCCCGCACCAACGACTGGGCCGCAGAAGCCGAAGAAATACCTGCCCTCAGAGCCAGATTCTCAGCCGCAAAAAGCCCTCTTAAGCCCTGAGTCCACCCTACGGGCCGTGGCATCAGCAGGCACACAATCCTCCGGATTGACAGCTGTTTTGCCAATCAGGGTAGCCAAACGTGAATCCAGGAGGACCGAGGGAGGCCATACCTCCACACCCTAAAGTAAAGAACGTATCTGAATGAACCGTGGAACCTGAGCCATATCCACACCCTCCACTCCCAAAACACCATATCCTTCACAGGTCCCCGAAAAGGCATGGAAAATTCAGACAGCGTCTGATATCGTGGAAATAAGTGAGAGCCAGCGTTGGCAGGACTAAACACAGGAAACCCTTACATGTGCCATCACAACCCACATCACCTTCCTGGAGCCAAAATCACCCCCAGAGGACGTAGATGGAGCATCCCCTCCCACACTCTCAGAGGAGGACTTCCCCGCAATTGCAGGAGAATGGGTAGCCCTAGCCCCACCAGGCCAGGCCATCCCCGCATGAAGAGCTCTGGAAACAGCCCCCTCGAACATCTCCTGCACCTCCTCCCTGGACATGATGGGCGCAGCACCACCACCCTGAATCAGGGGTCTCCCAGGAGTGGAAATGCCATCAGCACCACCCTCCTTTGAGGAGGAAGAAGAAACAATCCTCATAAGAAATTGTAAGGGTGTAGGCGGGAGTCGTACCACTGTATACAGGTAACCTGCTGCACCAAAGGTACTTGACCTTGCCACTGAGCTCTAGCACCTGGATTCCGGCCATTAACTGAATCTGTAGGCACGATCTCATCCACAGACAAAATATACAGGGCCCAGGAACAATATCCCAGAACCAATCCAAATAAAGGATAAAACAAGAATTTCAGTCAAAATGCAGGCAGAACGCCCGTCTTACCCGCACAGAAACCCAAAAACACTCTTCGGCATCCCTCCGCGGCTCCGCGGCGAAGAAAAACCGGAACTGAACGCCCCAGCCACCAAGAGCCGGCTGACCCCGTCAGCCGCCTCCCAGGACGCGTCTTACGAGCAGCCCCGCCTGCTCAGAAAAGACGCGCCCGGCCGAAGCACACCTCGCGGAGCTCCGCTTCCCGAGGAGTGCATCCAACGATGACCTCCAGGCCCCGCCGTGAAGGTAAGTGAAAAGGGAAAGTCTAGCGTGGGCTAGACAAAAAGAACAGGAGGGGGTAGGGGTGGGGGGGGTTTAAAAGGGAAGGGGAGGGTCTAGTGGGAGGCAGGAAGCCTCATTGGTTTAAAGGAAGGTGAGGGAGGGACGGGAGGTAATGAAAGTTATCCTAGCGAACGATTAGAAAAAATGACTTTTTTTTTCTCTTTGACGTAATGCCCCAATGACTGACCAAAGTAATTTGTAATTTTTCAGACTTGCAGTAATGCCTTTTCTTGTTCCCATGTGTACTAAGATATCATCAGCAAAGATGTATATTTTGAATCAATTATTGCCAGCAAGAAATTGTGGTTCATTGTCCTTGTTTTTCCCCATTGCTCAAAAGTATAGAGCAGAGGCCTGATGGAAAGGGCCAGCCATATCCAGTGCTTAGTATAAATAACATTCAGTTGAACAGGTTTACAGCTCATTGCAACATCAGAGACCAGATAGATTTTTTATTAGTGAAATATCACTGTCATGAATAGCAAATCTCTTCCTTATTCGACATAAACAAATGCTCTTCTCTGCATCCAGTACAATTACTGTTAGTAATTACTGGGCATGTGAGAACTCTCACAAATTTAGTAAATTGGATGATGGCAAGCCCTGTAATAAACCTGTGCTGGTCTGACAACATCAATTTAGACATTATCAGGGGGATACTGCCAATCAATTTTGAACTGGGGTTTTCGAGCTGTAAATCATTGGATTTTAATTTTTTCTTTTGAAAAACAGATATATTCACATATTTGTATGTAGAAGGGTGGGGACACAGATGCCAATTTGCCCCCAAAATGTTTCGGATAATAATCTAGACATGTCATCTCCTCTACCACGTTATTGTTCAGAAGAGCTTCCCTTGCCCAGGGTTAAAAAAAAAGACTGACAGCCATGCTGGAAGTAATTCAGGCAGCAATATTGATTCGAAGTATGGATCTATATCTTCTTTAGTGATGCTCAGTTCTTCCTTGCACAGTCCAGAATAGCAATCGAAAAAGCAATCAGTAATCTCAGTGACGCCAATAACATCTGACTCACTATTGTTTCCTTTATGGTTGCTCTTCTGCCTGGCTGTACTACCTTTGATCGAATCCCTGAATTGTATCTTTCGTAGAGTCCCAAAATTTTGAATGTTGCATGCTGTGGGGATTGTTCTTAACAAACTTGCAAAGTTATTTTTGATGCATACTAAAAAAGACTTAATGAACGTTTAATAGTGAGAAGTCAAATCCAGTATCTAGTTGGTTGTGTGGCAATGATGCTTGGAAATAAGAGTAGGAAAGCTTGTTGTGTGGCTGTGTGGCACTAAGGAAGAATATGTCCGGTGAGGATATGAAAAGTATGTAAACTAGGAACCCACACAATTCTCAAAACGTCAAGAATTCTGAATATCAAGTCTTTCCATAGAGCGCTTCAGAGCATCTGAAGACCCTGCTATAATTTTCAATAGATGTGCAACACCATCCTAAAATACAATATAGTCAGTGCACCAATCAGATAATTGCCATGTAGTTACTATTCCAGTTTCATATTGCAACAATAACCGTCATAAACCCTGAATATATTGAATATAAATCCATTTTAGCAGTGCTTCCCAAACGTTTAAGCACCACAACCCACTTTTTAGAACAGCAAACTTTCTTGACCAACCTAGCTTTAATGGACATGAGGCGGCGATTTTTTAAATATAACTAAAGGATACAGACAGCACATTTTCCATTGAAATGGTAACTAAATTTGCAGAGAGATGCATTTTTACTGATACAACTATATTGCACACATTACCTATCTAATTCGTTAATAGACACAGTTTTATTTTGGTGCTCTGGCCTACTTTCTGCCCGAATCCGACCCTGATTGCTCCCATCGGGGCAGGGTATCATGGCATGAGTAACATAATTATTCACTATACTATACAAGTAGGGTTTCAGATTTGTAGCTAAAATAAAATAGAACTGATAAAACACTACCAAAAGCAATATTTGGTTTTCAGTGGAAACTGGAAAACACCGATTTTTGCTGTTCTTATACTCTTTTGGTTCCTACCATTATCTACTTTCCTAGGCTATGCCTTCACTCAGGCCATGCATGGTGAGTTATGTGCTATGCAATTGTGTACTATCAGCAAGGCCCCATACTCCAAGGACCTCTTCCACTCCCCTTTTGGGAGCATGGTTTACCTCATCTGACTTCAGCTTGCTGTTCTCTGCAGGCTACTGTGTGGTAGACAGTAGGTTTGCAGCTTAACTCTAAGCCAGATCTCAGTTCAAGGGAAGTGGCACTACCAAAATCTCATATGCCTTCACTCAGATTGGACCATAGCATTGCTTTCTTAAGCCTCGGGTATCAAGATTGTAGCTAAAATGATCCCTCTGCCTCTATATTTAATGTCCTCCCAGGAAGCGAGGAACAAAACACTCCTGTTCTTAGTTTTGCATAACAGTGGTCTGAAAAGCATACCTCTTGGATCTGCATCATCACACACAGAGATCAGGTGATTTTTTATGAGCACCTTCAGAGACCATGTGGAATCCCAGAATGGGGTCCATGCACTGTTTTTATCAAAAGTGAGCTGGTCTACATAAAATCAGAAAATCTATGAGTTAGTGATTGAGTGTAGACAGCACAGCTCAGAAACAAGAAGAGGCAACAACTGATTTGCGTTACGAGCTGTCTTGTCTGCAGCTCATGTTCTTAGTAGTACAATTACCTTGACTAATGTGTTACGGACAGCTCAATTTCAGGAAATGTAGGAGCATGAACCCTTTCTGAGCATGTGTAGTGATGCAGAATGTAGTAATGAAACAGCCTCTGGATCACCAAGTTTAATGTTCTGCTGCCTCTAAAGTGAACATGAACGTACAAAGAAAGGAAATAAAAGTATAATTTGCCATATATCCCAAAGAACACTGTTTTAGTAAATTCGTTCCAGAACAAAAACAAAGCAAACATTGAGAACCACTGTTTTGTACAATTCTAGAAAGCTTTGAAAAGCACTGAAAAAAAAACAACTGAAATTTGCAACAAATGGAAACTGAAAACATGAAGGCCTATTCAAAAGTTATCAGATCTGAATATATAATGAAAAAATTGGGGGGAAATAAACAATTGTTTCAAGCATTTGTTGGGGTTAGAACCCCTCAAACCCTCCTTGCTTTGGTCAAGCTCGCTCGATTTGTGCACTATAGGGACATGTCTGAAAAATTTCAGAATGTCTGTATTAGGCTCAAAATTTAGCCATGACAACAACACAGTCCTCGAAAAATTTCACCTTTTGTGGTAACGTTGATATTTCTCGGTCAGTGGGATACATGAGCCAGGCTGGGTTTACTGAACTGCATGATTCAACTCATGTTGAGGGCTCTCATGGAGACCTTCCAGTGATCACATATACACCACTCAACATCAGGCAAAGAGAAGACTGGTCCTTTTGTTGAGTGATGTATAAACTGTCACCACCGTCACTGTTCTGCTTGTAGCCAGAAGCCCTTGTCAGACACCACATATCTTTATAGAATGTAGTAGTAGTCTATCTAACACCAAGCAGGGGCTACCTCCTTTAACCCAACTGCATCAAATATCAAGAGCCTGATGTAGAAGGCCCTGTGTCACAAAGCAGTTACTGTGTCTGCACAGTGACCTGCATTTCATTTTGCTCTGCAGTATGCGTGTTGAGCCAGGATTCTATCCGTGAATATTACCGGAAGGGCTTTGAATGCAGGGATGGCATCATACGAAGGACAGCAGTTCTCCATCTCTACATTCAAAATTGCAAAATGCATTTTTTTTTATTGCAGCTCCTGACCCTTTGCGGAACAAGGGCTGAAATCAGAAAAACAAATTGACATGATGTGAACAGTATGGCGGGAGTATGTAGTATTCCCCTGCACTGCTGTGAGTCGCTCCCAATACCCACATGCTATGTTGACAGAGTGGAACCTGTCTCTCATGGAAACTGATATTACACTGTTTCTGGCATTGATGTCCATTCATTAGTTTGCAACCGTGGTTGTGCCCTCACACCAATGTAACTTTCTGTTGCGAAACATTAAGAAGGGGGTCATAAAGCCTGGTTTTTTTTCAAATCAAATGATTGCGAACACAAAGTCCACTAGGGTAGAGGTCTTCAAACTAAGATGCTAGCCCCCATTTGGGGTTCAGAATTGATCACTGGGGCGGGATGTGAAGGCACTGACCAAGCGGAGCATCATACATACAAAAGTGGTGTTTTTTCAGTGAAAAAAGTGAGTGGAAGTGAGACCTTTTAATGGGCCCCTTAACATTTTTAATGACTGATATCATGGCTTCAGATAACTCTCAAAGTACCTCTCCTCCACTCCCATTTCAGATAAAGAATCACCTTTGAATACGTTTATGCTTTAGGGCGATCAGGCTAGTCATAGCATGTTTTTCATTCTCGGGGTCGGGGGCAATTACATTTTTTACCATGTGGGAAGGATACGGCATCAATACATTTGAAGATCCATGCATTAGGTTCCAAATGTTTAAACATTAGGCATAAAAAACTTGGTTCTTCTCTGAAGAGCAAGGTGACTTATCCTCCTTAAGAGTTCCAGACTGCGAGCCTGATTTAGATTTCGGCGGGAGGTGGGGTTACTCCATCACAACGGTGACAGACATCCTGTCTGCCGAAATTGAAATCCCATTGTTTCCTATGGGATTTCGATTTCTTTGGACGGGATTTCCATCACTGTTGTGACGGAGTAACCCGTCTGCTGAGATCTAAATTAGGCCCAGAGTTCTGTTAAGCTTTGGACAGAGCTAATGAGCTTTGATCTAATAGTAGTACCCTTAAATCATCTCAATCACGCTAGAAAGATGGATAACTGTTTCATATGCATTCTCTTGCGGTTCATTTAGCCCAAAGTAGTATATATTTTTTAAAACTTCTCTTCCGCCTAAACCTCCGCTATTAGCATTTCAAAGTGCTCGTATAGTAATTAACTTCTCAAGTTTCCATTTGTATTATTATTAATAGTGCATTGTTTGCTTGGCTAGTCCTGTACTGTTGACTGACATTCTCAATAAATATATTAGTGGATTATGTATTTATGTATTTACTTTTTCTGTTTCGTATAGCGGCAAGCATCACCTTGTATTCAAAGTGCCATTGACCTGGATGGGCGCTGTGCGGGTTGGAAATTGAGTTGGATGACAGGGGGTTGTGTTTCAGTCCTGTCTACAAAGATGAGGAGTAATTTCCTACTTCCAACAGGCAGGCTTAAACAATGTCATATCTTTAATTCCTGCATTCTGCATAATGCCCTCTCCCAGTCTGGAGAATAGGTGTGGTGAATTTTAACACACTTCGAACAATGTTAGCAAAAACAACTATAGCTTACCTAGGTGTGACCATTAGGAATGTTTGAGGGCAATGTTAAAATCAGTCTGGAAACTTGGCAACTTTCCTTGGTAATTGCATAGGGGACACAACTTGTCCTACATGGAAGTCTGGCTATCACATCAAGGCTTTCGTTTTTAATGTAAATACAGTGACCTGTTTCTCTAATCACTCTTCTCTCTATATAATAAACAGGTCGTCTGCCGTAGCCAGACCGCCCAGGATATTGTAATTTTACTATTTGTAAAACAAATTGCAAAATCGCCACTTTTGTAAAAATCCCCTAATTTTTATAAAATATTGGCAGTAAAATCAGAGTTAAAAAAAACTCTCTTTATTGTCTCTGTGCTGTTGCTGAGCAACAGGCTACCAGGCAGCAGAGGTGTTAACTTCCTCTGTCGCCTGCTTTTGAAATGCACAGAGCCCCCTCCTGTGCAATTAGCTCATAGCCCCTCATCTTCCGACTTTGCAGGCGCTTCAAACTCACTCCGGACCACACACCGTCCCCTGATCTTTGTCACTCTTCTTGCTTGACCTCTCTGCCTCAGCTGCCCTCTCTTTCCCATTCACCCCTAACCTCCCCACATGTTTTTTCTTACGCGCCCGTCTCAAGGCTTAGGGGTAGTGCCAGCAACAAAGCCCCAGGCCCGGATTCGATCCCTATGGATCTTTATAAATCCTGTCCCCAGCTATGGGCGCCTATCCTGCTAAATGTTCTCAATGCAGCAGTCACTGAGGGAATTCCAGCCTCTTGGAGATCAGCCTGTATCATCCCAGTGTTTAAAAAGGGGGACCAGAACGATCCTAAGTCTTATTGTCCTATTTCCCTCCTTGATTCTTCAGCAAAAATCATGGGCCGGATTATTTTAAGGCATATTGAGGCTTGGATGGCCGATAATGAAACTTTGAGCCGGGCCCAGTACAGCTTTAGGGAAGGGCTTGGTACCCGGTAACAGTGCCTAAATCTGTTGATGATGATTTGGAAATACACTCAAGCTAGGAAGGGCACCCTCTATCTTGCCTTTATGGACCTCAGCTGTGCCTTTGATAAGGTGAATCGGGCTATACTGTGGGAGAGGCTTAATCAGCTAGGGATGGATCCTAATATTGTGGAGTTGCTTCAGTACCTCCACTTAGGAACGGTTGCAAATGTGAGGGTGGGGACAAATTGTTCGGATGCTTTCAAACTTAATAGGGGCGTATGCCAGGGTTGTGTCCTGGCCCCTAATCTCTTTCTTTTATACACAAATGGATTGTTAGATTTTTTGGTGAAATATTGTAGGGACATTCCTAAGGTTAATGGTAATAGTGTCCCTGTATTGATTTATGCAGATGCGTCCTTATGGCCCGCACTATGAATGGCCTCCGTGAAGCAGTTAGAGCCTATGCTTCTTTTATGTCAGCTATAGACTTAGAGATTAATTACAAAAAATCAAATATTATGGTCTGCAGAAAACCTCTTAGCATGGTGGGGGAGTTGATGATCAAAGAGCAAACTATTAGCTGGGTCCACGACTTCCCATATGTAGGGGTTATTTTTGATGATAAAGGCACATGGAAACCCTGTATTGCCAGAAGAGGAACGCTTTTCTATGCTACAGTTGGTGCTACATTTGATTTTGCTGCTAGAGTAGGAAATAAACCCATTAAGTCTATGCTTGAATTTTACAGGCGTAAATGTCTCCCAGTCCTGCTGTATGGTGCTGCACTTTGGGGGTATATGGATACCCGAGCCCCCGCCGTAGGAGAAAACCGTTTCTGCAGAAGGTTACTGGGAGTTGGCCAAAACACCTCTGGTTTCTGTCTTCACTTGGAATTAGATCTTGAGTTTGTACAAGACACCATCAATCTTGCTCCCCTCTTGTTATGGATCTCTATTTGGATTAATGAGTATGCCTCTTTTAATAGAGAGATTTTACGGGATTGCTTGGCTTGTGACCATGTGAAGAATATCCCCTGTCTCATGTATATAAGAAAGGCGGCCTACGAACTGGGGCGGCCTGATATGTTTGAGACTCCCGAGGGTCTGACCAGCCAAGATAAAAACTGGGTAAAGGATACTTTTGTGAGAATCCTGGGGGCCAAAAGAGAGGAGGAGGTTTTAGGGAAAAAATCGGTTAGGGATTTTACTATGCTTAAGATGGGGGCGGGCCCTGAGCCCTATCTTTTAGAGATAAGTGATGTGAGGGAAAGGTCTCTTATTACTAGATTCCACCTTGGGGTTATTAGAAATAATGTATGCTTCCCGCTAGGCCAGTATGGTGAAAAATCCATTAGACCTTGTCCCTGTGACGGGGTGTCTTTGCAGACTTTGACCCATTTTACATTATTTTGTGTTTTTTATGCACCTTTTAGGCGTCGTTTTTTTATTCCCCTTGCTAAGGCCCAAGGGTTTTCTGCAATATCGCCCTGCCTTTTTGTTGCTGTGAATGGCTTCTGATGTATTCGTGTGGCGGGGGCTGGGATCTTTTTTGAAGGGAGCTATCACTTGGCGCAGTAATTTAGAGCACTTTTAAGAATGGTTTTATAATCCTCAATACTAATGTTTTATTTGTTTTTAAATGAATTTTGGATTGACATTTTTATACACTGATTTATTGCTAATTGGTTTTATGTACTGTATTGTTATTTGTTTTTATGGTTGAATATTTTCATACCGAATAAAGTGTAAGTGTGCACCTCTGTTCCCTCTGTGTTAGCTATGGTGAAGGTCTGAACATCCATCTGTCTGCCCAAGTCTTTCCGTGACTGTCTCTGTATCTTCCTTCATGTGTTTTCCCTGGCTACCTCTCTAACAGTCTGTCAGGACCAGTGTCCTCCATGAATGCTTGTTTGTACTTCTGTTTGTCTGTCATTGTCTTTTCTCGACCATCTCTTCAGCTCCTTTTATAAATGTGCTCTCCCTGACCAGCCTTCTGTTAGCCTTCTCCTCTCTTGCCCTCCTCTTTCCATGACTCATTTGGCCCTCCCAGTGCCCTCCCCAGACTCTTATACCCCACCCCCTAAACTCCTGCTGCCCTGCACACAGCAATATACCCAGGGTGTCTGATGCCAGAAAGAGCAATTTTGCAATATTGCAGTCAGCACTCTGTGGCACTGAAAACCTCTGGTACCAGGCTCAGTGCCGGCTGGATACTATGCAGGGTTACAGATTGTAACACAGCACAGTATATAGCAGTGACAGGGCACAGACCATGGAGTCTTTTTTGTGGCAGACACATTTTCTGTCCATGACAAAAATGCAGCACATTTTGAGGTTCAGGCTGCACATTTTGCTTTTTTGAAGCTGCAAAATTTGCCACCTGAAGACGCAAAATCCTTAAGGGTCTGCCTAGCAGTGTTGATGCACACACTTATTTCATTCATAGGTTTCTCAAAGTGGGAGGTAATCCTAATTCCCTTTATTCCATCACGTGAACCACTGGGTCCCCCTGTAACTTGTGGCAATGCCTTCCACTAATATAAATACAGCAGCTATAAATCCTTACGCTAGTGGTGCTGGGGATAAGATCTTTTCCAGAAGGGTCCCTAGCAACACAAATGGGGTAATTGGGATCAAGTAACTAACTTAACTCATTGCATTTTTAAAATACATAAATCACACATTAACCCACACCCATCTGTCTGCAACTGTTGCAGGATGATGTGTTGGATTCAATTTCCCTTTAAAGGTCTTGGCCCAGTTGAATGCAACTGCCAGGTAGGGGCAAAGAGGGGTGTTCCACGACTGGAAACACAACTAAGTTGTGGTTATTGACAAACCTTTTCCCGAGCCATTCAGGAAATGGTCAGAAATAAACTTCTTTCAAGGGTAGGAGTAAATAAATAATTATGCCAGAGTTGGAATGTGCTTGGAACACCACCTTATATTGGTAGGTTATAGTGAAAAAGAATACTGCATAGTACAAAAAGTATCTTCCAAGTGGTGACCAAGTCCAGTTCTGAGAAGGCGGAAGAAATTAACTGGTGTTCTTCAATCAGGGGTAGGGTAGGATATGGTTAGTGTTAGAAATGGGGTTTCTGGTTGGCTAGGGTATGCACTTCAGCCAGGCAGAAACTACCACTCTAGTCAGAGCAAGTCAGGTACACACCAAAGATAACGTGTGCTCACACCCAGTAGCTTGGCACAGAGCAGTCAGGCTTATCTCTAGAGGTTTATGTGTTAAGCATTTGCGCAACACAGTCACTCCAGTGACACAATAGATACACCACAAAAGAGATTCCACACATGATTAAATAAAAATATGGTTTCTATTTTGTTTATTTATCATAAGACCAAAAAGTGTCACAAGTCATAAGTACTGTGATTATCGTGCAAATCCTGAGCCAGTATTTATTATCCTGCCTAGGCGAGAATAACAAACAAAAATGTCATACATCACAACATCAGGGCATGAGGCAAAGCAGGTAGGTTTCTGTCAGAGTCACCAGATCCTCGGGGTCTGAGCACGTTCCCAACAGGTCCGCCACTGAACAGCTCCAAGACTGTGATAGATAAATCACAGAGGATAAGAGAGTTCAAGAGGGGAAGAGGGGATTAGGAAGCGAACAGCTAGGAAGGAGACCTGTAGTAAGAAAAAGGTTAGAACACCCAATATGAAAATTATATCTTCTGAAATCAGTACTAGACTATGATTCTCAGCATAGTCATTCTGAAAACATGAACAATCTAAGAATTAAGTTTAAAATGACTAAGTTTCAAGATGGCCGGATACCTGTAAGGGAGTCAAGATGGATTAAATGAAAACTTTCTTAATCAAGTACTTTCCTTTACATGAGAATCAGAAAAACATTCTGACTAAATTTTAAACCAGTCATATAAATCCTTTTTTGAGAATGCATACTAGGACCATGCAATATTGCATCTAGAAACTCTGATCTTCTGTGTACTTTTAAAATGTTTCAACACAAATTGCGCATATTGTAGATTTATATATATATATAGATATAGTAAACACCATAAAAGGATTGTGCACCGTGAACAAATCACATAACTTGTCAACTCGAATATTACATGATAAATATCTTAGAATAGTGGCATACAATAAACAACATGAATTAAACTTGAGGAGAGAATCGTGCGTCTTGCTGATTCGAGTGTCACCATGTAAAATGCCAAGAAATGGTAGTACGCAATGAATATCAAAGTCAAATCATCATTAAACGAATCGCGCGTCTTGCCGACTCGCAAACCACGATGTAAATGCCAAGAAATAACAGCTCACAATGAATGACGAGATCAAAGTACATTGAAACAAATTGCGCGTCTTTTGCTGATTCTTAAGCCACCATGCAAATGTCAAGAAATGGTAGCGCACAATGAACAACAAAGTTAAAACACCATAAAACAAATTGCGCGTCTTGCAGATTCTTAAGCCACCATGCAAATGTCAAGAAATGGTAGCGTGCAATGAACAACAAAGTTAAAACACCATAAAACGAATCACGCGTCTTGCTGATTTGCAAGTCACCCTGCAAATGTTACAAACACTCAAGCGCATATTTTACACGCGCAAAGTACTCTGTCAAATCATAAAAGAATTAGGCCCAAGAACATGAGAGTTCTCAATAACGGCGTCGGGAGGCCAGCCCAACCACCGTCTTACCGCCCAGAACAAGGATCTCCAAATGAAGAATGAAAGTCAGATGTCTGGAAGATCAAATAGGCCACCGGGACAGGAGCTCAGGAAGTAGCTGCTGCTCTGCACCAGGACCTCTGAATAGTGAGCACTTGGAGCTGGGCTGGCTCCTTTTTATAGAGTCTTGGCCCAGCCCACAACCACACCCAGGCATGTTGCAGGGAAAGTCTCTAGAAGGTCCTGGAAAGGGACCACCCCTAACACACTCTGAAAGCCTGCAGCAATACATTGCAAATGAACAGCATTTGTAAGCACATTAAAAATAAGTCTTCAGGATTGAACTCTACAATGCAAAAGGTTAAACAACAACATATCAGCACAATGCATAAATTACGTTGTTTTGAGAGTGCTGGGTTTTTGCATTCTAGTTGCCAATAGAGCGCGCACTGCCCTGGTGTTGACAGGTTATCACTGTAATCCCATGAACACCATGTACTATTAGATATCATAATGATTATTTAAGTATCCACATGACATGATCAAGGTCTCGGGTCATACAGCAGTAAAGCATGATAATCCCCCCCAAAGGTCCTCCAGTCTACATACAAGTGGATTGGGCACTACATACCACCATAAGTGCCTGCGTAATTCCCATAAACCCCCTCCCCGTGTCATCAGCAGTGCGAGAGATGCAACCCTGTTTGGAAACACAGAAATCACAGGTATCGTACATAGCATGTGGTCACAGCAACCACATTCACTGTTATGATTGTGCTGTCATCTAAAGTGGCAGATCACCAAGCACCAGTGCATACAAATGCATTAGGGTGGGGTAGACAGGTACCTAAATAGACACATGAGGGCACACCACTCCCCATATGTGGACGTATGGTGCAAGGCCCCCCACCCCACTAGGTCGCATATGGTAGATTTGTGGTGGACCTAGCCATCCAGTTATCTCCTTGGTCATGGGGGCAGGATGTAAACTCACCTTCCCGTTTATTGCAGGAACCACACTGATTCTCCTCAATCATGCCATTCCTGGTGGTGGGACTTTGCTGCAATGCCCAGAAAAGGACTAGTGCTCCCAGGTCAGTAGAGTGGACCTCTTCAGTGGGTCCTGCACGGCAGGGAACTGTGCAAGTGGAGCGGCATTGCTGCACAATCCCGGCTTCACCTCCGCTCCGGGGCCACTCGCTGAGGGGGTGCAGTGCCTGGCTGGGGGACGAGATGGACCAGACCGCCGGGATAGGGTGCAGTGGGGAAGGCAGTTCCTGAGGGCCATCCGCCTTTGGCCTTCCCACCACACTAGTCAGTCTCCTGGTTGGTGCTGCTTACTTCGTAGCTCCATTCACCGCGCCCTTCCTGAAGGTGTGGCCCCACTACGGAGTTCCTGATGGCCAGCAGAGTAATCAGGTACCGGGGAAGGGTGCCTAAGCCCTAATCCCCACACGATGTGAGTCCCAGGGTGGAGATGGGCGGTGGGAGGGATGCCAAAGTCCAAATGTTATTCTCAATGTTGCTGCACACTCGCCACTTAAGGGGAGTTGAAGCGGGGCTGGCCACACGCAAAAGTGGGGAAACAAAGAGGTGCCTGATTGCGTTGTCATTGTCTGGAACCAAGCACTTCACTCACGGTGCGCCCGGGGCCACCCGCAGTGCTTAACCCTCATTGGCAGAAGAGCAGGGTATAAAAGTGATGGATGACGTTCCCCACGCACTCAGAAATTAAAAAGGAAAGCAGTCTTCATGTGCTAAGTTACTTAAGCCAAGGAGCAGGAACCAGCTCTCCCCCTGCACTGAACTCCTTGGGAGGCACTTGGAGGGGGGGTACAACAGGGGCAGGCAGACCAGCAGACAACAAGCAAGGGGGTTGAAATGGCAGTTCTTCCTGGCAGTCCCGTGGTGCCTGGTTGGGACCAAAGTCAGGGGCAGCTGGCAGCAGGACAACCAGCAGAAAGGCAATCCTGATGAATCTTTGGACCACACAGCAGCAGCAAGGGGCATGACAACAACAGAAGAGCTGTCCAGATAAGTCCTTTCCTGCAGTCCAGCAGCCCTTCTGACAGGTTCAATCCCAGTTCCCAAAATGCACTAAAAATCATGGATCGAGAGCCCCTGTAATTATACTCCAAACATGCCTTTGTCTGGGGGTAATTTGAAAAGAACCATTTCAAGTGAAGTACAGCACCCTTTCAACCCAGCCCTGTCTCTAAACAACAGTAGGGGGTAATCAGTCCATTGCACAAGGGCAGAACACAGCCTATTCCCATATAAGGTATGGACCATCCTCTGTCTCCCCAGCTCAGGAAGAATATCAGTATGCAGGCGCCTTTTCTGTCACACCCAGCCCTTCATGTGTGATGGCTGTCTAGAAAGTATGCACCAAGTGGAGCTGTCCCTCTGCCCCAGACGTGTACTGGAGTCAGGCTGCAAAGTACTAGAGTTATAAGCACAGAGGAATGCCCACTTTCTAAAAGTGTCATTTCTAAAATAGTAATATAAACTCCACCTACACCAGAAAGCAGGATTACTCACTACCACTCCAAACATACTAAACATACCCACACTATTCCTTACAGATCAGAAATTACCACTTAGACATATATAAGGGAATTCCCAATGCAAACCTATGAGAGGAGCAGCACTCACAGCAGTGAAAAACGAAATAGGCTGTTTGTCACTACTAGGACATGTAACACATAAAAATATATGTCTTAGCTTTTACATGCACAGCACCCTGCCCATAGGGCTATTTAGGACCTGAGTTGGGGGTGACTTAGGTGTCTTAGAAAGGGACTAAGGCCTTGGCAAGTAGTTTCCCTTGCCAAGTTAATGTGACAGTAAACTGCGCACGCAGGCGCTGCAGTGGCAGCCTGAGACAAGTTTAAAAGGCTTCTTCTTTGGTGGCACAATCATCGCTGCAGGTCCACTAGTGGCATTTAATTTACAGGTCCTAGGTATATGGTATATGGTATACCACTTTATACAGGACTTACAAGTAAATTAAATAAGCCAAACAGGTGTAAGCCACATGTTTTAGGTGAGAGAGCAGATGCACGTTAACACTGATTAGCAGTAGTAAAGTGCCCACAGTCCTAAAGCCAGCAAATAGAGGGTCGGACAAATAGGAGAAGAAAGGCAAAGGTTTGGGCATAACCCTGCAGAAAGGGCCATTTCCAACAGTTAGGGAGGGGCTAGCATTGTCTGTTCTCCCTGTGGTGCTGCAAGGGTTGTGTGGAGCAGGCTGTGTTCCTGTCTGTAGTCCTGCCCATGTCCCTGTAGCAGTTTTATGGGGTGTGCAGCCACACTTGGTGAAACAGAGTTTGGTGTAACTGGATCCAGTAGACTCCACCCTCCTCCACTGCTCTGGGTGGGATACTGCAACTCATAAAAAGGGCCCAATTGTGTCGGTGTTATCCTTACTAAAAGTATTTAACAAGTTTCTTTAATACCATGACACCTTGTGATCATAGTCACTGATACCATTTAGAGAACTTGATAAAACAGACATTGAGAGGATTCTAAAGAATGATTGACTTCTGACAGAAGCAACCAATACGTATTAAAGAAATTGAGATATGTACTTAAATTGTTGATTTCTTTATGGTGAATTATTGTCGATTTTACTCATATCTGATCAGGTTCATCTTGACATACCTGTGTACTCACATGCAGAATGGTTTAAGTTCTGTCATGTCTGTCAGAAAGTGGAGTAATTAGGTGGAGTGAGGGTTAGACCTCACCATGTAATACTCTCTACCCAAAGACGGTCCTTGAACTCACACTAATAAATCCTTAATTCAGTCCGGGTAGTGTGGCAAAGAGCTATCAGGCTTTATTAGAGAAACCTGTGTTAAGCATTTCAGGCCACCAACATGGACCATAAGCAATTAACATGACTCAAAAGAAATCCAACACCAACTTAGAAAAATAGAGCCTATTTTTATTTTTATTTAGACACCAAAATGAACAGAACTGCATCAGTACAACCGGAGTTATATATTTTAGAAGCAAAATTAAATCACAGCAAAAATGAATATTTATACTTAACGTTGTAGTCAATGGAGAAAAACCACTAATGACAAATGGCCACTTCGAGGTTGAGTTATGTGAAACCCTTGCAGGGTTAAGGTGGTGTGCCTCCTAGGACCAAGTCATGACAGTCAGTTCAGTTTTACCTGGCCCATGGCATCTGTGTGCAGAGGTGCCCTGCCTGTCTATGGTGCTGAGCGGGGCTCACACTGGTGCTAATTTTACAACTTACACCATGTTGCAAAAAACAAGATGCAAAAACTCAGCAGAGGCTGGGTTGTTGATGTTGGATGCAGGCTGCACAGTGTGCTCTGCAGTTGCAGCATTGAGTGTGGTGGTTAGTTAATGGGCTGGCAACCAACTAACCTTGGCAGCGATAAAGTTGAAGAAAACCTTTGTGAACTTCACGGTGCATGACGGAGTGACGTAGCAGCCTGAAACTTCGGGACAGGTGTGACTACAAGTCCCATAAGACACTGAACCACTTGGATTAGGGGGATCTCACGGAGGGCCTGATAGCTGTTGATACTTCGGATCCAGCAATTGTTTTTACCTGCAGTTTGTGGGGGACTAGTGGCAATAGTTGAGGGGAGACTGAGGGTGCTTCTGGCATCCACGGAGGTCCCACTGGTCGGGAGTGCCGAGTTTGAGCCAAGGACGAGGGTCGTTCAGACAGTTCCCAGTCTGTAGCCTCAGGGACAGAGTATCCCTCTTTTGCTTTGTTGCAGTGGGCAAAGTCTGGTCTTCTTCAAAGGTAGTTGTTCAAATATGAGGTTCTGGTGTTAGGGGAGTCCCCTAAATCCTACATTTATGGGATTTAGGAGCCTGGAGGCTGGTGGCCAACGGGCAGCTAGCTCCTGCAGCTAAACCGCCCTTGAGGGGACCACATCCAGTGGAGTGGGTCACGTTTTACTACCCAGAACCCTCTGTTCTGCCACTCCGAAGAAGACAGAAATCAAATTATAGTCAACAGACCTGAGTGCTCATCCTAGGGGTGTGTGCTGTCCTGCGTACCTAATTTCCAGCCTGACCTCAAGCAAATGTGCCTGGGGCAGGGGGAGGGAAGACTCCTTCTCTTGGGGACAGCACAGATGCCTATCAGGGGTGGTGAAATCTTTGAACCTCACTGCCCTGAAGTGCCAATTCACTAGCCTAGCTGGGTGGGTGGGAGGTGTGACCTCCTTTCTGCCTCAGCCTTACTTCTGGAAGTGTTTACACTACTTGGCAGGAGGTCAGAATCCTGTCTTGGTGGCAGCAGGTGCGGAAAAGCATGGGCTGACCAGCCAGAGCTCAAAGAAGTTGGGGCAGACGTGTGGATAGCCTCTGAGGTGCCACCTGGGTACATCCCAGCTTTCCCTCGACACCAGATTCTTGTCAGGGGAGAGAAGGCACATTGTTTGACCCCCAAGTCACTCATGCTGAAGCCCTGGGGGCCCCTTTACACCTATGCCCTGGGTACCCAGGGTACCATTTACTATGGACTTATAAGGGGGTAAAGTATTTGCCAATTAGAGAATGACCAAGTCAACACATCAGTTTTTGGAGAGAGCACGAGCACTGGGGCCTGGTTAGCTCCAAATTCATAACCATCAACATTGTGGCAGAAAGTGTGTGTGTGTGGGGGGGGGGGAGAGGGTGACCATACACAAAGGGGTACTTTCCTACAACATCTTTGCTCTCTTGGTATTGTATATACTAAACATCATCACCATTTTTAAGGTAAAAAAATATGTGTGCCTTCAGCTGAAAGGTTTTTCCATTTTGTTGCATTTATTCTATATCTTAAATTTGAACTTTTTAACCCAAATATAAAGTTTACACTCAATGTGTTTCACATTGTAAAAGAGCTTCAGCCATCCTGCATCTGAGTGCACAAGCTTAACCCAACCAGTTATGAGTGAAACATTGGGTTGAGTGTGTTGTAGCAGCGCAATTCAATATCTCTGCATAGCCCCATATTGTATACTGTTAACAATAGTTGTTTTATCTGGTTCATAACAATTGTCAACTGCATAACTTATGTCAGCTTATTCAAATGAGGGATCTAATGGCATGTATTGCTTTTGACAGGTGCGTTCTCTGATAACAGACCCATCAGCCCACAAACTTCTGATCCTCAGTGGGCAGTGTTCAGACCAGGAAGGAGACCTCATCCTCCAGACAGGGACCTTCACTTTCCGAAGGTTTTTTGAAGTTTTTACAGATCCAGAGGTTAGTATTTGTTTGTACATAGTTCAGCAGGCATGTAAACCAAACATTGCTTCCCAGAAATAGAGCAAATAGAACATCAGCTCTGCATCATTTGCCGTACCACATCACCAGAGATAACATAAAAAAGAACAGAGAAAAGGGACTTCATCCCCTGGAAAGATTGGAACATTCTTCAGAATCCAACCCACTTTAACCTGCACTGGCTCTGTAGCACAATGCATGACTATACAGGGCCTTCCAAAGCAAGTACAGAAGTGGGCTTTGTGTGTCTCTTTTGGCACAAAGGTGTATCTTTACTTATGATAACTCCACCCCCGATATACCTCCGTAAAGAAATTGTTGTCCAGAGATTTTCGTCTTTGATTTGTGTTTTTGGGTCATTGAGAAGTAATTTAGCTTGGGTGGACATTGCTGATCCGGGCTGAATTTATCTGGACGATATTTTTAAAAATGGCGGATGTGTTGCAGTGATTATGTAATATGTCAGGAACAATGAGACCTATAGACTTCATTTTGGTGTCAAAACATAGGTTTTGGGGATGAAATAGTCTTACAGAGACAGAAAATAACTCCTCAGAGCAACCCTTCCGTCATTTTCCAAAGTGGCGGCTATAATAGAGAAAGAAAAGACATATATGGAAATGAAACAATAATGGTTTTTAACCCTTTTATGTAGACCAAACAATGTTTATGATCTGAATATGAAATAATAATGTTTATCACTCCTGTTTCAGACACATTTTCATAGTTCACTCTATTAATTTGTTTCGGTAATCGCTCGTGGTACATTTGCAGAAGGTTGAACATCTGAGAAGAGCATATCAAGAGATATATCTTTTTGTAGCATAGGTTTTGCATGTACGTGTACGTGTACGTTCTGTGTGTAGAGGCTTTCAAAATGTTATAGGCTTTAGCACTCCATCAATGTGTTCCCAACCAAATCCATAAAGATCTTTCTCTAAGTATGTATGATCCAAAACATGTACACATCTTCTGATTAAGTAGAACGCTCTTTTAATGTGCTCATGCACAGAATATGATGTCAGTGGAAGGTCACGTAGCGGGACTGATCTATTGAACTCACTGCACAGAAGATCGTCAATTCTTAAACAATATGGCCCGTACCTTTTGAATACATCTCTGCAGGCACAAACTCCTCATTGACAATTATTCCACTTGCATTAATGGGAAATTCAGTGTTCACTGAAGCATCAGCAATGTTTTGGTGAGTTAACATCTTGTTCAATGTTGATGATCAGAATTTATCAAGTTACCCAGGTATGAGGGTCGAATTTTTGATGCAGACAAGGTCATTTTTTCCACTTGTAGACATTTGTCTGATTCTCTCACATTCTTTGACAGATAGTTCAAGAAAACTGTCAAAGACAATGCGCAGTTCTTGCAAGGTGCACACTGACATTGGTATCTGGAGAACAATCTGAACAACCTCTCCAAAGTCTTGACCATTCGTAATTGTGACATAAAGTCCACAAAAACAGCAGTTTTCAATTGGGACTCCTTTCCGAATTGAAATTATTCAGGTGAAAGTTTTTTTCAAGCCCTTGTACAGGTTTGTGCTTCACTGATTTGGTTGCAGCATCTCAATCAAATAATGAGTTTGTTGGAAGATCATGTGACAGAGTGTCCTTGATAAATTCACCCCTTTCTTTTGCTACATCCATCTCTCTATGTGCTTGCAAAAGTTGCTTTTGTAACCTGTTTTGTAGTGGCTGGTTGGATGAAACTCTTACTATGGCAATTAAAGCATGGAAGTTTAGCTTTAGTGAGTATGTCAAACAGCTTTTTCTCTTTCAATACAAATCTCTCCTTCTTCAGTTCTGCATGTGGTTTCAATCCATGTTCCACTACATCTAGTAGACATGTCTTTATTTTGTTATCCACATTTTGTTTGGTCACGAAGTTGTGTAGTCGCACAGGCTCAGCAATTTCAAAGGGGTTTCCTTGGTGCTGCATGAAATGAAGAAGGCTGTCAACATGTTTATTATAATGTTCCCCTCTTTTTCCCACTAGTTCGTAGTGAAGAACAGTTTCATGACGCTACATACATTTTGAATTTCTCATCTCTCTGAAAACATTGCATATAGAAAGGACTATGATACACCAGCTGCCATTGAGCAACATATTCACTTTTATATATCTGACCAACAATTCCCTTGGAGCTTTTCTGTGATCTCTGAATCGTCTGTTATAGTTTCATATCTGGAGCCACAGCATTGAATCTTCCATGTCTGTCTTTCACCACAAAATGTTTTGGATTCATTTTCTGTAGAGGTATGGTTTTCCACCTCTAGCTTCTTCACTCTTTCAAAATATCAGGACCCATATCTCAGGTAGTTTATGCAATCGAATTCACAAAACACAGTAATCAGTGACTCCACAGTCTTCACGTGCAGCTCCCAATGACCTTTCCAATCAGCATGTACCATATTTTCACTAAGAGCTATCATGTGTAAAACATTTCCCCAGTACTTTCAAAGTTCTTTGACAAACTCTTAAGAACTTGGTTTTCAGGTTTTCTGATTTTGAACTGAGTGTATTGAAGATTGCCTGGCTTTGCATTATGTCTTTTGAATAAGTGCACCCTGTGCCTTCTTCACTTCAGAGATTAGATATGCAAAACCTAATTTGTCATTCTTGTTCCAGAAAGCATTCCAATTACAATGTTTCTATAGCCTCAGATATGATGAGTATACTTTGTAATGAATGAACATAATGAGTTCCTCTCAATACTGGCTGGGCAGTTTTTCTTCCAAAGATTTCAGCCTCAAGAAGTGCATCATCTAAGTCACATCCACTGAGATAACTTCCTACACACCACAGCACAATGTTTATCATGTGGAAAATGCCCATCATTGGATAACGATCATGAAATTCTACTGGATTGCTCCTAAATATGTCAGATACAATACCGAAAACACCTTAATCGCAGAAAATTGGCAGGATAGACTGGTCTTCAAGCTGAGCACGCACATTTTGGAAAGTTTTTAGAGCTGTATATACTGTTGCATAGTGTGTGACTGGAGATGGTAAAAATCCCACATACTTCAGTGGTACGGTATTCTGGGAGATCAGAGTGTGACTTCCAGCCCACGGAGGATCTGGCTTTTCTTCATCCTTCAGTCTGCACCGAATAAGCAATAGGATAAATTCAGTTAAATCAGCTATGTGGACTGCAGCATTAGATAGAAGAAGACCCATGTCCTCAGCCACTTTGAAACCTTTTGGTAGACTGGGACGTGTTGATGGCGTGTAGTGATTTTGCACTGGTTGGCAAGGCAATTGACTTATAAGTTTGCAGCTTTGTTTGTTTATGCCTACAGCTTACACAGCTTGCTTTCCAGCAGCTACTTCATTGGTAAAGTCTTGAAAAAGCACCATGGCAGTAACTTGTGTGCTGTATGTTTCAGACAAAGAAAAGCTCTCCTGAAAATCCAAATTATCAAGAGCAGCAATTGTAAATCCTCTGCTGGTAAAGTGACTTGGAAGTGGTGGGCTGTCAGATTCACAAGATTTTACAGCATGAGCGGCTAAGAAGTTCCTGCTCCGTACTATGTCATTATAACTTGTTGATAGACCAATCCTATTAATTGAAGTGATTAGCTCTCTACTTTTGAACTTGTCATAGATTGCGTGGGCAGTCTTCATGTGTAGCAGAGTTTTGTTTTTGCTGTGATGGAAAAGAAAGTACATTTGCATGGCATAAGCCTGTTGGTTCATGGGACTGTCTTCCACTTCTTTGCTTATATCTTCAAAGCCATCACCAACGTTGTCAGCTTGTGTTCCAAACTCAAGAACTTTAGTCTGTAACAGTTTTGCTTTGCTGCTATTAAATAATGATGTAAAAAATGTTAAGACAACATCAGGCATTCTTGTTGACTTACATTTTTTAAAATGTTCCTGCTGATTTTACTGCATCCTGTGATCTTATTTTGGCAGCAAGAACTTCAGGAGTCAAATCAACTCAGAACACCAGAAGTGGCTCATTCTTTTTGCTAGACTGACAAAAACAAATTCTGCCATTGTACATTCTCACCAGAAAAATCTTTGTTACATTTTTATGGATGAATACAGTTTCATCAATGTTGACCATTATTTCTCTGATCTCACTGAGTGTGAACCTCTAGCCAGGACCAAGAGTGCCTTTAAAACTTCATTTGGTTTTTCAGAGAGTGAAAACGTAACTGAAGGCTGGCGGTTATGTTGCTGCCGAGAGCTCCTTGTACATTCATATTTTAGAATGTATGCACACATGCAGTTCGGTGGGCATACAAATCCGCTTCAAATACATTTGCCTCGCCGTTTAGATCAGCCACTCAGCTGAAAACTTAATCTTGGAAGACACTAGTTGCAGATAAAAACATGTTTGACCTTTGAGACTAACATACTCTGTACTTTGTTCTTTAATTAATCCCTTTGGCCGGTGTTCTTGCTAAACCACAGATAACACATAAAGATCCTCTGCTTTCTGATCAGTTGTTAGAGGTGGACGAGGGGTATACAGCGATCCTCTAAGTGAATGGGCATTAGGTTTGGTTGTCGTCGCTTTCTAAGAAGACCCGGATTCTTGATGTGATTTACTGGTTTCTGCTATTTTTTGACAAATTGTTTCCAGGTTTTCTTCCATTGTATAAAATTTATAGCACTTGTTGTTACAATGATAACATATTTGATCCTCCGCACCCATCAGTTTCAATCTTTTGTGAACTTTGTCTTGCCGTATTTCTGCAGCATCTCAAACTCTCTTCTGATCAGCCGCAGTTGATGTTAGCTTTTCTTTCAGATCAGTTTGGCACATTACTAATTTTTCTTTGTTGAAGGAGTCATCAGATTTTGTAGTTAGGAACACTCTGCTTTGCTCAATTTAAATCAATGGAAAACCCAAACCAAAAGGAATATTAAAAACAAATACCAATATGTTGGTTAAAAACATCTTTATAGAGCCACCATTTTTTAAAATGGCAGAAGGGTTGCTCTGAGGAGTTATTTTATGTCTCTATAAGACTATTTGACCCCCAAAACCTATGTTTTGACTCCAAAATTAAGTATATGGGTTTCAAGGTGCCTGAAATATTACATCATCACTTCAACATATCCGTCATTTTAAAAAATGTCATCCAGAATTTTTTTTGCCTGGATTAGAAATGTCTACCCAAGCTAAATTACTTCTCTAATGATACAAAAACACAAATCAAAAATGAAAATCTCTGGACAACAATTTTTTATGGTGCGATATCAAGGGCCAAGACTATGATAGATGGATGAAAATAATAGCCACCTTTTTTACTGTGATCTTCTAGTAGAATGTATTCAAACTCCAGGATATATGTCATCAATCCAGAGTCTAACAGCATAGATCATATCAAATACCCGGATTATCTGTTTCAGGAGTTAGAAGATAAGCAACATACATTTTGCATCTAGCAAATAGATGCAAACAATTTATACAGATATATGGTCAATGGTGAATAACCACATTTCTGATTTATTCACAAGCAAACGTAAAGCAAAATGTATTTGCTTCATTTTGCTTAATTATTACACATTTTGAAGATTCCTTTAAAACCAAAGACTTCAGAATACCCCAGGCTTACTAGTGTCCTGTGAAAATATGGGGCAAGATGTTCTAAGAATCGATTTGATAAAAATGGTTGACTTTTATCCAGTCGTTTCTGATTTTGCAAACTGACTTATGTACTAATAGATTGATTTGCAAAATCACAATTCGAAGATGGTTGCAATCCGACCAACATCATTAATTTGCATGAGGTAGGTTGCACATTGTGACCCACTGTGATTATTTACAATCACAGGTTAGGTGACCTGCTGGGATCACCACTTTTGATGCTTTTTAATAAAGCAATCTTTAAAAAAAAAAATCGGTCCATTTTCCCAAAAGGAAAATGGGATGCGTTTAAAAAAAAAAAAACACTTTTACTAACATTTTTTAGGAGTAGGCAATGGTCCTACTCCTAGTTTTTGTAAAAACATTTGCAAAGAGGAAGGGGTCTCTTTTGAGATCCCTTTTCAGTTTGCAGATAGGTCACCACTGTCTTTCAGCAGCGGGTATAATATTAATGATTTGCAACCTGAATTTGATCGCACACCATTAATACTTCCCATTGCAAAAGGCAGTCTGAAAAAATCGGAGTTTGCAAATTGAACCCTTTCTGATCGCGAAATTACTTAGTGCATTTGGCCCATGGTACTCAAAAATACAGGCTAGATCAAATAGACTCTAAATAACATGAAATACAGTAACTCAGCTATGTTGTAAGTAGTTACATTTCCAAGGAGAATCTGCCTGGGCTATTAACTTTCCTTTCGAGAGGAGGAACTATACAAAGAACAAGAGGAAAGGAAACACCAGCCAGCGCAGTTGAGATGAATATGTAACAATCCTCTATGCCAGTATTTCATTTTGGAAGAGAAGACAGGCAGAGAAGTGATAAATCAATCGCACCCTAGTCTCGGCAACAAGCGAGTTAGCTGGAGACCTCCTCCTTCCTTGAGAAGGAAAGTTATTAACTCGGTGTCCTAGCTGCATTCTGCAGTGTATGGGCTCTTTGCTCTCATCTGCATCGTTTTCAGAAACACCAAAAATAGCCTGTTGTGCAGAATGAGTCACAAAAGCCTTTTGGCAAATGTCATAGTTCTTTTTATATTTGCTTCTGCACAGCTTGTATTTTCTATAATTTTGTATCAGACTTCTGAAAATGTAAAATGCCTAGCACATTTAATCCAAGACAATAACTCGAGTAACATATATAGGAGACGTCTGTGTCTGTGGTGTTAATTAAATGTTATGCATTTTAGAAGAATATGTGCCTGCATTCTAAAGTGTACCACTCTTGAGTTGTTGAGCTGCGATAGCTGTGAGGCAGTCCACCAGACAAGAAAAAACTGGTACCTTGTGGAAGAATTAATAGCAATATAGGTCAAAAAGTACACAGGTAGTTTCACTTGGTACAGCAGTCAGTTTGTTCCTGACCTATCCTCAGGTTATCCATCAGAAGTAACAATCACAACCATTGTGATGGCTCCTCCCACTGAGACAGACAGGGTTTTTCTTATGAAAATATTGCTCACAGGGAGGTACCCAACATGAAATAGGTGACTAGCACTTGGGTGCCCTACCCTGGTTGAATGCTTTAGAAATAGCAATTGGATTATGCTGAAAAAGGGCAATGAAGTTTGGCATCTCTAATGAATTGGTAAGCACATTGGGGGTCATTCCGACCACGGCGGGTGGCGGAAGCCGCCCACTTGGCGGGAACCGCCAAAAGACCTTACTGCGGTCAAATGACCGCGGCGGTCATTCTGACTTTCCCGCTGGGCCGGCGGGCGACCGCCAGAAGGCCGCCCGCCGGCCCAGCGGGAAAGCCCCTTCAACAATGAAGCCGGCTCCAAATGGAGCCGGCGGAGTTGAAGGGGTGCGACGGGTGCAGTGGCACCCGTCGCGATTTTCAGTGTCTGCACAGCAGACACTGAAAATCTTTATGGGGCCCTGTTAGGGGGCCCCACGACACCTGTTCCCGCCATCCTGTTCCTGGCGGTATTTACCGCCAGGACCAGGATGGCGGGAAGGGGGTCGGAATCCCCATGGCGGTGCTGCAAGCAGCGCCGCCATGGCGGGTTCCTTGGGCCAGGGGTAAACCGGCGGGAAACCGCTGGTTGCCCTTTTCTGACCGCGGCTTTACCGCCGCGGTCAGAATGGCCCTGGAAGCACCGCCAGCCTGTTGGCGGTGCTTCCGCGGTCCCCGGCCCCCCAAGGGTATTGAGAGGTGTTTAAAGCAATATTATAGTTACAACAGCTTCCAGTAGTTGACACTGTGTTACTTGCTATCTAAATACATGTTTACCTCGTCATACACCAATTACATTTTATTGTCTTTCAATTGAATGTCATTTGAATATGAAGCCGTTACTTCCTATTAATCGTTTGCATATCCTCAGAATCCAGGAACAAACCTCTCCATACCTAGGCTCAAGACACTTCCTCCATCTCCACTATCCAGCTCCCTAATCATACCCTCCAACCAGAAATAAGACATTCAGCAACTTCATTCAGGTTCCCAGTGAACACCGAAACTGCTCTGTCTCCAGGACTACTCACTGAGCTGTACCATGCATACCACATAATTGTCGATCTGCAGTTAAACACTGCAGTAGTTTTCAGATTCAATTATAGACCTCAACCTTGATATCCTAATCCTCACAGAAAATTGTCTGAATGACGCTGTAAACAATGTCCTATGCCACTTTCTCCCTTCATATTACTCCATTCTCTGTTGTGACTGTGAAATAAGACAAGGTAGTGGTATAGCAGTAAATCATAGGAGTATGCTTAGCAGCTAATTACTTGCAACCGGTAATTTACCTTCCTTCCAATGCCCGTCTTTTGAAATCGGTGCCCACAAAAACTCAAAATGAATTTCATATAGCACCTTCCTGGTGAAAACAACATGTACTTCAAGAAATGCATTGCATTTATATGATCTCCAACTTCACTGCTGATATGCTCAGGGCCCTTCACCTTCCTTGGAAACTCCAGTCTTCACTGGAGTGAAGATAAAATCAAACCCATTAACTTATTCCCTTCTTTTCTACAGGACAACAACGTCCTTCAACACATTCAGAAGGCAACACACTTCAAAGGGTCTTTTCCTGTTTCATTATCTCCAAGGCCACATTTTAGACTGCTGAAGACCCATTTTCTGTGTGTAAGAAAGTGGATTATTAGTTGAGTGGAGGAGATTCCACCACAAGTACAAATGTCACTATCTTGTCACTATCTTCTTTGGTCCAGTAAATTTAAACCCGAGCTCAACCCCTGGTAGGTGTGGCAGAGAGCAGACCTGCTTAACGTAGGAAAATGTGTAAAGCATTTAGAAGTACCAAACAGTTAAAAATTCAAACATACATCACAGTAAAACTACCACGCAAATGTTTTAAAAAATAGAAAAAACTTTAATTAACAAAATGTCACAAAACAACAAAAATCCAAAAAGGGCAACCGGATACATGTATTTTTGACATTTTGAATAAGAATAGCACCAAAAGCATTAAGCACCAATGCGGGCCAACTGGCCACGGAAGACCAGGACCTAGGGGTGATTTGAGGCTGACCGTGATGGAGCACAGGTTGTATACACCAACCAGGTTTGATCCAGTCAGACATTTTACTTTTATACATTTCTTTTTTCTGTAAATCAAACTCCTTCATGGGTCAATGCAGCAGGCTGTATCTGAGAAGTGCTCCACAAAATGGGCACTTGCTAAGGTCCTGGTGAAGCCGTTGGTTTAGGCGGGAAAAGATCAGAGTGAGCAAAATAAAAATTTGTGCCCAGCTCGATACTTATGGTGTCTTCTCCCGGTAATGTTTGTTTCGTTTGGATTAAGGGCTTGATTTAGATTTTGGCAGACGGGTTACTCCATCACAGTGGTGACAGATATTCCATCTGCCGAAATATAAATCCCATTATTTCCTGTGGGATTTATATTTCGGTGGATGAGGTATCCGTCACCATTGTGATGGAGTACACTGTCCCTTTTTGGGAGTTTGGAATCTTCCGGTGAGGCAAGGGTGCAGACGATAGCGGAACTGGGCTCTATGAAGCTGGATACCTTCTCTGTGATGTCCCACTCAAACAGATCAGACCCGTTGAAATCTGAATCTTCAGCCCAGTGGCAATGCACCTTGGTCGGATCGACTTGGTAGGTTTGTCCCTCTCCTGTGCAGGTTTTTGAAGCCAAAAAGATTTTACATCCCAGGTTCTTCAGGATGTTAGGAGAGGTACACTTTGACACAGCCCAGGGTACCAAGACCACTGGAACAGCACTAAGACACACTGGCAGAAGACTTCAAGAGGGTCCAAGGCAGGTCCAGTTGGAACTGGTCAGCTGGGCTCTTCCAGGAAATAGCTTCTTGCAGCTTGTGTGTCCCTGTAGCTTAACAGAAGGTCAGCTATCTGACCCTTGGAGTCCACTTCTTTGTCCTGAGAACAAGTGGGAGCAGGCCCAGCCCTTCAATTCTCCTTCTTCTGTTCTTTCTCAGGTCTAGAGTGCTCCGGAGGGGGCCACCAGTGGTGCCACATTAATGCCTGGCACTAGTCCATGGGTGGAGGTGTCTCCTGGCCCCACCTAATCAATAGAGTAAAAGCTCCTAGGGGTAACCCTGCCTACGTTTGCAGCAGTTATTTCATGCCATACTGCAAACAAACCCACAGTGCCCCTCTCTGGCTTAATCCAAGGTGGCTCACCACTGAGGTGTGGTCAGGAAAGAGAACAACCCATCCTCTGTGGTTACTCTAAATCAGTTCTAGCAGCAACCCCCTCACCTCTGGGAAAAAGGCATGCCCGGATGTCAACTGACATTTGCCAGTGGCAGGGCCGGCCTCTTTGAAGTCAATCAAGTACCTGGGTACTGCTAAAACGGTTATCCTGCCAGAGGAGCAGTAACACTTCCCCACATCCAGGCCTTTGTTTCTGCTCTGAGAGCAGTCTTCACACCTAATGAAAGGTTTAAGCACACAGAAGGCTGCAGCCAGATGCTAATGCAAATTAGCCTCTAGAGCCTTTGGACAGGGAAAAGGTAACTTTTTAAAAGTACCTATTCCCTAATATGTATTAAGCATCCGACTTTACATGTGAATTGTCCTTTTAATGAACACTAGAGATTCCAATACTGACATTTCTAACTGTTTCCTACGTGAAGATAGAATTATTACATTTAATAGGGATCCCAGTGTTTCTGTAAGGAACCACCAGATTAGCTACAGTGCAAAAAGCTTTTAAGTGCTAGTCACAAATGACATATTTCATATTAATTTTTCCACATATCCTACTTTTATATACCATGCACCCTGCCTCATGGGTTATTAGGCCTATTAGGGGTGACTTGTTAATATTTGATGGAAAGTTTAGGACTGTAAAAAGGGTTTTCTGACAGGTCATGTTGCAGTTCTTAAACTACCACAGGCAGCATACAATTGTAGACCTGAAGCCATGTTTACATTGTCACTGAAGTAGGTATCTGAATAGGTGCTGCTGCCCACTAGTGAAATATAACTTACAGGTACTAGGGATACTTTGGACCATATTCTAATGACTTATAGGTAAGTTAAATATCGCAATCAGCAATATAACCAATTGTGACATGTTGTAAGGGTCAGATCACATGCACTTGGGCCTAGTTAGCAGACTCCCAGTGCACAAAACCATGATCAGTCCATGGAAAATGTGTGTCACCGCACAAAAAGAGGCATTTTCCTACAATGAAAATTGGTCCAACCACCTGCAAATTCCTTTCAAGCTATCCATTGCCCAACCAAAAATGTTGGACCAATTCAGGATAGAAAACCATGGTTCTACGACACTAAAAACATTAGCATCAACAACCTGCCTAAGAAGGCTTGGGATGTTCTTCCCATCCCTAATCTTGAGCAGGACATCAATTCTACAACAGAAGGATACAACAAATGCATGGTAACCTAAGTAATGAATATGGTCCACCAAAATGGAAGCGTAAACACCCAAAGTCTTCTCTCCCGTGGTTCTCAAAGGATTTGTTTATAGAAATGATTCATCCGAGGCATCTTGAGAAAATCTGGAGACCAGCACTCTCACTCTTAAATCTTACTATTCTCAGGGCCACATGGAGAATCTACAAATCAAACATTTCCAAGGCTAAATCGAGCCAGTTTAAATCCATGCTTGATGGTACTAAAAGTCATCCATAATTACTTTTTAATATCATCAAAACAGTTGATCTCCCATCCCTAATCAGCACAGTCGCCATACCACCATCTAAATGTGAAGAACTTGTGATATCCTGTGCAAAGAAAGTAAAGTCTGTTGAGCGATCGCTTGCATCAAAAGCCACTTTCCCAGATGAATGCACGCTGACCCACACAGCCCAGTGGTACTGGTGGCACCTTGACAGAATCTTTGAGTCAGTTACTTGAAACTGTAACTAAGGTTAAACTTTCCAGTTACCTCTCTTACTCTTTGCCTGGCTCCCCGAGAAGGGAAATGGATAAGATGCTCCTACCATACTGAACCTCTCTACTGATCTCCTCGCTGAAAAAAGTGCTCTCTCCAACAGTCCAAAATTCAACTAGATCTTCCCCATGCTAAACAAATCTAAACTTTTACACCAATGACCTGAACAGCTTTCACCCAATTTCAACACATCCTTTGTTAAGGGAAGGTATTATAAAGTTGCTTAGCATCACAACTATGACTCCATCAAGTCTCATAACGTTTTTGATGTTTTCCAATCTGGCTTCTGGCAGGGTTGTAGCACAGAAACTGACATTTTGCAAATTGTGAATGACTCACTCCTTCTCTTAGAACTCATGTCCTGAGAGTCCTGGACCTTTTGTCTGCCTTTGATACAGTCGGGCATCATGCTCTGATCAGCATTCTGAGGGAAGGGATGAGCATCTATGGAACACCCTTGAAGTGGTTTGACTCCTATTTGTCTAACCATTCACAAAGAGTGAAAAAGGGAGCTCTGTCTCACCATAACCAATCTAAAACAATGTGATCCCATGTAGCTTTTCCCCATCCCCACCCTGTTTGATCTATCATGAACCTTTTCTTGTGAAGACATCTATCTTCTCTCCTCCACCCTCAACAGGTTCCAGAGGTAGATGACTAACTGCCACTTAAAACTGCATCCAACTAAAACATTATTTCTACTAATCTCACTAAATAATCCAACATCTCTATCCAAGGATGGCTAGAATCCTTCTCGCCTTTGAATTGTAATCCGTCCATTAGAGGCCAATGTGCAAGCTCTAGCTAAGACTGGTCTGGGGCATGAAGCAGTTCATTCATGAGCTAGATTTAAGACCTGTGGTCCAGACACTGGTTCTTTCCAGACTAGATTATGGTAATTCACTCCTTTTTAGTTTCCCTGAGGTGAATCTAGCTCCTCTGAAAGCGGTGCTCCACGTTCTGCATGCTTTGTAACAGGTCACAGAACATTTGCATCTCTCCTATTCTTCGTACATTGCAATAGTTTTCCATCGACGGTGGAGAAAAATAAATATGTAAAATAAAAACATGAATAAGTCACAGAACTGGCTGTCATATTTAGGTTGGGGGATACGTCATCAGTATATTGGCACCTGTACGAGACCCTTATGGGTGAGAAGGATTCAGTTCCACCTGTGGAACTGCAGTGTAAACCTGGTCATATGAAAGGAATGTTCTTTGTGAACACTGCTCTACTTGGAATTTATATCTTACTTTGCTTTATATTAGGAGGTTCACATACTGGGCCAAAGTTTTGTTTGCATTCATAAGTGCAGATCCATTGAGTGAATACAATGAATACATTACATACAGAGTATACGTTTTTGGATTTTACAATTTAGTATTTCAATGTCCAGCACTGAAGTTAAGTAGATTCAAGAGTGCTGCACTTCTGAGAGATTTCCTAATCAGCAGAGAATTATTGTTGCTGTGTAAGTACCTTCTTCTTTTTCTCTCTTCCAATCGGATTAGCATGGGGTTAAATCAGGCTTGGTGTGTGTAATTTATAAGGACCTCTTCATTAAAATTGTTCTGGTACAAGAAGTATCCATTGAAAATAAACCATGTACAAATGTATTTTGAGTGAACTGTCATAAACTAGTTTCCCATTTATAATATCGTCTCAAATATATTCTTCATTTACATAAATTAGCCGGTATGTGTGTGCAGGCATATGATTGTGGGTTGTGATAAAGAAGGCTTTACGCCCTCTCAGACTGGACTGCTTAATGTACCTTACTCCACATTGTTGAATCCTGAGAGACCCAGAAATATAAATTAATGTTGTAAACATATAGGCATTCTTCACAATAAAACCTTTTCACAGTGTGCCCATATGCAATGGCTAACGTTGTATTCCATCAGTCTGGATTCAATGACTTGAACATTGCAACCACATACTAAGAACAAACAACACATAATCAGTGTTTCAGTAAACTTAAATGCCAATATGTACAACTGTGTAAATGTGATACATGTGCTGCCCTTGCATTCTTGAGCACTGCTGTCAATACTCATGAGGGGCAGGCTCTCGAGCAGTACAGCAGGATTGCAGCTTGTTGCATATCATAACATCTGTTGAGAAGACATGCACACGTAGGGCCCGGCTTGTGCAGAGGCCAAGGTCTGCCCCTACTATGATTACATTCTCTTCAGTCCCTGCAGGCTTCTAAACATTTGCACGTTAACTCTTGTAAGTACTATGTGCATTTTTTCTTGGTACTTTTTTCTGAATTTTCCTGTCTGCTCACCATCCTACTGTTGTTGTTCTTGCCTTTCACTTATGCTGCAGGGTGCAGATTTAAAATAATGTATGCTCTTGCAGGTGACTCTCCCTTGCCCTCCTATGTTAAGTGGACAGGGACCTATACAAATTGGCCTGTCCTTGCCCGTAGTCACAGGACAACTGCAAGCTGGTGCAGCTGCCCTCACAAAATACAATGTTTTCCCTCTGCCCCAAAAGGTTCTTCAAGGAGTGCAAGTCTGACAATTTTCTATTAATGAGAGTGAGCAAAGTGTCCAAACTTCTTGGCCTATGTCGGAGCCCACCCAAAAAGAAGTGTTTAGTGCATGCTGACTTGGGTGTTTGGATATTGTTTATTCAGCACTGCAGTATTTCCCTGCATTTACCAACCATGTTATCTCAACCAGCCGAATGAGACCTTTGTGTGCCCTAAACACATAGGGGTCAGGGTACCTCTTGGGTCTGACTCCACACTATATCTGCTCACGAGCTTATGCTTATAACAGGAGAATCACAGCTTTTGCTAATTATTGGTCACTTTTATGATTTCTATGAAATAGCTGATTATGAACACAGTTTTAAAGAGATCCCTGCAGTGTAATAAGTGCTGATAACGCCGATTTCAGGCCCGGAAACACTGGAAATGCATGAAGCAACAGCAGTGATCATGAGTGACTGAATCATGCTTGCTACATCTGCGGTGGCTTCTTACCACTAATGAGGTTGCTGACAATCAGATAGCCGAGGAAAAGGAGTTCCTCATGAAGCTGCATTCTATTAATTGACTGGTCAAGGATGTCTTGGTCAGTGTAGGCCACAATGAAAATGCTATCCTTCATGATCACTTGGGCTCTTGACCCCATAGCTCTTAAGGACTGGACGCTTGGACCTCTTGTTCAGTCCCCTTATAAACTGCCTGAAAAAGGGCACCACATGTGACAAGTGAAGAAGTAGTTCAAAGTTGACATCTTTCACCCAACACTACATTCCTCAATCTAGATACTGCCGTTCTCTGCAGCGTAGCAATGCTCCTTCCTCCTAGACCTACATACAGCCTCTGGCAAACTCTGAATTTTATTTTTAGCCCGGTTTAGCATAGCTCCATGTAGATCAAAGTATTAGTGACGGATTCCTGTTCTGGGCTGACTCATGGGTGTGTTGGCAAGCTGGTTATAGGAAAAACACAGTTCTTCTGGGTTATAGTCTTCAAAGCATAAGCATCGTGCACTAAATGCAGACGGATTTGGAAATAATATCTGGCACACTTTTTATCTTCCCTCCACTGAGCATTTTCAGGGTGGCTCAGAGATTACAGTTAAGTAGTGTTACACATGTTGAATTCAGTCTGTGCTCATCTGAATATTGATCAGAGAGCCTGGTGCTTGGAACTGATATGTATATCTGGTGATAGTACACTTTTTAGCTCAGCAATGCAAGAACATGAGACACATATTCTTTAATGGAAAAATACACTTTTCAACCTCTGCAGGTGTAGGCTCATGTTCAATTTGCAGCAGGTGGCACCATTACAGCATGTACTTTAACATCGTGATTGCCAGCCTGTGCAATGAGTCTTCATAGGAGCATTGCTAAGCACTGCAGCAGGAAACGTGTCTTCCTGCTTCAAAGGGTGGCATCACTGTAGAAAGTGACAATTCATTTCAGGGCTTTTTCCTCTCCTTGATGGTGGTGAAGGGTTCTGAGTAATGTAGCTCTCATTCCTTACTCAAAATGTACAACAGTTGCAACTCACACTGCACAGGAACCAAAAGATGGATTCCCCAAGCCCACTAAGTGTCTATTTGGAGAGAAAGAATAATAGGTAAAGAGTAATGGCAATCTCTAGAAAATATGTGGTTAATGTTCCCTTCCTTTCCCTAGATTTATATTAATACGTTTGAGGGCCTTGATTTGTCAACTGCGATTCTATGACAAATCGACTGCAGAGGGCATCTCTCTGCATCTCATTATTGTATAACTAAGGGTGATTTGCTCCCCTCCAAGTGCTGTGACGCTGTGACAGAGCCAATGGTGGAAGGCAATCCTTGTGTGTCCTAGATACACTTGATCATCTAAAGATTTTAGATTGGGGGGGGGGTGTAGGGCTACAAGTACAAATTCACTTCAGTGAGTAACTCTTAACTTTCTACAGTAATGGCTTTATGATGTTTTCTAGTCTACTCTCTAACAATTAATATCCCCATAAATGAAAATTGTTTGCACATTTGAATCAAAAGGGAAAGAAAAGTTGCTTTATCATCCTTATAGGTCACTGAAAAATATTCCTATATCTGCATTCTAATATGTTTTACTAAATTTGTTCCTTTGTCTTAACAGGTTTGCCAGCTACTCAGCAACACTGATCCAAAAATCAAGGCCTCCCTCACTGTTTCCTGCTTAGGAGAAGGTGATTGGTGCAACCTTGGACAGTCCAGTTTTCAGGAGATTATTAATTTGAAACTGAACCCTGAACCGATCCTGCCTGAAATGGATGGTGTCTCTGAGTTTGCAGAGTATGTCTCGGAGACCATTGATGTGCCATCTCCCTTTGACCTATTGGAACCTCCAACATCTGGCGGATTTCTAAAGCTGTCTAAACCCTGCTGTTACATATTCCCAGGTGGGAGAGGAGATTCAGCTCTTTTTGCAGTCAATGGATTCAATATACTGGTTGATGGAGGCTCCGAAAGAAAGTCTTGCTTTTGGAAACTGGTTCGGCATTTGGACAGAATTGACTCTATTCTCCTGACACATATAGGTGCAGACAATTTGCCGGGAATTAATGGGTTGCTTCAGAGGAAGATTGTTGAGCAGGATGAAGAACAATCTCAGGGGTCTACAACATACAGTGACTGGATGAAGAATCTTATTTCTCCAGAATTGGGGGTAGTTTTCTTTAATGTTCCTGAAAAGCTCAAGATGCCTGAATCCACCACGAAGGTGAAACGAAGCATTGAAGAAGCATGCCTTACTTTACAGTACCTAAACAAACTGGGACTCAAACCAGAACCCTTGTATAGAGTTGTCAGCAGCACTATTGAGCCCCTCACTTTGTTTCACAAAATGGGAGTTGGGAGATTAGATATGTATATTCTAAACCCAGTGAAAGATAGCAAAGAAATGCAGTTCCTAATGCAGAAATGGGCTGGAAACAGCAAAGCAAAGACTGGCATTATTCTTGCCAATGGAAAAGAGGCTGAAATCTCAGTTCCATACCTTACATCTATCACAGCGCTGGTAGTTTGGCTGCCTGCCAGTCCCACAGAAAAGATTGTTCGTGTGTTGTTCCCTGGAAACGCCCCACAAAATAAAATTTTGGAAGGTCTTGAAAAGTTAAAGCATTTAGATTTTCTAAGATATCCAGTGGCCACACAAAAAGATATATCTTCTGGAATGCCCCCACCTGTTCTTAAACAGACAAAGATTAGACAAAGAACTGATAGCAAAGAAAGCCTCAAGGCACTTTCCAAACCTGCTGTGGGAAAGCCAGGAAAAAAAGAAGACGCACCAGAGGAACTGGCTAAAGAGTTTAGGTCAGAGTCTGTGAAAGAAAATAAAGGTGAGAAAAAAGTCAGGGAACCCATTGAGAAAATGTTAGAGAAAACCACAAAAGTTGAAAAAGTCAAAGTAGAAACAAGTGATGCAGCAAAAGCAGAGAAGAGGAAACTTCTCAAGGAAAAGGTAGGAAAAAAACACCCTAAAGAAAAAGTGCTCAAAATGGACGAGAAAAAAGACAAAGAAAAGAAAGAAATTAAGAAGGAAAGAAAGGATAATAGAAAAGATGAAATTAAAAAGGAAGAAAAGAAAGATTTAAAGAAGGAAGAAAAAAAGAAGGAAACAAAACCTGAATTAAAGAAAGTACCCAAACCAGATTTAAGACCGTTCACACCAGAAGTGAGAAAAACTCTACACAAAGCAAAGCTTCCAAGTAAAGGTAAAATAGATAAAATTAAATCTAAAGTTGAAAAGGATGTACCAGTTGACCGTAATACTGTTACAGTGCAGCAATTAGCTATAAAGAGACCGCCAGCAATGACTGATATAGTTGAGCATAGGTCAGCTATGTCTTCACCTGAAGATCTAACTAAAGACTTTGAGGACTTAAAAGAGGAGGAGAAAGTGGAAATGATGAAGATTCCAGATATAATCAACACTGAAGCAGGTGACTCAGATACAAAAGAAGCTAAGGAAGATGAAAAGCAACTCCATGACATAGAAACATTTGACAATTATGAAGGAGAAATAATACTAGCAGAGACCATTTCAGAGAAGACGACTCCAGTGGAATCCCCAGATGAAGGGATCACAACAACTGATGTGGAAGGAGAGTCCCCAAATGAAGAAAAGCCAATACCCAAAGAGGAGGAAACTGCAGAATTAAGTGAGAAATTTGAGGATGAAGGAACTGCAATGGATGAACCTACCGAGATGGGAGACTTTGAGGAAAAGAATGATCAAACAGAAGAAACAGCAGATGTTCAGACAATGGTAGTGGGAGACAGACAAGACATAGCAATAACACCAAGTGAAGGACTTGCTGTGGAAATCAGAAAGGAGGAGGGAGATGATGAGAAGCAGAATGTTGGGAATGAAAAGACAGCACAGGAAGATGAAATAGAGCTGCAAATGGAAAGAGGAGAAGAATACGGCAAAGAAAGTTGGCATTTGGTAGGAAAGGAAGTAAAAGAAGAAAAAGAAGATCACTCAAGTGATCTTAAAGAGGAGATGAAGTCTATAGAACTCCTCCATCATCCAGGGAATGAGGGTATGGATTACACACCAAGAGCAAATGAATATGATGGGGAAGAGTCAGATGGATGTTTAGGTTCTGTTCCTGAAAAAGAGGAACATATTCCTTTCATAAAGTTGCCTGAAGAGGACTTAACCAAAGAAGTACAGTACCAGAACAATATCCCTGCATCATCTGGAGCTGCTACAGAACAAATTTCATACATCCAGGATGAAACTATTCCTGGTTATTCAGAGACAGAGCAAACAATTTCTGATGAAGAAATACACGATGAGCAAGAAGAACGGATTCCTCACTTAAAGTATGATGTTGGAAGTTATGATATTTCTGTTCCTGACGAACCTGGATCATTTGATGCCATTCATGGTATTGAAGCCATGTCTGTTACTGTGAGAGATGCCAAGGCATATAATGACCAGGAACCTGAAATTGCTGCATATCACGCTTCTATTATTGCTGCACCCCTTGCTGAAGAAGAGCACATTTCATCAGCCACATCAATTACTGAATGTGATAAGCTTTCCTCCTTTGCAACGTCAGTGGGAGAAGATCAATCTGTGGCATCCATCACAGCTCCCAAAACAGAAGAAACTGGCAAGAGTTCTTTAGTAATAGACACACCAAGCAGCATTCCATCCTCCCGCACAGATGCAACTCAAGGGTTAGAGTACTTGCCCTCTGCCGGAACCATTTCTCCAACATCATCCTTAGAAGAAGACAAATGTTTTAAATCTCCACCTTCTGAAGACTTCCAGCCACTTGTTGAAAGAGCTGGGAAAATGGATGTTCATGAAAAAGCTCTTGATGATGAAGAAGAAGAGGAGGAGGATGAAGATGAGGAAGCAGATGAGACTCCAAATTTTGAAATGCCGGAAAAGGGACAGTATAGTACAGTAATGTTTTCCCAACACATTTCAGCAGAGACTGTTTCAAGTGAAGTGCTTACAGAGATGAAAGATACTGAGGACATTCCATCATCCCCAGAAGAAGCAAAGCTACCTTTATATCAAGCAGATAGTAGTTTTGGAGAAATTGAAGAGAGATGCATCAGTCCTGATGACAGCACTGTCAAAATGACCTCACCAACACAGTCTGGACCAACCAGTGCTGGACACACCCCTTTTCATCAGTCCCCAGTGGAGGATAAATCTGAAGCAATGCATGCAGAGCTGTTTGAAATGCAGCATGGGCCACCTCTTGCTACTAAGGATGACAATGGGGTAACAGCTTCAAAAATGGCAGAAGGTGAATTTGAAGTAAAATATGAGGACCAGTTGAATTCATATATTCACATCTCTGAGAAAGAGTCATATGTATTTGTGGAGGAGAGGCCTGATTTAGAAAGTATGTTGGATTCAATGACTAAGGAGGATGACTTCCCCTATCCTAAGGAGGAACTTTCTCTGGATAGAGATAAACAAGGAGAAGTTGTAAAAAGTGAAAATGATGCCCTCTTTGAAAAATACTCGTCCACAAAAAAATACTCACCTGAGACAGAAGAGGAAGATTTTAGCCCTCAAGGTGTATCTTCAGACTTTGAAAAAGTATCATATCTTGGTGAGCCAGTTTCTTCTAGTGGCATTTATGTGGAAGACAAGAAACCCCATAGTTCCAGAGAGCAAAGCCCAGATCACCTTTTCAAGGAAAGTCTTTATGCAGAAGATACAGGATCCTTTTGCTCCAAGGAATACAGCCCAATAAAGGATGAAATGTCAGTATATCTGTCCAACACAAGCATCCAACAAGCAGATGTAAAACCCTATGCAGAAACAATTCCAGGTAAAGATGATATCTCTTATCAGTTTTCCTATATTGAACATGAGCCAGAGTACACTGCCAAAAGCACAACACATGAAAATGTGAAGTCTTTTATAGTGAAAGATGAAACTATACTTGGAGATGAGGGATACTCATATGGCGCTGATCACGCATTGTCACTAGAGGATGTGAAACAATTGCATTATTCTGAAGAAACTTTAGTTCAAGATGACGTTACTCCACCACCCACATCAAAGGATTTCTTGTTAGAAGATTCAAAGTCTCTCTCTTACACAGAAATTACTCATGTTCCACAACAGTATGCAGACTTTCCAGAAGAGGGAAATTCAATGGAAGAGGTGTATCACCCCACAGGAGCGATCCAGGCAAAAGATAAATACACTTTAGAAATGTCCTCACAAGAATTTCCTCCACGGGACACAAAGCCAATGTCTTTCATGGAACATATTTCATTTGAGGATAACAAAGCACTCGAAATATCTAGTGAGGAACAATCTGCAAAATGGTCACACCTTGGTTTCACTGAAAAGAGCACTGTTGAAGAGGAGGACATATACCCAGAAACCTCCCCCACTGAAGTCTCCCCTCAAGCTGTTAAGTCGCTGAAGTTCACTGAACAGGTCACTGTTGAATATCAGTCCCCTGAACTTTCCCCAGAGCAGACTCCCATTAAAGACGATAAATTAGCTGGGGTAGACAATATTTATTTTAAAGATTTTGCCACTGAAAAGAAAGTTTGGTTTACAGAAGAAGATGAGACACAACAAGATGAGGCAATGGAGGCCGAGGAAGAGATAGAGGAGCAGCAGCAAATTGAAGAGAAGGAACATATAACAGAAGAGAGAGCAAGCAGATTAAAGTACATTGAGGAAAGAGAAAGCACATTCTTGGATGAGATTGAAGAGTGTGAAAGGAAACCATCTGTCTGCTCAATAGAAGACCAAATGAACCAGAGTTCTCTTTCCTACAAATCAACTCTTGAAATGCAAGAAAAGTCAGCATGGGGATCAGAATATCCTTATTTTGAAGATGAAAAACTCCAGCCACGATCAGAGAAGCTTTCTGAGAAGGACACCAATCAATGGAGTACAGAAACTGCAAAGTTTTCTCAAGCAGCAGATCCTCATTCTAACCTAGTGTCATCACTTTCACATGAGAAGACTGCAATTATAGACTCTCCAGATCCTTCTTTGGGGGCAGATGACGAAAGATTCTCCGTGGAGCCCACATTGACTCTTTCTCAATTTCACCCAGAAAAACCTGAAGAGACTGCCTTTGTCTCTCAATATGTGTCACTAGAAGAAACTAAAAGTGGCATATCTACCCTAGAGAAGGAACATGAAGATTCAACTTTCAAACAAGAGCATGAATACTTTTATTTGGAAGATGTGGAGAAGGAAGCATCACAATTATATGGTAAGTCGGTGGAGCAAGCGCGGGCAGTGTCACCACCACTTACATCGTCTGGTCAACCTGATGATGATGACGATGAAGGAAGCATGCATTTACGGGACCCAGACAGGCCTCTTCTTGTAGATGAGTGTGTTCATTCTTTGCAAGCAGAAACAACTCAGATTGACTCACAGGAGATGTTAACCTATAGCTCTCTTTGTCAAGATACATTAGCACCTGCTACTAAATCACAACTAGAAAAAAGCATTGAATTTGAAAGTAAATCTCCAACCACAGAGATTGACACAGCGGACATGAAAGAAAAAGGGACTGCCTTTTCTGCATCTGCTTCTGCTGACACTTCCAGGGGAAATGAGTACGAATATAATGATGCTCCTCTAATGGAAAGCACAATCTCACCAAAAGAAGCCATCCAGTTCTCTCTAGGGGGATACCATCACGAGGAGGTGGAGACTACGCCAATGAGATATGATGAACTACCCACCTTCAGGCAAACATTCTACAATGAAGAGAACAGTTCAAAAAAACCTTTTTGTACTTTTGAATTATATTCACCTGAGAAAGAGCTTTGTGAATCCAAGGATGGAGGCACAATGGAACATCACAAAGAAAGAGAACCAACCCCATATCCAGATGACAAAACATTTCAGTATGCTGACGTTTATAAGAAAGTTGCGCTCTCTGGATCCATTACGGAAGAAGTAGAGTCACAAAGCATACTCTACATTGACAAGGAGCAGCCAGATATTACTAGTGATGTTTCAGATGAAACAAGCTGGCCAGAGAAAGCACAAATGTCAAACAATGAGCTTCTTTATCACTTCTCCACAAAAGAAGAAGAGTCTTGCCTCTATACCTCTGCTGAAAAGGAGCTCTCATCACCTGTTTCTCCCAAAGACAAAGGCGATTTGACAGCTTTTGAGTATACAGACATTCATGAAAAACATTTAGCCACTCCAGGTAAAGAAGCTGGAGCCATTGATGTAACCCAGGAAGAAATACATGACATGCAAGCTGAGTTGATCCTAGATAGTATAAAAGTAGGAATATCTGATGCAGCATCACATCAGTCTCCCACAAGCAGCAGCAAAGAGCTTTCACCTCAAACCGATCACAGCAACATTGTTGACTCAATTCCTTTCACTGAAGCAGTCGATCGGGATGAAAATATAGTTTTAAGCAGTCAGGAGCATCCCTCTTTGTCACCTAATGATCCTGAGTCCAAAGACCTGTACTATGAGAAAACTGAGACAGTGGAAGAAAATGTAAGTGACTCTGAATTAGAAAAGGGTGCCAAGGAGCAATCTGAGAAGGAATCCAAGTCTCCAGTTTTGTGTTCAGCGATTGAAAAAGCTGGGGAAAGGGATGTATACACAGATGTCTCTGAGATGGAGAAAGCAGATCTCTCAGAGTTTACTCTGCTTGCTGAACATAAAGATTTTGGCTTGATGTGTTTAACCGGTGATGCGGACTATGGACCTATGAAAGTACCAACATATTCTAACGAAAGTGTTACAGAGATTACTGGTGTAGCTGTTTTAAGAAACATCTGTGCATCTGAAAATGAGCAAAGTTCAGATGAGGAGAGGGCAGATTATGGACATTACATGCAAGGTGACCATACTGAAACAAAGGATTACCAGGAGACAGAGACCGTTTTACAGTGTCACAGGGATACTAGCTTGAAAGTCACAATTAAAGATGATCCTGAAGACAATCAGTCAGCCTCACCAATATGGGAGGCTGCAAGACAATCTGGTTCAGGGTATGAATTCTCAATTTTAGAAAAACAAGTAGAGGCACTTATGCCCATTGATATTTCATGTAAGCAGAAACCTGAAGGGCACCAGAGTGAATCACTAGCAACTAGACATGATGATAAGCCTCTAGGTTCACCAACATTTGATGCGTCTTTTTCAGACATATGTAAATCAGATGATTACTTGGAGGTGACTGAAAAGGTTAGTGGTTTAGAGTCTTCCTTAACCAGATTTTCACCACTGAGCTCTAGTGGGGAGGATAAGATTTCCAAGCTCCCAGTCAGTGATATATCTTATCTGAAAGATCTGCAGGTAGGAGATTCACACAAAATTTCAGATGTGTCCACTGAAACGACCACCCCTGTGACACGGAGCACAGCAGAGGGATTACCCTCTCACATGCCTTCTGACTACTCAACTGCCCCTGCAACAGATACAGAGCTACCTGCCCGGAGTCTGTGGGATGTGTCTCCATTGATTCCTGCTGACTCAGTCAAGTGCTCAGCTGAGACCGAAGAGGACACATCTTTTGATGAACATGATTCCACATGTACGTATAACATGGATGATGGCACCCTACCTTGTAGGATTGAATGCAGCCGTACAACATCTACCGTCATGACAGGTGAAACTCTAAGACAGACATGTACAGCCAGCTTAGAGCATCAGCTGCCATTTTCTGACAAGCTTATGGCAGTGACATCTTTGCCTGATGTGCTAACATCTTTCCCCCCCCATCAGCAGGAGGAAGCAGCAACAGAAAATGGCCCCACTGAAGTGAGCACAAGCGCACAACAACCACAGACAACTCAGTTCACAGAGCAGAAGGGTCTTTGTGCTGCAGAAGGAACATATAAAAACATCTCTCCAGACTCAGAAGGGCAAACATCTCCCTTTTTTGAAGAGGAAGATAATGGAAAATGCAGCCGTCCTTCATCCCTAGTGTCTCCTGAACATGCGTTTCAGTCCTATTTCCCAGATCAGCAGCAGGGAGATAAAAGTGATGACCATGGTGATGCTTCTTGTGAAATTGAACCATGTTCAGATGCCTCAGGTGAACATGATGAAAGGTTTTCATCATGTGAATATAAGCATAGGAAGGGAGAGCTGTCCCCATCCTTTATCAATCCGAGCCCTCATGACATTTCAGAAGATAGTGATGACTCACAGGAGGAAGGGCACCCATCAGTGAAGAGAAGAGCCCACCAAACCAGTAGCAATCGTGCACAAGCAGTGACAGTTGAAGAAACCCCTCCAACATCTGTCACTGACTCTGGATCATCCCAGTCAGATTCAGATGTCCCACCAGGAACAGAAGAATGCCCATCAATCACAGCAGATGCTGTGATGGACTCTGATGAAGATGCAGATTTCCTCCCTGTGGACAAAGCTATAGGAAGCTCACACCACAGTAGCACAAGACAAGGTCATGATCCTCAACCTGCTCCTTTGATGGATCCTTATCCTCACCCTCCTCACCCAGATGTGTGTATGGTTGACCCAGAAATACTACTACAGGAACAAAACCTGAGCAAAGGTGACAAATTATCCAAAAAAGACCTAAAAGAGAAAAGTAAAGGGCTGAGAAAGCCTTTGAACAAACCTAAGTCCTCATCTCCAGCTCGGAAAATTGATATCAAAGGGAAACGTTCACCCACGCTTGGAAAGCAGACATCTAGAGACACAAGTGAAAAGTCTCAGAAAAGTACAACTTTGAGGAGAGAAAGGGATGCACTAGACAAACAGCCCAAAGTTCGCAGCCCATTGGTACAATCGTCACGAGGAGATGAAAAGGATGAGATCTCCAGGAGCAGTCACAGCAATGCTGGGAAAACATTGGTGAATGGGATCAAGACAGCTCCAGGTAAGAGATGTGCCAGTGCATTCAATTTGCGTCTCTTCATAGTTCCTAGAGAGAGTGACCAGGATGAATAGGAAATAGGTATGAAAGTCAATACCGAGACAGAAGAAAGGTATGGGGTGGATGAATGGAACTAAGGTGTGGATGAGAGTGATGCAATCTCAAATGGTGCATTGGTGTAGAAAAGTAGAATGAATAATCATAAGGAAAGGGAGAGTAGGAAGAAAGACTGAAAGATGAGAAAACGATAAGACGATGACAATATAATGCCTTAGCAATTTGAAAACTGAAGAGGTCATTTTTAAATGTGATTTTGTGCAATAACTTCAGTGTTACCTTTGTTTTGTGCTGTGGTTTAGATTACTCTGTTTACAATTAAAACTCTGACAGAAGTTGTTTATTCATTATTATTAGTATGAGATCCGATGGTATTTGTTTCCAAGTTACCCCTCTTGCTGCACATCCCTGAAGATAGAAAAATGGACTAATCTAGATCAACAATAAGTCAGCAATTTAATTGGAATCCATATGTGAGAGGTTCACTATTGTTTGGAAATGTTGATACATGGAGATAGATTGAGCTGAACAGGGGGGGGGGAAGTAGATTGTATATGTTCAGCAAAGGAGTCAGACATATCACAGGTGGATACCTTGTACATTTCTGTTGTGGAGAAGCAGTTTACCATGGGGCAACATAGGATAAGGTGAGACAGTCAGTGTGATTGAGAGCGCACACACTCAGGGCAGGTCTTGCATGACTGGGACAGTGAATGAGCAAGAACTTGATTGAGAGAAGTAAGCATGTGATGAAGAAAGTGAGGGAGGCTGTGAATGAAAGAGCAAGGGAAAGAATTTGAGAAAGAGTGGGAACAATGAAAATGAAGTTGGTTCTTGGGGTGAACAAGAATAACTGCTGAGTGCTTGTTGGTGTCATAAAACATTGTCACACCTGTATTTCTGGCTGCAATAAGTCAACCAGGGGGTTGAGACATGAGTACACGGTAGCAGTGGTGTTTAGAGCCAGATCTTCTACCTGTGCCTCTTTAAAAAAATATATTATGTGGGGGGCCTGCTGGGCTGCATGTAGATAATGATTGCATTTGAGGGGAAACAAAGGAAAGGCAAGGTGTATTTTTTTAAGAAGTGGAGTAAATAAAACACTTGGTTATGTTACAAAATGAATCTTGATCTGTGTACAAGGGTTGCAAGAAAACGTCGAAGTTGTGTTTAGTCCACAGTTCGGGCAATAAAAAGATTCCAATGTTAAATTGTTTAGAAAGCAAATGCTATGAGTTTTCCATTATCAAAAGAGTTGAAATTGAATGCAATCTGAGAAAATTGTATCATCAGGAAATCTTGGAACTAGTTTTCCTTGCAGTTGTTATGCTCGATGCTAAATCGTGTGTTGATTTTAGAAGTATGAATGAAACTTCCTGGTGCAGACGAAATTACACATCACACAACATGGCATGGGTTGAGACAGAGTTTGGGTCAGAGTTAGTTGCTGAAGTGAAGAATCTGACATGTTACTAGTATCTGAGTAAATCTGGTTCCTTCCACAAATGCTTTCTGCACAATGAATACCAACAGCCAGTGTTCTGCCTATCCATTACTGTTGTCTCTTTTAACTCTTATTTTACATAAAGGCTGCTAGAAATGTGTGTGAGAAATCAATTTTCTCTGTAGTTCATAGGTGATATTAAGCATTGCCTGTGATCGGTTGTCCTGCCTGTTTGAACGCTGCCTTTGAGGTGATAAGATGTATTTTTCCCCATTAGACAAGGATGACCTATTGGTGCATCAGAATCTATCAATAGCAGTGACTCAAAGGCAGCATTCTTTCTGATCTAATGGCAAGTGCTGGACATTTAGTGCCTGATTTAGATCGTAGCAGATTGAGGACAGTCTGCCAGGGTGGAGGATGAAATTACCACCGCTTCTCTGGCTGAGTATCATCTGCCAATTTACAGATGACCTCCAGCCCAGCGGTTATCTCTGTACATGACAAGAAATCTCTGTGACAGTGGTTCCATTCAATGTACTAAGGGTTTGGTGGATGCCGTTTGTTGGTTTTGATGGCCATTCGCCAAACTTTTAAAATTATTTTTGTTTTTCACAAACAAACTCCCAAAGTAGGAGTTTGTTTTTGAAGAACAAAAAAACTAATAGTCACCACACCCTGAGATATTAGATTTTTCCTGGTGGTGACGGACAGATGAAAAAAGACTTTACACTATCCAGCCTAAATAGCACGAGCATTGTAATGCCATACGTCCCATGGTCCCTACTCTGTTTGGCCATCAGAGGAAGTATTCCACCTACAGAGGTAATGGGGGCTCTCTTGATGGACTACTTAAGATCGGTCTGTCTCTAAATGAGGCAGTGGGAGTGAAAGTTTGACAGGCAGGGTACTCTGTCTTATTTCCAACGTAGTACCATGTCTGTCAAACTCTATATAGGGCTCAATGTATTCATCCTTACAGCTATTTGCATTTGTAAGTCTGACATACATGTGTAGAGAACTTGGACAGTCGGGCTCAAAGTGTGCCTATTACAAACTAGGGCTACAATTCCTCAATGTCTACTCATGTTTATCATGTGAGAGAAATATTGCTTCATTTGTGTAATTGCTTCTTCTAGAGTACTGGTAGAATGGGTGTGGTTTTGAGGTGTTGTATAGTGCCAAATAGGTATTGGCAGTTTAGCACCTACCCTGTGGGAGTTGTCTCTATCCGTTTCAGACCTAACATTGAGGGACAAGGTGGCAGTATGTCCAGCCTAGGTGATCTGATTTGCTCCTTAGGGACAGTTCAGTGTGCTTGGGTTGTGATTGCATAGGTGGTTTAGGCTGGTTGTTTGGCTGGTAGTGAAGTCCTTTAATAAGGACTGGGATTTCAGTAGTTTGTAAAAGGTGGATAGATATAATTATAAAATAATTCACCAGCTATTCTAAAGAGAAGTCATAGCTTCAAAGTTTGTGCTTTGACACTTCTGTTTGAGCTTGTTTGATAAGGCTAGGTGATGTTTTACTAAGCAATATTATTTAACTGGTTGAGTCAGGGAGTTTCAGTGGTTTGTTTGTAATACAGTGGTGTCTACATTTGACCCTAGGACATTGAGGAGCAGTTATGTGTAGTCTGCGCTAACTATGAGGATTTACCTTCAGACCAGTTGATACATTCTTAGAAGTTTTCACCTAGTGCCACAAATCAAACAGTCAGTCAAGCAATCAACATTTGTAAAGCGCAGCACAGTCATCCCTAGTGGCTTCTCTTCTGGAAGGGGAGCCAATGGAGGTCTCTAAGGAGGAGGAGATGTGGGTCCTTCTGGGGAGGACCAAAATGAGTCTGGCTGCCGTGTTCTGTGGGTCTGGAGTCTTCTGAGGAGCTAGGTGGAGATTCCGGCATAGAGAGCATTGCAGTAGTTGAGGTGGCTGGTGATGAGGGCTTGCGTGATGGTCTTTCTGGTGTTGATTGGGATCCATCTGAAGATTCTGTGGAGCATGCAGATGGTGTAGAAGCAGGAAGATGCAACTGCATTGATTTGTCATTTTATGGTCAGTTGACTGTCTAAGAAGATGCCGAGGTTGCGCAAGTGGTCAGTTGGTGTGGGTGTTGTTCCACATTCTGCGGGCCACCAGCTGTGGTCCAATGTGAATAGTGAGTTGCACCAGTTTGGGCTGGACTAGGGTCGCAAGAGGTGGGAAGCAGGGATGCAGGTGTGATAATAAGTTTTAAAATGCTGATTTTCTGGTAGAACTTTGTTATGTATTTAGCACATTTGTGTGCAAAGTGCCTTTTCAATGTAGTCCGCATGGTTAAGGAACATTCTGTAGCCCCAATGGGGCTGAATAAATCCACAAATTGTTGTTTGGAGAAGACCCAGAAGAGTGGTAACATGTAAGAAAATATGATATATTGTTAGGATCATCTCATTTGGATGGCTGGTTCATATAAGTATTGTTTGTGAGCTCCACAGTTTATGGGACCAACAAGTCATCATGTAATAACAACTGTCTACTGAAGCTATTACATTTCTCTGTTGATGTTGGAGCGGCACAGGTTGATGAAAGTGTCACATAAGGAATTTGATGAGCTTTCAATTCGTTGGAGAAAAATATGGCTTTGGTACAGATGAAAATGAATTTGCACCTTTTTACATTTCTATGGAGGACCTTGGTAATTTAGCACTAGGTCACCCATAGCTTAGTATTGTAGTACTTTCAGAGCTGCTCACTTTCTTATATCTTAAATGTTTTAGGTGAAAGAAGTTTAAGTGGACAAAGGACAATTCTCAAATTTACCCCTTGAGGATTTTTGCAGCACAGCTAGGATTAAAAGGTTCTATTGTTGGTTTCTGTTTGTTCTTCCAGGAATCCAGTTGAAGGAGCATGGCAGAGGAGAAAGAGGTTTAGATGAATTTGATATTGAATGTCATTTTATTTTTGGAAGGGGCATGCACAAGACTTTAGATACAAGAAATACAAGAAGGAAAACAAGACGTGGTTGTGAACAGTTACTGCTCAGAAGAGAAAGTAAGGTTGCATAGGTAACACTTGGCTGAGGTAGGGGAGTCACAAATGTGTGGGTCAGTGCTTAATTTGTAAATAAAGAGGTGCCAGTGCCCAAAGCCCTCCTCTTAAACACGCGGCTGCTGCAATTAAATTTGTGAACACAGAATTCTGAGGGAGCGTAATCCTGAAGCCATCTCGGGCCTCTTCAATCCATATAAAGCCACTCCCTGTCCCCCTCAGCTCACTCTTGCAGCTGTTTTCTCCCTTTGTGACGCTTTTTTGTTTTTCCCTTTCTCTGTCTTTGCCATATGTGTCTTTTGTTCGCAGCAAATGCTTGAGGCAGAAGATCAAGCCCCGGCCCTCAAAAATAAGTGCCGGTGCTCAGCACCGGAAACAACAAGCACAAATTAAGCACTGGTGTGGGTGTTGAGAACATGTCGGTAAATGCTAGAAGTGACATTGAGGGCTAAGGCTTAATGGTCTTTGGCAGTGTGGTATCTGAAACAAGGGGTTAGATCTTATGCGAAGAGTTTGTGTACGGGGGCCAGTGCATATGGCTGAACAAGTCTTTGTGACATAATTGGCTTGCCCATTCTCAGTGGGTGAGAGCAGTTGTTATGTAAAGGTTGGAGTTAATGGTGAAGATGGGTAAACTGTGTTCCAAGGAAGACACTTGGGGGGTCATTCCGACCCTGACGGTCCAAGACCGCCAGGGCCGGGGACCACGGAAGCACCGCCAACAGGCTGGCGGTGCTTCCCAGCCCATTCTTACCGCGGCGGTAAAGCCGCGGTCAGAAAAGGGAATCCGGCGGTTTCCCGCCGGATTTCCCCTGCATGGGCTGAATCTCCATGGCGGCGCTGCAAGCAGCGCCGCCATGGAGATTCCGACCCCCTTCCCGCCACCCTGTTTCTGGCGGTTTTTACCGCCAGGAACAGGATGGCAGGAACGGGTGTCGTGGGGCCCCTGGGGGCCCCTGCACTGCCCATGCCACTGGCATGGGCAGTGCAGGGGCCCCCTAACAGGGCCCCATAAAGATTTTCACTGTCTGCATTGCAGACAGTGAAAATCGCGACGGTGCAGTTGCACCCGTCGCACCCCTGCAACTCCGCCGGCTCCATTCGGAGCCGGCTTCATTGTTGCAGGGCCTTTCCCGCTGGGCCGGCGGGCGCTCCTTTGGCAGGCACCCGCCGGCCCAGCGGGAAAGCCAGAATGGCCGCCGCGGTCTTTTGACCGCTGAGCGGTCTTTCGGTGGCCTGATTTTGGCGGGCGGCCAAAGTCAGAATGAGGGCCTTGGTGGTGGATTTTGTGAAGAAGAACATGGACCTGAGCAATGAGTACTACTACTTTTCTTGTCTCTGTTGTTGGTGTCACAGTTGGTGCCTGTCATAATGGATGTGAATCTGCGGAAGGGATCAATATGGTAGTGACACAGGGGATTAAAGTCTTGTTAACAAAAGTGCCTTACCTAGATTATTGTGTGTACATCTATGGCATGGCAGTTTACAATGTAAACAGTGAGGATGGGCCTGGGTGGTTTGTAGTGTCTGGGTGAGGTTGATAGCCATATGGGTTGTGATGCCTAAATGACTGGCTACATTAATTGTGCATTGGCTAGTTTGGCATGCTGTGCTGGGTTTAGATTTTCCTTACATCGTGTTATTGCAGGTAGTGTTGTGAATAAGATGTATTAACTACTCGAGGTGCATTAAGCCGAAGGTGACACATACATTATACGATCTAAATACATGAATGTGTTCCGTGCATTCAGCAAGCAGTGATTTTCAGTGATCCAATTCATAAAAAAAGAAAGCAAAGGGCGTCCCTGAACTTTCCAGGTTGAACATTGAACGTGAGAACAAAACATACATATTCAGGCCTGACAACGTCTTGCTACGGAAAGAGCTAAATGATAAAAAGACAGGAATAGAAAATCAAAATCCAAGACTTGTTCATTCTTAGCATTCCAAATGGCCAAACTGTGGGAAGACAGGGGGGCAATGGCCCCCACAGGAAACATATTAAGACTCAGTTCAGTCAATGCTGAAGCATTTTGAGGGCTGAAAGTGGCATGGAAATCAGCAACATGCAACTTCTTAGATCAGGCTCAGGAGTTCTCAGAAAATTTAAGCATTTCTGTGAAATCAATAAAGCTAAATAGAGAAGATCCTATGTAAAACGTGCATAGTTATTGCTTCTGCACATACCTTCATTCTGGTGTGGAACATGTTGATACGGAGCTCCAACATTACTGTGCCATGTTAAAATGAACCCGGAGAATGGTCCTTTTCTATCAAAATAAATATAGCAGCAATACATAGCCTGGTAGCATCTTATGTTACAAAAATGAAAATGAAAAAAAGTAGAGTTGCAATTTTAGATTATCATTAGTCATTGATTTATCTCATTCAAAGGAAGTCCCCATGCTAGTTAATTTAGGGTATAAGAGATATCATGCATTCTAATGTTGGGGATATTTTCTTTGAAACTGACTCAAGTGCTCAAAAATTGCATCATATAATGCATTAATTTTAACTGCTAGCTTCCACTAAAAAGAAACAATAACATCACATTTATAGTAAGGACGCAATCTCTAAGCATTACTTAAAAGGAACTACAACTTAGTAAAATTATGAATGGATGAATCAATCAGTCAATCAATCGAGGGAATAGTAGTATTGTACAAGGTCCAGCACTATCTCCCTGTTAGACAGTACCCATATTTATAGTGGGTAGACCAGTATTTGAGGTTTGGACCTTCCGTGCCCCAGGGCCAATAACTTGTAGAGGAAGGATTAAGTGAGTCCACCCATTAAAATGAAGTGATATGAATTCCTTTCTTTGTTCTTTCAGTTCTTTTTATTACAGTGAATATGCCCATTAATCCATCAATGCTGAAATGTTCGTGTTTCAAATGCAAAAATGCAGCAGACACACGTTTCGCCCCCTAGTGGTTCGATAGCCTGGGGCTTTCTCAAGGCTCTTATTCATGATACAATGTATATTTCACTCATAGTTGTTTCATGTGGCTCATATTAATATTCAGTGAATGTCAATTAAAGCACAAGGCTAATTCATATCTTTGTGAGATTCATCTTGTCCAGGGTTTCATCCCAAGATACGAGTCCACTGGTAGAGCCACTAGGCAATAACATTTATTCCGCCACAAGTCCTATACGGAGTAGAATTGCTGGGTCAGTGTTTCCATCAGGATGCAAGCTGTGATACAAACTTGGTCTGTTCCCAAATTAATATGTACGTTGAGATTCTGGAGCAAACTGATAACATCTGAAAAACCTAAAACAGACACTCTATGTAAGGATGAGATAATTACAAGTGATCTCCACTGGGCAAAAATGATTAGGAAACAGATACAGCTGGAGGCAGATCAACCGATCAATAACTATAAAATTGTGTAACTCTTATTTTAAGAAAGAATTGTTTGAAATGAGTCGGATGGAGTCAAGAATAAGGGATTTTCTGTACTTAAGACTCAAGTCCTCAACCCATGATTTTTATGAAGTCTTGGAAGCAAATGCTTCCTTACTTTATCACCATGGCCTTCCAAACTCACAAATGCATAGCACCATTTTTAAATTTAGAATAGGATAAGACCCATTCCATACAGACCCTGGAGGGATACTTTCTTTCAAGAAAAATGAAGGGTTGTGCAGTTGTGAGTTGCAGATGTACTGCACAAAAGTTACTTTTAGATTGTTGATATTTCTAACTGTGGCGAAAAATTTTAAAACACATCATTTTAAAATACAATATCAGATTAAGATTGCTAGCAGTGTGATTTTTATTTCAAATACAATTTATGGATGTTAATTGTGCTCCAGCTAGGTTTTTTATTTCTTTAAAAGATTGTGTACTCTGATCATGTTTTAATCGATTGCTCAGTTGATTTGTTTTTTTACTATTTGTGCTCATTCAATGTATTTAAGGACTTGTTGTACTGTTTAAGAACCGTTAGCTCAAATAAACAAAAATGCAATTTCAGTTTTTTCTGTGATCAGCTTCAGGAAAAAGGATTTATCCTATTTGCCACTCCCTTCTTTCATGAAGGAAAGCAACTAAGAAAGTCACCCATCTTGCAGAGGTGGAAACTAAGGGCTGGGGGGCATGAGCATATGACAAGCATGATCATCCAACGGATCTGCAGGGGAAGGGGGTCACAGAAACATTTTAAGTGTGGGGCTAAAGGCAGATCCTTGCAGAACACCACACAGAAACTGAAACTCCTCAGATTGAAAGTGAGCTAGAAAAAGACTACTGGATTTACCCGATAAAAATAATTTGATCCACTCTAGGGCACAGCCAGAGATTCCAATGATCATTGAATTAACAACAATGTTAAAAGCTGCAGAGAGGTCCAAAAGGACTTGGGAGGCAGAACCGTTGTGGTCCTGAATTGATCTAATGTCTTCTACTACAGTAAGGAGAGCTGTCTTGGTACTGTGAGACACTCTAAAACCAGACTGTACCTTATTTAGTAATAGGTTGGTTTCCAAATAAGATGTTAAGTGAGTATTGACATGACTTTCAATAATTTTAGAGTAGAAGGGTAAAAGCGAATTTGGCAGAAAATTGCCAGTACAGTCGTGTCTACAGACAGCTTCTTCGGAAGCGGAACAGTGAACGCATCCTTCCAGCATTTGCAGCAGAAAAAAAAACAATTTCACACACATATACTTAAAGTTCATACAATGTTTAGTTCTGGAGAACAGAACATAAATGTTTTTAGTGTGTATTCTATATATAACATTACTCTGATCAAGGGATCAGAGAGAAGAGCTAAAGAGAAGAGTGGGTTGAGTATGTAACACATAATTCCAAGGGACCGTTGAAATATTAATCCCATAAACCTGCAGTTTGTTCAATAAAAGCACCTAAAAATACACACAGTCAAATATATTTATGCCATGCCATCCAAACTAAATGTGCCACAAAAAGGCACGTCATTTAGTTCAAGCATACTAATAAATGTGCATTCACATATTTATTACCGCAGCTGCAAAGTTCAAATTACATGCTGTACCCAAAGTACAGTGTAACTGACATCGAAAGTGTTGCTTCTCTCATAGATTCACACACACGCACACACACACACTGGCATCGTTTAAAAAATCAGAATGAAATTATCCAAAGAATCCTTTCTTCCACGTTTCATTTATTCATGGAAAGTTGTGTGCTGATCTGTGAAGAGGAGGCCCGAAAGTGTGATTTTTAATTTTGATTCCCATATGAAACTTTGCTCTCAATACAAAAAACCACAGGTAAACAGAATTTCACCAAATTTGCCAAAAAGTTAGAACTTTACTTAGAAATCATACCTTTTGTGATTTGATGTACATCTGTTCAGCCCTTTTTCAGAAGTTAGCATCAAAACAGGTGCTCGTGTTGCCCATAAAGGTGTCAGCCCTAAATGATAAATGTGAGGTATCCCTGGACTTTATGTCCCATGGTACAGTACAGCGGAACCATCATTTAAAAAAAAATGCTCAAACCTGATTGGTCGACCAGTCCTGATCCCAAAGTATTGAAATGATCTGATTGGTTGTGGCCAACCCTCTACTGCACATGGGCTAAGGCTATGTACAGTGGCGGTGGCGGTCACAGATTGCTGAAGGGGGCTGGGTGTATGCTCAACTTAGAATATGATTTTTCTTAAACAGAAATTCACTGCCAGAAGCAAAGGTTAAACTGACATTATTATTGTGAGTTGAAATTAGATAAGAACTAACAATTAGAAACCAACAAAACTGAAACTTGCCAGTTATAGATAAGTGAACTTACTATAACTTGCACCCCTGCCATGCACTGCATATGACCTCACATAATACATCACTGATGACATCCTAAATGACCGAAATAAAAAAAATTAACCTGATTAGTCAAGGGAGCTTTTCTTTCCATTTGCCATTTCAGTACCATGCAAACAGTTGCATTCTTGATTCTTGCCACACCTCCGGAGACAGGACTCACCCGAAACCTGAAAATATGTCAGCTGACCTTCAAGAAGAACCAAGTGTCAGCCCCCCAAGACCACTCCCAACCAAGGGCTCTTGTCAATGTAATTTCGACCCTTACCCATAACACCACTGCCCCACAAACTCCCCCCCTCTCATAAAGGATGCCAATGAACCGGTGCCTGCACAACAACATGGAAAGGCATGTACTCCCTCTACTTTCTAACCATCAAGAAAAGGTTGGCTCACTGAAGTCAGTCTTAGACCTTCAGCCACTGAACAGATTCATTGTCTCTTAATCCTTTCATATTGTAACACCCGGCATGAAGTCAGCCTGCTGCTCTGCCATGGTGACTTTATGTCAGCATGGGATCCGAAAGACACATACTTTCACATTCCGATCCACCAAGTGCATTACAAGTACCTTGGATTCAAGGTAAGTGAATGATACAACCATTTCAAGGTGTTCAGTATGACTATGGTGTTTACAAAATGCCTAGTCATAGTAGACAATTGGCCGATCAAGAGCAACAACAAACAACTGACTAGCACACACTGAAACAGTGGTGTCCCTTCTTCACATACTGGGTTTCAAAATCAGTGAAAGTCAGACCTTCAACTGTTGGAGATCCATCCCTTCCTGGGCTCAGTTCTAAATACAGTAGCAGCATACCCCAACAAACAGAGGGTCATGGCACTCCAAACACACTGTCTCATCGCTCTCCACACTCTGAAGAAACTGTTGGGGATGATGACTTAAGCATAATCATTGTGCCATCGCCAGGTTACACATGTGTCTGCTCCAGGTGTGCCTGTTGAGTCAGTGGGCAATGACAGAAAGCCACTGGGATGTTCTAGTATTAGTAATGACCAGGGCTCTGTTAACTGCTTTGGTGGAACAGCCACAACCCGTTGCTCTGCAGGCAATTTCTAGATCACTTTCTGCAAGTTATACTCAACACTGATGCGTCTCTTGTGGCATAGAGTGCCCACCTCCACGACATGACTGGCTCCTCAGCACCAGGGGTCTTACATAAACTACTTGGAGCTGTTATCTATCAGGCTACTGCTAAAAGAGTTCTTCAAAATTGTTTGTGGCAAGATCATCCTGGTCAATATGGACATTATAACAACTAAGTACTTTATCCCGAAATGGGTGGGGGGCACCACTTCTCTCCCTCTCTCCACACTAGCTTAGAAAATGTGGAACTGGGTAACCTGTACCAAAACTCACCTGTTTGTGGAGGATTTGCTGGGAGTATACAACGTCTTTGCAGCCCTGGTTAAGAGAACACATAAACAAGTTGAAATGCCATCCCTAAATCCTTCACAAGTACTTTCAGTGATGGGGGCACTGTTCATAGACCTGTTCAGCACTTTCAAAAATGGGAAATGAGAAAACTTCACATTCAGGTGCCCGCACCCACAGCCCATGGGTAATGCACTATGGATGAATTGGTCAAGGATATTTACTTATGCTTTTGCGCCTCTCACTTTCTTCCTGCACGTAATGAGGAAGATGAGACAGGTATAAATGCTGCTCATCCTAGTAGCATCAACCTGGGCAAGACAGTCCTGTATTCCATTTTCCTAGAGATGTCAATCAATCTGCACTAAAAGATTCTAATGAGCCAGGATCTTTTCACTGGGCATCACTGTCAACTCAGGCATGCAGACCGCAGACAGATAAATCTTATGTTCTAGCACCTGATTTCCTAAAATTTGGCTTTTTCAAGCTTCAAGTACATAAGCCCACTAATTATGCCTTTTACACAGCTAAGTAGAAAAAGTTCATGGATTACTGTATCTCTAAAGAGGTAGATGCCTTTAAGGTTTCTGTGCAGGGGATTGTCTTGCTACCGTTTGCAACTATACAAGGTAGTCCTTGCCTAAAATTGCATATGCTTACACTTAACCAGTGTTGAAGCATACTTTCAAAACAATCTTCTCTGTGTAATGTGCCAGTCATTCAGGCCGTCGTGTGGGATCTTTAAAGGCTAATACCTTCGAAGATACACCCTGCACCTCTGTGGAACCTAAGCGTGGTCCTCACACATCTCATGCACCCTTCCTTTGAGCACCTACTCTCACGTGGCTCGCAGTTCTTGACATGAAGGTGGCATTCCTAGACACTGTCACCTCTCTCAGACTCCTTTGTAAGCTCACAACCCTAAATTCCTGCTCACAACTGCCTCATCTTTTCACATGAATCAGAGCATGTTGCCTTTCCCCTGCAACCAGCATGTGTTGTAGTAAGGACACTTCACACTCTGAGGGAGAGCACTTACTAATTTGTATTTTTGGAGATCCATACATAATGAGGCCCAAGAGTAGGTTTTCTAGTCCATCTGGTGAAACTGCAGGCTTGATACCAACTTGCTAACTTGAGACAGAAAACCTTGTGGACTGCATCCCACGAATCACCTGTGCATTACAGGAGGATTTTTGTGTTCTGAACAACAATCAGCCCTGTGAGGGATTATTTGTTGTTAATAGGTTCCAACTCTCTTTTCACCATGAATAGACACACCCAGGGATACACACTAGAAATATATTTTAAATATTAAAAAGAATAGCAACATTTTAATGTAGTTCTGAATTTGCTTGCATGGAAAGATGGAACAAGTCTCTGTTCTCCAACCCCTCACTTCATGCATCTAACTAACCTGTGGTAGCACCAAAAGGGCCTGTAAAAGCTTTAGTATGGACTCTTACCTGCAAACATTACCAGAACAACAGATGTGTTTGTTCTGTATTGACAAGGTTATTTTCAGGATGTTACGGTTCCTGGAAACCCACCTGTAGCCTTCATGAAGCATGTCTACAGCTGGGCTTGCTCCATCCAACTTGCCCAGCAAGCCAAATATGTGCTCTTTGCCATGTACCTCTCTTTCCAAGTTAAAATACAGTTTTCTAATTATTTTTAAAAGGGCAATCCTCACATCGGATGATATCAAATATAAGAATGAACATCTTTATATTGTGGCACCTTAAACTTAATTCTATATCTCTAGCCAGGACATAAATCATCTGAATACAAATGTGAATTATTAATATACTATCAAAGTAAATTACATACAATTTTTTTTAAAGATGAGTTATGAGTTACAGTTGAGGCCCAGACACACAAAACAAATGAAATGTGTGGGTTATGGTACACAATGCACTCAACGCATGCCATTTCTAATGTCCCCCTCACTGATTTGCTGTTAGTGCTTGCACCTTTAAAAAAATTGGTATTTTGTGTTTTCTACTTCACAAGCAACTTGAATATGGCATGTGTTTGTGTACATTGCATATCATAATTGGTGAGTTTTGTGCTTTTGAGCCAAAGCTAGAACTGAGTTTTTAACTGTGTTTTTAGTGATTTCTGTTTTGACTTTAGTCCCCAACTCCCACTGTGCATGACAAAACATTGTGTGTTGCCACCTCACACTGCACACGGCCTTGAGCCATTTGTAGCAGTGTTTTGCAGCAGGCCCTAGGCTGAACCCAAACTCTGTGCCAGAACCCTTATGGGAGACCACCCCTTGCTGTTTGCATAGTGGAAGTTGGTCGCAGGGCTTAGCATATTGCCAGGTTCTGCATCCAATCCACCACAGTCTCAACACCCCCACACACAACCTCCTGAGCACAATACATTCAACCACACAAATCTCCTTAATCTAAAGCTGTGCTGTTCTTGGCGTATGAGAGGCTATGGGCAAAAACATAGAGAGTTGGATTTTAGTAGATGGTCCGACTGTCAATTTTTTTCTATATGTCATCTTTTCCTCTTTCCTCAACTCACCTACCTGTCCCTCACCCCAAAGAAATCTGGTGGCAGCCACTAGGTTTTGAAGTTCCCCCCTCACCACCTACAACTTCCATCTCTTTTACCTGTCCATTAAAACATGGAAATACTCAAGTCTTAAACCAGATTGACTTTATCGGAAACAATTTCATATTTGATTAGTGGTGAGGACATTACACTGATATCGGGACCTGCACACAACTTCACCCACACCAGCCAATCCAGGGGACTCTTGAGTATTGATATTTGATAGGGGAGAGATTTAGGCCAGGAAGATGTATGTACTAAATAGACTGTGCAGGAGTGGCTTTGGGACTGGGATTATCTGGACCAGATACACACAAGTAAGGTAAACAACAGTAGAGGGAGACATTGAAACAGAGTCTGTATAATGGTGTAGAACATGCAGAGGTGTGTCAGAATATGAAGGATCTTATGTCATCATATGCAGGGTTAGGGAGGCATAGGATCAGGAAAATGAAGGAAAAGGATGTGGAAACAATAGCTGAGAGTTTTGTGAGTTAGGCAGAACCAGGGGCAGGCACCAAGGGGGCACTAACGCAAGGATAAAACAAAACAGAGGCATATTAATTATGTAAAGATACCAATATGATTGTGTTCCAGTCTTTGATTCACAATGTCTGTGGCCACAGACTGGCTAGCATAAACTGACTATCATGTTGTAGGTGAGTAGTTTAGCAATCTTGCATTGGTCTATTGCCTGCAGGAGCATGCCATTCAGTTTCCCCTTATTCTGTCCACAGATGTAGAAGCAAATCTCTGAAAATGCATTTTCACCTGGGATTCACTTTCTCATACCAGGGACACAACAGAAGACATATAACTCACTTTTAATATCTCTTGTGTTAAAAATGTCCTATTATCTCATTCCTCTGGTTGTTGTCCTCTCACTTTATCTTTGGCTAGTGTTCTCTTTTCTTCTCTTAACCCTGCCTTTGCCCTACTTCAGTGGTGTGTAAACATGTGGAGAATCTCTTTGCCCAGGAGAGGTATTCTTCCCTGTTGTTCTTGTGTTTTCAGCATTCTCAGTACATTTATCAAACAATCATTGGCAATGCCAATAGGTCAGACTTATGAATGAAGGTGTCTTATGTGTCATTGCTAGGCGCAGACGCTTAACAAATAATCATACGTGCACTGTATCACTCGTCTTTGCCATCTTGCTTCCATTCCTCAATCTTCCGACTCATCCTTTAATTTATCCTCTGACACAAGCACAATAAAACACACACAAGCTCAACCTGTGCAAGATAAATTAAGAGAATACATATGGAAAAAAGAATACATGCTGCCTTCTAAAGAAGGCATATATTTGCAATAACAAAACTAGACATAGCAGTGGGTGTCCGTTTAGCAAAGGTATTGTAAATAGTCTGTTGCTGGTTTAAAGTTCAAACATGGCCACCACATGTAGTGTTGACCACCTTGAAATGGTAAAACAATGAAACAGTATAGACAACAGCATTACATAATTATCCCCTGGTTTAGAGGAAGTGGACACATGGAATGTCACGCACTGCAGATGAAATGAACAGCAAACATTAGCACTGCATGGAGAGCTGTAGTAGTCTCTTAAGAAACATTAAAATAAAAATAGGAGGTTTGAGATAATGAAAAGCAAACTATAACGATCAGGAAATTCCATCATTCATAGTGACAGAACCATTACCCCATGCAGGTCTCTGTTGTACATGGAAGCAACGTGGAAATGACACTCAGATAGACTAATGGCAGAACAGAGTGAACCCAGAGGTCCCCTGTGTATCTATATGGATATTTATTTATAAATGTTGATATATGCATTATTTAATGTTTTTTTTTTATTACAAGATCCTGGCAATCACCAGAGAAGAGATTGTAGCAAGAGTTATTACAATCCACATCTTCTCCTCCTAGGTTTTGTTAAAGCCAGTACCCAACACGAATTTCTTTTTTTTACATTTTGTCTAACAGAATACCTATGTGTAGGCTTTAATACAGAGAAGTAACAATCCACCTTTAAATGCCTGTTGATTTTTACCTTATGCCAGTCAGTAAATTCTTTATTCGGCTACTTAAAGCCATAAAAGTATCCAACATCCAACAGTATAAAAGAATATACACATAGCACAGTTTAAAAGTAACATAAAAACCCTTCCAATAATATAATTCAAAGAATAAAAAGCCTGTCACAATTAAATAAATAAATAAAACACATCTCATACATGAAAAGAACCATAATAATCAACTCCCTCTCCCCCGCTTTTTCCTCACTCTTAAAGCTCCTGAGAGAAAACTCGCCACCCCATGACGCACTAGTGGGCTCAAGAGCATCTGCAAGTATACCAGGGTAGGTCTTACTTGTACAAACTGTTTCCTTTAAGCAATGGCAGTTTAAAATATTGCAGTAAAATGCCATAATGACCACAAAAAATATAAAATGTGAACTATCCCCGGGTGAGAAATTGTCACATGTACAGGAGCCCAGGTCCTCAACCCTACAAAACCACTGGAGAAGGCAAAGAGCCAGTGAACTAGGTTAAACCTAAATCTTGTGAGCAGAAACTGTAAGAGATAACGTAAGATAACGTAAGATAACATTTTAAAGTTATATCAGTCTTTATCTTCGCATGTGCTCTCACTTACTGTTTCATACTTTCACTTGCCTCCCTCTCAGCCATTTTATAATCATGAAAGAGATTCTTGAGACTTCTTAGATCTTCCTTCACTATAGCCCTCGGATTACCAAAAAGCTTTGGGCATCCCAGAGAATTTAGGGTGGTCTTAACGTATGTGAGCCACAGGATGTGGTTTTCCCCTTCCAGGGACAAACAATCCTCAATCACTGCCTGGTTTAGTTCTTGCTCAGGGTTAACCCAGATCCTAAGCCATCTCATAGCAGGGGCCAGGGCCGAGGTCTCTAATATAGCCAACCCCACTTCTTCATGTAGGGCGTAGGAAGATACTCCATGGGGAATTGCAAGTGATTGGTGCAAAAAGCAATTTTTCACTATCTGGAAACCGTTGGAATTCTTCTAACCCCATACATCACTCCTATTAATTGCCATAGGAATACATTTAGACTGATAAACTTTCAACAAGACCTGACATGGCTTAGCCCCCAGGTTCTTTGCAAAGTCAAAAATATCTCCCACAGCTCTGGACAAGATGTTACGCTTAGCCTTCCTTTGCAGGACCCATGACCCCGCTCATCAAAAAGCACCCCCAAATAGGGAAAGGAAGATATTCTAGATAATTCCATATCGCCCCCAAATAATTTATGCCATACTTTCTTTCCAGGCCCCACTACCTTAATTTATGGTTTTAACAATCAATATGGCAAGCCTAATCATATCATAACTTTTTATTATAAACAGATCTGATCTATGCAACTGAAATATTTTATCCTAGTTAACCAGTCAGGTTTGTTGTAACTGTTATCAATGGCCTATCATCATAACCAACTCAGGCCTCTTGTATTGAGCAGAAATTGCCCACAAGGCAACCAGCAGGTATACAGTCAGAAAATGACATAGTATACACAAGTACCATTGCCAAATCAAAATTGCATCTCTTCAAAGAGGGCATAATAATAATTCGACAGTACAAATCTATTATACCCATGGTTTGTTAGAGGGGGTTAGCCAGCACCAAGATCCCCAAGATGCCTAAAATAATAATCTGTGTGATTCCATGTAACAAAATACCTATCTGTAGGATTTAATACACAGTTATAGCACTCTACCCTTAAATGTATATTGACTTAAACATATGCTTTTCACTATCAATATGTCAGGCCTACTGCCTTTATCAAAACATTTCATTATAAACAATCAAACTTATAACATTTATCACATTTGCCATTGGCTTGTTACTATAAGCAGCTCAGACATACTGTGTTGGTTCATAAGTCTTTCCACCGGGCAATTATAGGGTAAACCATTATAAAACTATAAATATGTGCAAAATACAGTTGTCAAAACACTACAAATTCCCTGCTAATAGAGCCTAATAAAGATTACCTTAGTATAAATTGTCTATCCCCATGGTTTGTTCAGGTGGGTCACCAGCACCGAAACCCTAGACTGTAATAATCTGAGAGAGTCCATGCAACCATGGGTCATAGGTACAAAATGTTTTTGGAGGTTTGCATATTTGTAATGTACAAAATACAAATTGCGATTGAGTAAGTTGTTGCTGAATCACTTTTTGGCTTTGTGAATCGGTATTTGGAAGAAACATGTTTAGGGCATCCCTTCCAAATTATTTTGTTAGTTAAGACACTTTAATAGCATTACATTGTCATGAGTGTGCTCCTTAAAGTTCAAGGTCTGGCAGCTAAACAAATAAACAACTTCATTACAGATGAATGGAGAGCAAGCACTCTTCTGTGGAAGCACACAACTTCTGCCCAATCAAAACATGTACTCCTGCTTCCAACCTCGGACAAAGCAAAAGCCCCTCTCCTGGTGATTCTCACATAATTTTCGACAGCTGCACTATGAAGCCAGACCATGAAGAGGAATAAGTGAAGAACACCCTAAGTCTACCTGCAGCATTGTTTCTGCTGCTTTGGCTGTGTTTTTGATTGTGTGGATTATCTAAACTTGAATACCTACTGCATTTCTCCTGATGGAAACCCTTAGTTGTTTTTGTTACATGGGCATGGCATACTAGGGATATCTATAACATGTTCTTTGGGCTTAATCATGTGTGCTCACATTATTTGTAAATATTTTACAACTTTTCATTGCTTTGCATATCATCCTTCAAACTACTTTATGGCAACTTGATCATGGTTAGTATTGCAGAGGATATGAAGTACAGAATAATTAATTACTTGGCAGGTAGATTTCCACACCTTCCCTGTACTTTCAAAAGTCTGTCTTGGGGTAGAGGTAACACAGTGATAGGTTGCTTAGAGCTGACCCTTTTGTTTGAAGGCATTTCTCATACAACCACTCAAAATCATGTCAAAATGTATTCTATTCTGATATGTGGCCGCCTATCATTTGCAGATACATATTAAGCTATGTTTTGGCTTTCAAAGTCCTGTGCTAGGGGTGCCAAGTGGATAATGAGGATAATGAATAAGAGTGAAGGCTTAAGATACACTACTTGAATCACTGCTGTCTCTGCTAGGAAAGATCCCATTGTAACCTTATCAGAGTGGCAACATACGAAGGTCTTTAATCGCTGTTCCTTTGAATCCACAACTTAATTTTAAGTGAAGGATGTACGGCTACACCATGTTGAAAGATACAGAGGCAGAAGATAATCAACGCACAGACAACTGGATGTGTGTAGTTGTTCTCTCATTATAATGAGGGTGGTTTCAGACCCCAATAAGGCGCGGGCCCCTGACTGGAAGCAACTTCGGATGAGAGGGAATATCTGAAGCACTTATCCTTAAATCTAATCGATGTATTACTGATTTCATATACAGTTTTGTGGTAAGTGGAGCCTAGGGACTGGTCTTCCCCATTTCTACAGTAGTTAGTGTAAAAATGTCCTATTACTTTCTTATCATTCCTTCCCATAAGAAGACAGTTTTGCGGTACATTTATTACAGAACACTGTACCACCTTTTAAAAATAAGGATATTCTCTGGCGTATACACTGCATGATGGTGGTGATCTGAAGCAGATCTCCTCCAGGCTGTCTGTTCCGCAGTCTTCCCTTGATCCCAGAAGCTGCAGTAGAACACTCCCAAATACTGCACCTACGTTCAACCACCCTCCCTTATACGAGGGAAGAGATGATTGTTTACACTGTACCAGACAGTGTCAGTTTACATTTAACATATTTTGGGGCAATTCTGAATTGTAATATCTATTTACTAGTAATTCAAGCCAGCATGATGCCAAACAGTATTAGACTGTATTTAAACTTCACACAAAACAGCTGAAGTGTATCTTGCTAGACCCAAAAATCCTTAAAATGACACTGATATGGACAGAGTGAGGAAGGGAGAGGGAGTGAGGTTCAGATATGAAACTGAGAGAAACTGGGAACGTTACGTAGCCATAGGACTATTACATTTTGTATAGAATTAATTACTACAGGATATCTTAAAAGTACCCATCTTATGTAGTCTCTATGAATATCTACACTATGGGCCTGATTACAACTTTGGCGGAGGGGGTTAATCCGTCCCAAATGTGACGGATATCCCGCCCACTGTATACGTGTCCCATAGGATATAATGGACTTGTAATACGGCGGGCAGGATATCGGTCACATTTGGGACAGATTAACCCCCTCCGCCAAAGTTGTAATCAGGCCCTATGTCTGAACCCCATGTACATTTGGCCTACTCTGTCATCATTTCTGCCCATCTGTTCTTACAGTGTACATGTGTTCTGCACGTCTGTGTGATTTTGATGTTGTAGTTACTACGCTGTCAAAATGGATGAGTTTATAATCTAGTGAAGCAATGAAAGGAACTGAGAAATGGAGAATCCAGTGAGTGCTACCTTTGTTGTGCCACACTGTCTCTAACCTAATTTCTCACCAAAGTCCCCTGTGATACCGTCTTACCCTTTTGTAGTCACCACACAACCTAATTCCTCACTGGTACCTGGTCTGCTCACAACATTTATTCTCTATACCTCTCTTTTCTTACAGTGCTTTCAGGCACGATTCTCTGTCATCCAATTTCCCATCACTGTTGCCAGCCTTTCCCCTTGGCAGTCTTGATGTAGAACAGTTCTACCTCTTGCCTTTGCCCATCCATGCGTGTTTCAGATCCAGACCAGTTCCTTTGCCAACTCCACTCCTCATCTTTGTTCTCTGCTCCTCTGCCCTGGTCACACCCCATCACAGTTCTCTGTCCCTTAAACATTCCCATTCTGCTTTGGGCACATTTCTTTGCCCCTCCTGTCTGCAGATCACATCCCTTTTCTAGCTCTCACAAATCCAGTGAGGTTGGTAGAAGACAGGTGCAGCTGTGCTAAGGACATTGTTGAATCATGGTTCAAGAGGTACTAGGTGAGACTGTCCTTTCTTCCAGGCATGCCAGAGCATACTAGAAGTCAACATTCTACTAAAAGTCACATAAGTTTCTGATGCCATAGTCCTCTTTTGCGTAATTCTAAATTGGACAAAGCCCCAGAGTGGAGCTCATTGAATCTTTTCTGGTTGCATATATTCATATTTAGCCTTTTTCAGTTTTCCTAATCCGATGTAAGATATTTCCAAGATATGTCCATGTACCTCTCATGTCAAGTGACCTTTGACTTTAAATGTAAAAAAAAAAAACATACAACTAACAGAATCAAAACGGACAAACAAACAGCAAACCTCATGAGGAGGGATTAAGGAGAGACAACTATAAATACACTTCAGGCACCGAATAGCAAAAAAAAAAAAAACAGACAACACAAAAATATAGAATTACAAAGAAATAACCTAATTACCCATAACGTAGCATAGGCAATTTGTATTGATCCCAAATCAAACCAGTGAATATATTCAAGTAGTTAAAACTCTTACAAATATTAGGAAGTAAAATGCACAGCTAAAGCATTCATTGCAAAAGTAGTAAAATAAAAACTAAAATTAAATAAACAAGACCTTCTTGGCAACAAACGGGCATGTCCAGATGATAAATAAATAAAAAAATGCTCTTAGCATAGGACAATTTTTATTGCTGCACTATAATTTTGATATGTTGACCAGTATGATACTGAAAAAAACTATTTATGGTGACCGCAAATAAAATACACCCAAACCAAAACAGATTGAGAACATCAGCAGAACAAATCCCAGGGGTGTTAATATTTTGAATGTGATGCTGGGTGAGAAGCTACAAGAACGCTGTCTGTGGTTAACCTTGATGGGGCCTGGAGAACGTATAGTTCTAACTCAGGAAAAAAAACTACTCAGAGGTTCCAGCTGAGTTGAACACCCCAAAGGTGGCTGGTACGTGGCACATATACCAGATCCGAGTGATGAGCAGTGATGCTGGAAGAAAAGTGGCTGGTAGGCGGACCTAGCACTAGCAGAGGAACATGGAGACAGTGTAGAGTTGGTGAAGGATTTGAAAGTTCGAAAGTGGCATAGAACCAGGAGTGAACACAGCTGTGTCTTGGACTCTGAAGACACCTAAGTGGTAGAGGAAGGTCTTGGGAAATCTGTGGGGTACGAAAAGATCCAAATGAAATACTCCACAAATTAGCTTGATACTGGCATGAAGTAGTAAACAATTAGGAGCCCCTTAGCAATGTTGCTCCTCGGCTCTCCAAATGAAACGCAACTAGATTATTTATTTTACGAAAGAAAAGAATGAAGTTACACTACAATTAAAATACGCTTTCTCTGCTATTCCTACCTGGCAAATATTTGATGTACAATTAAAAAAACAGACATTCGCCTGAATTGTGCCAGGTAACCCAGCTCAAACCGCAATTCATTCTACAGTAAAGGAAATCTAAACGTACTTCTAAGGCTGGTAACTAATGCCAGGGGGCCAAAAGAGAGGCAGAATTCCTAAGGTTTGTTGCCCAAAGAATATAACGTGTCTACAAATAGGAAAATTATAAAGGGGTTATAATGTCAAAGGTCTATTGTCTTCAGAAAATACCAATAAGAGGCAAAACAGGAAACACTTGAACAAAACACCAGAAGTCTCTCTTTTCTTTAATTAGCCCCCCACAACTGAAGCAGTTCAGAACAAAATTCTGGAAAAAATGGAAAATTAGATATGCATAAAAATACTTCTCCAAGACTCATACCTAAACAATAATATCTTAGCCATGTAGGTGAGAGTGTCTGATGTGGGAAGTAAAATGTGTTTAAGCCAGCAAACAAATGAGTACCAGAATTACAGACATTCCTAGCTAATAGGCAAAGTGACTCAGGGGGCCTCAAGGGGGGCTCTGCACTGCCAATGCACTTGGCATGGGCAGTGCGGGGGCCCCCCTGGTGCACCCTGCAGGCTACAGCATTGCCGCCGGCTTGATTATGAGCCAGAGACAATGCTGTAGCCTGTTTCCCGCTAGGCCAGAGGATGGAGACTTAGGTTTCTGCTCACTGACCTAACAGGAAACCGATAAAAGCTCCGGTGGGGCCACCCTGTCGGGAGTTTGTCAGACAGAGTTTTCCATCCGCCAAACTCATAATGGGGCCCTTAGTCTGTAATATGCTAAATAAAGGAAAGCATCTGGGAAACAGTACCATTTGTCTTCAATGAGATAGTGCATTAGGGAAAGGTTATTTCTTCTAGATAATATTTACATTTAGAGAGTAGATGATCGTATTGGCATTGAAAAAAAAAATAAAAGAACGTTGGGTCTTCATGAAGATGAAGAGCCAGGTCATTTGCAATAGCGTGTTCAATTCTCGTGGGGGTAGATTAAGCCGAATGCAGCTCAGAGGAAGAGCGCCACTGGGTGCAGTGACCCTTCTTAAATCTGGCCCTACATTTTATAGAACTTTAGCTCCAGCCCAGCCACTTACAAAAGGTGTCGCAACCCGGTTTTGAGCTTCCTTTTCATAGCAGGACATTTTCTTACTGTTCAAAAAGCATAAAATGATGATATAATTATAAACAAATGAAAGATGTTTTCATAGCAGAAAAATGTTCTTATCTTTTAATAAGCATAAAATTATGATAAACTTATAAATAACTGAAAGCTATAAACAACTGAAAATTGCCTTATCCATAAATACCTAAACAATATAAATATAACAAAAGTGTATACATGCAATTTGTGACTATCAATATGAATATAATAGTAGAAGTAACCACATGCAAATAGATTCTCCCCACACTGAGAGTGCAGTCCATACACGGAAAAGAGTTTGGAAAGAAAGATTACACATTATGAAAATTCCCAACCATAACAACAGAACGTAATTACTGGTAAAAAAGAACTAAGATAAAATGGATAAAGTCTACACAGCAAAACTTCCTTTAGCAAGGTGCAGAAAGGTATGCGAGAAGCAGACTGGGATGAGGGAATACCATGGGCCTCTCCAGAAGTCTACACACTTGTACTTTCACTGTCAAGATGTTCATCTGAACCTCACTGGAAGCTTGTGTTCTTGTGCATGTTTCTGCACCTGTTGGAAACATTCTTGAGCCCTGGCTTTTTAAAAAGAATTATCTTTATCATTAATATCTTGCTCAAAGTTACCCCATGGAAAGACTAGTGGAGAAAACTTGTTTTTCCCTCCATTGGTAACTTCTAAATTATCCTACCTGGGTGAGACTTTTAACTACTTTTGCCAAACTCCACCAATGATGACCCTGAACACGGCAGCACTGCCACATATATAGTCAACCACCACATGTTCAGAGATTTTGCATCACCTTTCTTGACACAAGAGCTTTACTTTATACATATATAGTCTCCCACTGCCACAGGTTTGACACAAACAATTTTCTTAAGTCATAATAAACCTTCTGCTTACATTGGACTTCTGCTATATTCTCCCTCTCCAGTGTCTCTGAACCTTCAACAGACAACTTTTGTTTCAACCGTTTTGACATCCATGCAGTTCTGAACCCAGTAGTTGGTTTCCTTCCCCTAAGTATTTCAAAGGGAGAGACTGATGGTTTGGGGTTATAGAGTGAGCTCCTAAGGTGTTTAATACTGCTCATTTCGAAGAATTCTTCCACGCCAGATGAAACAAAATGTTCTTCGTTGTCAGAACTTCAGGGAAGCCTTCTCTCATGCATACATCTTTAAGCAAATTCAACACTGATTTAGAATCCAATTCCCCAATAAATCTAACCCTTGGCTATTTGGACGAATAGTGAATGACAACCAGAGCTTACCAAGAATGACTGGGAAGTGAATTGAAAGGCCCCACTGAATCAATTCCAATTTTAAACCAAGGTCCAGCAGGACATTCAATGGGAGTCATTTGGGAGTTAAATGTCATAAGAGCTTTATCACTCGAAAAGCAAACAACACAATGACTCTGCAAAAGGACAAGCTTTTCCAATTTAATGGCTACAGTAATGCAACTTTCATCCTCAACGTCATCATTGACAGATTCAGCTTCACATACATTTTGCACCTGCACGCTCCCCTTACTGGAAAACCGCAACAAATAATCTACCCTGATGTCCCTTTCCCCTGGTATGTGGTTGACATCAAACTGAAAAAGTAACAGCGTCAGTGAAAATCTAGCTGTTCTAGGTGTGTTGTTTTTAGATTTGCTGCCTCCCAAGATGAACACCAATGGCGTGTGATCAGTTTAGAGTAAAAAATGCATCCCCCATAAATAGCTCAGAAATGGACCACTAGCATGCCAACAATTCCTTATCAATAATAAAGTAATGTAATTTCACATCACACAGTACTCTGAAAGTGAAGCCAATGGTGTGTTCTTCCTTCCCTAATCTGTGTGTTATAACTGCTCCTAACCTTATGATGCTGGCATCAACCATCAAAATGATAAAAGTGATGGATCATACTGCTTGAAAGTCTTGACCCTAGCCAACTGAGACTTCACTCAGTCAAATGATGTTGTGCATTCCTAATCCCAACAAATTTCTACATTATATTTTAGTAAATTAAAAATAGGTCTAACTTTGGATTCAAAATTTTGACAAAGCGCAAATAAAATTCACTCAGTCCAAGTAAGGATTTAGGGGCAGATGTAGCAAGACGTTTGCATGTCGCAAACTGCGAAAAACGCAGTTTGCGCCATGCAAACGGCCTCCTGCGATGCTCATTCCCAAATTGCGAGTTGGTACTGACTCGCAATTTGGGAATGCGACTCGCAAATAGGAAGGGGTGTTCCCTTCCTATTTGCGACTCGCATCGCAATTCAGACTTGCTTTGTGACCACGAATGCGGTCGCAAAGCAACTTGCAGTTACCACCAGTGTCACACTGGTGGTAACTCATTCGCAAAAGGGAAGGGGTCCCCACGGGACCCCTTCCCCTTTGTGAATGTCGACAAAAATATTTTTTCAGAGTAGGCAGTGGTCCTATGGACCACTGCCTACTCTGAAAAAACGAAACCAAATGGTTTCGGTATTTTTTTCATTTTGCAACTCGTTTTCCTTTAAGGAAAACGGGCTGCAAATTGAAAAAAAAAACTGCTTTATTTAAAAAGCAGTCACAGACATGGAGGTCTGCTGACTTCAGCAGGCCACCATCCCTGTGAGTGCAGGGACTCGCTATGGGGTCGCAAAAATATTAATGAGGTGGGTCTTTGCGACTCCATAGCGAGTCGCAGAAGGTGTCTGAGACACCATTCTGCATATGCTTTTGCGAGTCTGAAATTGCGAGTCGCACCGACTCGCAATTTCAGACTCGCAAAAGCATATCTTGCTACATGTGGCCCTTAATCCCTTCTTTGTCAATAAGAGGTGGTGAATCAAGAATATCACTGATCAACCCAGGCTTACGTTTAATACCCAAATTAGAAATCACTTTGCCTAGGTATTCAACTGTCTCTTTTTAAAACTCACATTTCTCTCTTTTCAAAACAATGACTTGCTGCTGAACAATGGTGAGTACTTGGTTTAATACTATATCATGCGCCTGGCAATCATGAGCAAAAATGAGAACATCATCCTGAAAAATGGCAAAATTATTAATGCTCTTGTGTAATGTAAATATCACCCTCTGGAATACAAAAACAGCTGAAGACAGGCCAAGTGGCATGCTGTCATGCAATGGTACTGATACGTTCCACACAGTGATACGAAGGCTGTGAAACAATGGTATTCTGGTTATAAGTCAATGTGGTGGTATGCAGGTGCTAAATCAAGTTTGGTGAAGAACTTTGCTCCTGTGACTGAAGTCAGTATTTTATTTATTTTAGGAAGGGCATGTGAGTCCACTCATACTTCTTTGTTAAGTGCGCAAAAGGACACATATCTTCAACTCTGCATTCTTGTTGCATCCCACTACCAATGGGAAAAACCAGAGCAAAAACTCTACTAGCTCTTTTATGCCATTTTTGACAAGATTTCCAATTCCCTTTCTAGGTCATCCTAACACTAAAAGGCACCCCTCTCAATTTGTGTTTTACCGATACTGCACCCTCCCTAATTTTAATCTTGTGTTTAATGTGATATTACCAAGTTCCCCAGAGAAAAACCTTGGAAATAGATTCAGCATTTCTTCATCAGTACTGGTGTTTCTGATGACTAAAACCTGTTCCTTAGCTCCAGACCTCAAAACCATTCCAAACAGGCCTTGATGTAACCACCTAAGAAGTTTAGATCTCTGACTGCCACATAGATTTACCCTGGATACACCTACTTCTGACCTCCAGAATGTCTTCAATATCTGACTAACTCAATTTGTAGCTCCTCAAATGGCACTGGAGATCTGGTGGGTGTCAGCAACACTCTGTCATTCCATGTAAAATGAAACAATTCCTGGGTAATCATGGTAATTCTGGTACCAGAGTTAACAAGAAAATGTAATTCTTCGTAACCAGCTTGAATATATTTAAATAGGGATCTATGCGCTCAGATAGATCAACTCATTTCACATCATCTTCATGCACAATGAGAACCATCTCTTGCATTTCATTAACAAGGTCTTCAGAATCACCCTCTTTGTTGTTAGATATCACAGCTACCTTAGCCTTGTCACGTTTAATACCTTGGCACACCTTAGCGAGATGCCCCACCTTGTTACAGAGCCTGCAAGACACATTTCTGGCTGGACATAGTTTGCAATCTTTTTTGTGAGCTTGATTCCCACAGCTAAAACATACTTTAGTTTGTTTAAAAAAATAATTAGACTGATTTGAAGTATTGGCCTGATGGCTGTTCATTCCTTTCCAGCTTTCCTCCTTACAGTGAATAGACATTACATGCTCACTGGTTCTGTTATTTAATTCTTCAGCAGATATGAAGGATGTTTCAATGCTCTCTGCAATTGTAATGCTCCATAATAACAATGGGTTATATAATGAAAGCAATTTCTGCCATGTACAATGGCTTATAAATTGGTCACAAATAAGTTGGTCGCTGAAGTTCTTAAATTGACCCTTAGCAACCAGTATGTGTAAAGCATAGATGTACATGTCCACATCCTCATTGGGTTTTTGTATTCTCCTAGAAACCTTGTGCCTGGAAGCTACTAAGCTAGGAGGTACATCAAACCTGTTCCTATGTTTCTTAACAGCTTCTAGAAATTTGTTAAGCTTCTCACATTCTACTCACTCCAATTCTGGAAGGTGCTTAATGGAGAATGTTCATTTAAAGCCGAAGAATTGAAGTAACAAGAATTTCCTTCATTCAGGTCTAAACTTTGATGCCCCAGTGGCTCTCAAATACATTTCAAAGGCATCAAACCACTGCCTCCAGGGAATTGGTGGCTCACCTGGAATGTCCATAAATGGTGGTGGTGGGTATACTGACTGCATAGTGAATGTAACAAACAATACCACACAAAATACAGCAAAGTCTTAGGTGAGCACAAGGAAAATGTACTACTCTTTCACAAAAACGCAAAGTTTGTGTCTTACAAACTGCATAAAGATGAGCACATCACTGCATGTCAAATTCTGATGAGAAGTAACAGTGTTTGTTTTGTGTTCACAGAGGGGTGTGTACATCACTGTGTTTAGTATCCTAATTTGGATGTGATAATGTGCATGTCTCTCCAAACAATGACAAAGTAGATTCAAGAATATTCACTCAGATATTCTGAACAAATAGGATAGTAGTAGTTTCCACTGTAAAACTATTCCATAAAATTACTCTGAGCGAATTTGAAGAAGAAAACAAATCAAGTATTTCAATATTTAATTCGACTCCTGGATACGAATTTGGTGATGGTAATGATGAATATTTTGATTTTCATTTGACATAGAGTGTTACAAATAGCGCCCACATCAAAATAAAGCTTCAATCCTGCAGGTTCCACAGTCGTGCCTGTTCATTGACGCCTGACCTACTAAAATGGTGTCCATCTGACCGTTCTCTTTGTTTACTGATGCCTGGCCTATGAAAATGGCCATCAAAATTATAGCTACCCTTGTGTGGCAATGCCTGGCCTGTTAAAATGTCCACCAAAGTTACAGCTACTCTTGCTGAAGGCTGAACTCCTGAGATGGCCACTGCAGATGCTGCCACCCCTGTTCATTCAAAAGCTTTCTTTTTATGTTAAAGCTTGGCCTGGGTAATGGCTGGCACACCTGTGCATGAGCAACCTACTTCATCCAACTCCTCCCCCAATTGCCAGCTGGCGAGCGATGCCCCTCCTGGACCCACACACAGACACCATACCTGACAGGCATCAGTAGCTTCAGAGCAGGAACCTTCTGTGAAGAATGTCCAGAAGTCGCTAGTTGCTTCGATACCCTCTGCTGACACAGGGTGTTCAGGAATGGGAGGCATTACAAAGTACACATAGGTTCATTGTCTGGGTTTGTATCCCATCCTCATCTCCAGAAAAATGTAGTGAATAACACGGACCACTGCCTGCTCTGAAAAAATTTAAAGAAAACTTTTCATTTTTCATTTTGAAATGCATCTCGTTTTCCTTTAAGGGAAATGGGCTACATTTTTTTTTAAAACTGCTTTAATTAAAAGCAGTCACAGACATGGTGGTCTGCTGTCTCCAGCAGGCCACCATCCCTGTTAGGGCGACCATTCCCAATGGGGTCGCAAATTGCGACCTACCTCATGAATATTCATGAGGTAGGTCATTTACAAACCCATTGGGAATCACAAGCAGTATAAAGTACACTGTTGTACATTTGGTTTTGTGAGTCGCAAATTGCTAAGACTCGCACTTTGCAAGTCGCAAAACTGTATCTTTGTACATATGGCCCTAAACTCTATGGAATGTTAGCTCCACGTCTGTCACGCACAAAAGGTGCGGCAAGGTGGTGTGGCACTAAGAATACTACATGAACACATCGCTAAAGTTGTTGAATTTACTGGTTTGAATGACAGGCACCAGAAAGGAAAGCACCTGGTGGTTGCTGTAATACTGCATCCACAGAAACAACATATGCAAAACTAATAATCAACTTTTTAAAGAAAAAGCACAAACAAATGCCCCAAGAGACTTTCTCAGAAGCAGCTTTAAAAGTAACTTGGGGAACGTGAGAAAAATTGAGTGCAGCCTTGAGAAAAGATAGATTGGAACTACAGTCCAAATAACATGAACTGAAAAAAGAGAACTATAAAGAAAAGAATCAAACATCTGCTCACAAAAACCAAACATTTCTATATGACAAAAGAAATAAAGAAAATGCATTTTCTGCACGTGACCTTAAAATAAGGCAAAATGATCTGTATAATAAGTGTATTACAACTCATGGTGAACAAATTACATTCAAAGACAAAAATGTTGTATGTTAGGTCATCTACATCAACCTATATATTAAAGAAAATCTCATTGAAACATTCTAACGACTCAAAATAGAAGACACCTGCAACTAAAATAAAAGATAGTGATTGAGCTAGAGGTTTACATATTAGAGGGACAGTCTGTCATTGTAAAAGCCATTACCTTCTAAACGTACGGCCCTAAACCCAATGGCTTTTCATTTTCCTATTGAAATGTTAAGAAAGGCCCAGCAAATCATTAATCAAACGTTATAAATTATTCCTCTGCTCAGTTACAAGTATGATACTCCCTGCAGAATCAAGCTTCACTCTGATTTCAAAATGAAGCAAGGATGCAAAGGGTTGTTTTTTCCATATTGCTAAATTATAGCTTCAAAATGTACGGTACAATTTTACCAAAATTGAACGTCTGATCCAGGGCATAACTAATTAACTTTGCTGCTCGCATCTCTAACCTCCCCAGAGTGGCCCTGCTTTCCTTTGCAGCTCACTTTCAATTTCAACCTGAGCGGCTCTTGCCAAATTTTGCCACTCAAACCTGTGAATTACCCAGAGCGGCCCTGCTTTCCTTTGCAGCTAGCCTTCAATTTCAACTAAAGCACCTTTGGTCAAACTTCGCCGCTCACATCTTTGACCTGCCCGGAGCCGCCCTGCTTTCCTTTTCCTGCTCACCTTCAATTTCAACCAGCGAGGCTCTTGCCAAACTTGGCTGCTCACATCTGTAACCTGCCTGAAGCAGCCCTGCTTTCCTTTGCCACTTGCCTTCAATTTCAACTTGAGCAGCTTTTGCCAAACTTCAACGCTCGCATCTGTGATCTGCCCAGAGTGACCCTGCTTTCCTTTGCCATTCCCCTTCAATTTCAAATCGAGTGGCTTTTGCCAAACATCTCCGCTCGCATATGTGCATGGCTCGGAGAAGCCATGCTTTCCCTTGCCACCTGCTTTTAACTTCAACCTGAGCTGCTTTTGTCAAACTTTGCCGTGCGCTACTTTCAACTCAACCCAAGCGGCTACGTCAACCTTTGCTGCTTACACTTGGAAACTATCTCTAGCAGCCCTGCTTTTCCTCACCGCTCACTGCTGTCAGTCAGCCCGAGCGGCTTGGACCAGCCTAGCTGCACAACCCTCTCACGAGAGGAGTGCTACCAGGACAGGTCCATCATCTTTTAGAGTTGCTTGTTAAGCTTGCTATTTTTTGAGTCTACAAAGACAATACTTTGCTATTGGTGAATTGGATCTGTATTGTCAAGAACAAAAAACAACCCGATAAACAAGCTTTATTTTACTACATCCCTGAGAAGTCTTTTTCTGTGGTGTAGTGGTGGAGGTTATTGTGTGTGTGTGTGATACAGTAGTACTTTACACATTGTCTTGTAAGTTAGTCCTGCCTGTGCTGCACAGCTGCCAAGCTACCAGAGGATGAGCACAGGCTAATTTATGTCATGTTATTGACTTGCCCTGAATATGATTGTGGTCCTTACTTGGACAGGGTGCCAACTAGAGACCTAATTTGTAACATAAGGATGGTTCCACGAGAGGAAACTGAACCCAGTGTATAAAATATTGTGTTACATTTACTGCAGAGTAACATATACCAGATGAACACTTTGTTGAATCAAGAAAAAAAAAAACACCACTTCATAATTACCTTCATGGATTTGTATGCAGTGGTTGAGCAGTCAGCAACCAACCTTCCAATGCAAGGATCTTTGACATCCCCCATATACAATTGTGCAGAGTTCTCTTACGATCAAATTACTTCAACGCACATCTTGACCAATCACCTCTGAATTAAACAGTGAATATTCTCTCTGCAAAACTAAAAAAAGCAAACACCGAAAACCTGGGACACGATTGAGGGTCTTTGTATTTCTGTAAAAGGCACACACAGATAAAGGTTGATTGGTGCTATTCAAATTCCAAGACCATACCATATGCTTACATAATGAGACATATAAAAGGGCTCTATGGCCGGGGGTTTTAGATTACGATAGAAAGCTTTGGGATGAATGTAAGGACCTTCTGAGTGTGTATTTTAACACAAGGAATGATATGAGACAGAAACATCATATGCTATTATTATAATTGGCATACAGCACATGAAGACTGGCTATTCTTTTCGCATAATATTTCATAATATGATGTTTATATATTTGGTACAATGATAACTTCTGCATGTGAAAAACCAAAGAACAAGCAAGCAACCACAAACTAGAGCAAAGTGTCAGAGGAAAAACCACTATATATGTTGATGTTCTAATCTCAAAGGCCAGAACCTTTTACCATGAACTGCCAAAATGCAAAACCTTAAGGAGGAAAGGAAAAAGATAGTGATCCTCGATATTACCAGTGGGGGACACAGGTCAATTCTGCCAAGCTACTAGACACAAAAGTTCTGCTAAGCTACTAGACTCAAAAGTCTATTAAGCCTAATAGTAGAGAGAATTGGCCAGAAGACATTTCAAAGCCACACAACGGCCAAGAGGCAAAAGAAAATCATAATTAAAAACATCAAACAACAATGTATGATAATGGTAGTTAACAAGGGGGTTCTGGGAAGCTATCCAAAAAAGTCACTGGTATTGACAAGTTAATAGATTAATTAATATAGAGGAGCTATTCTGAGAATTAGAAGCTAAGGGTACTATAATCTCTAGCCAGAAACCTAATACAAACAACAAGAATAACTACGGGGGTAAACAATGAGACACTTAGGAACCCAGTAATTACTCATGGTAATGGAATGGATAAAAACTGAAATGGTCTTGCTATATGAAAAGCCTTTGTGGGGAGACAGGTCTGAAGACCAGGGACAGAAAGAGATCTTGAACATCTAGCTGACAACAGGATGGAACGACAGTCGTCTCGTGCCTCACTCACCACAGTGTAATCTAGTTATTGGGTTTCACTTATTCATATGTTGATGCGAGCAGTCTGACATCATCTCAGTACAGAATCTCGTTTTGCGATAGTCATTTAATACAAAAACAGAATAGCAACAATGTGTCGTCAATCTCTTTGTTATAAATGGGGTCCTTTGTTAAATCTTCATAGGTCAATAGGAAACCCTTACGTCTCTCTTAAGAGTCTTTTCTTGGCATTATATCACATCACATTTCTTCTTTAGGCACATTGTCGCTCATGCCCAAGAAAAATCCTAGTAACACGTGCACAGGTTGTGACACAGTAGGGGACGTTTTCGCGTTTTGCTGGTACGTTTATTTTACCAATCAAAAACAGCTAACAAGCTAACAGGCATTTTCGAGTGTTAAAATAAAAACTGTGCTGTAGGATAAACAGAAAGAAAACGAGTAGTTATACAGAAGTACGCAGCAACTGACCCTTCAGGAAAAGGTTATTTATTTATATATTCACTTATTTATTTATTTAGCAAATACAAAAATAAATTAATAATAAAGCAGAGATAGGAGGGAGACCTGGAAGGTGAGTGTGAACGAGCCGGCTTGGAGGCCCTTGCAGGAAAGTTACTTTAATGTCTTTTTCGCAAGTTTCATAAAAGTATGTTTTTTCTGGGATCACAACTTCCCCATCCTATAGTGTTTATGACTTTATTTTAATACAATTATCTTGTTTAATCTTCATGTAAGAAACTTTAACACAGTTTTTGTTGTTGTTTATAAATAATTAATAGATGACATCGTTAGACTTATTTTAACAAATCCAATTATATTTGCAAAAATAAACAAACTACCAGCTTCTGAACACTTATCAGCATATTTCCAAGCCTCTAGAGTCAATTTGCGCCGCCCTAGCGTCATGTTTTTTACGGTAAGGCGGCGTTAAGGAGGCATTTCTCCTGCACTTTATTTACTAAGTGCCACAATGTTTGCATTGCGCCACTTTGTAAACCCTTGCGCCACATTATGTCTGGCACATAATACGCAAAGGGAGCATTCCGACGCAGGGAGGCCTGAAAAAATGGCAACATAAAATTTACAACATTTCACTGTGCATTTTTTCCATCATTTTTAACGCCTCCTGACAGCAGCCGTTAAATGATGCACCCATTTTAATAAATGGGCCTCCCTGTGCTTTGCTGCACTAGCGTCAACATTTTTGTCGCTAGTGCAGCAGAGTGCCACAATAGCGTCAAAAATGTTGATGCTATTGTCCTAACGATCGCCATGATGCATCTTTTTGTAAATACAGCCCAACCATGGTGTCGTTAGGTGGGGCTGGGGTGACGCAAGAAAAGTGGTGGACCGATGCGCAACTTTCTTGTGAATGTGCCCCTTGGTTTTCATACAGAGCAATCAAACAATGAAAGAAATCAGCCAGTTACTGTTACTGCAAACAACCCACAAATGACCTGCATTTAAGCTGGAAACTCAGAATATTACATTCTTTGCTCCTGCTACTGTAAACCTAGAGTCGTGCTGCACTACTTATGAATGCACTGTCAAGCCAGATCTCAAAAATCCCTGTGCATTGACTGCCTTCCTCCCTCCCCTGAGAGAAGCACCATAAATTATCTAATTATCTAAGACACTATAATAGCATTGAACTGGCATATGTGTGCCCCAAAAAAGGTAAGGCTCAGGCAGCTGGATAAATAAACAAAATGATCATGGCTATGTAAAGGGCAAGCACTTTTTTGTGGAAGCGCACGACTTCTGCCCAATCAAAACAGGTCTTGCTCCCAACTTGAGGATGAAGCAAAAGCCATCTCCTGGTGATACTCACATAATTGTGTTGCCCCAGCTGCGCTATCAAGCCAGACCAAAAATAGTTGCTACTGTCCACCGCAGACAGAGTCACTTCTGAGGGGACATCTGGTGCCACTTTATATAAACCTGCTGAATCATCTTAAAAAGGAGAAAATTACAGATCCTGTTCTAGATTTTCCTCCTACATCCCCACCATATGTATCTACCTTAACGCCCTACTGAAGCATTTATTGCCACACACATGTCAGTCATACATAGTGTGGCAAAGAGCACTGACAAGTACTTTCCGATGTTTATTAATCATAGAGTAGTGAGAATTTATGTTTTTTTATTAATTTGCTATAGAGTTGTAACATGACTTAAGTGCAGTAATCACACGTACATATGAAAATATTTTTAATATGTCCCAGAGTAAGTGCACACAAGCAATACATTGCTCTTGAGGAGGCATAGATTTTCCATCATCTCCACAGGGCTGTGTGTTTTTTTGGTCTTTCCTCTTGATCTGTGATAAGGCTGTGATTGATCGGTGTATGGTCCTGTATTTGTTGGTATGTGGTGAAATTCTACTTGCAAACCAGTTGGCTGAAGTAAGTGGAGGAGACACTTCGTAGAGAGGGGACAGGCGGTTAAATGTTTTTGATTGGAGGCTGCTGATTCTTGTTCAAACCAATCATGGGTGCTACCGTCTCATCGTGCCTTTTACTCTGCTTCTTTCTGAACAAGTAAGAACCTGGAAAGGATCATGAAAAGGTCCCCATTGTGTACAGTAGTGTGTAAGGTAAAGCAGAGATGGGAAGGCGAGCAAGGGCTCAGTGGAGGTGAGAGGTAGGAACTTATAGGTGAGGGGGAAGGAGAAGACCTCTGTAGTCACATGATAATTTAAAAAAACATGGTGTAAATCTGCACAGAATAAACCTGAAAACAGGTGGGAGGAGGTAGTAACAGACATGCTGTAGGGCTAAATGGAAGAGGGCAAAGATGAGAGGGAGGCGTAAAATAAACAAAGAACTTAGTGACTGTTAATTTTAAAAGCACTATAAAACTCAATTCGCTTTAAGGTGAAAACAGTCATCAGTGGGAAGCAACAGAAAAATTGTCTACTAGACTGTGAACAGAGGCAGTGGAAAAAAGGGGCAAACATCTTAAAAGTAAGAACATGACGGAACATGGAGAAAAACACATGTAGTTCCATGGTTTGCTGAGAGACACAAAGGAAAAAGTAGCTCTCTGACCATAACAGTAGGAAACAAGTTATCCAATTAAAAGGATGGGAGGTGGCTATACCTCAGGGGAGAGGCAAACACAAGAGCCGCAACCCATCCATATGGGCTGAGGTGTCATGACCCAACCTTTTCCCCAGCAAGATTCAGAGAGTGTCTGTCACGCTGAACACGTATTACACACTCTTCTTGTTCAGGTCAGGCAGTCAGGAGCTAGACCTGCACTAAATGTGCATACTCCTAGCTGCCTGAGCTGTACTTTGCCAGCCTGAGAATTTCACAGCCCTGTGGCAAAAGTGCCTTGAGGCACTCCCCTCGTGACAAGGGGAAGCGTCACTCATTGCCGTGGACCTAGACACTTCAGTGTTAAGCCCTTTAGTGCCCATGGTTGAGTGTCAATCAGTAATACCACGTCACAGAATGGGGTGGGGTTCAGCATTCTCGCTGACCCATCCCACTCTGTGACAAGTGAAGTACTGCTACCTTACCTCACATCATAGGTCAGCCAATGTCTTCCCTCATACTATAGGTCAGTCAATGAGGAAAGGCAGAAGTCCCAACCCTCCTGGGACCTTACAGACTTCCCTCTCTACAGTGAAGGTAAGTTTTACGTGTTTAGTGCATGAATGTATGTTTGATTGTATGTACATTTGTGAGTGAGGGTTATGAATGGATAAATGTGTCTTCCCATGTATGAATTCATGGGTGTGAGCGTGTACCCCCTGCCCTCCTCCCCGGTAAAATTACCAGCTGGCACTGAACACAAGATGGGCAAGATGAAACAAGGAAAGCCCACAACATGTCATTCACAACCTTCAAATTTCACTTTCTGGTAGGCTTGACTTAAAATTTGAGGACTAGTTAGCCAGGGCTTTCTGCATGTCTGTCCTATATTTGTGACTGGTCTTTACTTTCATATAAGAATATGATGTTAGCATTGCTTGAAAAGCCCATATGTTTTGTCACAAGGCAATGACATAGCACTTCAATCATGTTAGTTTATTAAAATTATATCCATTTGTTATGGGGCTTAGAATATTCTGTTTGTCAAATTAAGTAATATAACCGAAAAAATGTTTTAGTAAGTAATCATCAGTTTTAACTTAAATCACAAAGAAGATGAACCTATAATACGGTTTCTTATTGTAATTATGTTCAGTGTTCATAGTGACAGAGCCGGTTCATTCATAAACGGTGTATGAATATATAGCATTATATGAGATCATTTTGCCTCTTTCCTACCTGAAATTTCCTTTGCTTTGTTAGACGTCAATGGGGAAGGTACATTCTCCCTAATATTTTTTTTTAAATCTCCCACTTTCCTCTTCTAAAACGTTTGCAGGTATGATATAGAATACATATTCAGAGGACTACATGCACTGTTAGCAACACAAACCCAACTCTATTAACTTTTTAATATACTTTAAGACATTTAGGGGGTGATTCTAATTCTGGCGGGCGGCGGAGGCCGCCCGCCAGAATTCCGCCCCCATAATACCGCTCCGCGGTCAGAAGACCGCGGAGGGTATTATGAGTTTTTCCCTGGGCTGGCGGGCGGTCTCCAAAAGACCGCCCGCCAGCCCAGGGAAAAACTCCCTTCCCACGAGGATGCCGGCTCGTAATCGAGCCGGCGGAGTGGGAAGGTGCGACGGGTGCAGTAGCACCCGTCGCGTATTTCAGTGTCTGCAAGGCAGACACTGAAATACCTTGCGGGGCCCTCTTACGGGGGCCCCTGCCGTGCCCATGCCATTGGCATGGGCACGGCAGGGGCCCCCAGGGGCCCCGCGACCCCCCCTACCGCCATCCTGTTCATGGCGGCTTTCCCGCCATGAACAGGATGGCGGTAGGGGGGGTCAGAATCCCCCATGGCGGCGCAGCAAGCTGCGCCGCCATGGGGGATTCTGAGGGCAGCGGTAAACCGGCGGGAGACCGCCGGTTTACCCTTTCTGACCGCGGCCAAAGCGCCGCGGTCAGAATGCCCTGCGGGGCACCGCCGGCCTGTCGGCGGTGCTCCGGTTAGAATCAGCCCCTTAATAACAGAAACTTTCAGTTTCTTGACACTTGAACAAATTAGGTTGTTAAAACTTCAAGTTTGACCTGATGCAAAACATTTAAAGAACATGTATGGAAAAAATAGTCACTCCCAAAAAAATAATCACTCTGAAAATACTTCTGGAAAAATATTTAAAAAATCCATATTCCATAAATATTCCAAGTATTTCTAATTATCAGACTAATTGCAGAAAGCAAGCCCTTAAAAGTTCCTCCTTGCCCAGTCCATAAACGTCTAACATTCGCCAACAGTAGGCATTTTCAATTATTTATTGAATTGTATCAGCTGAGATTTTGAGAGCGTTTACTGGATGGCCCCTTAAAGTTCTTCAATTCGAATTCCTGGTCTAATCAGTGGTGTAACAAAAGTCCCCTCGGCCCCAGTGGTGCAAAGGGGCCCCCAAGCTCCAGGGGGCCTCCTCTGGCACTGTCCACAGGCCCCTGGCTGAGTGCTCCTGACTGTGTCCGGAGTTAGGGGAAGGGGTGGCCTCCATGTTTTTTGCAAGGGGGGCTCAAGTTTTGTTACATCACTGCTCTATTTCCTATTTGTTGGAATTCCATACTTCTTGATTACTAAACAGGATAATATAATAGTTGAGATGGAATTAAGTATACAAAAGACAAAGGGGGTTATTCTAACTTTGGAGGAGTGTTAATCCGTCCCAAAAGTGACGGTAAAGTGACGGATATACCACCAGCCGTATTACGAGTTCCATAGGATATAATGGACTCGTAATACGGCTGGTGGTAAATCCGTCACTTTTCCGTCACTTTTGGGACGGATTAACACCTCCTCCAAAGTTAGAATAACCCCCAAAATGTTTCTATCTAATACTTTCCACTTGTACAACATTTCATAGGCCAGAAGGTCAAATCTCAATGAGGGTGATAAACAGGAGAACTCAAAAAGAATTAACCACTCTGTAGTCGAGAAGCCATGGCAGTATAACTTAGCTAAAATTCGATCTGCATCAGGTTTATCTTCCAAACTCATGAAGATATTATTGGAATGGTTTAACACAAGAGCCTCCAATGTTTTCTGTTATGAGAGCTACTTATGATCAATAAAAATCGTTCACAGCTACTAATATAGATAGTGTTATAGTAGTGATTATATCACAAAAGATTATCTTAGTGGCCACCCTATGTAAAATTACCAGCAGCGATCACCTCTGCATCAGGCAGAGTAGCCAGCAGTGATGTAAAAGAAAAGGCTTTGTCAAATTGGGATGCCTTTACGTGGGAAATTCATAACAGCTATAGCTTAAATGCCCCTGTCACGAAGGTAATAATGTTAGTATTCAACCTCCCCAGCACCACATGGTTTATCACTCAAATATCAGCTTTAAATATATTTTGGAAATGCAGTCATCAGCCTATTAGTTCTAAAAATACACACATTCCTGTTTTGAATACACATTTCTTAATTTTGATATAGATATATAACACTTTATAAAGAGGGCCTACCAGCAAATCATGAAAAGGTTTATAAAAAGAGACAGGAAACATGCCGGGGTGATGAGTCTTACTCTTGATAAACCTTTAAATGTGCCTAATTTTCTCCTCTGACACATGTTCCCCCAAAACTGTCAAGGTTTCAGAATCAATCTTGGGGAATATTAGATCTCAAAGGCAGTGTGCTTGTCTTGCCTAATCTAAATAATGAGCACAATAGAAAGTTGAGAATTCCTTGGAAATTGCAGCAGTGGTATAAATCTCCTTTTGTATGATTGATACTGGTAATGTACTTGCTTGTTTGAACTTTTCTCAATTTATAAGCAAGTAAATAATGTGCTTTCTTACTTCTCTCATACTTCTTTGGTTGATGAATGACATTTCTCCAGCTGTGTTCTAAATCAATTGTTGTTCCAACTCTTATTTCAGGAACAACCCAAGCTTATGTTAGACTTCTTATGTGGATGGATTTGGACTTTGATATGATCGCTGTTACTTTAGGATAATCTCACAAAAGAAGCTATGTCGGCAATTGATGGACTTTTCAAACTGGTTTTCAACATAGCCCATAGTGTACTCTAAGATACCTCACCAATATTGTTCTCTTTCAAGTGATAATCTATGGTTTCCCTAATTAAGGCTCTCAGGACAAGGTCTTTCTTTAATTTGCCTGGTCTAGAGCAAGGGCTCTGGCACAATGTAATTCCCAGTGTAAAAGTGATGGACACATGACAGAAAAGCCTCCACGCAATATTCCACAATATGTTAAATAAAGCACTCTTTACTAAACAGCTATTCTGGTGTGTGTTGTCAAAGAATCGGCTGACTAAGATTTCTTGGAAGGTGCATTTTTCTAATTGTATTCAGAATTTTCTGCTCCATTGCACTGATCGTCCTTATTTGACCGGTTTCAACATTTGTTGCAATAGTATTACAGTATGCATTAAAATGACATGTATTTGTTTTCCTTTTTTAAAGTTTCCAGTAGTACCAAATCTGGCTGTGCAGTTCCACCTGGACCCCCAGTTTACGTGGATCTGGCCTACATCCCTAACCACTGCAGTGGCAAGAATGCAGACCTGGAGTTCTTCAAGAGGGTTCGCGCTTCATACTATGTTGTGAGTGGGAATGATCCAGCCAATGGAGAACCAAGTCGGGGGGTTTTGGATGCTCTACTCGAAGGAAAATCTCAATGGGGAGAAAACCTGCAGGTGAGAAAATTACTGTACCCCCTTCTAATTTCAACCATTTCACATTCTACAACTTCCCATTTTACTATTTCATCTTAATAACCACTTCCTTTTCTATTTCCTCTTCTCCCTATGAAATGTCCTATTTGACTTGCCTTAAAGTACTACCTTGTCATATGTACATGTTGATGTATATAGTGCATAATAACTATTAAATATCCATTTCAACAGTCAGTAGCTTCCACAGCTTAAAAATACTCTGCTACTTTAGATGCATTTCCTCTAGGTACTTTAAATCCTCTACCGAAGCTACGCCCAAAGCTAACCTGTGAGACGTTCACCTTATGTCCCTGAAGTACTCTTCTCAGGGCCATGATAATGAGTTGGGTAATCAGAAGCCTTACCCAATTACCTTTTAGGTGTGTACCATTGAGTTCAGACTGGATGCTAAACAGAATGACAGCTATGTTCCATGGTGGTTGACCTGACTCCTCTCTACTTAACCACCTAATGGGCATTGTGGTAAGGAGACATGTAGGATGTGTTTTCCCCGATGTCTGCATTGACCTGCTGTCAAGAATGTGTATTACTTTTGTAAACGCTTTTGACAAAGATGATGGACAAGAGACTTACTCTTGGCTGAACAGGTGTTCTTTGAGCTCCTGATGTAATGCTACGACTCTCATAAGGGAATAGTTTATCTGAGAATTTCGGTGCATGGTGGTATGTGTGTGTGTGTGTGTGTTTTTTTGTGTGTGTGTAAGCATGTGTGTTTGTGTGCCTATTGTGAAAGTTCCAGCCTAGGTTAACAGCCCACACTCTTGCACTTCACCATTCCAACCCCCGTCTCACTGTGTCTTCACCTATATATGCCACTTTGGTGAACACGAATATAACTACTTCCAAATGGTATGAAGGAACCCATTAGCAGGTCTATTACTAACGGGATTATTTGATTACAAAAATAAAAGCTGATAGTACTTATTGAATTCGGCTTTATTTGCATTTATTGAAAAATGACAAATCAATACCAATCAAAACATTAAAATTTGACTTACCTAATAACTAGTACGTGGACCAAGCACAATGTAAGACAGAAACTGAAACAGAATAACGGTTTTTAATTTAGGATATATGCAGTAGTAAATTAAACAAGGGAATATTCACTATCAATAAACTAGAAAGAAAAAGAAACAATGTCAATAGTTATGATATCAAAATCATTATGGTAATCAGTGAATGGATTTTGTCATATTAGAAAGGGACATCAATGCAAGAGAAGGAAAACAAAAAGTAACAAGAAAAACTAATAGCAAGATTTCAGTGTGTTTGTAACAGAGGTTTACTTTTTTAAAACAGATAAATGTTCATAAGGAATGGTAAAACGATTAATTAATATAACTAGCATTGTTTTAACAGAATAACATCAATAACGAGGTTTTGAAAACACTAAGCAATTTGCACCAGTAGATAAAAGGAAATCTATAAAATGTAAGGTGGTTTGGTACATCTTCCTGAAAAAACAAATTAATTCCTTTCAGCATGACTGTTTGCCAAATAATGTAGTATTGGTAACCAAAGCAAATCTCTTAATATTATGTAAACATCTAGGATCATAAAATCTATCATCCACATGATTGGCATTGACCGGCACTGTAACAAAATTAAAATAATAATTTCTTTCTTCCCAGTAAGAGGCACTTTGCTGAAAAGCCATAAAAATTAACAAATCTATTATTTTATGATCTTCTTCCAATACACTAAACAGAATGGATAAGGATCCCAGAAAAATACTAGGGAAGGATATAATTAACATTTACAGTGAACGCCTGTAATTTATACAGTAGAAATGTATGTGTATTAAATTCACTGCTTTATGATGACAAGACCAACACATAACTGCATTATCTTCTTTTATCTTATTCACTGGAATGGAGTAAGTGCTACTCTATTGTATATGAAAATAGGGGTTTTAATAATATTTGTGGACGTGGAGTCGTACCCAAATCTTGAATATACTCCAAATCTTGTTCTGTATTTAGGTAGTCCACTGCAAACCCATCTTATCTTCCCATTCCAATGTAATTTTGCACAGGTTATGTGAATGTATTACAGTGAACAAAAAAATTAACAAAATAAAACAGTGAAGACTTATGATGTAAGGATTCCTAATATTTTGTAATGGCTTTATTTATTTGCAAGATCCAAATAATTATTTTGGATTTTAAATGAGTGAAAAAGCTTATATTCTACCAGTACTATTTTGAAAATAAACAATTATATAGGGGGTCATTCCAACCCTGGCGGTCAATGACCGCCGGGTTGGAGGACCGCGGGAGCACCGCCGACAGGCCGGCGGTGCTCCCAAGGGCATTCCGACCGCGGCGGTAAAGCCGCGGTCGGACCGGCAACACTGGTGGTCTCCCGCCAGTGTACCGCCGCCCTTTGGAATCCTCCAAGGCGGCGCAGCTAGCTGCGCCGCCGAGGGGATTCCGACCCCCCCTACCGCCATCCAGTTCCCGGCGGTCCGCCCGCCGGGAACCGGATGGCGGTAGGGGGGGTCGCGGGCCCCTGGGGGCCCCTGCAGTGCCCATGCCACTGGCATGGGCACTGCAGGGGCCCCCGTAAGAGGGCCCCTACAAGTATTTCACTGTCTGCTTGGCAGACAGTGAAATACGCGACGGGTGCAACAGCACCCGTCGCACCTTCCCACTCCGCCGGCTCGATTACGAGCCGGCATCCTCGTGGGGAGGGAGTTTTTCCCTGGGCTGGCGGGCGGTCTTTTGGCGACCGCCCGCCAGCCCAGGGAAAAACTTAGAATACCCTCCGCGGTCTTTCGACCGCGGAGCGGTATTTCGGAGGGGGGAAGTCTGGCGGGCGGCCTCCGCCGCCCGCCAGACTTGGAATGACCCCCATAATCTTTTTACAATGTTACCTATAACATTCCTCTGACTTTCCATGCATTCTAATAAATTGATCCTTTTCCAATTGTTATACTTTTTTTATATCACAAGGATGAACCAAGATATAGGTTCATGAATTGCATCTTTTCCAAAGAGGACCAGTCCATCATATACTCATTTCTAATGGGTAAATAGTGGGCTAACGCTGCCTCCTGTACAAACCAGCAGGACATTTTATCATTCTTGCATTGATGCCAAAAAATCCTGCCTTATTCGAAAATGTATGAAAAGTTTTATAATAAAAAAATCAGATTCCTTCGTCTCTCTTGATTTTTCATATTTACTAAATCAATTGTAGGGTTTATTTTGTTTCATGTGAATGGAGGAAATATTGAGTCACGAGCTGCATGTGAATGATTGAGAGGCATTGAAAGTAAGTAAAAAAATAACAGCCGCTAACACACCTTTTATAGAATCAAACCTACCCTACCAGGATAATTATAAAAATGAACCAACATTTCAGTTCATCCTTAAAGTCATTAACATTCACATCAGTGATACTTTTAATACAATTTGAGAACCAAATACCTACATATTTAATGTGTTTGGTATTCCATTGGAAATCAGAACAATCAATATATGTTTATATAATTTTAAGTTATGTTTAGAACAAGGCAATGTTAAGTTTCCTAATCAATTGACCCAACAAACATTCATGGCTAGAAATATATAATTTAACATCATGAACAAATGCCAAAAATGTTACAGTAGAAAACTTAGATCCCACAACAAAGACACCCAATCAAAACACAGTGAGACATAAATACTCCTTGGGTGGGACAAATACAAGAATAGGGAGAAAGGCCATCAAATCATGAGCAAGGGACTGACCCAAATCTCACTCTAAGATCTCTATTGGATAAAGTAGGTTGGTTACCTAAAGCTGTCTGTAGGCGAGACCTAAAAACATGTGAATAAGTCCTTTAATAAAAACATTAGCTTTAGGGACACTGACTAAGAGTTTACTCTTGCCTAAAACATTAGACCCACATCCAAGCCAGACTGATGCTTTGAATACCTATTGATAAGTAATCCTCTCAAAAGGTTTAGTAGCATGCAATGCCATTGCACAAGAAGAGTTCCTTAGGGAGAAGATATGGAAATAATATAAGAAACACTGTAACACTGTCTGCCTTTAATAAATCCAACTTGGTCAGAATTTACAAGATAGAAGACTAGGTATGAAAGATTACATCATGGAGACAATACTGTTATCTAAAACCTTACAGTCATATAATATTAAATGAGCTGAGCTGGTTGCATAAATGAGTCCTTAATGTTTAGGAATAGGGGATACAACAGCTTCCAAAAAAGAGCCCCAGGCCTTTTGGTTACATAAAAATACAAATGAATTAAACAGTTAAGGCAACTCAGTAGATTGTTAATTTATAATAAATAAGCAATGGGAATCTGTATAGAAACCATTAGTGTTTGGAGCATTCCCTTTCTTGGGAACTGCTTGAGCTTTCTGAACATTGTTCAGAGTTATATCAGAGTATAAACATGAAAATTACAAATTCTTTATAGCAGTTTTGTGGATATACTCAAAATAATTCCTGAAGTCAGGATGTGAAGGTTTAGTATCAACCGAATAAAGATTCTATAAAAACAGTCAAACAGTAACATAATCTTTATTAGTTACTACAACAAAGCTATTGTATTTATTAATCACACTCTTAATGTAATGCCTTGCATTCATTTCTTTTTTATCTTTTTTATTTTTTTATCCTGCTCTATTCTGCCTCTGAAGTATTTAGTTTTCATTCTAAAAAGCATAATGCATGCCAGATGAGTAATAATATTATTTGGTTCAAATTTAGTTTCAATAATTCATATATCATATCAGTAGATATCCTAGGGTAGAGACTATTCTGCAACAACTTAATCTGTTGTAATATAGAATCATATGTTATGATCAGTCCAATTAATAGGGGTACATGTTTTAAATTAATCATTAAAGGCAAAACAATTGATCTGATTAAACGTCTTCTTGAAATCTGAATCTAATAAGAAATAGTTAATAAATCTTTTTCTACCAACTCTTTTGACAGTGATAAACGGATCTTATAAGGAGAAAACAGGAGCATGATTCTAGCTCCAATATCTGATTTACATAAACAGGCTGTAAATGAATTACTCATAAAAAACAACATCAGTTCTTGTCTGCGGTACGTGCTGAGAGAAGTGAAAAGTTAGCTTCTCGTGTCTGGGTGAGATGGTCTCCAGGAAGAAGAAAGATCCTTGTTATGATATCAGCTTTAAAGGTCTTTGTGTTGTATCTGGGATATATTTGTATTTAGAGCTGATGTTCAGGAAGGGACAAAATAACTTCATTACAGTCACCATTTGAAATATATTTTTTGTTGTTACATGTAACAATGTTGGTTTAATATTTAATTAAAGGTTATGATTATGTTGGACTGGAACATACATGTTCAAAATGGTGAACCAGAAATTCTTAACTAGAGTGCCCAAAATAATCTACCTTCTACATCCTGCTGCTGTGACCTGATCTTGGTTATAAGAGACTTATGAAAGAGAGTTGCCTCAACACCTTTGTGGTCATCACATGGAGAGCAGAAATCACATATCTATTGTAAGCATAATTGGGTAACTCTAGGAGGAATGAGCTTCATGTTATAGAGTGTTGTAGACTTGCATCTTATGATAACATTTTTTGTTTGTTTTTAAGACTGCCTAAACCTTTTGCATTCCAAGAAATAATATTACACATCTTCAGTCATTTCTAGGATGTATTATAAATTAATAGAAATATACACGCAGAAAACAGTAACAATGATCAAATCATTGAGAACAGCTTGAGATTCAAAATGAAATATAATAATTAAGAGCACAAAGGCCCATATTTATACTTTTTGACGCACAACTGCGCCAACGCAGTTGTGCGTCAAAAATTTTACCGCCGGCTAATGCCATTCCAAAGCACCATGCGGGCGCCTTATTTATTGAATGACGTTAGCCGGCGTAGGGGAAAATGGAGGTTAGGCGTCAAAAAATGGGGCAAGTCAGGTCTGAGGCAAAATTCAGCCCTCAACCTGATTTGCGCCATTTTTTTTTACGCCCAACCTCCATTGACATGACTCCTGTCTTAGCAAAGACAGGAGTCATGCCCCCTTGCCCAATGGCCATGCCCAGGGGACTTATGTCCCCTGGGCATGGTCATTGGGCATAGTGGCATGTAGGGGGGCCCAAACCAGGCCCCCCTATGCCACAAAAAAAAACGAACAAAAATACTTACCCCAACTTACCTCAACTTCCCTGGGAATGGGTCCCTCCATCCTTGGGGGTCCTCCTGGGGTGGGAAAGGGTGGCAGGGGGTGTCCCTGGGGGCATGGGAGGGCACCTCTGGGCTCCTTCTGAGCCCACAGGTCCCTTAACGCCTGCCCTGACCCAGGCGTTAAAAAAACGGCGCCCATCAGGCTGGGTGCCGTTTTTTAAGGCCTGGCCCCTCCTGTGCGTCAAAATGACGTCAGAGTATAAATATGGGGCACAGGCCTTAAAGTCATTTTTTGGAAGGGAACGCCTACCTTGTATATAATTAACGCAAGGCTGGTTCCCCCTTCCAAAAAATGATGCACATGGTGGAACTTTGACGCCCGCGGGGTCGGACGTCAAAGTATAAATATGGGGCAGTGTTTGCGCCGATTGTGCGTAAAAAAAATTGACGCACATTCGGCGCAAACAGAGTATAAATATGCCCCTAAGTCTCATAACCAGCAAATACAAAAATTGTCAATAAGGTAAAGGTTGGAAACTGGGCTACTGGTTGAGGTGGTGAAGCCCTATTCAAGTAGCAACAACAGTTCTTGTGAGGCTAAAAGAGAAGCAAACTCTAAATTATCCTGTGCTTAACCTTATGGTAGCTAGGCACAAAAGCTGTCAGGTTTAACTTAGAGGCAATGTGTAAAGTATGTATGCAGTACCTCAAACGTTTATAAAGTGAAAACATAACACAAGAAAATTCCCTGAGTCTTCCACAGGGCCAGAGGTGTACTGAGGTTTTGGGTCTTAGGGTCCAATATTTATACCTGTTGCCCACTTTGTAGTAGGAGAAGTTCTAGAGGTTTTCAACCACAGGCGTGTCTGGAGTATCTTACCTCCCTGTCCTAGCCACACGTTGTCTGGGGGTCACAAAAGACTAGTGTTAAACCCTTTGTGGGAGTGCTCAGACAAAGCCTTTTTTGATATGCAAGTGTGGTAGACGACAGCTCCCCCCTCATCAAGCTAGAGATGGCACATGCTGCCAACACCTATTCCCCTTTATCTCACTTTCTGGGAGCAATACACAAAGACCAGCTGCTAGCTACACCTAGTCTTGTTGCCCAAGAGATAGGCTGTAGGCATCAAATGGTTGGGATAAGACAATGGCAACTTTCTAAACGTCCCATTTTCAGAATTGTGACTTATACCAATAAAGAGGGGTTTAAATTACAATTCTTTAGACACCAAACTCAGTATTTCTATCTGCTCCCAATTAAAGGTTATCACTTATTAAGTGTAATAATCTAACCCAATGCTATACCATGAGAGAAGTAGGCCTTGCTGTAGTGAAAAACAAACTTAAGAGTTTTTCACTTCTAGGTCATGTAAAGGTTACAAATGCATGTCCGACTTTTTATATGCAAGAATTTTCAAGAGACTGCACGTCTGAATACCTGGGCACTGGCCGATTAACGCGGCCGTCTGAAGGACACAAGAGTGTTCTCGACCAAAATAAATCTCCTGAACTCTGGATTCAAGCGACATTTGTCTCATCCAAATAACAAGAGCCATCTGACTGACACCAAATAACAGACTCCTGGGACTACGACTCCTGGAGACCCCAGCCATTGCGTGTCATTTTCCCCACATTGGAGCATAGGTGCTTCCATTGCAATCATCCCTGTCCTGATGATGACCCCATCCTGATTTGCCTGCATACGGGGTCAAAACGTCTACACATTTCTAAAAGAGTGGATGTGAAAAACATAAAATAAATGTAATGATACTCCAGGGCCTCCTGGATTGTAGGAGCCACTGGAAGACAATTTTATACAACCACACTCTGCACTACTTGTATATATCACCATCACTCACTTGCACTTCTGCACTTTCACTGTTCTTTTAGGAGCACCTACCTTTGCTTATAAATAGTATGACAATTTGTTATTAGAATTATATGTTAGCATAAGATTCATATGGAGATAACGCCTGAAAATATTAATAAATCTTGTTTATTTTACATTTATGGTATAGAGAGATTTTATTAAGCTGTTTATATTCCGTGGAAGTCTAGGCTACTTTCCCCTTGCACTGACCTTTATTATTATTATTGCATTTATTACCAAGGTCATGAGGGTTAGCGGGCAATTGCCTCATTGTATTACCGACTTTTTATATACATTGTACTGTGCCCTCTGGGCTATCTAGGGCCTACCCTAGGGGTGACTTATATACTTATATACTTATACCTTTATCTATAAATTCCAGAAAACACGTTATAATAACTCTTGGTTTATCATTTTTGGTTGGCTGTCAATGTTTAACCCTGCTCATGAGCCCTTTGTAAAATTCTAAAATACCTTGAAGCCATAGTTACAAAGGAGGAAATGTTCCTAAATGTTTGCAAAGATTGTCACGTACGATCCCTTCAGGAATACCATCAAGTCTGAGTCTGAGACTATTTTGGTGATTGCCATTTTCCATCTTCTCAGCTTGCTTTTTAAGCCTAAAAATGTGTTTACAATATTTGTCTATTATATCACAAATCCTCTCTTACAGCTTCTCAACTCTATATTTACTTTACTCCCCATCTTCCACAATAGGCTGTAGTTTTTAATTGGTAGCACCTATAAAAGGTTACAGAGCCATTATTTCACTAAGAATGTTTCCAAATTGAATTAGAGGAGGAACGGCTGGGCCACGGAGTGCCACTAACACAGGAGTATCATTCTAAACTCTCTTCAATATAGCTCTGCTTTAACTACAAATGCCTTTAGTAGATGTGTGAATGTCATTAATAATATTCATAGCTAAATCCATTTTTTCTCATGAGAAAGCTGTGTGATTTTAGATGTTGCCATTGAGCAGTGAATACAAATTGAGCAGAATTAGGTTTATAAATTATTTCAATTAAAAGTATTTTGTTATTACATAAGAACAGTGTACGTGCAACCAGTACAGACACTTTTCTATAACACCAGGCTTGACAAATATTCCTTTCACCTCAGCAGCAATAAAGAATATAGGATCTTGATTGGGAGGGTATAAAAATGTTTTCCTAATATAGATCGAACATAATGCAGGTCCTTCAGTGTAAAACTCACCTGACATAATGACATATAGTAAATAAACAGCCATTTTGTATGGGTGCTGAATATATACATTGTAAGTAATTGTATTATTAATGGGGGTGAGTGACTACCCACCTTAATAAATAATCACACCCTTGTTGAGGAAACCCTTAACGTCCTTAAACTAACCTGAGCTCAACCCCTAACAATCAGTCAAACAAGTATTGAGCACGGCAAATCACCCAGGATGGTCTTGAGGTGCTGGAGCTGTATGATCATTCGAACAGCCAGGTCTTTAGTTCTCTTCAAAATCGATGGAGTGATGGTGCGGTCCTGAGGTAAAGGGGAAAGTTGTTCCAGGCCTTGGCTGCCAGGTGCAAGAAAGAGCACCCTCATTGTACAATGGCTGTTTTGTTGTTTAATAAAAAGATTTATAAAACAACAAAAAAAGAAAGAGCACCCTCCGCTCGAAGGATCCGTGGGATCTACGAGGGAGAGGGACGCTGATGGGAGGTAGCTGGTCAGTTGGTAGAAGTTAAGGCGTTTGTTGATGCATGCTGGTCCTTTGTTGTGCAGTGCCTTATAGGTGTGGGTTAGCATCTTGAACTGGCATCTCTTCTGAATCTGGAGACAGTGTAGTTTCTTGAGAGGGGGTGTGATGTGGGTTCTTCTGGGTAGGGTGAGTAAGTCTTCTGTACTGTATGGAGTCTCTTCAGTGGGTGTGCTGTGATTCCTACGTAGCGCATGATTCCATAGTCCAGTGTGCTGGTGATGAGAGTTTGCTGGATGGTCTTTCTGGTGTTTGCTGGGAGTAACCTGAAGGTCTTGCGAAGCATGCAAAGAGTGTGGAAGCAGGTGGGTGAGACTGCGTCAACTTGATGCTAAGGTTGCGGGCATGGTCTGTTGGGGTGGATAGTTTGCCAAGGTCTGCGGGCCACCATGTGTCAGTCTATGACAAGATGTTGTGCCCAAAGATGAGGACTTCTGTTTTTTAGGTGATAAGCATGAGACAGTTGTCCTTCACCCAGTCCACTACGTTCATCATGCATCTGTGGAGGTTATCTTTTGTAGTGGAGGGATCTTTGGACAGTAAAAGGATGAGTTGTGTTACGTCGGCATAGGAGATGATGTTGAGTCTGTGTGATCTGCCGGTGACGCCCGGGGGTCATGTAGGTGTTTAAGTGGGTCAGGCTGAGGGAAAATCCGTGGGGGATTTCACAGATGATCTTCTTGGGCTCTGAGGTGAACGGTGAAAGACAGATCCTTTGGGTTCTGCTGGTGAGGTACGAGGCAGTCCATTTGAGGGCATCTCCTTGAATCCTGATGTGGTGGAGTCTGTATACAGGATGAGGTGGGAGACGGTGTCAAATGCAATAGGCAGGTCCAGGAGAATGCAGGCTGCTGTTTCTCCATGGTCCAGGAGGGCTCTGATGTTATCTGTGGCTGCAAACAGGACTGTCTCGGTACTGTGCTTAGCACGAAATCCTGATTGGGATGCATCCAGGAGGTTGTGGTCTTCTAGGTGTTGGGTGAGCTGCTGGTTGATTGCTTTCTCAATGACTTTTGCTGGATAGGGGAGCAGAGAGATGGGCCAACTAGGTCGGCAGATGTTATTTTTTCAGGAGAGGCCTCACTTTAACATGTTTCCATACCGCTGGGAAGAAAGCCACGGTGACGGAGGTATTCAGGACCTTCCTGATCTTGTTGCTGATGGGCTTGCTTCGTGATGGAAATAGTGTCTTTTGTGGTGAAGGGTTCCCAGTGGATGAGAGGGTGTTCTTGGTTTGTGTTCGTGCATGTGAGCTGGTTGTTGCTGTCTGTGGTGGAGGGTTGGCATTCAAAGTTTTCAAAGATGGCTGAGGTGTTGTGGAAGAAGTCTGCAAGGTTGTTGCACAGTTTATGGGTAGGAGTGATGTAATTCTCAGTAGCTGCGGGATTGGTGAACTCCTTCACGATGTTGAAGAGTTCTTTGCTGCAGTTTTTGCTGGCTTTGATGCGGTCTGCTACTGTGTTCTTCTTGGTTTCTTTCAGGGTACGGTGGTACTGGTTAAGAGCAGTCCTGAAGGCAGTGTGGTCTTCGGTTATTTTGCTGATGCGCCACTTCCTTTCAAGTTGTAGGCAGTTGCATTTGGTGGGGTGCAGTTCCTCGGTAGAACCAGCTTGCTCTTTTACCTTGTTCTTTTACCTAGGCTGTTTTGGTTGGGGTCGATGGCGTTGGCCCATTCTGTGATCCACTGGGAGAAGCTCTTTGCTGCTTGTTCAGGATGTTCTACCCAACTGGACCAACATGAATTTATGCAAAGTTGAAATACTGATCCTGCTATCAAAGTGCCAGTACATAGGTTAAAGTGCTTAGACGTGTAATGGTCAGGCTGATGCTTCATTGAACCTACTGTATCTAACATATAGAACCAGCATTTTACCTGCTGTGATTCTGTTGTAATATCAATAGGTCATGTATAGAGTTTGGAAGGTGGGAGCGGAGAGTGCATAAATCCACTTATGGTGTGAAGCAGAGCATTCTCTCTCCTCTTTACAGTGCAGTGTGTAAAATGGCAGGCCAGTGGGGTCAGTGCATGATTGCTCACTGTAATGAAGGACGTTATTATAGCGAATGGGTGACTTACTATTCCATAGAGGAGTAGCCACAGCATTGTAGTGTGTAATTTGAAACACATCTGTCAAATTTGTCAAAATTAAGATTCCCACACTAACTCTACTTACATTTTTGTAATAAAAAATGCACTAGTGCTCCAATTTAGGAAGGGAAACACTTTGACCGGTACAATGTTTCTGTAAAATAGCTTTCAGTGTGTTTATTTGCCCAGTGTTAGTATCAAAACATGTAAATACATCCAAATGCATCTGTTTGCACACAAGTGCCATGTTTCCGCACAAACTGATTGACGTGATCAGCCTTGGTGGCTCAGGGTTGTCATCACGGCAGCCGATGAGTTTTAATTCTTCTCCATTGTCTCTCGTCTCAGCTAGTCATGTTTGTTGTGACAGTGTACTATTAAACCTGACTCCCCGACGCACCTGATTGGGGTAACACGTGACTGCTTCGCGTTGTCAGCTACCCTTCTCATCCGATACTTTTTCTTTTGACAGTTTTTTTTTTCCTGACGTATATTTTTTTTCACTTTAATCATATTAAAAATGCACCTCATTCACTGAATCCTAGTGGAAGATAAAAAGATACAGAAAATAAGAAATGAAGGGAAGATGAAGACGCGCATGTCTCTGACTGGCGCTGCAGTTCGGTTTTAACGTTCTATCGGTATTTTGCTGATCGTTCAAAATACATGAGGTATTTTGCCATACTTTAAATAAATAGGTTTGATTGTAGTTCATTATATGTTGTTTATTGAGACACACTACACATCACATTACTTTATAGAATATGGCTTAAATTCATTGAGGTGGATTTAAGTGCACATTGTTCACAATAAAAATATTTTAATATTTTCAGGCGTGGAGGTGCAAAAAAAGCAAGGCGAAAAAAAGAGAATGAGAAATAAAAATTAAATTTCACCAAACACTGAGTTTTTAAAAAAAAAAGTCTGCCCACAAATTTAGGCACCAAACTGGTCATTTTAAAGGTTAAAAAAGAGGACGGCGCTTGCATGAGCCTGGGTATCTGCTACACTTCTCCAAAGCATTAAGAGATGTTACAAGACATTGGCCTCCTCTGTCAAGAGCTGGTGTTCTGGGCGACACTTGCAGAGTCTTCTGAATTCGGAGATAAGACCGTTGACTCATGGGGCAGTAGCAGACACCAGATTGAAGCAGGACGTCCGGGGCTGGTCCAAAAAATTACCCAGCAGGAAGGTGAAAAACTGTAAACTAGAAAAATCTTCCCACTGACCAAGCTGAACAACAGAGAGACAAGCGGGAAATAATAGCATGAAATGAAGAGACGCAGAGTCCAAAGAGTTCAGTGAGCGAGGAACAATTGTGATGCAACTGGACTATGCAGTGAACTCCTTTTATAGGAAAAGACCGGAAGTGACCCATTTTGAAAGATGGGTTTGGCCATTTTGGATTGGGAACAAAGGAGGAAACGTAATCACAGATGAATATATGTTTGATGTTCCTAACTAAATAAATGTATAGTAAATGTCTCAACTTCAAATTACAACTTTTCCCAGCATGCAGTTTATTCGAGCAGCCGGCATGCATTGTCACCCCACAGTTCTCTGCGCGGTCAGAAAGGCTGACATACGCAAGTGATACTTCAGTCAAAAAGCATGGATCATAACAATATGAAGGACACACATTTTCAATAGCAGCAGATTTTTCCTATGAAACAAATGTTGTTAGAAAGAAAGTTCTGGCTCTTTGTTCGTCTCCGAAATGTTATGACATCTGGCATGGGCTTTTGGACCCGGCTATTATGCTGATCATTGTCCATGGCAAAACATCTTGATATCATGACTGGTTCGACCATGAAAGATTTCTATAAATAATTGAGCAACAGGTTATTGATAATGGGATCACCACATCCAATAGCGATAACGTTCTAATGACAGACTGGAACATCAGTAAATTCAGCAGTCAACATAACACCCCGATCATGAATCCCAATTTCTGAGGGCACATAATGCAGCCACCAGAAGACATGGAGGTATCATTTCCTTGGTTTGCAGCAAACCCAGAACTCAGCTGAAAGATGCTAGGCAGCAACAAGAGGTTATCCACTAGTCGATCTCCTCCATGTAAAATCCTTCCATCAACAATGAGTGTGTGTGTATATCCTGATACATCACGATTACTGTTTTGCTGGTATTACCCTTACCAAAGATGATATGACATTTGGCTTCTTTTGCATAATTACTTTACCTTTGTCTACTTAGCCCCTCCCCCTTTTTCAGATACCTTAATTTTTACCCTCATTCACTGTGATCACGCCATTCAATCCCTCACACTATCTTCTTGGCTTCATCTATGCCCTCAGTGGCAGCTAAGCAGATTTCCTCTCTGACCTGAACAGACTGTTGGTCAAACTCGGACATGCCAAAGTCATCATTGGAGGTGAATATTACTCAGGATCTGCCTATGGACCAATCAGCACCTCCCGAATCTGAGGTAGGTAGAAAAATACAGCAAGATCTACTCGCTGATCACACCCTTCTAGATTCCTGTCACTTTCTGCTTCTGAGGGATACACAATATACATTTTATCATGTGCACAGGGGACAGAGACAATGATTGATTATTTTATTATATCTGACTTAATCTTTTCGAGATTGCAGGGCTGTGGGATATGAATAATTGCTATTCAGATCACGCAGCACTCCAATTCATAAACAATGTAGTTCTTCTTTCTCTTCTGTACCAGTGTTGGAGAGTACCTGGCTTAAAACTAAAGAAACATAGAGAGAACAAAAAACTCCAACAGATTTCAAAAGTCTTCATGCACCCCTGACAGCACTATGTATCCTCCACACAAACACTTTGGGCCTCATGGAAGGCACGCAAAAGAGGGCAGATGATGAAACAATATGCAGACATTAATTGGCCCAGACTCAAAAACTCTTGGAAGATCAAGTTACGAAGCTTACTAATGGATATATGGATATAGAACTTCGACTACACCTGAGACGTTAAAGTCTCTTTTTAAAAGTAAATGTAATCTTTATTCTCTAGGCACTATCCAGACTTAAATTAAAATTATATTAACATAATGGAAACGTGGACAGACTGCTGGCATTGCAAATGAAACAGGAGGACTCTGCCTGATCGGTCCTGACTATCATCTGCAAAACCGGATCCATACTGTGTAACCAAATACAGATTTCTACACAATTTGCATTTTTTTACAAACTACTATACACCTCGAAATCGATTAGCAGCAGCAAAATTGGAGAAGACTAATTATTCTGTGGTCTGCGACTACTGCGACTAAATGAGGAAGTAGCTTTTGAATTGGAGGAATTAACAGAAGAGGAAATTGCATACGCCTTTCAAAATATGACAGTGGATAAGGCCGCCGTGGGAGAAGGCCTTCCCATTGAGTTCTTCAAAATCAGCATGAAGGAACTAGCCCAACACTATGCAAAGTCTTCAAAGAAATAGAGAGTAAAGGAGGTGTCCTGCAAGAATTTAACAAAGCTACTGTTTCCCTTCTTTTGAAACCTGGAAAGACCCTTTATTAATGTAGCAGCTATATTCTTATCTCCTTGAGGAAGACTGATGTAAAACTATTTGAAAACAATACTGGCACAAAGGCTGCAGAAATTCATCCCTTTACTTTTACATCTAAACTAGGTATCGTTCACACTAGGGAAAACTTCCAGCCATTTTATGAGGACCATCTTTCACCTAATGTGGCTTGTAAGGCACAATCAAGACAATAAAGTAGCCCACTACCTGGAATTCAAGAAGGTTTTTGATTGCATGGAATGGTCTTGTTTGTTATGCAAAACACAAAAATATATATACCTCATATGATAATCAGTGTTGCTATCAATCAAAGATAACAATGACCAAGACAATTAATCAAATGATTATCCAAAAGAGTCATCATTCATTTGCATCAACATGATAGTTTAACATATTATGGCATCAAATTATTAAGATCATACATACAATACGATTACAGAGTTTAAACAGAATGTGAGTATTGACACAATAACAGGTATTAAACAGTCCATAGTGATGGCAACTCTCACCACTGTTTGCAAAAACAACACAAGTCTAAAAATGTTTATGAAAAATGGTTTATGTATCTAAGGTGTTGTTCCATTTCCAAAGTTTGGAGTGCGTTAAATGTCCATAGACATTTTTTTAAGTCTGTACTGTAGTTTGGACACAGGGTTTTAGAGCATGAGGCAATAGCTCAGTTGTTTTTGGAAACCAAACAACATAATAAATTTCTTTTTTAGTAGGCATCCACAGAAAATTCTTCAAGCGTAGTACCCCTGACTGGAGCTGTCAACGTGTTTCAACCCTGGTGCTTTGGGCTTCTTTGGGGATCTCCTCAGGACAGGAAACTTGAGGGCCTGTTTAATAAAGATAAAGAACAGGGTATTCATCTCTCAAAACTACCCAAGTGAAAATTGAGAAACAAATGACATAGGTATCTCAATGCTGGCTCCTAAAATGGTATGGTACTAGATGCCCGGCTCCTAAAATGGTATGGTATTAGATGCATGGCTCCAAAAATGGTATGGTAATAGATGTCTGGCTCCTAAAGTAGTATGGCACTAGATGTCTGAAATGTAAAGTGGAAGAATAATAAGTGATTGGAGTGATGGCACATCAGTGAAAGCTAGGAAGAAGGAAAAACAGTGAATGAGGAGACTGCTGCTATGGTGCGATGACTGGACTTGGTATGCCTGGTTTGAAGTGTTTTTAAATTGGCACGTTGATTCAATAGCCTGAGCTGGGGTGGCTTTCCAAGTTGGGAGTGCCAGATCTTTGACTGTGTGATTGGAAAAAAATGGATCAATCAATGCTTTGGAGAAGTGCCCCTTGGCAAATTTGTAACCGAGGAAGGCCTCTTATCTCTACCCGACCCTACTGTAGTTCACTTCATTATGGTCTTGAGAATCATGCAACACGTTTTGTATTTCTACCTTATTGGATGTGACCTCATTATACCCATCAGCAAGATGATGAATGTTGAAGTTCAGAAAGCTCAATTAATTTGGTAATCATCATATTGAAGAGTAAAATGAGGCTTGCATCTTTCTAGGTAGAGCATAGCAGCAATCAAGCACTGCTTTTCCAACGTGTTGGTATGTATCTGGGCTTTTAACCATGCCCACTGCAAGCCCATCACTATCATTCGTTCATGGGCTTGCCTTTCAAAAATTATTTGTTTTTGTTGGTAACTGCTTTACGTTTGTCCCTCCTTAGGGTGGTTTTGTTACCGTCTTGGCCCTCAACCCTGTTACATTGATAATAGCACTTTTGTCAATAACTTTGGCTGCAAGCGAACTTCTTTTTCCTTTTGTCCCTCTTTTCGTGCTCACGGAGGCGCTTTGACCGCCTCACTTATGTCAACTGTTTTATTTTTTATTTTCAGTTTGTGTGGCAAGAAAAGTCCAGTTAGGAATTCAGAATGCTTATTGCTCTAACGCGAGCAAACGCGAGACCCATTGCATTGCAAATGCTTGTTTGAGTAGTGTTGGCTACAAATTACCTCCTCTTGGGTCGGGATTGATCCTTTCTATTAATGTTTTTTTAGATCATTTTCACTATGTGCATGTTTTAGTGAAGTAGTTGACAAGTGAGGATGTTAATTTCTTGTACCGAATACTGAATTTATGTTGAATTATCTGCTGGCGGAATTCTTGGTTTATATAATTTGTAGCCAGGACGTTTTTCTGTACACCATGTTTTTTGTCTTACAGTTTGAGAATTGTACATGAGACCATTTTATTGTACTCAAGTGCGATTCAGTCCTTTCAATTGTTTGTTCGCAAACAGAACAGGTGCCTCACTTATGATGCCGTTGTAGTGGGGCTAAGTTCCAATGTTCTCTCAGTGTCCTTTTTTGCAAAAAATTCTGATGGCAGATGCGCCCATACCAGGTGCTTTCCTGTGCTGTGATTTGTCATGAGAGTAAATAGAGGTTTCTCTGGTTTGCATTCTAGATTGATAGAATACGCCAATTTTGGTTAATGATTTTTTTAAAGGGTTGGTGCTTAGACAGTAGGGGGGGCACGAAAATTAGCCTTTGAGATGCCGTTGTTTGTTTCCAGCTTTGTAGAGGCTTGGATTCAAGCAGAAATGTGTGCAAAAGAATGCACTGGCTCTATCAGGCACCCATGGCAGCAGTCAACAGCAATGGTTTAGATTGGCCTATTTTCAAATTCACAGAGGCAGCTGTTAAGAGTGTCGTCCTCTTTCACCATTGGTTTATACCAGTCCTGGAACTGTTGGCAGCCAAAACCCGACAATCAGAAATAATAATTGGCTTCCATTCAACTGAGACAGAACACAAACTACTTCTCTATGCTGATGGGTTTCTCTCGCTACTGCTAAAACTTGAGGTCTCAATCCCAAACGCTGTAGACCATATTTCCAAATCTGGACGATTCCCTGGCTAGAAAATAAACCGGTTAAAGAGTGAAGCATTACCTCTGAGGAAATACACTCTAGCTTCTTCCATGGCACGGCACTTGTTCTGATGATATGTGAGCGCAATAAAATATTTGAGAATTCATATCGGCCACGACCTCAACCTCATTGTTTGCACAAATACCACCATTCTGATAAACAAAAGTGTCAATGATTTCGTATGCAGAAGGGTACATACAATCAAAATGGTAGTGATGCCACGATTAAATTATATATTTAAAATGCTTCCATTGCAGTTTCCAAATTACCTGTTTCAGAACATAGATAATATGATCAAAGACTTTGTATGGAGCACACAGTGGCAACACCTAAACATTTTAAAATTGCAAGGTACTACAACTTCAGGTGGTCTCTGGCTTCTCCCATACGAACTCATATAGCACACCATCTTGCACACTTTCTCTATGCAAAGCTAGAGACCCCAGACTGATTCAGAATCAAAAGCATGCTGGCTAGTCCTAACCCTTGTCCACCACCAAGCAAGGCCCATGTATTCAACCTCTTCCTAAACTTTTGCACCTCAAAAAATGATAAGCACCTCAACAAAATGATAAATTGTAATGCATAATTGTCTCTTGTGGTTGTAATAATTTCTCAGAAAAGATAATTGAATTAAATAGTGAAATCATTTGTGTCGATGCTATCACCTAGTGCATCTGCCATAAAGTTCAAAGAAAAATACAATTTCAGTGTTTTTCTGCTCTCTATCCTATACACCCCACTCCTGCTTCAATTTTTATTTTAACACTTCTTGCTTTTAAGCTTTTCCTGTAACGATAAAAATATATATAGAATTGCAATTGCTGCTACACAGCCTCCATGCAATTTGCATGTTGCACATCACACATATATAAGAGATATGCTTCACTGCTTAAAGGAAAGAAAAAAATTAGTATGAGAACATTTTGTAGTTCATGTAGGGCCTCTTTATGAGTGCCCTGGACCAGCACCCGTTAAGCCTGCACTCCTGGCATTACCCTTATTGGGCATTCTTTTAACTCTGGGAGTGTGCTATTAGCGGGTATTGTGTGCAGAAATTCCGGTAAGAAATTGGTAATTACCGGGTGTATCTGTAATTCTGGGTCTGATTCGCACTTTAATTCACCGTAGTTTCTTTTGTAGTTTTCGTTTGTTTTGGACATCGGGAAATAAGACAGTCTCCATTACAAATGAGATCATATGTGTTTCAAGTTATTCACATTGTAGAAATGTCAGATTTAACTTTTGTCACTAAAGGAGCTTTGGAGAAAAGTAAGAATTGGAAACAAATATTAAAATAACACAGAGAAAATAATCAGACCAGGAGCGCATTTATTTTTTGCATTTATGTTTTTAGCGCAATGGGTGCACCCAAATTGGGTACTGCAGTATTTTACATTAAGGGATCATCAAAAAATGTATGGAGCTCCACTATCTATATACAGTTATGTAACCCAACATGAAAGGGGCCCACTGGAGAATATGGCGAGGGGTCTCCCAGACTTCATTATATCACAGATATTAATAGACCAAGGGCTGTTAACCGCGCCCAGGAAAGGGTCCTTGTTACTATACACAGAGTTACACAATAACCTTCTAAAACACAAAAAATATATACATTGCCAAAAACCTTTCAGTTTCCTAAATTGTAGCCGCAGTGGCACAGTACAGATCCATTCACAGCTGCTCTGTAGCAAGACTGGGCCAGTGGTTGAGCTTTTCTAAACGTGGTTTCTTCCGGTCTAAAAATAGCTCGAGAATGGACACGCGGAGCCGCCTCGCCCCCCGACAGCATCTCCTTCTCCGAGGGCTGTCTCTTGCCCTTGAAATCAGCAAGTCCGGTGTTTGTATGGCACGCGGTACACAAGAATGTATGTATTGGAGCACATGCGATAAGATCCTTTAAAAGCTTCATTTGGGTGCACCCTGCGTGGAATTCGCCCGTGCTTCATTTCACTGGAAACTTGGATTCCTCAAAGATAAGCAAAGTTAAGACATTTAAAAAATATATGAAAATGATATTGTTCAGGCTCAATGTTAATGCTAACGACGTAATCCATGCCCACAGCCGTGCTATGTAATGTATACGTTCCCTTTGGACTTCCAAGTCATAATCATTGTGATTGCTGGCTGAGCAAGTTAAAAACTGAAATAGCTTTTGACTGTCTGTGATCTTTGTTGTAACGCGGGCTTCAGCTGACGATTGGCGTAACTAACTCTTTGTCATTTTTTTTTGTTTCTAGGTCACGTTAATCCCGACCCATGACACAGAAGTGACACGTGAGTGGTACCAGCAAACCCATGAGAAGCAGCAGCAGCTGAATATTATGGTCCTGGCCAGCAGCAGCACGGTGGTGATGCAGGACGAATCATTCCCGGCATGCAAGATCGAGTTCTGAGGCTCCTGGTCGAGGCGCATTTGCACCCATCAATCTTATCCAGTCCACATGTAGTGCTCTGCATACACAATAGTGTCCAGTCATAGTACAGCGCTCCTTTGGTTCGAAACATTACTTCTTGTTGCATTATGTGCAAGGAATGCCACTTCTCCATCCAGGAATACCCTGGATATTTGGGAAGACCATGTTGGATTCTTATAGGAGCTGTGCTGAGATCAGAGGCCGCATAATGGGCAGTCATCAAGGAAGACATTTTTTTATTCTTTGGTTATTCCGACTTTCTGTATCATGCTACATAATTGTCAGTTGATCTGATGCAAGAGACGTGCTCTGAATGAGATCCTGATTGCAATGCCATTTTGATTTGTCACATGTCTCTGCATCGATCTGCATGCAGTGCTGAGCATGCATGATGGCGGTTGCATCAGCGATGCTGTAAATAGGAACCTGATGTGGTAAGAGTTTAGGAGTTGGGGTTGAGCTATTTGAATTAGTCTCACTCCCTATATACCTGGGATATTGTTCAGTGATGATATTAAGGAATCATGTGACCATGACCAATGCAAGCTGTCAACAAGTCTCATTTGAAAATCCAATATGAAGAATTTAACTGAGCTTGTCATCTGTTTGGGAAGTTCAAAAAACACTTGCCATAAGGATAAGGTGAGGCCAGTGCTCTATCTGACAGATAAAGCAGTGAGTTTCGAAAAAACAAAAGGCCTCGTCTTGGGTCACTGAATTCCGAAACCAGAGACGCTGATCATCTTGTACTCCATAGAGGAAGTATCATAAATACAGGGTTGGGTTGGTTAAGGATCATGGTGTTAGTTCGAAAGAGCACATTTCTAACCTGCTAACCTGAGCTTTGCACTTGTAGATTGCTAATATTGTACTCTAGTTAGAGGATTTGTTTAAGGTACTGGTGCACATTTAAATAGAGGAACACATTAGCTAGGTGTTCAAACATAAACACGGGACACTCCATACACATGTACAGCTTGAGTTCTCTGCACCCTAACAATTATATTTCGATTGACATATCCTAGGAACCAAAGGATTTCCCTTTGAAGAAGGGGGTGGCCAGGGCCAGTTTGTCAGCACTAAAGGTTTTGTGCTTTTGTGGTGCTTTGTGTGTTGCCTAATTTCTTTATGGTAAGGACTAAAGTGTGGAAAAGCAGTAAGGCATGCTGTAAGTCGCTGCAGTAAGAACGTGGCAGTGGAAGTAAGACAGGGGCCTGACTTTCCAACATTGTGTCTGTGCACTGATAATGTGGAATTTTAGCGGAAGGCATTGCAACAGACATGGGTCTAAAGCACAAGCTGGAGAGTGCAGGCCCTTTAACAATTTCTCCTGGTCCCCATATCATGAGAATTCATTAGGTGATTGTTATAATTATATTCCCTTGCCTGTACAATAAGAATGTCTCCGTTGCCAGGGCAGAGTTTGCTGGTGTGTTTAGTGTGTTATCAGCCCATTCTTGTTCCCTCTTTCTCTTGTATCTTTGATAACTACTTTAATGAGGCTCACATTATCTCCACAGACATTTACTTATATCTATGACATGACTTGACTGATGTTGCAAAGGACATCTTGTTTGTGATGCATGCACAAAACTCAGAACTGATGCCATGCATGCAAGACTTTATTCATTGGTCTACTTGCCAATTTAATCCAGAGGCCATCTTGTCGTGGCAGTTTTCATGAATCATAGCACATATATCCTTTATTGGACACAGGCAGACATCGGATAATATATTTTAATTCATAGTCAGTCTGGGCATTGGAAGGCAACTTTACACATCATTCCCAACTTGTCTTGGTTAAGAAGGTTGCCCTATTTCACGGCTGTTAAGGAGTGCTATGCAGATGCCAGAAATATGGGACTTTGAAGATAAATTAAAAGCTTCTGACTATCTGAAATGTTAAAGCTAAATTGCAGCCATGTTCTTGTTTTAAATAAAGAAAGCCCCTACCATTTCGACTTCACCTTTTATTACGGTATGGCAGTGGGGGCTGCGCAGCACTCTGCTGCACTTCCTGTGACGCCAACTCGTATCGCAGAGAGCACATCACAGTCATGGCTCGCAACTCCACGAAGTTTCATATCACTTGGGATATCAAAAACCTAGGTAGCCTAGTGAGGACCTGCCATAGGCACTTTCATAAATATAGTTAATAATTGACTGATAACAGCAGAGGTTCCCCTTTACTGGCATTACAGACCCACAGATAGATCAATTTCATGCATTTTGAGTCCTTCCAAGCATAAAAACCGTCCGAAAGGGTCACGTACAGCAAGAGAAAGATAAACTTGGGGCTATTTGAATGTAACTGTACCTTAAGATTATACACCTCTCATGAAGTAAAGCTTCTCCTTTATAGACACTTAAAACCTGAATTACAACTCGGTGGGTGGGTTACTCCATCACAACGATGATGGATCTCCTGTCTGCCGAATTATAAATGCCATTATACTCTATGGGATTTAGATTTAGGAGGACAGAATATCTGTCTCTGTTGTGAGGGAGTAATCCGTCCACTGAGTTCTAAATAAGGCCCTTAGTCCTGCAGGCCGAGCCCTGGCTTTGGAATATCTTGAGTTATGTCTCAGGTTGGTTTGCAGTGCCTTCCTGGGACAGAAAGCTGCTAAACGCTAGAGTAGATCTCTCCTTTATCAAGTGAGTACCGTTCTAAAAGCTGCTGTAAGAAAAAAATGCGCCTTAGAAAACCACATTGTTAGTGTACTAAACAGATGGTTTATATTTCAGTGTTTATTATGTGCTGCCTAATTTATATATTTATGTTCATGTTTTTCAGAAGATAAACTATCTTTTTGTAAAGTTAATATAATTTTTTAATTTATCATCTTTTAACACTAAGCAGAATAATTCAGTGGTTCTGTTTTCAGACAACATAATTTTATGTGTACGTTTTAGATGCTGCATTTGTATCGAACAAAACTTCTGAAAAAGCTTATAAAAATATTTTTAGCTTGACATTTGATGTTAGTTTTCATTGCAACAACACATGCCGATTACAGCCTTCTGTATCTATGACAGAAGAGAACAGGCACGCCATTACAGATACGAAATTGGTCTCTATTCTCATAAGGTTATGTTTCCATTGTGCAAAGAAGTGTCAGAATGGCCAGCAGGAAAATCTCTGTCATTGCCTTTCACAGCAGTATATGTATACATGGGAAATCACTGTTCATTTATGCCAACAGACAGCAACATCCTTAGCGGTTTGTTGAATGATATATGTGTAAGGGGAGGTACATTGCAGATTTCATACACCGGGTTAGTGTACCAGAGAAAAGTCTTCAAGAGCATTAAAGTCAACAAAGTGAAAAGTACTAGTGGCAACGGGCAGTCATTGGACACCATTGCAGTCAGCAATGGCCTCCCTAAATGTATGTATTGAGATGTGTATGTATTGTGTCAAATGTATGATTTCAAGCTTTGATGTTTTGTTCGGAATGTATTGGGTTCTAAAACCTAGAACCAATGTTCTTCGCTTCGTTTGTGTTATTGCACTGCTCCAACTCTGGTAGGTCCAAAGCATTAAATTCACAAGAGTTTCCGAGCCATTCGAGCAACCTTATTTCTTTAGTCCAGAAGAGATTGCTTGTGTCTGCATGTCTATGTTATCACAAGTCATACAGCACAAAGATGAATGAATGTGTGTGTCATGTGCACATCTCTGTTTCCTCATGATAAAGCATTCCAAAAGTGCAGCATGTTCCACTTGTTTGATGTTCCTTACAGTGTTTGGCCTTTTTTACTTCGCTGGGCCTTACAGTCAAGCTTACATACTGCAACACCATTGGCTGACGGCCAGCTTACTGATGCTTGGAGGCCTAGTGCACTCAAGTTATGGGTCTCCACAAGGAACAAAAGAGTTTGCCCTCTATATCTGTAAGTCTATTTTCTCAGAAGAGTGTCCAGGCAGTAAAGCTAATGCACTAATTTTAGAAAAATATGAATGTTTCTTTAACCTTAAACTTGAAACACAGTTAACACAAAGAATCTTTGGTGGCCGTGCTAGTTTGGCAGCATTTTGCACTATAAAGGACCATGCGAGATGGTGAATTTTTAACACAGCTACATGCAAATGTTGCGAAAGAATGTGAAAACATATGTCTCTAGATTTTTTTCTGTGCACTGAAGGGTCATATTTTCCGTTGCTCTACGTTGCCTTCTATAAGACACCTTGAAATGCGTATGCATAAAAGTGTGTGTTCTCAGAGCTGACCAAATTATTTTTTCCTCCTTAACCAACTTTGTAGGTTTTTGGACGGTTCCAAGCACAGCCTATTCCTTACCGAATTTCCATGCATCAGCCTTTGTAAACTTGGGAGATTAAGAAGCTTTTTTAACATAAAAAGGGTAGTTAAACTATGACCTTAAGTGAAAATGGTCTAAAAAATGACAGGTAATGGTTTGAATTCACTTGCTGATACATTACTTAAGGGATGCAGTTAAAAAACAAACCAGTAAATACCATCAAATTGAAACACTAGGTTATATATATATATATACATGTATATGTACATACATATATATTTATATATATATAAATATATATATTTGAACATTTAATATCAGCGTTTGCTTGTTTCTGCATGTGGACTATAATGCGTTATACTTCTGTATGTAATAGATGAAATTAATACTATTTTAAAAATATATTTAAAGTGAACACGTCTTAATTGTAATGAGATTGCAAATTGTACTCCTGATAGCTTTGTTCTATGCTGGATGTTATATAAGCAGGGCCCTGACTTTCATTTGTGTTCTGCATCATGTTACAACAAAACATTATATCTTGAAGGATTTTTCTATCTTTGGTTACTTTCCCCCTCTCTGTGTGCAATATTCTGTAACTGAATTACCGTAAAAGGGAAACAGCCCGATACATTAACAATAAAAGATACATTAATGGAAATGTGTGTGTAACTTTATTTAATTGCATGTGTTGATTCCCATCTGGCACCTTTAATGCAGGTAAAAGGTATAGTAAAAGGTGCCCATACAAACACTAAATGTGTCATTGCTTCACATTTGAAAAACAATAATAGTAATTATTGAAATGAAAGAAACACTGTTGCGTGGGCTCTCATGATCCTAAATGAGACTACTGGATTTCTAGGCAGCAGGATCGTTCACGGTGTGGGGGACTGAGTCTGACCCACTTGGAAGGACCTCTGTCACCCTAAATCCGGTTTTGCTCCGGCTAACTAGCAGTGCCTCATTTCTCCAACAGGGAAGAGATGATTGGGCAGCCGAGCGCATGACATCTTGGGAACTTCTCAGGGAAGTCGTGGTCACTCAGATCCAAACCAACTCTCTCATTTACAGTATGATCTCATATACAAATGACAAAGGCAGTGGAAGTTTTATATAATGTTTTAATAAAACGACTGCATTTTAGATAATAAGGTGTGAACCGCAATAACCAGAACCATACAACACAGTAGGATTGAAATAGTCACGAGGAGAGTGAAACATAAGAACAACGTTATCATGGTGTTTAACAATTTCTACTCTCCCTCAGCTAGTTCTATTTCGAGCACAGCATGTTAAGCTTCTAACTTGCCTTTCTGAATCCCTCGGGAGAAATCAGCCCTCATACCTGGGCAAAGGCCTGTGATCTGGTTTAGCATCTGCAACGAGGCAGTCAGCGTCTAGTTGTGGTTCCCTGGTCGGAATCTCCCTCTTGCGTGTATTGGGACAGGGAAGTGTTTTTATAACTAACATGTCAGCGTGATCACAAAATGTCCCTACGCAGGAATGCCAAAGACTAAACTCCTACCACGTCTATCGGCAATGTACCAGACTGTATCCTTGACTGAAGCACAGAGTGAACAGGAATGTTTTTATGGAGAACTCCAGTGCTGAAGTAGGCTAAACAGTGTGATATGAAATATAAAACAAGACCGTAGAACTGGCTATTTGAAAAATAACAGTACGAAGCCGAATAAAAGCATTTAGAGCAAAGTGTACAGAGGCTCTAAGCTGCGAGCAAATGAATAAAATACATCCAGGGCAAAATGCACAAAGGCCTAAAGCCTGAAGCTAATGCGCAAAGGATACGTAACACTAACCACACTACAACACAATCCAGCCTTTTGAAGTACACCTCACTGTGGTCACAAGTGAAGATGGTTACTAAAGGAATTCGACATGGATATATTAAAGTTTGGGAAACCATGCAAAGGAATCCAGAAATCTACTCGTAGTCTGGTCACATATGTAGCATGCACAACCTTCCATAGAAAACCCAACTACACTAACCCATTTCCTGTCAATTGAAGGTTTTTACGCATTGATCTTAAATTGTTTATCATAAATTCAACCTCTTCTACCACTCTTACCCCATAAGAGATGTGGTGCTCCAGGACAGGTTTTTTTTCTTTGAATTCTGGGACTTGTGGTTTTGTTTATTCCATTATAAAACACCCACAACTACAAGTCCCAAAATTCAGGGGAAAAAACCTAGACTGGAGCAGCACTTCACGCATGGGCCTGGGTAACTTGCCAGCAATGTATATGGGGTTTACCAGCCACAATCTTGCCATTAGGCCCAGTCAGTGCAGAAATAAACTTGAGGGCAGTTGTACACTGCTTAACCGCTTTAGAACAAACTGTTTCACTGGAGACATGGCAGATTTGGAATGCAATCTCATTTCATTAGATGAAAGTATGTACCATAAATAATCCACCAGGAAAGTGGAATCCAAACTATTTATCGCAAGTCAGTAAAGTATAAAGTGAAGCAATAAAGTGCTACATATCTTACTGATATATACATCATGTAGGTAACTTTACCTTATGAAGAGTTCTTCAAAATATCTGAAAAAGTACGCATGAATAAAAATTAGGGTTCAGGTCTCTTCATAAGACACTTTTTAAGGGAAATCGCCAAACCAGCACTGCCTCGAGGCAATAGAACTCCTATGCTGATGGGTATTCTCTAGGAGATATGCATTTTTTTCACTTCACTTTCAAATACGTTATTTAATGTCATTACAAATTAACTTCATTTGCACACTTCAAGAGTGACGGCTTCACACATATACTTGTAATTTTTCTTGGAGACATTCAAAACCCTTTCAAGCAGCAGGCTGAAATTACCAATACTGGCTTTGAAATGTTTCTTTCACAGAGTCAAGGAGAGCAGTCCACGTGCATGTAAACATCATTGTGTTTTGGCACCATTCATAAGCTAGCTATCCATGCTGCCGCTCACACTTTGCCACGTTTGGATGTATTGGTCTGCACCCAAAGAAATCCCTGGAAAGTAGATGACCAAGCTAGTTCGTCCTTTCCTTCTTATATCATTTGATCGCACTGACTGAGTGTATTATGGCAAATGGCCAAGGTGACATCAGCACCTCTCTTAACATGAGTAGAAAGTTGGGTTTGCACTGTTTTATAAATCCAGGATTTGTAAATCGTGGCAAATCACCTGTCAGGGTCTCAAGGCGCTGAATTGTAGGCACAGAGAAGTGATAACCACAGGATGTTGAGCTGACACCTGAGACTCAAGCCTGGTTCCCTCTGCTCCAAAGTAGTCAACTCAGGCCTGTTATGCCACACTCTCTCCCCTTTTATTCAGCTGCATACAATCAACCACTTATGCAAATGACCATTCAGTATCACTGTATGTGGCATCCATGTTTTTAGAGAATTGTTTATTAAAGTTTCGACTGGACTGCCCTTTCTCATACTCATCTGACAAGCAGTTTGTGAGCAACTGGGGTACCAGGGTTGGTGGTATTTTGCGAGCAAAACACCAACATGACAAAACATGGTAATAAATGAATGTGGAGAGTGTTATAATAGGTGGAAGGGTTTACTTTTGACATATTCTGGTTGAATATGCCATCACGAGAGTATGTGTTTGGAACCAAACATTTATTCAGCACCACTTAGTGAGGTTGGGACTAAGGGCAAATTATGGGCAAAGCGGTTGGACCGCCACAAGACCGCAAGTACTGCCAACATCTGAGCTGCTATGGCTGCGGTGATGGAGACCGGACTAAGGGCATATTATGGGCAAAGCGGTTGGACCGCCACAAGACCGCAAGTACTGCCAACATCTGAGCTGCTATGGCTGCGGCGATGGAGACCGCAGCAGTCAATGTTGGTGATGCCAGCAGTGGCACCGCCGTGGGTTCTACAACCTGCCTGACTGCTGAGATTTCCATGTAAGGGACTCCACCATGAACAGATCGGTGGACAGTCAGTTAAAGGAGCCTAATACAGGGCCCCAGGACCAATGAGCCCATGTAGGGTGAGGTAGGTATCCATGTGGGCCCCCGATGGCCGTGAACTCTGTGGGTGCACTGTGTTCCATGCATGGTTTGGTGCATGGGAACAGCGCGCCAGACATGCTGGGGCCAGGGTACTGTGGCTGGCATTAGCTGCAGCCTGGCTTCCAAAGCTGAGGCATGCCGCCGCCATGACTGCCCCTCTGCCCCCTCGAAGCACTACCCTCTCTGTGGGGAACTCATTATGTAGCAGACCGCCGCCTTCGTGGTCTGACAGTCCCACCACCAAAGTCGTAATCAGGCCCTGAGTCATTAGCAAAACAAATTATGCTGTGGAAACTCGTCTCAAGAAAATAAATGTTGAGGTTAAGTACCCTTTCTCCTTTATATTTAAGTAGGAGTTTATTTTGGTTTAGCTATTTAAACATTTCATGAAACTATAAACTAATACAAAAGAGATAAAAGACTGCCTACAACATTAATACTTTCTCCCAATTTGTTTGGTGCAATTAAGTCTTTATATAATAATCCTTTCTCTAGAGTAAGGGTAAATAACACTCACTGAAAAGATCATGATTAGTAGAGGTACGAAACAGGGTTGCCCTCTTCTACCCATTCTTTTTTACCCGTTTATTGTACCCTTAGCACAGGTAATCGTGGCAGACAAGAATATATTCCTAGCTGAATTCTGTGGGTACATGAAAAAGATTGCATTAAATGCAGGCAATTTAATACTGTTCACTACCCAACCCAAATTAGCTATCAAGACGTTTCAGTGCGGAGCAGGTCAGTTTAGGTAATTTGTAGGTTATGCCATCAATCAAGAGAAGACTGAGATTATGACTTAAAATATGAAAAGTTTCAATAGGAATGTATGTACATAAATGAGACATCTGGGTGTGGATATCTATCAAGATCTCGATTCAGCACCTCCAAAAGAATCTGGGCAGGGTTGTGTAGCCTCTTCACTAGCCTGGTACCCAATGAATGACTGGGCCACACACAGAGCTGTAAATCACACATCTTTATTCCTCTGCATGTACCTGTGAAAACCAAGTTTTCTTTACATTCAATTCTGTTACATCACACTGATAAGGAGTCCTCAGTGAGCCCGAAAGGTTATGTTCTAAATCATGCAGGACACTACATCTCCCCTTCTTTTAAAATAAAAATAAAAAATGTTTTAGAAAATCATTGGGCTTACACAAATATATATACATATAAAAACATTGTACAACTATATCTCTTCAATTAATCTTCTTGGCGCTCAGTCAACCCATTCTGGTTACTGGAAGCTGTAAACTGTCATCTTCACTAATTAAAATTCCTAAAGATGGTAAGGAATCAGCAACAGTCACTGAGTTGTCTAAATCAGTTTTTATGTCACCATCTCGATTTGAAGAACAATGTAATACAGGCCTGAAATGATAAGAGTCTATGTTAATAGACTTCCCAGGGTACTGGCCACTCACCATGTGTCCTTCGGTGGACACTACTAGGAAAGGTTTTCTGTTGCGTAACTGTTAAGAAATCAACAAATCTTCTTTTCTGAATGAGAGGTCTTTTATAGGTCGCCTCTTGCCTGCATAAACTTTCATTTTCTGTTAGTGAACCAAGTGCCTTGTACAAATCATGTTTTCACTTTTCTCTTGCTGTGGTCCATTGAGATTACTTAGTTGTGATTTCTCTCCCAAACATCAAAATCGCAGGATTTTCACCTGTGGTTGAGTGGGTTGTCGAGCGACAAACTTGTAAAGTAGAATTTAATGCTGTCTTTAAACTTTAAACTGAGCTTCTCAAGAATTGCATGCTGTACTGCTTGCTTTAGCATACTCATAAAATGACCAACAAGTCAATTGGCCTGTGGCCACAAGGGTGTGATCTTTTGATGCTTTATCTTCAGATGTTTAGGAAATTCTTTACATTCAACTAAATTCAATTCAGTTCAAAATAGCTTTATTTGAGTGCTCAAGACATCCACAAAAGCACATACATTATACAAAAACATGATAAAAACGGAAGGGATAAAACAATATTAGCAGCAAGTTAGGATAACATAGTTCTACAAGCTCGTACAGCATACTTTAAAACTCCCTAGTGTGCAAAACAACTTCAACATCAGATAGCTGAGCTAGAAATCTAAGAGCAGGCCTACTTTGTCTAATATAAAAACCTTTCTTTTTTAAAACGTGGTTTGGAGTACCTGATATAAAACCTACAAAAATGTTTTAAATGCAGCATTGATTGACCTGACATTTCGTCACAAGGACAGGGTTTCTGATCAAGGTTCTTTAAAAAGCTCAATGGGAAGCATAGCAGATATTTAATAGCGTCAAGTATAAATCCAAATAAAAGAGATCACACCCACAGGTCTGAGCACACCAAATCTTATTTGAACAATAAGAGTCAGTTACATTTAAGTATACAGCACCACTATTTACAAGACATAGGGGCATATTTACAAGAAAGTGGTGCTTCGGTCCTCATGTGCTTTTCTTGCATCCCCATACCGCTACCTAACAACACCATGGTTGCGCTGTAGTTATAATACAGAGCAACATGGCAGTCGTTAGCACAATAGCATCAACATTTTTGATGCTATTGTGGCACAGAAAAAATGGTGTAATGTAATTTTCACTGCACCATCTTTTGGGGCCTCCCTGCATTGTGACATCCCCCTTGTATACATTATGCCTGACGCATGCATAATGTGGCGCAAGGGTTTACAAAGTGGAGCAATACATGCATTGGGGCACTTTGTAATTATGGTCCAGGAGAAAGGTCTCCTTAATGCCGTCTTTGTGTAATCCAAATGATGCTAGGCCAGCGCAAGGGGCTTGTAAATATGCCCCCCAGGGTCCAAAACGGCAGATTTCTCTCCAATCTTACAGTACTCAGACTTTACATATGTCAGTCAGGGGATATGAAGTCCTCTATCAAGAGACAGGCAATCCCAAATGATATCTTTTGTCAAAGCAGCCACCTCGTTCCTCCAAATTGCAAGCCACAGTAGCACAGGGTGATCTTTCATCCAATCCTCTATATATGGAAGCCCAAGCTTACTATAACAGATAAAGTGCAATGAAGATATGGGGACAAAAAGCAGTTTCCTGCAAAACCTATTCTCCTTATGCTGGCTAGTCCCACACTGTGTAATACCACACACCTCAGCCCCATAAATGGCAATTGGAATACATTGGGACTTATATATTTGTAACGGCGGGTGAGGAGGTCACCCTCAGCAGGTTGCGGGAGGCTGCAAAAGGAACCTATAGCCTTGGACAATTTGGTTCTATGCTGCACAATATTTGGCACCCAAGACCCCCGAGCAGAGAAAGTAAATCCCAAGATACAGAGAAGTATTAGTACTACTCAGAGGCAATTTGACCCTGTCAAAAGGCGTGAAAGTTGCTTACACCTGGGGCCGCATGCCATAATGTGCGACTTTGTGAAATTTGTCTGCCAATCCAATGAGGCCATGAAATCAAGGCAAACGCGAACTGACGTAGTGCCCTGTGTGTGCATGCCATGAGCAGTGCATCATCGGCATACAATAGGGTTGGTAATAGTTTCCCTCTAATTTTAGGTACATTCGGGGTGGTACAAGTTAAAAAAAAGTGGAGCGTGTTGATGTATATAAATAAATGATAAAGGGGCAAGCACACACCCTTGTCTTACGCCCCCAGTTGATTTCAATGTCACCTGACAACTCTCCCTGTGCACTGATGCGGACCTTGGCCTTCATATAGTCAAGCATGAATGCAAGAAAGTGCATTAATGGTGCATCCAGGCCACGCAGAATGAACAAGTTCCACAGCTTGGACCTATTCACACAGTCAAATGCAGATGATAGGTCCATGAGTGCAAGATAAAGAGGATACTTTTTGGTTATTGTATATTTTCCCAAAACCAGATTTAAATTTTGGAACTGTTCAATCGTCCCTACTCTATTTCTGAACCCATATTGCCAGAGGTATAACACCGACTCAACCCCAATCCATTCTTAAATACTGTTATACATTTCTTTTCCAGAGATTTTAGCTCATGTTTCTAGTAACGATATAGCCTATAACACCCCGGAAGTAAACAATCCTCCCTTTTAAATATTGGAAGAATTATGAAAGTGCTCCAAGAATCAGGTATCCTAGTGCAGACAAGATTGTTAAAAACATTAGTAAGGAGAGGAGCCCAGAAAGTGACAGCACTTTTTATCAAATCAGTCGGAACACCATCTGGGCCTGGTGCCTTATTTACAACACTTAAATTGATAGCATTCTCTACTTCGGCAAGAGTCACCTAGAAGTCTAACAGCTGAGCTTTATCAATAACAAAAATATCGTTTGAGACGGGGTAGCATATACTATTGCAAAGTGCTCTTCTCAGGGCATACTAGTAATATGACAAGTAACAAAGTTCACCACCTGATTTTTAGGCCTCAACTGCAAGACAGCAGCCCAAAAGGATTTACCACTTTTCAAATGTGTAGCCTGCGCTAATAAATCCCATTGTGACATAATTACCTCCTGCAGGCAAATGTCCATACCCTTATCGTACTGCTTATGCAGAAGAGCCACTAATGCAGCATCCCTAGGTTTAGCAGCAAAAGCTGAGCACAGCCCAGCGCATGGTTCACTACTGAGCAATCATGATTAAACCATCTAGGGGAACTCACAATAGGACGTGAAGGCTTTAAAAGAGCTTTTCTAATACTAGAACACAGGCCGATGAAGGCCTCCACCACTTGGTGGTTGATGTCCACCTCCAATAGGCATGGCCCTACATTTTCTTTGACCAGTTTATTAAAGAATTGGATTGAGTCCTGCAATCTGCACACCAGCTGTAGGTTATCAGTTGAGGGCAGCAAGTTGCTCACCCCAACATCAATCCTAGGCTTCCCTTTAGGGTTCATTAGAAGGGCAATTTCTATAGGATTATGATCACTAAAAGTAGAAGGGACAGACGCATCGCAACATTCTGGGTGCTAAGTCCGGGTGAGAATCTTACATTAAAATTACCTCCTAGACAGAGATAAACTGGGTGCCCTTTCAGCACTGAACCATCTACCAGCTTGGTGATGCAATTAAACAGAATGGGAACTTAATGTTCCGAACATTAATAAAGTTCACCAAAACAAACTCAGGTGATTCTTTACCAAAATGATTTGAAAACTATTATGCGGAGTCTCTAATCAGGCACATTAATCTTTGACAGAAGGACCGCCACATTCCAAATGAGTATTTTCAACAGCCCACCCCCAACCTCTGTACAACAGGCCACAGGACTAACACTAGAGAAATATACCAGAGACATATCATTACAAGACATTTGTATCTAGGATACTGGTAACCCAAGCTGTAGTCTTTCTACATTATTGAATTCACAAAGGGTAGCAAATACGTTTGAGCCCAAAAGAGGCAGTGCTAACTGGGAGTATCATAGGCCCATAGAGGGGGAATTGTTGGCTTGCAGAACAAGCTGAGGGGCAAAGCAACAACCTTAATGTCCAACAAGCTGTTATATTCTTTCACCCCCAATATGGTCCTTACACAAGCAGGCCTCCTGAACTTAATTACAATCCCCATCAATATTTTTCTGTGATTGGCTAAGTCAGCCCACCCTTCTCACCATTAAAATCTAATTAAGATCCCAAGCATTGAAATGTTTGTATTTAAGAGCCAATGAGCAGCCCTGTTCCGGAACTGTGCCAAGGACTCCCAATTGACCAGGAGTAAGTGGAGGAACCCCTGCCAAGATTAAAACATAGGGAGCAAGATCAGGCCTTGGCGTTACCTTGGTGGGTAAATTGATGGCTGAGCTAGTGGCTACCAGTTGAGGACTTGCAGGTGCTGTATGCAGATCGGTATTCATAGCCAATGTCCCTAAGGTAGTAACAGTAATAGGTAGTAAAAGTTCACACTAGCCGGGGGTTCACAATTGGCCACAGTGATCGCAATGAGATTATTGCCCAGTGCCTGTAAATTGTCCTCCAAAGAGAGGCATGGGTTGACTTTGGCCATTGCTGATGGTTTTTTTCTGATATCCCCTGTACGCTTCATATGCTCAGTATGCAAAGAATTAAGTGCGTTGGTCAAACAGTTTTACATTCTGTCCAGACAGTCAATTCATGGTTTTAATCTCACCTCCAGGATACTGCTAAATTTCTCACATAGACTAGCACATGATGGAAAGTTCTGAGGCACAAAATCATCACACGTCTGGGTCCCAGATGTTTGAAAATGCGGTTGGGACTGAACCCATGGAAGATGCTGTCCTTTGCCGCTCCAATGCAAAGATGGCTATTTACTATTTGCCATCAACCCTTTCCCGTAATGCTTTTTCTTTTTGACCACTACACTGGGGGCACTCTCAGCAATTCCTGAATTGGCCATAACATGTCTAGCTCGTGAAATGCCAATAGTATTGATAGTATAATCACAAATACTAACATTGGCATGCGGTTGCAAAGGATCCCCGACAGTCTTGATAGGTGCAGAAGGCTCCAGTGTATTGCAACTATTATATGAAGAAGCACTAGCTAAAGGATTGGTTGGTGAAGTGCCATAATCTAAGGAGAGTCTACACTCAGCTCGAATTCATTAGCAATGAGTCCAAATGCCCATGCCAACATGCTATCCATTGTCACTGTGGGGTGTGAGACTGAAGGTGCCCCGGCAAGTTTGTGCTTCCCTATAATAAGAACAACTAAATGAGAGGCCTCACCAGTAAATGCCAAAAATCATAAAATATATCTTCACAAAGTCAGCAGTGTCCACTAAAAGGAGATTGAAAGAGAACATGCCTAGCCCAGCCTTGTCCGGCCACAGACATGCACATTCTTGTCCTCTATCTTGGCCCGGGAGCTTCTCAATGTTTCAAATCAGGTCCTTCGGGCGCAGGTAACACTGTGAGTGGTCCGGCGGCAAGGATTATTTCCGGTACTCCTTGGCACCTTGGCACCATTCAGCCCCACTGCTTTCCTTCTCAGTCTCAGGTTTGTCTGAGGGAAAAGGGCCTGCCGGTGCCCTCGATAAGAAGAGAAAAACACAGGTAAGTTCTGATCGCTGTCTTTTATATGTTTGTTGAAGATAGTACTTTAGTGTTCCTGTCACTGATATGTCATTCCTTTTCACCCCAGTGTAGTTAATTGTTGGTACTCCCTTTGTTTATATGTGCCCGGACATGTCACGTTTTCCTGGGCTGTGCAAAAGAAATAAAAACCCCAAAGGCAGTAGTCAAAAAGAGCCTTACTGGCTGCGTGGGTTTTTTAAATCAACAAAACAAAAAGAAACATCCAGGTGTGTGGTCCTTTTTAAAAGTGGTCATGAAAGTTCTCCAAAGTTAAGGAGTTCCCTTCTCTCTCGACATGCCTTGGTAGTGTAGTCCCCAGCCAGCTCCAGCTTATTTTCCCTTACAAAACCACAAACGTTTATGCACCTGTGTTAGCAATGCTCCTCCGGGAGTGTGGCTGGGTGAAGCATCTTGCCGGCAGCCATCTTGTAGATAGCAGTCGCTTTCCGTTACCAAGCTTCCGCCGATTCCTGGCCTGGTTTGTCTCGGTCCTTCGTCCACGCCACCCAATTTCTCGTAGTCATTCTATTGTGCTAGCTCCTTTCCTAACGTGCTGCTACAGTTGCACTAATAGTTTCAAATCCAAAGTAAAGTCTTAATAGTTGTGGTAGAGCCATGAAACCATACTCCAGAGGTACAATCCCAAAGAAAGGGGAAAACGCCTTCCAACACTGGTAATTGCCTGAGCCAAACGTAAAGCTCAAAGTGTTCACACAGACATTCAGAAGGAATTACGGGGGTCCTAAATGTCATGAGACCACAGGGAGGGGACACCTTGTTAAGTCCTCACCTCAAAAACACAGTAATGTTGTAGGCGCGGCATCCCAATACAAACAGTTCTCTTTCCCATTACTATTTAGCCTTCTTTCTCCATAATAACACCTTCCATATCATTATGATGTCAACTTCCATATCGACATCGAACATGTGCACGTTTCTTACACGGTCCTGAATTCTTTAAATTCTTTGCTGTTGAAGGGTGGACCATTGTCAGACTTTATAATGGCTGGTATCCCCCATGTTGCAAAGATGCCATCAAGTTTTCCAATTACTCGCTCATGTGTCATGGAAGAAACATCTTTGACCAAAGGAAAACGTAAATATTCATCTATAATGATGTCCACTATCAAATGGACCTAAGAAATGGATGGCTGTTCTCTTCCAGGCATGTTTAGGGAATTCTGACATGCCAAAGGATGTTGAGTAACTTTGATTGACAGGCAATTGTATATGTGATAGTCCTTGAGTTCCTTTTCAACTCTTTCATCTGAGTATGGAAACTCGGTCTCGGCGAGCTTGTTGTGTAGCAACAGTACCACAATGCCCTTCGTGAGCCACTTCAATCACCTTTTGTCGTAGTCTCTGTGGAATCAGGATCCTCAATCCTCATAGTATAAATCCTTCCTGAGTTATTGACAATTAATCTCTCACATTTTTGTATTTTTAATATTCTTCATCATTTCTGAGGGGTCAAATGTGTTTTTTTCAGTGACTGATGTGTAATTATGCTTTTTAACTTCTGCAGGTCACTATCATGGCTCGTAGCAGTGACAATCTGGGGTAACGATACAGCAGTTGGTGCACTTGACAACGAAATTGATGTAGGCCTCAGCCGTTATGGATGGAGTACCATGACCTTAATAGGCACTCTTGAAAGGTGGTCAGCAGGATTTTGATCATTTCGTGGTTGATGCAACATTGTATAATCGTACTCTTGCAATCGTAGTCCCTATTGTTCAATCCGAGAAGGCATCTTGGCTTTTGGATAGCCGAAAATGGTCAGCAAAACTTGATGATCATCACCACTGTAAAAGGCTTTCCGTCCAGGAATACATGAAATTGTTCACAATCTAATACGACAGCCAAGCTTTCCTTCTCAGGCTGTAGGCATGTTCTGTTTGAGACAAACGTCTACTTGCATAGACCACAATATCTCATCTTGCATAAGGGCATCCACTATACTGTGCAAGTATACTGTCTAACCCAACTGGGCTAGCGTCGACCATAATCTTTGTGTGGAGCTTTGGATTGAAGTACACCATTTCAGTAGCATTTTTCTTGGCGTGTTTAATTCTCTTGAGACATTTTTCACATTCTTATGACCATTTAAAATGAACATATTTCTTAGTTAACTCCCGTAATGGAGCACTAACAGCTGCAAAGTACTTTATATATCTTTAACTGTAACTGGCCATTCTAAGGAAATAACATACCGTTGAAACATCTTGTTGGGATTCAGCATTTTTTTAAAGCTTGTACTTTTGCAGGATCAGGCGTACACCCCCATCAGAAAAGATATGGCCAAAGAATTTTTATTTTGTCTTGTTGAACTCACACTTGTCTGTATTTAAGGTTAAACCTGCATCGGTGAGTAACTGACATACTTGTGTGAGGGCTTCAACGTGCTCTTTCTATGTAGCACCAAAACCTAATATGTCATCACAATAATTGAATGCATTCACAACAGGTTGTATGATCTGTCGTATAATGTCTTAGAAACGTTCTGCAGCCGATGACACACCAAAACGAAGTCTCTCATATCTAAAGAAACCAACATGTGTTGAAAAGGTTATAATATATCTGCAGCTTTCTTCCAGTTCTAACTGATGATAACCTTTATTCAAATCAAGTCGAGTTGAATGTTGCTTCTGGAACGTTCTGATGGCCATTTTGTCTTTGCGCGGTGACGCGCTTACTTTTTCCTTTGCTCTGCACATCATCACAAAATGGTTCTCTTTAGCTCAGCCTTTGCATATCTGGCCTATGGCAGGATACTTTCCTTCATGTGGAAATGCTAATCCACACCTGAAACACAACTTCTTTTTATGCGTAAACATCACTTTGCTATCCTTCAGTCTTTTGTTTCAAATTACTTTTCACACTTATGACTGGCTCGCTCTGGGCACCTCTGGCCTCCATGTCGGCAGCTTGTTTCTCAGCACACTCAGCTGTGGCAGCTATCCACACTCACTTCAGACTAAGAGTTTCTCTCAGCATTCATCATCTGAATGAATTGGACAAGCATCCATTGATCGCTCTAAGCTGCATGGCTTCTTCATCATTAAATTCAGTGAACTTACAGGGTTTTATTAGTCTCTCTGACATTCTTGACTGAAAACATCTCGTTCATAGTCAATGTTTGGTACTGGATTAAACTTGAGATTCAACGCATTCTCAATTTGATGGTATGTCACTCTTTCATCATTTCTTGTCATTTTCTTTATGATTTCTTTCACACCCTCACCAGCAAGATTTTTGAGATATTTGACAATCTTCCTGTTATCAGTCTCTTCAAGTGCATCTATGAAATCTTTAAATGTCTCTTCCAAGCAGTCCATCTATCACCAATGCTTTGCATTTTGGCACTGTCGAATGGTGGTTGTGGTGTCAGTAAGACAGCACCATTGTAACTGTTCATGGGAGTGGCTGACTTCGATAATGGAGCTCTGTGAAATGCTGTCGATTCCCTGGGAATCTGCATCATCATTGAAGCCTGATGATGTTTCAGCATCCTGGTCATCCAGGACAGTCTTTGGAGTTTTTACCTTATTCATGGGCTCCTTCAGGAGCCTCGCCACCCGGCAGCTTTGATGGTGTCCCGCTTCAGGTATTACACAGCTCAGTAAACACAACCCCAGTGCTTCTTCTTGCTCCAGTGCTGAGGTCGTAATACTCCACTTATCAAGACTCAGATAAGAATAATAGCAGTATGCGTCTTTTTTGCTTGTTCTGTCAGCCAGCACTATTATTTGTAATATTATATGGTAACTTATGATTGCCTTTGTTTGTACTTTATAAGCCTGGTTGTATCTGCCTTCAGCTTTAATTCTATGTATAATGTATAACTTTATTTTGTGTAGTAGCGTATGATCTTGGTTTATTGACCAACAATGCATAGACTTTTCCATGAAGCTCTCTTCTCACACTGGCTCGAGTTGCGCTTTTATTCCACATACGACAACTATTGACTCAACACTTCAACAAAGGCACACATGGCAGGCACGAGCAGTTTGCATATTATAAGGCACACTCTCTAGGAAAGCACTTTCTTCTTCGGGTTACTTATCCCCTAATTCGTCACCAGATGTAGCATCTTCCCCAGTCTGAAACCTGCTCAATGACTAGGCCACACATGGAGCTGAAAATCACATCTTTTTTCCTCTGTGTGTACCTGTGAACGCCAACATTCTAAACAAAGCTTTCATTACATTCTAGTCTAGCGATTACATCACACTGATAGAGAGTCCTCTGGAGCCAGAAAGGTTCCGTTCTAAATCATGCAAGACACTACATGTTGCACTTGATATCAAGAAGTACTTTAAGAAATGGTTGAACTCATCTTTGTCTATTGTTGGTACAGTCAATTTAGAAAAGATGTGTATCCCCAAAGTGACATTTTTAGTTAATTGTATCCTGCTATGTTTCGACTCAGGCTTCCTTCAGAAAACTCAGAGTGGTATCAGCAGTTTTATATGGGCTAGAAAAGGGGTGAGAATAGCTGGAAAAAAATTGAAGAATACAATGAAAAAGTGAGGACAACACGTTCCAGATGTTCAACTATATTGTTTGGCTTTTCAGTTGAAAACTTTCAGAACGCTTCTTGGAACACCAACTGACTAGGAAATGGGAAAGTTGTTTTTGGTAATGATTAACAGCATGAATAATGCCAATGGCTTCCTCTATAGGTTTGACTCTCTGAAATATTTTTTAAAAAGTCAGGCTGAAGGGTTTAAAGATAGGCGCCATAAGGTAAGGAGCAAATCGGCAACCCCATGTTATTCATGCGAGGTACCAATATGGGAGTCGCCAGTCTTCCTGAATGTTTGAAAGAAGCCATAAGCATTCTTCTTAAGTCCTCAAAGTGCATAAAGTGAGGGATTTTATTGCTGTTTATGGCCTGAAGCAGTGGGATGAAATCTCCCATTGTACCCTGGGCAGACTGTCTAGGTTCAAAGATAATCCTTTTCACAAAAAGGCCACCCGAGTTAACTATGAACATATCCTCAGAGCACTCGAACCAGGATGTTTCACAGTGTTTTTCTATTAATTTTCCATCTGTCTAGTCCCTCCTTGACACACAAGTAAAGTTGATGAAATGTCCTCACATACCTACCAGGTGTTTTGCTTCATCATTAGACAACCACACGCTCTCCAAAACCATGGTTTGATGGAGAGCGGACCTACACCCTGAAATCAGGGAGGCAGTTTTCTATCTAAGGATCCATAAAACAAATTAAAAACCAGTGTGGCAGCCCGGTGTGAATTTTACTTAGTGAGGTATCATTTAGTATTAAAAACTGTGCATGGTGTATAGCGGAACTAGTACCCCAACCCCACTAAAGTGCTGACATGTTTCTGCCAAGGCGGCTGTTAAGAGTCCACAGCATTTATCAGGACATCCACAAGATGCTGTAAAAGGATTCACCACTTGCAACCCAGGATTGTTTGATTTTTAGACTACTTGATTTATGGACTTCTGTCTTGAGTCTCGCTACCTGAGTCAGACCCATTGTAAGCTCTGTTAAAATGGATTGGGATGCTAATTGCCAGTGTTTCCTTTTAAGAAAAGGTCAGCTTATGAGCAGCTATGGTAAGAGGCTCTGGGCGGGTTGCATGTGAACACTCATGCACCCAGTAGTGGACTGATTGTGTGAAACTGCAAGTTAGCTCAGCCCAGTATCTGCATACAGGCAGCCTGGTACAGAAGGGACCCTTCAAAGATTGGTGCTGACCTGGTGTAGGCCTTATAATGTAACTGGGTATTAACAGTGTGAATAGGTTCATCTGTAGTGATTAATGAAGCAAGGGCGTGCTTCCCATTGTTATACAGTATGGGTGAAATCTGTACCAAACAACAGTTTCACTATGAGGCATAGAGGCTAGCATGACACATTCATCATATGGTAAAAATGTACACAGAGGGCAGATCTAATGTCACGCTTTCACTCCTGGCACTTGAGGATTTGTCATGTATTTCTCACTCAGTTCCTAATTACATTCCAGTAATTTGTTCCCCCTGCCAGGCCAAGGTAATTACTCTGCTAGCCAGCAGGAGGATCAAAGGCCTCCCCACACAATAAAGCCATTTTCCAATGTTTGGACCCATTCCTAGGAAAGGAAAGGAAAGGGTAGGGGTAGAATCTGCATGTGATAATTACTTTTTACATTGCACCAGGCATTTGAAAGCTCATCTGAAGGATAAACAAGGGAAAAGGCCAGACCTCGAAGAAATCACAGGAGCGGCCCACCCTTTAATGTTCTGGAGAAAAGGGACCAGGTAGTGTGAAAGTTAGCGGTAGGACATAGTCTCTCAGAGAATGTCTTTCTACAGACCATTTTTAGTTGCCATGTTAATGTGTCCCAAGATGTTGTTCAGGAGCTTTGGGACGGGGTGGAATGCTGATGTGTCATTCCAGGACTGGATAGAGATGCCTACCTTCTGGAACTTTCCACCCTCACATAAACACTGCTGTGCAGTGGAGGGAGAGAGAGAGAAAGAGAAGATGGATTTTGCAGGTTTCTGAAGAAGACCAGACCCCTGTCTGGGGTGCTGCAGCACCCTGAACTTAGTGTGGATGGGACTATGTTGGTTTTCCTCTCCAGGGTCAGTGGTGCTGGCCCCCTCCTAATCTCTGACGAGCAGAAAAGGGATGGATCTGCTAAGGTACCCTGGAAGAGTAGAGGTCCCCTAGAACATTTGTGGACTGGCCCTGCTAACAGGTAGCCCTTGTTAAAAAATAAAACACAACACCTCAGGAAGCCAAAACCTATCTTGCATTTAAAGTAAAATTGCAAGCAGCACAGCAAACATAATTAGAAGACCATTCCATTTGACCGGATCTCTCACTCGAAAAAAGGTTTATTGGAGCATAATTATAAATGCATAAAATTAAGGACAGTTTATATAGATTTTCTCTGAGTACACATTTATGGCACCTAATCATGTGTCAGAAATGTGTTGCTTTCATCACAAACGTATCTAATGAGCAGGTGACAGAATCTTCTCTCTCAGGAAGTGCAAGGCATCCTTAAAGAGGAGATATTATTCATGAATGCTATAGTGATCTCATTATTCGCCCAAAATCCTTCTACTGATTACCAGGACTGAAAGTGAGGTTATGGTTTGCAAAACGTATAACTTAAATAGCATAGCTTTTATGGGCCATGAAATTCAGAAAGCCTATTAGAGGCCTGTTGATACTTAAAACCAATAAGAAAGACATCCTTATTTGTTTATAAAATATGTCACTAGGCTCATTCTTATACTTGTAGAAAACAATAATACTATAATATATATAAAGCAATACATGATTATGCTTTCATATCCTCCTCAGATGACTGACATGGGTGCCCTTCTCACGTCCATGCAAGCTATGGGACCTGAAGAGAAGAGGTATGGACAGTATTATGTCTTGAGGGCTTTTATGATTCTGTTGTGGTTACCCGAAGCTGAGGAGAACACCAAGCCCATGATGGAGGACAGGTCCTTTGAAGAGAGAGCATAGAAAAACAGCTTTAAAGAGTTAGAGGCACAATACAAATATCATTTAAATCCGCCCAATGGGGCGAAAGGAAACCGTCACTGAAGCCTGGTCCCCCTGGGTTACTAGGGTCAGGTGTGCATAGTACTCCACTTAAGAAGCTTTCACAACCCCCCCACGCCCCGGAGAAAGCCAAAGGAGTCGGTCTAAGAAACAAAAGCATGGCAGCAGGGAGAATGTGTGGAGCTCCCTCACAAGTTCGATCACTCCCGGGGTCCACCATCTCTCTAGGAGCAGATATGGTGAGAAAAAAAGCAAGGCAAGATTCCAAGTGCATGCTGGGAGCTGGCAGCAGATGCACCTTAAACAAAAATCCAGGATATGGGTGCCCGAATTGGGATTGGGACATCCTTAAAAACATAGGAAAGGTAGGCCTTTCAGGGGCATGAAGCTGCTCGTAAAATATTCATCTTTGGGGCTAAAAGATGGCAGAGAATCTTCTGGGTTTGCTTAAAATTTGACATAATTGTTTCTCATGGTACCCAAGCGAATCCAGGGACACCACCAACATTAAACCAGGTGTTTGTTGGTCTGCCAGGAGTACATCCCCTCCAAATGTTATCTTTTTGTTGCCTTATGTCTGCTGAGGGTTGAATTGATGACTATGCAAGGTGTTTCCCAATATCTCAAGCACTCCTGGAGCTAGAGTTGTTGCTCAAAGGCACTGATGTGCAAGGTCTTCTGTTGGTTCTGCACTTGCAGCATGTTAGTAATAGAAAAAAAGACTCTTGTATACTTTATTGAATCTCAAATGCTTTATGGACAATGATAAAATTGACAGTGAAAGTATGTTTTAAAAAAGGTCATGGGAATGCTTTATTAACAATCACAGGGTAGCAATAAAGTATCACTTGTTTCAGTGAAGGCCTTTGAAATGTTTTGAAATGCTTTATTGACATTCACAATGTTAACAGTGAGTCATTACATGCCCCAATGAATGCCATTGTAATATAATACCATCCACAACAGTTTAATGGTATTGTATTGATTTATTAGGACTTATTTCTGCTCAGTTTTGGACAGAAAATAGGCCTAGCCACCAAATTAAAAGTAACACCCATTAGAGAATCACATAGCTAATAAAGTGGCTCAGTTTTGCAAATCAGGGCAGTTTTAAACTTGTAAAGCGAAGCTGCATATGTGTTTTGCAAGATAGGGGAAACTGCATGCACCTGTGCTTGCTGCAGGTAATGTTTGTAGTAATATCAGATAAATCAATAGGGAAAAAACAGTGCAGCAGACCATAAAACAGGCCTACAAACAGTCAACAGAACAGCCCATACACTGTCCTGACAGACCAGCCACCCCTGCAGGCACTTCCAGTTTGGCCTATACACCAGTGTGGCCCTGTTGATGCTTTCATGAATCTGGTGACACCTTGGGAAAGCCAGAAGGTATGCCCGTTGGTAACTATGCCCCATTGTATGACATCTAATTTATGAAGGGGGTATGATGTTGATAGGGTTCAGGGCTCCCAGGGGTGTGAAATATTACTAGTGTGTCATTATAAATATTCCCACCTGCCATCATATGTATATATGTGTAAATGAATGAGTATTAATGAGTAGTGTGTGCTCAATAAATTACTTTTCCTTTTCATAAGAAACAGCAATGACTGGGCAATGATTAATTGGGTATTGTTTGTTGTGTGCCTGTGGACTGGGGTACTAGTATACTCCACCTCCCCCGAGTAGGCCTTCGACTGATATCGTGAGAGAGTCAATGGTTAGAAAGGGGTACTTTCATTTCCAATAGATTGAAAGTTGCAGGTTTATTACTTGTAAAGGATCAATATCCTTCATAACTAATAATTCCTTTTTTACAATATCTGTAAGTATTTGAGTGAAAACATTCATTGCACATAGAAGTGAAAGTTATGCAAATGTTAAGTGTATATCCCATGGTTCACCAGAGATGGTATCAATGAAAGCATGCATTCAGCATTAGTGTAGGATTGGACAATAAGCTGTATACTTAAAACATCATCATGTTATTTCAATTCATTACAATGTGAGACAAATAACAAGTATTGACCAAACCAAAAGGTTTGACATTCTGTGAGAAGGTAGCCTCTTTCTAGCCTTGTTACCCCCACTTTTGGCCTGTTTGTGAGTGTATGTCAGGGTGTTTGTCACTGTTTTCACTGTCTCACTGGGATCCTGATAGCCAGGCCTCAGTGCTCATAGTGAAAACACTATGTTTTCAGTATGGTTGTTATGTGTCACTGGGATCCTGCTGGTCAGGACCCCAGTGCTCATAGGTTTGTGGCCTATATGTATGTGTCACTAGGACCCTGTCACACAGGGCCCCAGTGCTCATAGGTGTGCATGTATGTGTTCCCTGTGTGGTGCCTAACTGTCTCACTGAGGCTCTGCTAACCAGAACCTCAGTGGTTATGCTCTCTCATTACTTTTAAATTGTCACTAACAGGCTAGTGACCAATTTTACCAATTTACATTGGCTTACTGGAACACCCTTATAATTCCCTAGTATATGGTACTGAGGTACCCAGGGTATTGGGGTTCCAGGAGATCCCTATGGGCTGCAGCATTTCTTTTGCCACCCATAGGGAGCTCTGACAATTCTTACACAGGCCTGCCACTGCAGCCTGAGTGAAATAACGTCCACGTTATTTCACAGCCATTTTACACTGCACTTAAGTAACTTATAAGTCACCTATATGTCTAACCTTTACCTGGTAAAGGTTAGGTGCAAAGTTACTTAGTGTGAGGGCACCCTGGCACTAGACAAGGTGCCCCCACATTGTTCAGAGCCATTTCCCTGAACTTTGTGAGTGCGGGGACACCATTACACGCGTGCACTACATATAGGTCACTACCTATATGTAGCTTCACCATGGTAACTCCGAATATGGCCATGTAACATGTCTATGATCATGGAATTGCCCCCTCTATACCATCCTGGCATAGTTGGCACAATCCCATGATCCCAGTGGTCTGTAGCACAGACCCTGGTACTGCCAGACTGCCCTTCCTGGGGTTTCACTGCAGCTGCTGCTGCTGCCAACCCCTCAGACAGGCAGCTGCCCTCCTGGGGTCCAGCCAGGCCTGGCCCAGGATGGCAGAACAAAGAACTTCCTCTGAGAGAGGGTGTGACACCCTCTCCCTTTGGAAAATGGTGTGAAGGCAGGGGAGGAGTAGCCTCCCCCAGCCTCTGGAAATGCTTTGTTGGGCACAGATGTGCCCAATTCTGCATAAGCCAGTCTACACCGGTTCAGGGACCCCTTAGCCCCTGCTCTGGCGCGAAACTGGACAAAGGAAAGGGGAGTGACCACTCCCCTGACCTGCACCTCCCCTGGGAGGTGTCCAGAGCTCCTCCAGTGTGCTCCAGACCTCTGCCATCTTGGAAACAGAGGTGCTGCTGGCACACTGGACTGCTCTGAGTGGCCAGTGCCACCAGGTGACGTCAGAGACTCCTGCTGATAGGCTCCTTCAGGTGTTAGTAGCCTTTCCTCTCTCCTAGGTAGCCAAACCCTCTTTTCTGGCTATTTAGGGTCTCTGTCTCTGGGGAAACTTCAGATAACGAATGCAAGAGCTCAGCCGAGTTCCTCTGCATCTCTCTCTTCACCTTCTGATAAGGAATCGACTGCTGACCGCGCTGGAAGCCTGCAAAACTGCAACATAGTAGCAAAGACGACTACTGCAACTCTGTAACGCTGATCCTGCCGCCTTCTCGACTGTTTTCCTGCTTGTGCATGCTGTGGGGGTAGTCTGCCTCCTCTCTGCACCAGAAGCTCCGAAGAAATCTCCCGTGGGTCGACGGAATCTTCCCCCTGCAACCGCAGGCACCAAAAAGCTGCATTACCGGTCCCTTGGGTCTCCTCTCAGCACGACGAGCGAGGTCCCTTGAATCCAGCGACTCTGTCCAAGTGACCCCCACAGTCCAGTGACTCTTCAGTCCAAGTTTGGTGGAGGTAAGTCCTTGCCTCACCTCGCTGGGCTGCATTGCTGGGAACCGCGACTTTTGCAGCTACTCCGGCCCCTGTGCACTTCCGGCGGAAATCCTTTGTGCACAGCCAAGCCTGGGTCCACGGCACTCTAACCTGCATTGCACGACTTTCTAAGTTGGTCTCCGGCGACGTGGGACTCCTTTGTGCAACTGCGGTGAGCACCGTTTCATGCATCCTCGTAGTGCCTGTTTCTGGCACTTCTCTGGGTGCTACCTGCTTCAGTGAGGGCTCTTTGTCTTGCTCGACGTCCCCTCTCTCTTCAGATCCAATTTGCGACCTCCTGGTCCCTCCTGGGCCCCAGCAACGTCCAAAAATGCCAAATGCAAAATTTGCGGCTAGCAAGGCTTGTTGGCGTTCTTTCGGTGGGAAAACACTTTTGCACGACTCTCCAAGGCGAGAAGGATCCGTCCACCAAAGGGGAAGTCTCTAGCCCTTTTCGTTCCTGCAGAAACCTCAGCTTCTTCTGTCCAATCGAAGCTTCTTTGCACCCACAGCTGGCATTTCCTGGGCATCTGCCCATCTCCGACTTGCTTGTGACTTTTGGACTTGGTCCCCTTGTTCCACAGGTACCCTAGATTGGAAATCCACAGTTGTTGCATTGCTGGTTTGTGTCTTTCCTGCATTATTCCTCTAACACGACTCTTTTGTCCTTAGGGGAACTTTAGTGCACTTTGCACTCACTTTTCAGGGTCTTGGGGAGGGTTATTTTTCTAACTCTCACTATTTTCTAATAGTCCCAGCGACCCTCTACAAGGTCACATAGGTTTGGGGTCCATTCGTGGTTCGCATTCCACTTTTGGAGTATATGGTTTGTGTTGCCCCTATCCCTATGTTTCCCCATTGCATCCTATTGTAACTATACATTGTTTGCACTGTTTTCTAAGACTATACTGCATATTTTTGCTATTGTGTATATATATCTTGTGTATATTTCCTATCCTCTCACTGAGGGTACACTCTAAGATACTTTGGCATATTGTCATAAAAATAAAGTACCTTTATTTTTAGTATAACTGTGTATTGTGTTTTCTTATGATATTGTGCATATGACACTAAGTGGTACTGTAGTAGCTTCACACGTCTCCTAGTTCAGCCTAAGCTGCTCTACTAAGCTACCATTATCTATCAGCCTAAGCTGCTAGACACCCTATACACTAAGAAGGGATAACTGGGCCTGGTGCAAGGTGCAAGTACCCCTTGGTACTCACTACAAGCCAGTCCAGCCTCCTACATTGGTTGTGCAGTGGTGGGATAAGTGCTTGAGACTACTTACCACTCTTGTCATTGTACTTTTCATAAGAGAAAAATATACAAAACAAGGTCAGTGTATATACACATAGCCAAAAAGTTTTGCATTTCCTCTTTTCACTCTTTTCTAAGTGCTGAAAAGTACTTCTAACTTTCTAAAAAGTTCTAAAAAGTTTAAAAAGTTTTTTCTCTGTCTTTCTAAAAGCTCTGACAAACTTTTTATCTTTTACTATCACTTTAACTCTCTCTAAAAATGTCTGGCACAGGCCAAAATGTTGATCTGTCCAAACTTGCATATGATCACCTTAGCTGGAAAGGAGCAAGGAATCTCTGCATAGAGAGAGGTTTGAGTGTAGGGAAGAATCCTTCCTTAGAACTGTTAATTAACATGCTTAGAGTACAGGATAAGGCCATAAGTGCCCCATCTGTAGAAAAAGTAGCTAATGGTTCTCAATCTGATCCAGGGACTCCCCCAGGAAAAGATTCAGGAAAGAAACTTCATAGCCTGCCTATTACTAGACAGTCTAGCATAGATGGTAATGATGATGAGCCACACCAAATAAATAGTGTTGTCTCACATCATAGCAAAAGCATATATTCTCACCATACTGGTAGTAATGTTTCTGTAAACCAAGCTGTTAGGGTGCCTTCTGTAAGGGACAGGTCTCCTTCTGTTCATTCCCATCATAGCTCTGTTTCTAGAAATGTCCCTCCCACCAACCCTGATGACAGAATGTTAGAGAGGGAACTCAATAAGTTGAGGGTGGAACAAACCAGACTGAAGCTTAAAAAGCAACAGCTGGATTTGGATAGACAGTCTTTTGAATTAGAGAAGGAAAGACAGAAGTTGGGTTTAGATACCCATGGTGGCAGCAGCAGTATTCCCCATAGTCATCCTGCAAAAGAGCATGATTCCAGGAATCTGCACAAGATAGTTCCCCCTTATAAGGAGGGGGATGACATTAACAAGTGGTTTGCTGCACTTGAGAGGGCCTGTGTTGTACAGGATGTCCCTCAAAGGCAGTGGGCTGCTATCCTATGGCTATCATTTAGTGGAAAAGGTAGGGATAGGCTCCTTACTGTGAAAGAAAATGATGCTAATAATTTCCAAGTTCTTAAGAATGCACTCCTGGATGGTTATGGCTTAACCACTGAACAGTACAGGATAAAGTTCAGAGAGACCAAAAAGGAGTCTTCACAAGACTGGGTTGATTTCATTGACCATTCAGTGAAGGCCTTGGAGGGGTGGTTACATGGCAGTAAAGTTACTGATTATGAAAGCCTGTATAACACAATCCTGAGAGAGCATATACTTAATAATTGTGTGTCTGATTTGTTGCACCAGTACCTGGTAGACTCTGATCTGACCTCTCCCCAAGAATTGGGAAAGAAGGCAGACAAATGGGTCAGAACAAGGGTGAACAGAAAAGTTCATACAGGGGGTGACAAAGATGGCAATAAGAAGAAAGATGGTGAAAAATCTCAAGATAAGCATGGGGATAAGGGTAAAACCAAAGATCCCACTTCAAATCTTAAACACTCTTCAGAGGGTGGGGATAAAACAAATTCTTCCTCTTCTTCCCAACCTGCACACATTAAAAAGCCTTGGTGCTTTGTGTGTAAAAATAGAGGCCATAGGCCAGGGGATAAGTCCTGTCCAGGTAAACCCCCTGAGCCTACCACCACTAATACATCAAGCTCTAGTGCCCCTAGCAGTAGTGGTACTAGTGGTGGGACTGCTGGCAACAGTCAAGCAAAGGGTGTAGTTGGGTTCACTTTTGGGTCCATAGTAGAAACTGGGGTAGTCACTCCCAAGACAGTTTCTGTCACACCTAGTGGCATTGGCCTTGCCACACTGGCTGCTTGTCCCCTTACAATGGATAAGTACAGGCAGACAGTTTCAATAAATGGTGTTGAGGCCTTGGCTTACAGGGACACAGGTGCCAGTTTCACTTTGGTGACTGAAAACCTAGTGCACCCTGATCAACACATCATTGGACAACAGTATAAGATTATTGATGTCCATAACTCCACTAAGTTTCTTCCCTTAGCTATAATTCAGTTTAGTTGGGGTGGAGTTACTGGCCCTAAGCAGGTGGTGGTATCACCTAGCTTACCTGTAGACTGTCTCTTAGGTAATGACCTAGAGGCCTCAGGTTGGGCTGATGTAGAGTTTTATGCCCATGCAGCCATGCTGGGCATCCCTGAGGAATTGTTCCCTCTCATTTCAAGTGAAATGAAAAAGCAAAGGAGAGAAGGCCTGAAAACTCAGGATCCCTCTCCATCAACAGGTAAAAAGGGTATCACAGTATCCCCTAACCACCCTACCATTCAGGATACTATTCCTGTGGTGGGAGAAACCTCTCCTGGGGTGGCACCTGTTCCAAGGGAATCATCAGCTGCCAAAGCTGAACTCCCTGAGGTGGAAGTACCTCTCTGTGGGATAACTAACATTGGTGAGAAAAACAGCACCATTTTAGTTAACATGGAGCATCCCTCCAACCCTCCCAGAGAAACTTTAGTGCAGAAACCCTGCACTACCTCACAACACTTAGGACAGCATCCCTGCCCTAGTGTGGAGCTCATAGGACAGCATCCCTGCCCTGCTCCAACTCAAGAGAAACAGCATCCCTGTTCTCTCTTCCAGCCAGATGGACAAAGTTTTTGCCCAGCTATGGCTTTTCTGAGACAGCATCCCTGTCTGGCATTTCCATCACTACAAATAGGTTCAGTGGACAATTCCCACTGCTCTAAACTAAAACTTACTGATAGAAACTCTGAAAATACATCTTCACATTGTTGCTTAGCTAAAAAACTTCAAACAGGGTGGTTTACATCCCCACAGGGAAGTAACCATATAGTGGATGATAAAGGGAGTAACCAGTCTATTGCAGAGCTACTCTCTACTTATCACCACTTAGACAATAAAGTCTCAACTGGCCAAGGTTAGCCTTATTGTCCTTCCTTTGGGGGGGGGTTGTGTGAGAAGGTAGCCTCTTTCTAGCCTTGTTACCCCCACTTTTGGCCTGTTTGTGAGTGTATGTCAGGGTGTTTGTCACTGTTTTCACTGTCTCACTGGGATCCTGATAGCCAGGCCTCAGTGCTCATAGTGAAAACACTATGTTTTCAGTATGGTTGTTATGTGTCACTGGGATCCTGCTGGTCAGGACCTCAGTGCTCATAGGTTTGTGGCCTATATGTATGTGTCACTGGGACCCTGTCACACAGGGCCCCAGTGCTCATAGGTGTGCATGTATGTGTTCCCTGTGTGGTGCCTAACTGTCTCACTGAGGCTCTGCTAGCCAGAACCTCAGTGGTTATGCTCTCTCATTACTTTTAAATTGTCACTAACAGGCTAGTGACCAATTTTACCAATTTACATTGGCTTACTGGAACACCCTTATAATTCCCTAGTATATGGTACTGAGGTACTCAGGGTATTGGGGTTCCAGGAGATCCCTATGGGCTGCAGCATTTCTTTTGCCACCCATAGGGAGCTCTGACAATTCTTACACAGGCCTGCCACTGCAGCCTGAGTGAAATAACGTCCACGTTATTTCACAGCCATTTTACACTGCACTTAAGTAACTTATAAGTCACCTATATGTCTAACCTTTACCTGGTAAAGGTTAGGTGCAAAGTTACTTAGTGTGAGGGCACCCTGGCACTAGCCAAGGTGCCCCCACATTGTTCAGAGCCATTTCCCTGAACTTTGTGAGTGCGGGGACACCATTACACGCGTGCACTACATATAGGTCACTACCTATATGTAGCTTCACCATGGTAACTCCGAATATGGCCATGTAACATGTCTATGATCATGGAATTGCCCCCTCTATACCATCCTGGCATAGTTGGCACAATCCCATGATCCCAGTGGTCTGTAGCACAGACCCTGGTACTGCCAGACTGCCCTTCCTGGGGTTTCACTGCAGCTGCTGCTGCTGCAAACCCCTCAGACAGGCAGCTGCCCTCCTGGGGTCCAGCCAGGCCTGGCCCAGGATGGCAGAACAAAGAACTTCCTCTGAGAGAGGGTGTGACACCCTCTCCCTTTGGAAAATGGTGTGAAGGCAGGGGAGGAGTAGCCTCCCCCAGCCTCTGGAAATGCTTTGTTGGGCACAGATGTGCCCAATTCTGCATAAGCCAGTCTACACCGGTTCAGGGACCCCTTAGCCCCTGCTCTGGCGTGAAACTGGACAAAGGAAAGGGGAGTGACCACTCCCCTGACCTGCACCTCCCCTGGGAGGTGTCCAGAGCTCCTCCAGTGTGCTCCAGACCTCTGCCATCTTGGAAACAGAGGTGCTGCTGGCACACTGGACTGCTCTGAGTGGCCAGTGCCACCAGGTGACGTCAGAGACTCCTGCTGATAGGCTCCTTCAGGTGTTAGTAGCCTTTCCTCTCTCCTAGGTAGCCAAACCCTCTTTTCTGGCTATTTAGGGTCTCTGTCTCTGGGGAAACTTCAGATAACGAATGCAAGAGCTCAGCCGAGTTCCTCTGCATCTCTCTCTTCACCTTGTGATAAGGAATCGACTGCTGACCGCGCTGGAAGCCTGCAAAACTGCAACATAGTAGCAAAGACGACTACTGCAACTCTGTAACGCTGATCCTGCCGCCTTCTCGACTGTTTTCCTGCTTGTGCATGCTGTGGGGGTAGTCTGCCTCCTCTCTGCACCAGAAGCTCCGAAGAAATCTCCCGTGGGTCGACGGAATCTTCCCCCTGCAACCGCAGGCACCAAAAAGCTGCATTACCGGTCCCTTGGGTCTCCTCTCAGCACAACGAGCGAGGTCCCTTGAATCCAGCGACTCTGTCCAAGTGACCCCCACAGTCCAGTGACTCTTCAGTCCACGTTTGGTGGAGGTAAGTCCTTGCCTCACCTCGCTGGGCTGCATTGCTGGGAACCGCGACTTTTGCAGCTACTCCGGCCCCTGTGCACTTCCGGCGGAAATCCTTTGTGCACAGCCAAGCCTGGGTCCACGGCACTCTAATCTGCATTGCACGACTTTCTAAGTTGGTCTCCGGCGACGTGGGACTCCTTTGTGCAACTGCGGTGAGCACCGTTTCACGCATCCTTGTAGTGCCTGTTTCTGGCACTTCCCTGGGTGCTACCTGCTTCAGTGAGGGCTCTTTGTCTTGCTCGACGTCCCCTCTCTCTTCAGGTCCAATTTGCGACCTCCTGGTCCCTCCTGGGCCCCAGCAGCGTCCAAAAACGCCAAATGCAAAATTTGCGGCTAGCAAGGCTTGTTGGCGTTCTTTCGGCGGGAAAACACTTCTGCACGACTCTCCAAGGCGAGAGGGATCCGTCCACCAAAGGGGAATTCTTTAGCTCTTTTCGTTCCTGCAGAAACCTCAGCTTCTTCTGTCCAGTCGAAGCTTCTTTGCACCCACAGCTGGCATTTCCTGGGCATCTGCCCATCTCCGACTTGCTTGTGACTTTTGGACTTGGTCCCCTTGTTCCACAGGTACCCTAGATTGGAAATCCACAGTTGTTGCATTGCTGGTTTGTGTCTTTCCTGCATTATTCCTCTAACACGACTCTTTTGTCCTTAGGGGAACTTTAGTGCACTTTGCACTCACTTTTCAGGGTCTTGGGGAGGGTTATTTTTCTAACTCTCACTATTTTCTAATAGTCCCAGCGACCCTCTACAAGGTCACATAGGTTTGGGGTCCATTCGTGGTTCGCATTCCACTTTTGGAGTATATGGTTTGTGTTGCCCCTATCCCTATGTTTCCCCATTGCATCCTATTGTAACTATACATTGTTTGCACTGTTTTCTAAGACTATACTGCATATTTTTGCTATTGTGTATATATATCTTGTGTATATTTCCTATCCTCTCACTGAGGGTACACTCTAAGATACTTTGGCATATTGTCATAAAAATAAAGTACCTTTACTTTTAGTATAACTGTGTATTGTGTTTTCTTATGATATTGTGCATATGACACTAAGGCCCTCATTCTGACCCTGGCGGTCAAAGACCGCCAGGGCGGAGGACCGCGGGAGCACCGCCGACAGGCCGGCGGTGCTCCAATGGGGATTCCGACCGCGGCGGTAAAGCCACGGTCGGACCGGCACCACTGGCGGGCTCCCGCCAGTGTACCGCCGCCCCATTGAATCCTCCACGGCGGCGCAGCTTGCTGCACCGCCGCGGGGATTCCGACCCCCCCTACCGCCATCCAGATCCCGGCGGTCCGACCGCCGGGATCCGGATGGCGGTAGGGGGGGTCGCGGGGCCCCTGGGGGCCCCTGCAGTGCCCATGCCACTGGCATGGGCATTGCAGGGGCCCCCGTAAGAGGGCCCCTACATGTATTTCACTGTCTGCTGCGCAGACAGTGAAATACGCGACGGGTGCAACTGCACCCGTCGCACAGCTTCCACTCCGCCGGCTCGATTCCGAGCCGGCTTCATCGTGGAAGCCTCTTTCCCGCTGGGCTGGCGGGCGGTCTGAAGGCGACCGCCCGCCAGCCCAGCGGGAAAGTCAGAATTACCGCCGCGGTCTTTCGACCGCGGAACGGTAACCTGACGGCGGGACTTTGGCGGGCGGCCTCCGCCGCCCGCCAAGGTCAGAATGAGGGCCTAAGTGGTACTGTAGTAGCTTCACACGTCTCCTAGTTCAGCCTAAGCTGCTCTACTAAGCTACCATTATCTATCAGCCTAAGCTGCTAGACACCCTATACACTAATAAGGGATAACTGGGCCTGGTGCAAGGTGCAAGTACCCCTTGGTACTCACTACAAGCCAGTCCAGCCTCCTACACATTCACACTCGATTTAAGCAGAATAAATATATGCCTGCTGCAGGACTGTCCTACTGATTGCTAGTATGTATTCTAAACTAAAGAAAGTCAGGTTAGGCTAATTGGTGTTGCAGAAAGATACGCCTCACAATAAGCTGTCTGCAGCTATGCTCAATGAACCAAACCTGCAGGAACGCCATCTAATCATCTGAATTACTTCTGACCATGAAACGTCATGTTAACATTTGTTATTTACGTTATAATAAAACCAATGTAACATGGCAGTCCGTGGTTGCAAATATTAAACAGCGGTGGCTGCTAATAACAGGCGAGATGATGTCAGAGTTCTCTTCCACTGCTGACATCCTTAAACCAATTTAGTATTTGATGCTGGCCATGGAAGGGTACAGATCTCATCTGTATGAGGCACGTGAACATGCAAATGATGTCCACCCTGCTCATGAGTATGACCCTGTAAAGTTCCCAGCGGCAGTCAACACTATCTGGAACTATGTGGCTTATCTCAGTGAGCAGTGAGTATACATAGCAGCTGTCATTCCCACAAACACACTAACCCGCTACTGTTGGGCTCTGCATACAGCACTTTGCTGAGGCAGTTCTATTCCCTAGTCCGAGTAAACTGTAGATACCTAAACCCCTGAAAAGACAATGTAGGCCCAGGGGATATATCATTTACATCAGAGTAATCTATCATAATTTCTCATATTTAGCATTATGGCCCTCATTACGACTCTGGCGGTCACGGTTCCGTCACGCTGGAGATGTCTGTCGGACTGCCACCAGGCTGGCGGTGCAGACCGCCATATTACGACCACGGTGGTCTACCCACTGAAAGCCACTGCAACATAGCCAGTTTGTCGACAGTACCACCAGTGCCGTCTGACCGCCGCTGATGGCGGTTGCCACCCCCAGCCCGGCGGTAACCACTGCACCACCCGCCCTATTACGACACCATAGATCACCACGATTTTCGGGGCGGTACGACTGCCACCCAAAGCCTGGCAGAAACAGCAAGTATAAAAGGATCCACTCACCTCCAAGGACACAGACGACTCAGCGGAAGCCATGGAACTCCACCTTGAAGTCTTTCCAGCGCTCTCCCTCGCCTTCCTCCTCTATGACCATCAACACCAACAAAGACGCCATCGGTGAGTACACCTGCAGAGCACACAAGGGGGGAAGGAGAGAGTTACACACCCACACACAACATACACACCATGCACACACGCTCACACACTCTACACAACACCCTTACCGAAACACACACACACAGCCACACCAAACACACACATCACATTCAAACGCCCCAGATCAAAACTACACAGTCACACCAATATCACTAACAAGCAGAGACACAAACCAATACAAATACACAACAATACATACAATGGCTAAATACACGAAATAACAATGAACCTGAATGAAAAAAATGCCTAGAAATGCACATTGTACAGCACATAATAGATGTATGGAAACTTACCTGTAAACAAAAAGACTCGACAAATGTATGGTAAGTAAACCTTCGGGAATCCTGTCCAATATCCAAAAGTCTTTAGTGTGCCTGGCAAAGGACCCAACATGACTCCTGACAGCCTAATGGCCTCCACAAGGTATGGGTATCAATGGGGCAGGCAGGCACCTCAAGGGTCTGTGGGTGGTGGTGGGGGTATGGGTTTGGAAGAGGGGTCTTGGGCTTTGGCTAGGGAGAGGGGTCCTTTGGCTTTGGTCTGGAAGGGGGGGAGTTTCATCTTTGATTTGGACGGAGGGGCAGCAGCTTTTGACCTATGTTTAGGGCCAGGTGATTTTTTGGAGACAGGGGGAGGCTTTTTGGCAGGTGGCGGGGCTGCAGAGGTAGAAGGGGGGCCATAGGAGGACTTGGAGGTGGGGGGACTTGGCCTGGGGAGGGAACCATGACGGCGAGGGGCAACACGGGGTGGGGCAGGCGCAGGGAACGGGTCAAGGTGGGCAAGGAAAAGCTTCTTAGAAACACAGGGGATGGATTGGGAAACTGGTGTAGGAGTGGAGAGAAAGAGTGATTGTAGGACGTGTAGGTGTGCTGGATATGGGTGCAGATGTGTGCAGAGTATGTTTGTGTGAGGTGGAGGAATGTTGTGTGTCTGAGTGCAGGCGTTTATGTGTCCTGGGAGGAGGGGTGGAAGAGAGGCTAGGAGAGGACAGACAAATTGTGTGGATGTATGTTGGGGTGGTGTCTGCATGTAAGGTGGGTGTGCTGCATGTGTCAGTGATTGTCGTTGTGGTAAGTGCAGATTGGGTGCATGTATGAGTGTCTGCTGTTGTGCTGACTGAGGGCAACACAGAGGTGGTGACAGTAACTGGGATTGAGGATGCAGCGCTGGCAGGTGTGAGTGGTGATGTGACTGTAAGGGAGGAAGTGCTAGGGGAGGTAGTGGCTGATGTTGTGTCTGCTTTTGTGTGTTGAGTGTGTGCATGCTTGTGATGTGATTTGTGGTGCCTGTGTTTGTTTTTGCATACCTTTTCTATTGATTTGCGTGAGAGCTTGTCTCTATGTGTGGCTTGGCGGGGAGGGGGGTCTGGGATGGGGCATATGTAGCAGGAGGGACGGCGGAAGTACTAGGGACACTGGCTGCCATCAATGAAGAGGCTAGGGCCTGAAATGATCTCTGTAGGCCAGTCAAGGTACCATGAATGCCCTCCAGGTAGGCATCACTCTGCTGCATCTGGGATGCCAGGACGTGGATGGCATTCAAGATGGTTGACTGCCCTAGAGAGATGGACCTCAGGAGGTCAATAGCCTCAGAATTGAGGGCAGTAGGGCTGACTGGGGCAGGGGCTGAGGTGCCTGCAGCGAAGGAGACGCCCACCCTCCTGGGTGAGGAGGCATGGGCAAATGGAGGGGAAGTTACTGGGAGGGCAGTGCAGGTAAGGGGGGTGGCGGCCAAGGATGGTCCTGGAATGGTCCCAGAAGGTTCCGCCACCACCAGGGAGCTTCCATCGGAGGAGGAATCCCCCGTGGTGCTCCCCTCGCCCTCCAACACACTTGTCTCCTCGGCTTCTGTGGTCTACGCCTCCTGGGTCCCATGGGCTGCAGTCTCCCCACTCGCCGGTGCCCTCTACTCCTTCACCTGCTGATGCTAATACACACAAGGATAGGATAGTACAAAATGGAGAGGAGGGGGTGAAAAGATGGGAGCATAGTGTCAATACAAATACCCTTTGCACATTTGTACAAATCAACAACATAACTCATTTGAAATTCCTGAATGCACCTTCGACAACATCAATAGACATATCTACACACCTACTGTGCATACACTCTGATGTGTATACTCAATCATGAAACCTCTACAATAACACAGAGCTACTCCTCTACACTGTCATGGCTCTTGAATACAGGATTATTACTAGAAGAAGTCAGTCCATAAGTGACATTTGTACAGTGTCATACCTACCTGTGTCACCCATAATGGACATGAATAGATAGGTATTGGAACCAAGTTAAGATACTGTAAATCCCTGTCATTTCCTACAATTTGGCACAGTACAAATGACAGCCATGGTAGTCTGTTGCACAGATACTTACATATCACAGGAACTAATATTTACAGCACAACTGTATCCTACCTACATTAACTGTCATAGCTACACTAGACATCCTTTATCCTTTGGCTAACATACCCTTTCCATTCTAATGCAAACAGTACAGGAACTAAACTATGTAACTCACCCCTTGTGGCTGCTGTGTTGCCCTCAAGCAGCCATCCAACTCCGGGTAAGCCACCACCAGTGTGCGGGCCATTAGGGGGGTCAGCGTCCGACAGGCACCCCTTCCTCGGTGGGAGGGCGACCCCAACTGGGCCTCTGCGGTCTTCCGGGCCCAGCATCTCAGGTCCTCCCACCGCTTCCTGCAGTGGTTGCTGCACCGGCTATGGACCCCCAGGTTCTGCACTTCCTTGGCGATGGCTTTCTACAACCCTTTCTTTTGAAGGGTGCTGACCTACATGGGAGACACAGAAGGAAAGGCACATTTATGTAGACCCAACAACCTACTACATTCTTAGGCCTACAAACTGTTCAGATATCAGGATTGTACACAACTTCACACTTGCACACCATTCCTAGCAGTCATATCCAAAGTTACACCCTTCACTGGAATATCCTGCACACACATACTAACACTCTTACATACCCATGTAGCAACAAAAATACCATAATGCAACCTACCTGCTGTTCTGGAGCCCCATACAGCTTTGTGTACAGGGGTAGGACCCCGTCCACAAGGTTCTGGAGTTCTTCCGTAGTGAAGGCGGGGGCCCTATCCCCTGTAACATGGACCATCGTGGCTCCCAGGAACATGACACAGGAGCACACTCAGTGGAGGTCTTGATGGCTGGAGAGTCAGGAGTCAAGTGAGATACACTGTAGAAAATGGCGGTCACGGCCGCAGCAGTCAGCACCGTCACCGCCAGAGGTAAACGTCATTGGTCCATGTGTGCCTTAGACATCAATCTTAACCAATGAGGAGTTGCACGGCGGTTCCGACCGGCTACCGCCATGACGGGATATGCCAGTGGAATGAGCTCACTGATATCTGTCCCCTGCATGCAGGACAGTCAGCAACCATTTTACACTGTTACCGTTCCGAAAACATAATTTAAAAGCGTCATTAATAATTTTCATCATGGACATGTGATATGTTACGGCCTAGGACTGTGTACTATACAATCAGGCAGTATAAACGTTAAGTGTGCACAAAACCAGAAAATGACTTTATGAAAGATTGGAAAAAACAAACATAATGATGATAACTGTACACTAGCAGTGACAGACAACCATCTTTCTGATGTAATCCTTTGTAAAACCCAGATGTATGTGCAAAATACATAAGTATTATGTCAGCTCTGCACTTTGAAGTCTGCTTTGTATGCAAAAAGTGGTAGCAGATGTGATGTTGATCCTCCATTTATGACCATGTAGTAGAATGCATGAAGTATAAACGTTGTCACTCTTGTGTTGTATTCCATGTGTAGATACCGACCACTGTGGAGAGTGAGGCATGCAACAATGGAAGGATGCACATCATCTCCAACTATCGACTGAACCGTGCCTCAATCAAGGACCTGTGTACCCAGTTGGAGTGTGATCTGCTGCCAGCCATTTGACAACCTACATGCATTTCTCCAACTGTGCAGGTGCTATCTGTTCTCCACTTCTTGGCCACTGGCTAATTCCAGGGGATAGTGGGAATGGCAACATGCATGTCTCAACCAATGTTCAGCAATGTGTTGAAGAAGGTCTTATCTGCCTCAGTAAAACATATTGAAAGCTACATTAAATTTCCCCATACTGTAGATTTGGCCAGTGTGAAGGCTGGATTCTATGCAATGGGACATATCCTTCATGTGAGTGGGGCCATTGATGGCACCCACATTGCATTAATACCACCCAGGGCTCATGAGCAAGTGTACAGAAACCATAAGAGCTTTCACTCTTTTAATGTGTAAATGGCCTGCTTAGCAGACCAGTACATCTTCCAGGTGACTGCAAAGTTTCCTAGGTCTGTACATGATTCATGCATCCTCAGGAATAGCAGTGTCCCACGGTTGATGGCGCTTCTATAAAGAGTGAGAGCCTACCTCATCGGTCAGCATGATGAGTGTATATGAAATTACTGTGACCCGAACCTTCCTACTCAGTCGTGTATGTAACATAGTGGATTGTAAATGTTAGTTTACTCTATCCACAGGTGATTCAGGTTATCCTCATCTCTCCTGGCCACTGACAACGGTGAGGAATCCAAGGACCTGGGCTGAAGAACAGTACAATGAGGCTCATGGGAAGAAAGAAGAGTGATCGAAAGGACGTTAGGTCTGTGAAGGCAAGGTTCAGATGTCTGCACATCCCTGGAGGTTGCCTGCAGTACTCACCAGAGAAGGTGTGCCAGATTGTGGTGGCATGCTGCATGCTTCACAATCTGGCACTAAGGAGGAATATCCCATTGCTGGAGGAGGAAATAATTAGGGACAATCCGGTGTCAGAAGAGGGAGGAAATCAGAGTGACGAAGATGGGGATGAGGAAGATGTAGGCACAAGGACACAGCGTATCCAGCAGTACTTCAGCTAACATTCTGATAGGTACATCTCTACATTTGCCATGTCTCATGTTGGAGTAAAGGCTGGTTGTACTTCATTATCCATTTCTGATATGAGTAGCTTTTGATCTCATTTGGATATCAGATGAGTGTATACAAGAAAGGTCTGTCAAGTAGGTCAACAGTCCCACAGTGATGTAATCTAGTTCATCTGTCTGTGTTGCACATACTTCAGACATCCTATACTTATTTACATATTTGTGACCAATGCATTCTGATATCATATGATCATATGCATAGGTTGCTGCTTATTGTAACTTCCATCGATGTATATACTTGGCATTCAAAGGTGTGAGCTGTGTAGTACAACTACAATGAGTGTGTATCACTCAGTTCATTACTGCCTGATGCATCGATAATCTTGTCTCATATTACCTGAACAGGATTGAGGTCATGTGTTCAATAGCATTGGATTGTCTCTCAATGTGTAAACCTACATTGTTATCGGTTTAACCATCATAATTTGCAGGTAAATACTGTTGCCAACATTGCTATTTATGTGTGGTGTACCGTCTTTGCTATCAATTGCAGAAGTGCTGCGGATGATGTTTGACTACTCTTCCCTCTCTGCTACCTGAGGGCCCGGGGATGTATGGACACTGACTTTGCAGCAGAGAACTGGATGTCAGGACGATACATTCACATCTTCATTGTGTATTTATTCTCAATTTACTATTACAAAAAGTAATGAGTGTGAGTGTATTTATTGTGAATAACAAAGGGTGGATAGGGTGCAAAGAAGTAGGACCATGGTGTTCAAAAACTTCAGTCTGTTGGGCCAAGCAGTTGGTTCACAGGTCCGGTATCCATGTGGCATTTGAAAATGGGGCTATGGCAGTAGAGAATCAAAAAGGTGTCTCAGTGGCACACAAGGGAGACAGGTCTGGAAAGGCTCATTTTCTGGCAGTGGGATTGGGCTTGGCTTCAGTCCCTGAAGGATGTCTGGCTCTGCAACCACATTTGCCTGGGGGTTCCACAGCTACAAGGGGTGGCTCACTAGTGGCTTGTGAGTCCTCAGGCATGGCCACCATCCCACTAGCTGCAGCGTCTATAGAGGGCTGGTCAGTAGTGTGGCTAGTGGAAGGGGCCTGGTGGTGGGTGGAGGACTGTGATGAATTCCTGTATCAAGCCTTTCATGGAGGCCATGGTGGCATTGAGGGGATGCCACTCCTGCATGGCCTCCTGGTGGTACTCCCTCTACAGCCTCAGGTTTTCATGCAACATGTCTAAAATCTCGCCCACCTTGTCTTGGGATAGGTTGTAGGACTTGTGCTATTGCCTCATTGGCAGGTGTCTCTCTGGGTTGTCCCACCCTGTGGCCCCTAGGTGCCCCCCCACTGGCCCTAGCACCCTGTGCCTGTGTCCCCGGCACAGTGTGCCCATTCCCACTTACACCAGGAATTTCATCATCTTGTGTGGCGGGTGCCAACTCAGGTCTCTGTACAAGTGGGCACACTATGGATTGACGGTGCCTGGTGACACTGGTTTGGGGTGTTGGGCAACAGGTGTTTTGGTGGCTGAGGTTGTGGGGGGCTCTATGGTGTCCTGGGTGAGGCTGGTGGAGGTGGACTGCCCAGAGTGACCGGATGGGCCACATAGGTCTTCCAGTTCCAGACATCCTGTGCCGCTGTCATCACTGGGATCTTCATCTGGTGGAGGACTGGCTCTAGGTGGCACTGGTTGACTGACGATATTCTCAGTGGCACCTGTGGATAACAGCGATTGTTATTCACATCTACCAGATGTACTTTACAGGGGCTGCAAGGTGAGTGCTATTTGTCATGCTTCAGTACTCAGGTGTAGTTATAAGAGGGGAATGTGCACTGTTAGGTGGCTAAAGGGTGATGCATTGTGGGAGTTGTAGTGATTCATGCTGTACATGCATTGGGTGCATTTGAGTGTGTAGACTTTGGGATTGGTGTTAGTGGGGTAGGGTGGGCATGCAGGGGTTGGGGGTGCATGCATTACAGGTATACTTAATACTAGGGAATTATAGGTGACTTATCAGTTTCCAGTCCTTTTGGGATTCCACTGAGACCCTCAGGGTTCAGAATCATCAAGGCCTTCCCCTCCCATGATGTGGCTAGTGGGACCGCCTCTCTGCTGCCGTCATTCAGCCTGATGGTGTCGGATTGGTGGCTGTATTTTGGCGATTTAGTTTTTGTGTGTCGTAATTGGGTGCGTGGATTGCCTCTGCCACTGTGGTCTTTTGGCGGACGCCAGCACGGCGGTCTTCAGGAAAGACCACCAATGTCATAATTAGGGCCTATGATTTTTATGAGAACTTCATGAGAATATGAGAAATTAGTTAGGATTATGCCACGCTGCGCAATAGAGGCTTAGGTGCATATTTATACTTGGCTTGCGCCGTTCTAGCTAAAAAATGTTGACTCTGATATGGCGCATAGCTGACTCCATATTTATATTTTGACACTAGACCTGTCTTGCCTCAAAATATTGGAGTTAGCGCCATGTTTAGAATGCGCATAACCACTTTGCATCAATGAGATGCAAGGTAGGCGTTCCCATCCTAAACACAACGCTAACCCCCTAGCACCATATTTATCCCCCGACGCAAAAATGACACTAAGAAAGGAAGCAGACTTAAAAATAAAAGTGCAGGGTCCTAATTAGTGCCGAAAATTAATGCCTGGTGGGACTCAGGAGTTAAAAAGAGGCGCACACACTACCACTCATAGAAAAAAACGAGAAGGAGCCTTGGAAACTGCCAGGACAACATAGAAGTGCTAGTGCTCCAGCTTGGCACACACCGCAGACATCTGCGAAGGCAGCAGATCCAACCACCACTGCAGCAACCTCAAACCCGACCACAAGAGCCATAAAGGCAGCGCAGAAAAAGGGAGAGAATTTTTAGACAGCGAATCACCATCTTAGGAATGAGGGAACAAGATGTGGTCCGGATGTGAAGACTCAACCGAGAGTCCATCGTGCGCCTGCTGCACCTGATAGCACCACACATCACGGCAAAGCTGCAAACTCCCCATAACATTCTACCCATTACAAAACTCCTCGCTGTCCTCCACATGGTGGTGTCAGGATTATTCCAGACAATGGGTGGGCTAGTGGCTGATATTCTCTAGGCATTCTTCTCCGTCTGCCTGCTAAAGGTCCTGGACTCAATCCAACGCCTCATGCCTCTGCTTCCCAAACACCCATTAACTGCAGCACGAGACCAAGCAAGGTTTCTATCAGATAGCTGGGTTTGCACAGGTGCTGGGTGCAATGGACTGTACCCATGTCCAACTGGTGCCACCTGCAGGAAAGGAACACCTCTACAGGAACTACAAGCACACACATTCCATCAATGTGCAGGCCATCGTGCACCACTGTGGGCTCTTAACAAACATCCTGGCAAAATATCGTGACAGCGTCCATGACGCATACATCTTTCGCCATTGCACCATCAACCAGTGGTTCCAGGATGGCGAATATGGCAATGGGCTACTCATAGGTAAGTCACAATACCAATCATACCACACAACACACCAACCATCAAGAACAAACAACACAAACACAACAAGAAATACACATGGGCAGGTCTACAGAGATGTACAGGTAACAACACATAAGCCACATGCCACATTATGCTGCACACATTGCATGTCACAAACACATACACCAAAATCTACATATCACCCTGGCTGGTAAACCACATGTGTACAGATGGAGCCAAGTCTTCTTTGCATGCAGAAGCTTCTCACAAACCACTACAAGTGTCCACAGGTTAACAAATAACTACAGATCACACACACATTATACTAAACAAAGAAGTGCACATGCATGTCAGTGACATAGGCTATGGTCATATTGAGGACGTCACACATAGGCACAGTCCCATGTAAACCATGGTGTGCAAGCCTCAGCAAAATCTAAATCCAATGCAACCCAAGTGGTGCCATGACCAAGTATACATCAGCTACACATACCTGACATACCTGTTTTGTCCCTGTAAAGAAATCGCTGCACCACAGATGCTTCTTTTTCTTCTTTATTCTTCAGATAAGAAATACACATCCAACCCTGGCAGGTCTTATCAACAACTGCCTGCCTTACAATCTAATCATAACATTCCAGTTTCCTCCCAGTTGCTAAGCAGCCCACTAAGATTCCTTTGAATAGAATACAACATATCTCCCTTCTTACAATAAACAAATTATCTAAAAAAAACAAGAAAAAAACAATAAATAACATAAACTAACACAAGAAAACACGTAAACACAACTACTCTGTATAATAATCTTTCATATATTCTGGTTTCTTGAATACTCTCTGTGACCTTCTCACCCCTCTTGACTCCTCGACACCACGGCCACACCCAACCTGCTTCTTCCACTCAGCTACTTCCATTTCACTGCATCTGACGACATCAGCCATATTCCATCTTTTACCGTCGCCTAAAACCACACTATAACACTTCACTCCCCCAACCATTTTTGGTTCTGACCACTTTGACAAACCCTTCCTGCCACCATGCCATACTCTGGTTCGCACCCAGTCCCCAACTGCAACCACACATTCCTTCGGTTTTCCCAATACACTTTCGTCATACTTCTCTTGCACCCCCTCCACTCTAAATGCAAGATTCCTTACACTTACACGTTTTTTACCAGCTTTCCCCATCCAACCAGGAACAGCTTTGGTACACGGTTTCCTTCCCTTCAACAAAACAAATGGGGTTTCTTGCGTCGTCGAATGCGGAGTCGTCCGATAATTCCATAGCATGTTTTTCACTTCAGTCCTCCAACACAAACCAGTCTGAATTGACAGTTGAATATTGTCACACAACACTCTGTTAAACCTTTCTACTAACCCATTCTCTCTTGGATGTGCCACAGCTGTCCTCACATGGTTTACTCCACACAATGTTAAATAGTCCTCAAACTCAAACAAAGTAAATTGTGTCCCATTGTCAGTCACCACCTCCTCGGGATAACCTTCCCTTTTCCAAATTTCCTCACAAAATTCAATCACCACTCCAGCTTTAGTGTCTTTGACGATACTAACTTCTGGCCATTTGGAGTGGTAATCTACCATAACCATGGCATAAAACTTTCCACCATCACCAAAATCAAACGGGCCACACACATCTATTGCTATCTTTTGCCATGGTTTAACAGGAAAAGGTACAGGAATGACAGGTGTCCTCTCACACACGTGTGTTTTGTCACTACAAGCACAGCTTACACAATTCCTAACAAATCTTTCAACCTCTTTGTCCATGCCTGGCCACCAAAAATCTTCCCTGGCTTTCCTCTTCATACCCGACATACCACCATGTCCCTCATGTAGAATCTCTAAAACAGTCTGCCTCAACTTATGTGGCACTACCAACCTATCACCTCTCCTAAGTAAATTACTCTGTAATGACAACTCAGACCACACACTTTTGAAATTTGAAAACATACTGGTTTCATCACCCAATTCAGACCAACACTTATGCAAATTCCTTATTATTGCCTGAAGTTCAGTATCCTCCTGAACCGCCGCCTTCCAAACTTCCTCACTGATAGCCTTTGTCTTGATGTCTTGCAGGTCAGCCACAACCCATTCTTCCTCTTCTTCTCCACATACATTTTCTAATGGCAACCTCGACAAACAGTCCGCATTTATATTCATTATACCAGGCAAGTATTTTACTGTGAAAGTGTATTCCTGTAACCTATATAACCACTTGGCAATCCTAGAAGAAGCACGACTTGCACCTGCAGTAGTGAAAATGTCCACAAGCGGTTTGTGGTCTGTACGTAATTCAAAACTTCTACCCCACACATAGTTTTTAAAGTACGTGATGCCCCACCAACAAGCAAGAGCTTCTTTTTCTACAGCAGAGTATGTTGTTTCCGCTCCCTTCAATGTACGTGAAGCGAACGCTACCACACGTTCCTTTCCATTATGCACTTGCATTAGTACCGCACCCAACCCGTACATGCTTGCATCCGTTGTTATTATAGTGTGATAATGAGCCACAAAAGGGTTTAATTCAACTGCTTCTATAATGATTTTCTTCAATTTATCAAACGCTTGTTGGCACTCATCCGACCAGATATATTTTTGATTTTTTTTCATTAACACTCTTAAAGGATATGCTATGTCAGCGAAATTCCTCACAAACTTAGCATAATATTCCGCTAATCCAAGAAATTATCTCAGTTGATCTTTGTTAACTGGACTAGGTGCCCGCTCAATTGCTTCCATAAGATTAACCTTGGGCGTTATACCCTTCCATGAAATAGTATGGCCCAAATACTCAACACTGTGACATGCAAATTTACATTTGCTAGCCTCAACAGTCAAACCTGCATTCTCAAGAATATGGCATACTTTCTCCAGAATGGTATCATGCTCTTGTAAATCCTTTGCCCATACTAGCACATCATCCTGAAAAAACCTCACACTCTTTACACCACCCAGTAGATTTTGCATAACCCTTTGGAAAACAGCTGAGGCAGACGCAAGCCCAAACGGCATGCGAACAAATCTGAAAGCTCCCTCAGGCGTTATAAACAACGTGAGATGCCTGGACTCTGGGTGCAACATTATTTGGTGGTACGCACTGGATAAATCTAGGGTTGAGTACACCTTTCCCCCTTGAATACCACTCAATAGTTCATTAATATTAGGAATAGGATGTCTGTCTACCCATATATTACTGTTAAGGTCCCTCAAATCTACACACATTCTAATCTTGCCATTAGGTTTGCGGGCCAAAACCACTGGACTCAACCATTCCGACGCTTCAATTCTCTCAATCACACCCAAACTCAATAATCTAGATAATTCAATTTTTAATGCATCTCTCAGAACAACCGGCACACTCCTGACCTTATGTACACTGGGAATAGCCCCACTTTTCAGCACAATGCGATGTTGGAACTTCTGCAAACAACCTAACTCGCTATTGAAAAGATTTGGAAACTTCTTACTCCATTTTTCTGAACTCTCTTCCCCTACTGACAAAACCTGTCTTTCACTATTTGGATCTAACACAATCTTCAGCGTTCTTTGTTCATTCCATCCTAACAAACATCGACCATTTTCAACCACATACACATCACATATTGCCTGTCTTTGATTAAATAACACCTCCCCTTGAAAATATCCCAACACAGAAATTTTGTTGCCTCCATAACCCACCAAATCCACTTCCGCTTTAGCCAATTCGCCACCCTTCACTGCTTTCCACGTTGCTTTGTCAATTATGGTATAAGGTGAAAATGAGTCAGCCCACACGTTTATCACCACACCATTTATGCTTATCGCACACTTAGGAGGTTTATAAGCAGTCTCCATGGATAAAACATTAAGCATTAAAATTTCAAAATGGTTATCCACTTCCTCACCGGAACACAACATCTGACCGTTAGAATACGATTGTTGTCCTTGATTACCATCTTGTAAACAATTTACATTTCTTCTGTTGTAAGTACTTTTTTTCTGATTACACATTTTCGAAAAATGTCCCCTTCTGTCGCACTTGAAACACTTAGCCTCTCTTGCAGGACAATTCATCGAGGATGCCAGATGTTTTATGCTTCCACATTTAAAACATTTCTTTCTTTCATCCATTACAGTCGTATTTTTGCTGATTTTCACAGAATTTACAGCTTGTACTAGTGCAGCCTCGGTATCATTTCTACTTAACTCCTTAACATACCTAGATGTGTTTTCAACACGTTTAGCCACTGCTATGGCCTCCTCCAAAGATGGATCTTTTAAATTTAACAACTTTTCCTGAATTTTCAAACAACATGTACGATTTATTAATTGATCTCTAATAATTTCTTCATGCAAGTCTTTAAATCTACACGATTTAGCCAGCGTACGTAACGCACACACAAATTGATCGACCGATTCATGAGACGCTTGGGTCCTAGAAAAAGATTTGTGGCGTTCTACAACAATGCTTACTTTCTTGCTAAAATGCTCCTCCAACACCCCCAACGCCATCATATACACATCGTCCTCACTGTCATTCTCCTCATCCTCAGACCTTCCATCGTTATTCGTTACAAAATTTGCAAATGGCAACGTTTTCAAAATCTTTCTACCTTCCACACCCAAATTGTGTTTTAACAAAGCCAACTTCCTTTTGTCCGTAAAAATGGCACCTCCCAAAGCCTCTAAATATGTTTCAAACGCTTCCCTCCAATCTTCCCATGACATGGTTGGTTCGCCAGGCATGCTCAAAAATGTAGGTGGTGGTGCAATCGACTGCATGTCTGCTACGTAAATTATTTAACTATTATGAGCATAAATAATCCCATAAATAATCTAAAAAACTAATGAAATATGACGAGAGAAGAGAAAAAAAAAATTAACATAAATAAAGTAGTCACCGTTGTCACCGTCCTCAGGCTGATTGTTTCCATTGTCACCGTTGAGTAAACTAAAATACAGCACTGCAGAGTTGAAAGTTGAAAGCGCTGCAAAGTTAAAAGTTGAAGGCAATATGTTACAGTTGTTATGTTTTTACTGTTGCTTCGACCTCTTTCTACAAGAGGTTTCCCTTGTTTTGCCGCAAACACCGCTGACGTCACATCCAACTGAAACCGGATATCATCCACAGTGTGGATGCAGCACGAGGACTCTCTGGGCAGCGTCCGCGAGACTCTTCAGGTAAGTGCGTCATTCAAAATGCCAACCCAACAGCACAAACATTTTTTATTTTTTTTTTCTTTAAGAAAGAAAAAAAAACGCGCTACCTCCACAACTCGGTCAACTTGACAAACCGAGTTCGGAATCCATCACAAAATCCACCATTCAATTTATGGTCATTAAGATCACCGCTTTCTCGCACCACCAGTCACAGTACACCGCTGCCAGGGTTGGTCCACGTCTTATTCCTTATGATCCCATCCTCGCCGCCACTGTAAAGAAATCGCTGCACCACAGATGCTTCTTTTTCTTCTTTATTCTTCAGATAAGAAATACACATCCAACCCTGGCAGGTCTTATCAACAACTGCCTGCCTTACAATCTAATCATAACATTCCAGTTTCCTCCCAGTTGCTAAGCAGCCCACTAAGATTCCTTTGAATAGAATACAACAGTCCCACACATACATATAAAAAGTATTTGCCATTGAAGACCATTGGGTTGAATCGTGAGAAATGGAGCATCACCTACTCCAGTGCCACCTCACATGCGCCCCTAGTGCCCACTAAGAACACCATGTCTGTTCCAACTACCAGAAACGGTCCACTATTGTCTTGTGTCTGTGAAAAAACACTAACATTCAATCGGATGTGGTAGGTGTATAGTGGAGATAACTGACCTTGTATGCACCGTACTAAGGGACCCATGTGAAAAATAGCTGCGGCCCCTCCCAAAACCTGCATGTGCAAGTATTGAAAGTGCCTGTCAGAAATCATGTAATAGAAGGCAGGAGATACATCTGCAACTAATTCCTTCATCCTACAAATGTGGGACATACACTCCTGTGCACTTCATGGTTGGCACAACCATCATCTGCCACAAATGGTCACTAGGGCCCATAAATAAATGAAAATGACAGAGTGCAACGCTGTCCCAAAATAGGGGGTGCCGCAGACCCTCATTTACACAACGCAGGGATGCGCCTAATTTAATTGAATACAGCACACTCCTGTGTTGTCCCCAGTGCTGGTGCAAAAATTAGCTACCAACTCAGACTTCCTTGCACCATTGTGCAAGAATGACTGCGTTGAGGGCTGTGATTGTTTATGTGCGGAAGGGACACCTTCCTGCACATAAACAACCATGTCTGGCATTTTGCTCCTTCAATGCGTTCAGCAGTATGCAGCACACATCGCAACTGCACAAACACGAGGAGGAATAAAAGTATTCCTTCTTTTTGCGTCTTGCTAACGCCACCCATGGGGTGGGGTTGGGTATTGGCGCTGCCTCAGGTTTACAAAAACTCACAAATCTGAGGCACCAAGAAAATGCTATAGGTGTTGCTGTAGCACGCCCACAGCAACACTCATTGCACGCCCCTTCCATGCAAAGGGCTGCGTGTGAAGGGGCCGTAGTCACAAGGTGGCATCAAGCTACAAAAATTGGCACAACACCACCTTTAAAATATGGGGCAGGCCATAGTGCCACCGGAGCTTCAATAAAAGAGACGCTTTGGTGGCGCTAGGGGCTCAAAAATATGCCCTTAAGTGTCACACTGCATGCATAGTGCAAAATGGTAAAATGGACAACACAATTTTGCTTTGTAGGGCAACAATGCTGGATCAACATCTGACACCATTGTGCTGCTAGGAAGTGGTATGTGCCATGAAAGAATAGTACACTGCTCCAAATATGGACTACATGACACATGGGCCCAAATCATGACCTTCACTTCTGGGAACAACACAAAAACTTCCCAGGCCTTTGAGCCAATACCCAAGTTTGTCATGCCCATCAGCACAGTCCAAAGAAACCATTTCACAAGAACAAGAACATACAGTACACCACAAGCAAGTTTGTATCACCACTCAAGCTAAAAAGTACAACTGCCATGGGATGTTCCAAACCACTATCAACACTTACCAACACATCTCCTCTCTATCCTTTGCAACTGACCAAGGGTATGTCATCCAGCCGTGGGTGATGAACTGTTTTTCCAACCCCCCAATGGTGGAGCGCTGGCCTACAACGAGGTACCCAGGAAAATCCGCCACGTGGTGGAGAGGACATTTGGCTTCCTGAAATCCAGGTTAAGGTGTTTGGCCCTGACAGGAGGAAGCCTCTTATATATTCCACCACTTGTTTGCAAGATCATCTTGGCATGTACAATCCTGCACAACTTTTGTGTCTGGACAAATATCCCCAGGGATGAACAGGAAGATGTTCCCAGCGAGGACGAGGATGATGATGGAGCAGATCATGTGGAGGGGGACCAAATTAACACTGCTGCCGGAGTTCACAGGAGACTCCACCTTATAAATAGCACTAATAAATTACTTTGCACCTGAATCTCCTTAATCTACTCATTCTCCACTACATACTCCACTGGAGTGTGACTCAAACCACAGTGAGCAAGTAAGTAACACAAAGGTGACCAATATGGTAACAACGTTTGTGACATGAGTGGGTCTACTGCCACCATTTCAATTATCAGTGAACTTAATTTGTGGGCATGTGAATCCTGAAGGTCTAGATACATGAACTACCACATATATTGTCCCGTCAAATGGGAAAGGCGCCAATACCTAGCCCATCCACCACAACAACACCATACATAACAGGATGAATGCAAGGTGGGGCACACATGAGGTAGGGGCTGTCGACAAATGGATAACAAGTGATGTAGGAACAGTACACTGTCACTACTCATGGTGACAGCAGCATTGTCTGCATGGTACATGTGTGACAATGGTGGTACATCATTGTGGACTGTTGTCCCTCAGATAAAGCCCAGAGACTGTAACCAATGTCCCATGCTGAGCCTTCACAGTGTATCCATGAGAATTTGTCCCAGCACTGCCAATGTGCATAACCCGTGCACATGGTGGGCTGTACCTCACATATGGCACCCACATATTGGCTGTGGAGTATGCAATGTGTTGCCCTGACTACATAAGCAGCTATGGGAGCAGAATCACTATCCAAACACATGGCCCATTGTCGCCATCATGGATATTTTGGGACAATGCACCACCACATATTCAACTGGGTTGAATGTAGGGAGAGTAGCAAATAATCACGATGCACATAAGGTGCACACTTGTCACACAAATCTGCTGTCCTGACACATGGCTAGCCCAAATCTAGGCAAACATGTGCAGACTGATGTATGGGTGTATGTTCTAGGTAGCAACGGTTTTGCCAGGATCAACAATGCTTAATGTTTCAGCATGTATATCTAGTATGCTGTGTACAACTACATCACAGAGCACAAAGCAATACACACCACCCATTGTCACTCACATGACAGGACAAGTGCACAATGGCAATATTGACAATTAGTACCATACATGTTGTGGCCTCCAACATCGCAATCAGGTGTGGGATGTGCTACTCTGTCCAGCATTGTTGAAATATGTCTGAGACACAACTCCAAACAGAGTGGGAGTAGACCTACCCATATATGTTGCAATTGGCTAATTAACTCTCCAGCACTGAGATGATGTGACACCTCAATACCAGTCAGTCATGGTAAGAGTTACCTAGGCTGAGCCATGCTGGAAGAAATGCAAACACATGTACAACGAACATACTGGATGGACTGCTTCCGGACACCCACACATACTTGCAAATACAACATGGGATGTCAAATGAAGACAACTGAAGTGGTGTGGTGGGAGTGATGTCATGCGTGTGGAACACATGACAACTCACAAATACAGACAATGGAACTGTACCTATCAAGTTGTCAGGAGAAGGAGATGTAAACATCTTCCATGAACACAAGTCACATGTTGCATCATGTCCATGTATGTATAACCAATGTTGCAGTATGAGATGTGCACAAAGTGCAAACAGACTAAAGAATGGGATCAATGTAGATGACAATACATGCCTCACCAGTAGTGTAGGCATACATGGAGAAAGAACACACATAGACCAACACTGACTGTACAACACATCAATATCTAGATGCCAACATTCCACGTATGTACTGAGGGGGTGGCCATGTCAGTACATCACCCAGTCATGTTAGCCACTTGTATACTATGGTATTTGCCCATCTCATGCCACCATGACAGGAGGCTGCAATAGATAACACCATCGGTATCCTGACATGTTTCCAATGTTGAAGTCACAACAGAGACACAAGGCCAAAAGATGCCCAAGGGAAATGCTAAGGACATCAAAACATGTCAGATGTACAAAATATCCAAGCCCAGAGTGATGTATGTGAGAGGGGAAAGCTGACATCAAGCACGGCAGTGGTAAATGTGAGATCCAGGACTGTATGACCACAATTGTGCATGTGTCTGTCTGCTGGGGAGTGTGCAAAGTACTGCTGAGTGACAAACATGAAGAGGCTAGGTCCCTGCTCAATGAACCCACACACTGCTCTAGCAACATGAACATATCACATTGTCGGGGCCTGATGCATGTGCACAGGGGAGACTTGACATTGACTTACCTCTTCACATGCAACCATGGTTTTGTGCTGCTATAGGAACTCACACTGTTGTGATGATGAGCAGGCTGGCAGCTATGCCAGACTGCAACACTGTGACAAAGTGGTATGCCATTGTTTGTGACAGTCATTACTAACCTTATTTGTACAAATATGGGTGCCTAGTTGATGGCATGCACACATAAGCCACATATGTCAGTACACATGGACCACTGTATTGGCTCAGCCATAGAAATGTGCATGGATTGAGAGCAAAAGGCAACCTAGCACAAAAGTATGGCATAGGTGTTACTAGATCAGTGACTGACAGAAATGAGCTACACATGTGTTCACACATACAGACACATGGGTGGCACTGATGTGACAACACATGCATTTGTCAAATGGCAACATGTGTCCATGCAGGAAGATAGTAATACGAGGATTCACATCCCATGAACACACCACTGTTGCATATGTGACAGAAATCACAAAACATATGTCCATACACACACACAGCAGATACCAATCTTGCACAACACATGTGTATATGACATCTCCTGCAACTACGGTGCATGGAGGCAAAAATGACACACCTGTAGCAGAGCAACATGAAGGAAAATCCAACAACACAGCACAGCATGAACACACATACACAGGCAAATTGGCAGGGTTGACACAATGTTAATACACTCCAAGTCCACTGAGTACTTTTTGCAGAAAATTAAATGGTTGTCACATGCATTACCATGTGTTGGACATAGGTCACCAAACATGTTTGGTGTTGTAGGTATGTGTACATCTGTATCTCAGACATAACGATGTAGTCCACACCCAAATTAGTTTACGTACACATGTATACACACATAGCACACATGTGCCAACATGTCTGTGGACACAGTGTAGCTACACATGCACATGTGCGTGATGTATTGAGTAATCGCATGCAGCAGACTCACAACTTAACCCGTAGATTCAACATACCATTGTCACCGTAATGACAGTACTGGACATACATCCACATGTTGCCATAACACATATGCACCATAGTTGCACACCCCATGTAACATGTGAAGTCACTCAGGTTTCACTCAAGGGACACAATGCCAAAATCCATGCAATGTAGTCATGCATGAAACATTTTCACGCACACGCATTTCCCATACGGTACACCTAAGCTAATAGACGCATAGCCCCTGCGCATCTATCGCATGTCCACAGGCCTTTTTCACACAAATGGTGTGAAAATACGACACAAAACCATCATATTTCAAAAAAACTACGCATGACTGAAAAACGTGACACTCATGCCCAGGAAGTAATGTACCAGGACATCCTGCCTGCAAACATGCTACAGTGAATGTAGTTTCACTTTCACTTTACAGTCTGTTTCTCTGTGACTGTGTGAGGTTGCATGTTTTAGGTGCTGGTGGATTTGTGGAGTGTTTGCTGTGTTTGTTGTGTACATTGTACTGTGTCCTGTGTTATTTTGTATAATTATTGTCTCAAAATGTGTATATTTGTCAGAGTCACCAGATCCTCGGGGTCTGTGCACGTTCCCAACACGTCCACCACTGAACAGCTCCAAGACTCTGATAGATAAATCACAGAGACTGAGAGAGTTCAAGAGGGGAAGAGGGGATTAGGAAGGGAACAGCTGGGAAGGAGACCTGTAGTAAGAAAAAGGTTAGAACACACAATATGAAAATTAAATCTCCTGAAATCAATACTAGACTATGATTCTAAGCCTAGTCACTCTGAAAACATGAACAATCTAAGAGTTAAGTTTAAAAAGACTAAGTTTCAAGATGGCCGGATACCTTAAGGGAATCAAGATGAATTAAATTAAAACTTTCTTATTCAAGTACTTTCCTTTACATGAGAATCAGAAAAAACATTCTGACTAAATTTTAAACCAGTCATATAAATCCTGTTTTGAGAATGTATACCAGGACCATACAATATTGCATCTAGAAACTCTGGCCGTCTGTGTACTCTTAAAATGTTTCAACACAAATTGCGCATATTGCAGATATATATATATATATATATATACACATATATATATATATAGTAAACACCATAAAAGGATTGTGCACCATGAATAACACAATATGGATTCAGGAAACAAATCACATAACTTGTCAACTCGAATATTACATAATAAATATCTTAGAATAGTGGCATACAATAAACAACATGAAATAAACTCGAGGAGAGAATCGTGCGTCTTGCCGATTCGAGTGTCACCATGTAAAATACCAAGAAATGGTAGCACGCAATGAATATCAAAGTCAAATCATCATTAATCGAATCGCGCATCTTGCCGATTCGTAAAACACGATGTAAATGTCAAGAAATAACAGCTCACAATAAATAACAAGGTCAAAGTACAATGAAACGAATCGCGCTTCTTTTGCCGATTCTTAAGCCACCATGTAAATGTCAAGAAATGGTAGTGCGCAATGAACAACAAAGTTAACTCCTCATGAAACAAGTTGCGCGTCTTGCCAATTCGTAAAACATCATGTAAATGTCAAGAAATAGTAGCGGGCAATAGACAACAATGTTTAAACACCATAAAACGAATCGCGCGTCTTGCCGATTCTTAAGCCACCATGCCAATGTCAAGAAATGGTAGCACGCAATGAATAACAAAGTCAACCCTTTATGAAACAAATCGCGCGTCTTACCTATTTGTAAACTACCATATAAATGTCAAGAAATGGTAGCGCGCAAGTAATCTGTTACTCATTTAAGAATTAAACCAAGAATATGAAAATTCTCAATAACGGTGTTGGAACAGTCCAACTACCGTCTTACCGCCTGGAACAATGATCACAAATGAAGGATGAAGGGCAGAAGACTGGAAGATCCAAATAGGCCGCTGGGACAGGAGCTCAGGAAGAAGCTGCTGCTCTGCACCGGGACCTCTGAATAGTGAGCACTGGGAGTTGGGCTGGCTCTCTTTTATAGAGTCTTGGCCCAGCCCAGAACCACGCCCAGGCATGTTGCAGGGAAAGTCTCTGGAAGGCCCTGGAAAGGGGCCACACCCTAACACACTCTGAAAACCTGCAGCAATACATTGCAAAGGAACAGTATTTGTAAGTATATTAAAAATAAGTTTTCAGGATTGAACTCTGCAATGCAAAAGGTTAAACCACAACATATCAGCACAATGCATACATTACGTTGTTTTGAGAGTGCTGGGTTTTTGCATTTTTGTCGCCAATAGAGCGCGTACTGCTCTGGTGTTGACAATATTGTCTAGTGAATGTGAAGTTATTGTCTCTGTATTTTCTGGAATTTATCTGGGGTAGTTTAGTAGTTGGAGTAGTTTGGGTAGATGTAGGGGATAAGTTTAATTTCTTTATTATTTGGGTGAACTCCATTCACCACTGGGAATGTCTGGGAAAGGGAGGATGAGCCGGATGTCTGCTGATGAGTTGGGGGTTTCATCTGGCTTGTGGTACACTACCTCTCCATGATGCTGCAACTGGGTGGCTCGTTGATCCTAGGCTACCCCACAGAGGTAAGGCGGCTGGGGTGGGGCAAGGTGCTCCACCACCTTACCCGGATTTTTAAAACAGGAAGGAACGGCCACCAAATCAAGCACCGCTGGGCAGATCTGGTGTTGAGGGAGCAGGGTCTGCTTGACCATTTGGGAATTGATGTTGGTGGAACACTTGGTAAGTCTCACATTGCCATACAACCTTATTTTGTTAGCATGTGCATGATAGTTACTGTTAAGTTTGAGTGCTGCACGCAATGGATGTGGACATGTCGTATGTGACCTGCATGAAGAGTTCATGCCCCATGTTAGGGCAGCATTTCAATTGTACAACAAGGAAGCAAATGTAGGACAGATGTATAATTTACCATGCACAACCATCTCCAAGTGATGTGATGCATGCAAAGTGTAGCCATGTAACGAGCAGCTACAAATGAGGCCTGCACCATGCAACATGCATGAAAGGGGGCCCCAAAACATTGTTGGGATACCAAAGTTTCATCTGCTGAGTCAGAAGATAATTCCGCAGGTATCATTTTCCAGCACTCAGAACGGCTGCTGTGAGAAGCTATGTAATGTGTGCACATCCGTATGAGAAGGGGCCCCATTTACTAAGCAGTAGTTTTGGGTTTTGATGATCTGTTGCATCTCCTGCTAAGTGCATCATTTACCTTCACAAGAATAGATGATGTTGGATGACACATGCATTATGCTGTGACAAATTTCTGACTTCGCACACACATGGGGGTGAGTAAAGGGTGCACTGAGGGCCAAAAGGACAGTACAGATGCACTTGGTAATGCACCACTGTAGTTCTATTGGGCCCTTTGTGCAATTAGCCAATACCATGTAAGGGTGCTTGATCATGTAATGGTCCAGACTACTGGCCATTCCATGTTCCAGTTCATTGTGTATCACAGACAGCTTATACGATTTCTAGAACCAGACACATGTGCTGAGTCAGTTCCACAGGCCTGCTGTTTCTCTCTGACAATGTGGGGCTGCCCTGCATCAGCCCCATCACTGGCATACCACTCACTAACCTGCACTACCAAATGCATCCTTTCACCACTGAGCAAGTGTGTCCGTGTTGAGCCGTATTTCTATGCCCACGTACTGATTCCTCACTCGACTAACAATGGCATACCATGGCAACAATGGAAGCCATACATTATTGGCACTACATCCATGATTTCATCCAGTCAAATTGCAGGTAGATACATCAACGTCACATGTGTACACTCCCATAGCTAATTTGAAAGTATGTGTGCTGTGAGATGGCACACATAGATTACTTACTTAACTGAAGAATGCATGATGCCATTCCTCAACACCTTGGAATACCCACACAACCCCAGGGTAGTAGTTTGTCAGTTTGCAGTGCCAATGTAGATGTATACAACATCAAATGCAGACTAAAATGCCATTGGTGTTACAATGGGCCAGGCACTGCGACTACCATTGCATGCCCCTCAGACGGAATAAACATTATCAAGCACCCCATATGGTAATGGAGGTGTTGCGCTAACAGACAGCTGCATGACAATGTCATGTATAAATGGTGCAGTGAAAAGCACCACAGGAGTGGACCACTGTATTGGACCTCATTCAGCCTAACAAGTTTACGCTATACAATGTTGTCCATGTACTGAAGCTAGGCCTTTACACTGAGCAATGTTTTCCATTCATGTCTTGCAGGTGGACCAGTGCCCTACACCATAGGAGAGGTGGCACATATACAAGACCCCAAAGCATCCAGTAAGTGTCATATTGTGCATCCTGTGAACCAATCCAGGGAACGCTGTGAGTCAGTCAGAGGTGTGGAATGCAATGACAGAAGTATTTGGTCCTGACCAATGGTCTGATATCATAGGAGGATGGATAGTGACATCATGTATGTTGGAATTTTATGCAATGAGAATCGCTTGCATGTAGTTCACGGGCCAATGTGTGCTGGCATTGAATTGTGTGTAATAGGAATAGTAATGGCTGACTACATATTCAGCCATTACTGTCATTGCTGTCTACCATAATGGGTCACAGGGTAGCTGTACATGTACATAGCATGCCTGGTGACAACCACTTTGTCACAGCACTATTGTCAGCACTGTGTGCCACACATAGCATACACGTATTGACATGATGGTACAGATGTGGGTTCTTTCTGCAGAAGTCACTAGGGGGATTATGTAGGAAACACACACATCACATGTGCCTCAGTAACCTTCAGATCTAATTAATTTTGTGGGACAGCAAGGAGCTATAATGTGCTGTACAACAGTCAGTAGTGTACGCAAGTATGCGGACATCTCCACTCCAGATAGTTGTGGAAAAAGTCTACGATTCTCCCAAACGAGGGGGCATATTAAAGAGCCCCTAGCGCCACTGGAGCATCACTTACTGTGACACTCCAATTGTGCTACCCCTGCTCCATATATACAAGGAGGTGTAACACCACTTTTTGTGGCGTTACGCCTCCATGTAAATTTGGGCCCCTCCGACGCAGTTTTTGATGCTGCCTCAGATGTACAAGATTTGTTAAACATGAGTCAGAGCCAACACATAACGCCACCCCAGGGGTGGCGTTAGCAAGACGCTACGAGGAGTAATACTTTAATCCTCCTAGTTTTGGGCTTTTTCTATGCGTGTTGCATTCTGCAGCACCCATAGAAATAGCAAAATTGCCAGAAATTATTGTTTATGTGCGGGAAGGTGTCCCTTCCTGCACATAAACATTCACATCCCTCAATGCATACATCCTCGCACGATGGTGCAAGGATGTCTGAGTTGGCACGGACCGCTAAATTTAGCACCAATGCAGGGGACAACACAGGTGTGCACCGTATTCAATTAAATACGGGGCATCCCTGGTTGTGTAATTGACAGAGTGCAGCATTGCCAATTATGTCGCTGCTTCGCGGTCCATCATTTTCCCATAAAATGGGCCCAGATGTCTGCAGTTTTCACAACATGGTCCTGCCACCATGATAATTGCGACTGATGTAGGTCACATCATGTATGCATATGATATGAAATGTGTGTGTGAAGCTGGTACCTTGATGATGTATGACATGCATGTGCTAATGATGCAACATGTTTCAGGATAAAGTTGCAGCACCCAATGCAGTGCCAATATGTCTGAGGGCTTAAGGCCATCCATACAACCGCCTTGTGTGTGCCGTTTAACACATGTAGGACTACATAGTACAGTGTAGGTGTTTTCAGTTCTGTAATGTGTTGACAACTGTGATGTGCAGCTCAGACTTTGCCCAACCGTTCTTCTACCAACATTGCATCAGTTGTACATGAGGACACATAATGGGAAATGGAGTGGCCCCTTGTAACATTTGCTCAGGCCAGGACTTCCGCCAGGACACATGATTGTAGATTTACCTAACCTCAGAATAGGAGGTTGGTAGTTAGCAGCCCCACTATGATATGGGCCACACCTTGACTCCATAATGAGTGGTCAGGCCTTGATGTATCACCAGGGGTGTTAAGGAGATGGATAGAATGCACAGCCCCCCTTATGGCCAGGGAGACAGTAAATTCAGACCTGTAGAGGCACGTGATCCTCACAAATTAGATGACACAAATGTTGATCAGGGTTGTATTTGTTCCTATCAGCTCTAGGCTCTTTTGATTTACTATGGATTCCCGTCATCTCACTGACATGTACATGATACTGGTGATGTCTGATTGGTATTAGACATAGATGAGGATGAAGTCATTGTTGTGGAATGTGTGTAGGCCTGTTGGGGTCATTTTGACCCTGGCGGTCTTTTGACCACAAGGGTAAATGTGGTGGTCCCCCCATCAACAGGCTGGCAGTGCAGACCGCCACATTTTGAGTGTGGCGGGTTGGCCTCTGCCAACCTGCTACATCTCCACTCATACAGCCATGGCAGTCGGAACTGCCGGGCCGGAGATGATCATCTCTGACCCAGTGGTCCACAGAAGACGTCAGCTGTATTAGGAGACAGTTTTCCACCATGGTTTCCGTGGCGGTAGCACCGCTACGAAAACCATGGCAAAAAGGATATGGGTGACAGGAAATGTCTTCCCTGTCACAGATAGATGGCTCCCTCAACCCCCAGCAAGCACAAGATCCCCCCACACCCTTTTCAGCCACAGCACTCCCCACACTCCTCCAGACAAAGCACCCTAGATGGCTCCCTCAACCCCCAGCAAGCACAAGATCCCCCCGCACCCCTTTCAGCCACAGCACCCCCCACGCCCCTCCAGACAAAGCACCCCTCCACACCCCCTCCAGACACAGCACCCCCGCCCCCATCCAGACACAGCACTCCCTCCCTGCATACATGCACACAGACAGCCACACACACTATGCATACACCCATTCACCGACACTTACATACACGCATCCACACATGCATTCACAACAACATTTATACACGCATTCAAGCATGCACCCATACACGCATTCACAACATTCATACACGCATTCAAGCATGCATACTCACACCCATCCAAATAGGCATACTCACATGCAGACACGCACAAAACCACATATACACACATTCATACACACATGCAGATACCACACACTCACACACACAACACCGCCCACCTTCCCACCCCCCTCCCCTGTCAGACGATGACCTTACCTGCTCCGGGGAGAAGATCGTCAGGCAGGGAACAGGAAGGGACGCTTCCACCGCCAGCAGCACCCTGCCAGCAGGACACCACCAGGCCGTGTTATGCCTCATAATATGGCGGGTGGTGTCCTACTGGCGGGGCAGGTGGTGGAACCGCCAGAGTGCCTCTGCCCGCCACCATGACTACTGCTGGATTTCTGCCCAAAGTGTGGCGGAAATCCGACAGTACCTGTAATATGGTGGGCGGGTCTCCTGCTGCCCGCAGCTTTTGCAGTCTTCATGGAAGACCGCCAAAGTCGTAATGAGGGCATGTATGTATTAGTTGCTGTTGCAGTGTAATTTAAAACTCTGTACAAACTCCACCCAATGCTCATACTGATGCTTGCTTGTCCTCATATTTCAGATACCAACATGACTCATTAGCAGAGGCGCATGTTCATGAAGAGGGTAGAACGTTACCGCCACATCCTTGAGGTGGAAGCGGGATTCCGCAGGATGGCCAGGTGTTTCAGGCATGAGAAAGCTTCTGGGGAATGGTGTGCCTTTCCACATGGAGCTCCAACAAAGCAGGCACCAAGGGACACAGGATCAAGCTCCTCAGGGATTTAGGGGGTCACAGCAGGACCTACGCCCTCAACATCAGCACCACCTGTCAGCACACAGCCACAGGTACTGTGACCAGCAGCAGGTGTACTGACTCATTGTAAGCTGGACCTCAAGAGGGACCTGAATGCAATCCTCATGCGACTGGACAATCTGGAGGAGGAATGGCTGACAACTAGAGAATGTTAAAGTTCATTAAGAAAAAAGCAAAAAAAATGAAATTTTGGACTAACTCTCAGTTCCTTCCCCTCCCTATTGAGGTTTTGTTAGTTAGTATTAGGTTAGTGTAAGGTAGACATAAGTTAGGGTAAGTATGTTGTGGGGGTTGGTTTTTATTATTATGTTTTTATAGGTGTGGGGGTTGGGTGGGGGGGCCATGTTGGGGTATATGTATTTATGAATAAAAACAAAACAAAAAATGTTAAATATTAAATAAAATCCCCAAAATATATATTTGTATAGGCCATAGGATAAGTTAGTACAGGTGTAGTTTTAGTAATTGTTGTCCTACTTGTATCTTGTTTCTTAAGGGGGTTGGGAGGCCAATGTTTAGAGTGTGGTGTTCCATGGGTAAGATAAGTTTAGGGTAGGTTAGATAGATGTAGTTATTTGTATAACTAGTATAGGTTAGTTTAGGATAGGGTAGGTTTTAGTTAATATAAACGTTGCTGTTTTTATAATAAATCCTCTCTATTTTAGCATACATTTTGTGTCAGTTGCCTGAGTATCTGGGTCTTCTCATGTGTGCACTGGGCAAATTGGGGGAATGGCCAATGGAATCCTTACTGACTTGTATTCCCTGATTTACCATGTGCTTCCCCTATTGACGAAAGAGCTTTCACAATGGCTGCAACATCACATCTACTGGTCCATGCATTTGTCATCCAGTGTACCCGCCATTCATAATGTCTATGTGTACTTTGTCTTGGACAGGTAAGTCTGGTACTTCAGCTGTCATTGGTGGGGTCCTGTAGTATTAATATTGGAAACTGTGACACATCTGACAACAGGCACAATCGGAACTGTATCCTGCAACACTGACAGGAGCCCATCACTGATGAGGTAAGCTACCTCTGTACCACACAAATGAGTTCTTCTGGGACTCCTGCCTGTCTATATTGGCATTGACTTGGTTCTCAGCCATACCTGCCATATTTCAGAAGTAAATTATATATGCAAACATTTTTGTTTTTATGCTCAGTGAATTTGTTGTATCAGGCAACACAATCATACACCTTTCTCATGTTAACATCCCTGTGTGTAGCTTGGTGTCCCACAGTCCTGCACTCATGCACTTCTATACAGTAATCATTGACATGGATTCACACAATTCAATCATTAGGCTGAGTAGATGGATCACAGAAAACATAGACATGCTTAATGTGTACAAGGTGTTTATATACAGGTGGAAGTGTGAAAGTGAATTATTTACAATGTCCTGGTCTGAGGCCCCATTAGTGAAAGTCATGGATATATGACATAATCACAGTCCGGGGTTGAGGGATATGTCATGAGACATGCTTAGGAGTAGTGTCCATTAGTGAAGAGGAACAAAAATTGCCTATTGGTATGTCAGAGACAATGACAGTACATAGCAGACAAGTCAACAGTGGGTGGGTGAAGACAGCACATTTCCTACTGTCACAACACTAGTATGATCTTAAGGCCAGAACTAAGGAGAATTGTCCATGTGGCACAGACTGGTGCTACCGGGTACTCTTCCTACTGAAAGTAATTTGTTCCGCATCTTCATCCTCTGATGCGTATGGTGCCTCTTGTGCCATTGGTGGTGCTGTTGTAGAGGTAGAGGGGACCACACACACTTCAGGGGATAAAGATGTCGAGTCCAAGTTCTCAGCAGCTGCCATTTGTGGTAAGACATAAGGCATCACTGCAGCAAGGAGAAACTGCTGATTTTTCAATATAGTTGCAAGATCGCGGTGATAGGCAGCCATGTCTTCCCTGAGGGAGCCCACTTCCCGCTGAATGGAGTCCAGCGTGTTGTCTGCTATGCTGCTACCAGTTTGGGAGGGGAATTGTTGTGGCCTCTCTGCTGGACTCCGAGCAGTGGGGAGTGTGTGCCTCGGATGGCAGCTGTGTTTTCATTAGGTATTATGAGACACATCCAAACTCCCTCTAGGCTGCCTGCCACGGTCTCCATTCCCACCCATACCTGTTTGGCCAGCTTCCGATGGACTCCAACCGCTGTCCTCTAAAAGCTGGTCTCTGGGTCCTCGGAGTCCAGGGCTGTGTCAGTACTGGCAGGTGGTATATTTTGGTTGTTGGGTGGTTCATGTGGAGACCCAGCAATGCTGTGTGTCCTCCTTGCAACAGGAGGTGGTGTCTGGCGGGATCTTAGGACATCCTTGAGAGTCGATTTATTGGTGGTTGTCAGCTGGTTATCCAGGTCGTCATTGAAATCCACGACAGGGAGGCCGGCAGAAGGTAAGCCACCTTGCAATGAGATGATGTAAGATCAATCTTAGATTGTTGTGGCAGTTGACATGGCACATAATGTATTCGGTAGTGGAGGCTCAGTGACTAGTTAAAGGCCCAAGGTTGTTATTGTACATTATGTACCATATATTTTTAGTATTTAGTGACACTGGAGTGTCACGGAAAGGGACGTTCCAGTGGTGCTGTGGGTTGCGTCGTATTTACAAGGAGTCATTAAACCACTTATTGTGCATTGACTCCACCTTGTTAAAATCGGCCCCTTTCCATGCAGCACTTTGCGTGGAAGGGGGATGCAATAGCTGTTGCTGTGGGCAGCCCACGCCAACACCCATTGCATTTTGATGCAGCCTCAGATTTACGTGTTTTTGTACACCTGAGGCTGTGCCAATATTTAACACCACCCAGGGTGCAATGTCGACGTATACTTTAATTCCTCATCATGTTTACCTTTGTCAATGTGTGCTGCATTACACTGCACACATGGGCCAAGCAGATTGCTATATCAGCTTCTTGAGCAGGAAGGTGCTCCTTCCTACACAACAGTATTCTCCCCTTCAATGCAGACTTCCTTGCACTATGGTGCAAGTGATGCAGCGTTGGGGCTGGACAGCTAATTTACCACTGGCACGGGGTGGACACATGGATGGCCCATGTGCTTTTGATTTTTGTTCAAGACTGCATTTACTAAATGTCAGTGCGTGATCCAGCCCAATTTGGTACACAGACACCCACCTTCATTTCCAGCTTGATCAGGGCCTCTATCTTGTTTGATGGTGGGATTGCAGCTACTTGTACTACTGCACACCTGAGTCCTCATGACGAGTCTGGCAGTCCCATGAGCACCAGACTTGCAGTGGCGCTCGGACCACTGCCAACTGCAGCAGTCCAACCGGCACATTGGGACCGTGGTGTAAGCGCCACGGTCTAATGGCCTAGCACTGCCAGTTTTCCGCCAGCCTATGGGCTTGTGGTGTCACCGGTCTTATCCTCCAGGCCAGCACTGCAATCAGCGCTGCCCGCCAGATTATTATCCCACTTTCCCACCAGCCTTTGCATAGCAGTCAGTCAACCATGCAAAAGCTGGTGGTAATGGGTTGTGGGGTGCCCCTTTGTCCCCCTGCACTGCCCATGCACTCGGCATTGACAGTGCAGGGGTGCCCATAGGCATTCCCTTTGCGCTTTCCACTGCCCAATTTACACACAGTGATAAGCACACCCCAACATTGGCCCTCGCTACATTACAAGCCAGGGTCAAGGTTGTGGTGAGTTTCTCTACAGAGCTGGCAGCATGAGACACTGTTTCCACCTGCTGTCCCACACGAAATCTCGTAATGCCTACCGCGAAGGGAAGACCACACTGGTGGTCTTTCCAACACAGGACATTGGCAGGCAGCCTCTGCCGGAGGCTAATGTCGTAATGGGCACCATAATATTCACAGACATGAACCATCTGTTGTATTTGTTCTATTGTTTGCCGATTCCCACGTGGGTAATATGGTTGTGTCTGAGTTGTTGTGGGTGTACCCTGTATGTGTTGTGTTCCACAGATTGCAAGCTTTAGTGCAGATTTTTCTCTTGTGGCACAGTTCAGATCAGCAGCAATTTGTGTAGCTCAACACTGCACCAGGTTAGTTATGAGGGAAGTGCCAAGTTTACTGAGATACGGGACAGCCCTGCAATTCCCCCTGCAGATGCACTGATTTGTTCTCCCTGTACCGAGACAGGCATTGTTGCAGCATGATGTAGGAGTGGCTGCCTTGAGGGGTTGAATTGTTTATGTGGAGGTTGGTGTCCCTTCCCGAATATGTACAAGTCATATTACCTAAGGTGGCATTTCAATGTGTGCTGCAAGATGAAACACACATGTGTAATGACAATGCAACAAGGAGGTAGGGGAGCATTTTTGCGAGATACACCACCCTGAGCCCACTCAATGGTATTGACTTCCGTCCTAGTCTCAGATGTCTAAGTTGTGTGGGTACAGGAAGTATGACAATATGCAAGGGGTGTTGTGATGGTACAGCCAGAGGCACAGTATTGACACGTCCCTCCCAGCCAATGTGCTGCATATGTATGTGGTGGAGTATAGCCCTGGTGATTGGCATATATTCATGTTGTGTATATGTTGGGGGGCATAGAACAAATAAGGCGTGTATACATGTGTTGCTTGTATGGGAATGGGGCATCTGGATTCAGGGTGCATGTGTCCCCATGCACTCCTTTAGCATGCATGGGTGTGTACTATCTACCTCCCCCTTCTGGAATTTGTAAGATTCCTGTTAATTCCCCCATGCAACTTACCCTGCATTTGTGGTGGTGGCTGGTAGTCTGTGCTGTCCTGTCCTTGGATTCCTGTGATCAGCTCTTCCGGGATAACCCCTGCAACCATCTGCTCCAGCTCATCCAGGTCCTCCTGTGGTGAAGGACTTCCACCTCCAGTCTGCAGTGCTGCCTTTCTGTTCTTGGCCAATTTCTCCTGAGTTCTGCGCTTGCAACCATGCCAGCGCTTCTTGCACTCAGTGACAGTTCTCTTCACCTCTGCCACGCAGTTGAATTTGTCCACTATTTGCTGTTATATAGCCTCTCTCCTACCAATTGGCAATTCACAGGTGACGAAGAGCTGGTGTTGGTGCGCCGTCACCTCTCTGACAAGGATGTCATGCTCCTCCTCACTAAAGTGACATTTGCGCTTTTTCTTCCTCTTCTCAAGGGACTTCTGTGGATCCTCCTGGCTTGTGCTTGGGTGATTGGGGTCTCCCTGGGGTCTCTCCTGGCCTGATTCTTCCATCTTCAGCTGCACTCTTTCCTGTTTGTGCATTTGAATTTGGCACTAATGCGGTCTAAAAATGGAGCAAACCCTTTTGTGACATATTTACGTGCCGCAAAACGGTTTGCGCCTCTTTTGCAGCATTAACGTCATTTTTCATTACGACAAGGCGCAATGGTTAGTGTCATTTTTTTACACTCACCATTCCTTAGCGCCGGCTTGCACCATTCCATTAATAAGGCACCCACTTGCGTTAAGGAATGGTGCTAGCAGGTGCTAAGATTTTTTTCTGCAAAACTGGGTTAGCGCAGTTTTGCATCAAAAAGTATAAATATGCCCCTTAATTTGGGTAAACATCCTACGATAGAGCACGGGGAAAGAATGTGAATGAACTGAAATTGAGTGACCTGTTCACGTCACAAGCAAGTTTGCACTTCTTTAGCGTGAAATGCATCATCACAGCAAAAAGTGGGGTTAAGGGCACATTTCTTGCAAAAAATTGTGAAAAATTATAAACAGCTTTTGCATAATAAAGCATAATTTAAAAGAATTAGTTGAACATTTTGGGGAATTTCCACAAATGAACGTACGTTTTGCTCAGGCTCTAGTTCTATTTTCACATCTCCTCGTGAATGAATATGCCTCATACTGAAAATGAACAACCTGGCAGTCACTTATCAGTTTTGTGGGTGAGAGCGGATGCTCTAGATCAGTGGTTCCCAACCTGTGGTTCGGGGACCCCTGGGGATCCGCGAATCCTCTTCAGGGGGCCCGCGACTACTTAGAAAATTGAATATTATTACCAGATTAGGTCCCCAGCTTTCAATAATGACTCAGTGGGGGGGTCCCGGACTCCAAATAAGATTTAGTGGGGGTCCACAGAAGTCAAAAAGTTGGGAACCACTGCTCTAGATAGTTAGTTACTGCTTCTCTTCCTCTTCCCCAAGGTTCTTCATCACATGGTGAAACTGAAATAAATAGCTTTAAACAAAGTTTTCCTGTCTCGGAAGTGAGATTCACCGCACGTTGAGGTAATGTTGGCTCTATTTTTATAAATTGGCTGTTCTTGAGTAACTCTTGTGGTAACTGGCAAAGGTCACAAATCCAGGAAACCTTCTCATAGTAGAGAGCCAGCATAAGTCTGTATTGTGAGAATGACTCCGTGTCACTCTTGGATAGATATGTACAGGTGTTGATGTAAAGGGTTCGACAGCGGAACGAGATTCAAGTTTGAGTTCGATAAGAACAGAGTCTAAATTTGTGTCTTTCGTGCCTGCACATTGAATTTTCTTTCGGTGCTCACTCATTCAAGCAGATCACTCACATACTTTTCAAGCAGGTCAACACAGGATTAGTTTAGCATATGCATAACATTCTGAGGAAATCAGACTCCACCTAAATGTGTTCTTCTATAACACCCTTGTGGAAGATTTTAGTAGAAGGGACCTATGTACGGTTCTATGCCGTGCTTAATTTGTAAAAGATTAAGTGCTGGTGTGTGAGTTTTGCTCAAAAGCCCCCCGGCCGTCGATAACAATTGCTGCGTATTACAAGCCATGCCTCTTTTATCCACCACCATCCCCTCCCTACCCTTTTATTAGTCTGATGTTAGCCAAAACTTATCATTTTACTAAATTATGTGTAATATACCTACAGATAGGAGCTTTTCAGCCATTGGTCTGTTTTTGTGTCATTCACATTTTGCTTCTGCCCACTAAAGCATTTAGCAATGGGTCAGCCCACTTAAGCCACTGGTTAACTTTAATTTGAGTGACTGCATTTTGAGCTCTCACAAAGAGCAAATCAGCACACGAGCTAGTTCCCTACAGTGACAATGTTTTTGTTTTTACTTTATAATTACTTTAGTGTTGCTTTTGTGTGTAAAGTCTGATATGATAGTAGGACACTTTTGATGCACATTCCATCTTTGCCAGAGTCAATCTTCTGCCAATGCTTTTGTAAATTCCTTTTGGAGTCTTTTGATTTCCTGAAAGCTGCTATTTCATAGCTTAACAGATTGTGGCCCTCATTCTAAGTCTGGCGGGCGGCGGAGGCCGCCCGCCAGACTTCCTCCCTCCAGAATACCCACCGCGGTCGTTAGACCGCTGCAGCTATTCTTAGTTCTACACTGGGCTGGCGGGTGACCGCCAAAAGGCCGCCCGCCAGCCCAGTGTAAAACCCCCTTCCCACGAGGACGCCGGCTCAGAATTGAGCCGGCGGAGTGGGAAGGTGTGACGGGTGCAGTGGCACCCGTCGCGTATTTCAGACACTGAAATACAAAGTGGGGCCCTCTTACGGGGGCCCCTGCAGTGCCCATGCCATCGGAGTGGGAAGGTGCGACGGGTGCAGTGGCACCCGTCGCGTATTTCAGTGTCTGCAATGCAGACACTGAAATACAAAGTGGGGCCCTCTTACGGGGGCCCCTGCAGTGCCCATGCCATTGGCATGGGCACTGCAGGGGCCCCCAGGGGCCCCACGACAACCCATAACGCCATCCTGTTCCTGGCGGGAGAACCGCCAGGAACAGGATGGCGGTATGGGCTGTCAGAATCCCCCGTGGCGGTGCAGCAAGCTGCGCCGCCACGGGGTATTCCCAGGGCAGCGGAAAACCGGCGGGAGACCGCCGGTTTTCCGCATCTGACCGCGGCCAAACCGCCGCGGTCAGAATGCCCTGCGGGGCACCGCCAGCCTGTTGGCGGTGCTCCCGCCGACCCTGGCCCCGGCGGTCAAGGGCCGCCGGGGTCAGAATCACCCCCTGTGTCAATTTGAAACTGTTCTGTATTAAGTTATCTTTTTTTGCATTTCTTTCTTTCTTCCTTTCTTTCTTTTCTTCTTACTCATCTTCCTTCTTTGCTTATTTATTTTCTTTCTTTCATTCTTGCCTTCTTTCAGTCTTCTTTCTTTCCATTTCCTTCTCTCTTTTTTCTTTCTTTTTTCTCCTTCTTTTTTCTTTCCCTCTTCCCTTCCTTCTTTCCTTCTCTATTTTATTTTTATTTTTCCTTCTTTCTTTCTTTCCTTTGTTCTTCTTCTTCCTTCTCTCTTTCTCTTTTTCCCTTTCTTTTGCTTTCCTTCCTTTTTTCTTTCTTTTTCCTTTTTTCCTGCCTTCTTTATGTCGTGCCTTCTTCTTCTCCAGTATGCAGCAACAGTATTTTTAGATGGGAGTCCTATGCCAATATTTACCTTCACTGCGCCAGCACAAACCTTTTTTCCATGGCTCTTCCATAGGTACCTCTAGTTTGCCACTACCATATTTTGTCACAGGTGCCCGTCATGTTAGGAATTGCCTCCAGTATGCCAGGGCCAGTGATTTTCCAAATCTGCCTGTATAAGTCAATAATTCCCTTCAATATGCAAAGGCCAAAGGCAGATTCACAAGCATTACATCACATTCTCACTCAAGCTCTCTTATAGTCACTTGCTCACATTCATTCTCACTCACTTTCAATCATTCATTCCCACTCTCTCTCTTGCACCCCTTTTATTCATTCATTCTCACTCACTCTTCCACTTACTCTTACTCCCCCAATCTCACTTATTTTCATCCACTCCCTTATATATTCAAATACACTCTAACTCACTGAAATGTTCCCACTCTTACTCATCCCATTCTTACTTATTCTCAGAGACTGTGACTCACAGTCACACTCTTTCACTGTCACTCATTCATTTTCTTCCACAGTTGACTCTTTCATATTCATTCACACTCATCCACTCACTTATTTGCAATCACAATTACCCTCACTCACTTATTCTCACTTACCTTGATTCACGTTTACTCACTTAGTGATACTGAATCTCACATTCTCACTCACTACCTGTCGTTCATTCATACTCACACATTCTCATGCAAAAAGACACAAATGCTCACACATACACACACTCTTTCATACAAAAACGCTCTCACCGACACGTGCGCCCCAACATATATTTAAAAGCATTGTGTTTTATTTATCTCATTTTCACTTGAAGGCCCCATTCCATCGCCTGGTGCTTCACTTTTTTTTTATTACACTGATAGGGAATATTGAACTACTATTCACTATTAGCACAATAAAAAGTGGATACGGCCTGCCCTGTATCATTGACACTGAATATGCTACCTCCAAGGCCAGGGATCTCGAAGGGAGCGTCAGGGGATGCAAGCAGAAAGCCAGGGGTCACAACTGCGACCCCTAAATGATGTTCATGTGTGTTGTTCAGGTATGGCACAATACATATTATCTGACAACATATTGTGCATGCCTCAGGCAGTGCAGCATATCTGGGGCTATCAGGATAATCATAATCAGTGTATTTCTGTGTAAGGTCATGTTAGAAGCAGGGAGAGGGCATGAAGTTGGTCTTCCTCTCATTAACCCAGCCCATGATGCCATGTTTGTCTCCTTCCTTGCAGAGTAGGGCTCCATGCATTTTGGATCCTATATCCAACACCCGACTCCTTCGTTGTTGCTAGCAAGGAGAAGTGCAGGCCCCCTAAACAGAAGCAGGCGCTAGCAGAGGAAGAAAGGTAAGTAAAAAATGTATTGAATGTTGCTGAGTGCATGAATGTTTGTATGTGAATGCGTGAGTGTATGTTTGAGAGAGAGACCAAATGAGTGAGAATGATATTATGAATGAGTTACAATGAGTGAGAAATTGAAAGTGAGTGTGAAAATAAAGGAGAGTGACAGTGACAGTGAGTGAGAAAGTGTGAACTTTAATGAGAGTGTCATCAAGAGTCACTGAAAGTCTGAGTGTACATGTTTGTGAAAGTGAATGATAGAGTGGGAGTGAATGTAAGGTTTTAGGGCCAGATGTAGCAAAATTTTGCGAGTCACAAATGGCCCGAATCGCTATTTGCGACCCCGCAAAATCGGAAATGGGATGCAAAAACCCCATTTCAGAATCGCAAATAGCGACGCGTGCCAATACCGACTCGCAAAATTTGCGACCCCATTGTGCGACCCGCAAATAGGAAGTCGCAATTTGCGAGTTGCAAACCATATGAAAAAGCCACTCGCAAATTGCGACTAGTCGCAAAAAGCCCATTTTGCACCCCCAATTTACATCTAACTCCGAGCAGGTGGTAACCAGAACCAAAGTATAAAAGGAGACCCAGAAGGCACCTGGGTTACTCAAGATGGCGGAGATATATGTGATAGCAAGGAGGAGGAGAGTCCACGCCGCACAGCAGAGGAGGAGGAGGAGCCAGAGACAGGAGAGGATATACAGAACCAGGCAGACACTTTTCCAACAAACTGAGGAGGAGATTTACGATAAATACAGACTCAGCAGTGCAGCAATATTAGAAATATTAGATCTACTCAATCCGCAGCTTCAACGCCAGACTGTGCGCGGCAGCGCCATCCCCACACATGTGCAAGTGCTATGCTCACTGCACCTCTTGGCCTCGGGTAGCTATCAGGGGTTCATTGCTGTGGCAGGTGGGGTATCCCAAAGTGCACTCTCACGGTTTTTCAGATGTTTCTTAGATGCCAGACTCACACACATGTCCAGATACATTTACCTACCCAGGAATGAGGCAGAAATCAACAGCACCAAGTTTGAATTCTACAGGATTGCCAACTTCCCACATGTAATAGGGTGTGTAGACGGGACACATATACAAATATGTCCTCCTGCAAATCTGTAATATCTGTTCCGCAACCAGAAGTGTACCCACTCACTGAACATCAAGGTGGTATGTGACGCCCATTATGTCATCACTGACATGGTAGCCAAATTTCCAGGGAGTACACATGACTCTTACATTTCCAGGCACAGTGGGATACACCAACGCCTAGAACGTGGGGAGTTTGGAGACAGATATCTCCTAGGTATAGCTGAATACACCTTGAAGACAAACACACAGGTCAATGTGGAAACCATCCATGCCCTGCTAACATTGTTAATTTTTGCCAGACAGGTGACAGTGCATGCGCGCTACGACCATGGATACTTACCCCGTACTTAACACCCAGGCGTAGGAGTCATTGCAAAATGAGACTGAGAGGCGATACAACAGTGCACATAGGAGGACCCGAAATGTTATAGAGAGGACCTTTGGACTGTTGAAGGCAAGATTCAGATGCCTCCACAGAAGTGGAGGTGCCCTCCAGTATGCCCCAATAACAGCATTCAAGATCGTTGGCGCATGCGCTATACTGCACACCATTGCCACCAGACGTGGTCTACATCTCATCCCTGAAGACCCAGATTCGGAGGATGACGAGCAAGAGCTACCACATCGCCATCATGGGGATAGAAGCATTGCAAATCAAGGCAGACAGAGACGGGACCACATTGCAAACCAATACCACACACACGAATGTCACACACAAAGAGCCCAGGTGTGAAGTGGAACAAACAAGAACTTTTATTAAGTGAACCAATTAACTATCGAACAGAACTGTTGGTCAGGGGCTGTAAATGTCCACCTGCTATGAGGACACATTAACCTCATGTGCCTCAATTGTCCGTAAATCCTACGCCTGGGACGCCCACCATGGCTAGTGCCTGGAGCGTCAGCAGATCCCTGCCGTGCACTGCCACTCCTCAATACCCTGGTGTCTGTGGCAGATGCACTACTGATAGTGGAGCCCTCCTCACTATCTTGAGGCGTGTCTGCCGTGCCCCTAGCCACCTGTTTTTCCTCCATCATGTCCACAACGTGGCTTATCCGTCCCAGGCCGCGAGCCACATCGCCTGCAAAGTGGCCCATGTCAACTTGTAAACTGACTGTCCGGCGTGACAGCCCTGTTGTTTTCACAGCCAGGCGGACGATTGAGGCAGCCATGCGGTCCAAACGGTGGATGAGTTGGCGTTCACGGTGCCTTGCACTCTCTCTCTCTTGAACAAGTTCAGTCACTAGTTGCCTAATGGAGAGTGCAAGGTCACCCACATGACTGTTCAGGTTTTGGAAGTCTGTGTGGACCTGTGCCAGCCCTGTTGTGAAATTTCTCTCCATTTGCTGCATGGCCCCTGATATCACTCTCATCTGCCTTGTTTGCAGGCGCTGACCTCTGATGAGAGCTGCCTCGGCGGCAGACATGGAGGAGTCCCCTACATCTCCCTGGGACACTGCAGGGACATGGACACGTTGTCTGCGACGCGGTGGAGCATCAGGGTCCTGTTGGCTGGCACTGTGGCTGGGACCGGGTGCTGGGACAATCTCCACAATGTCCAATGGTGCATGTGGAGGGGACTGTGGTCAGGTGGTGCAGGGCCCTGTGGTGGCTGCTCCTGGGTCTTGTGCTGCCTGTTGGCTGACCTCTGCACCCTGGATGGACTGGCTGGTGGGGATGTCTTGTGGGAGACCTGTGGGACATAGTAACACACTGTCAGTATCTAACATCTGTTGTATGCTTCCTAATAAACTGTTGCCTATCAGCTGCCTACTGGACTACATTGCCCATAATGCACCATTCTGGTGGTTGCTACTCTGAAATGGAGCTCATTTGGTTGTGCATGCTGCTGTGTACTGGGTGGATGGGGGTATGGCAGATATGGGTGTACATGCATGTTTCATGGTACTCACTTGTTGATGGTCCTGGCGCTGACGTGTCCAGCTCTCCTATTCCAGCCACTGCCTCTGGCTCCAGGGTCTGTTGCACTCGTTCCTCCATGGGTGTGGGTGGTGGGACGGTAGATAGGCCTCCTCCTGTGCCCCTCATCTCCGGGAGGTGCTCTGCCACCCTCTCCTTGGTCCTGGAGCACAGGTCGTACCATCTCTTTTTCAGTTCATCTATGCTCCTGTGGCTCACCCCGATTGCATTCACCTTCTCCTGGATGTCAGTCCAAATCCTCCTTTTGTCAGACTCTGGCACACTGAGGGCAGCCCTTCCAAATAGTTGTTCATGGTGCTGGCAGCATTCATCTGTCAGCACCTCCAGTTCCTTCTCTGAAAATTTGAGTTTCCTCTTCCTGCCTGAGTCCTCCATTATCGCTGCTGTTCCTCCTGGTGGTTGTTCAGCAGTTGGAAATGGGTGTGATCTTCCCTCCTCCCAGGTGTATTTGTAAACTTCCTGGCTGTGATGTCATCATCAAGAGCCAGGAAGTGTTTTCCAGAGTGTTCTGCTGCACCTGCATGCAATTTGCGGCACAGTCGCAATTTGCGACATCCACTCGCAATTTGCGTGTTCGTTTTTAGCGAGGTCGCAAAAAGCGACCTCACAAACAGCGGACTCGCAATCTGCGGTGCGACTTCATTTGCGAGTCGCAAAATGAAGTCGCTTCTTCTTGTTGGATACCTGTTTGCGAGTCGGAAATTGAAAGTCGCAAATACTCGCAATTTCCGACTCACAAATTTTTGGCTACCTACATCTGGCCCTTAGAGTAGCAGCAATTAAGTGTGGAAATAGTGAATAAGGGGGTCATTCCAACCCTGGCGGTCGGTGTTAAAGCGGCGGCCAACCCGCCAACAGGCAGGCGGTAAAAAAAATTGAATTCTGACCCTGGCGGAAACCGCCAACAGAGACCGCCATTTTAACACTCCGACTGCCACGGCGGGACAAACAAACAGCGCGGCGGTCACCGCCAACAGACAGGCGGGAGACAATGTACCGCCCACCCTATCACAACCCACCAATCCGCCACTTTTCCAGGGCAGTAGCCCCGCCGATAAGAACACGGCAGAAACAGACATTACGAACGGAAAACGCTCACCTCTACACACTCCACGAGGAATCTGGACAGCATGGAACCCGAACTACACATCCTACCAGCTATTGTCTTCCTGCTCCTCTACCAGGAGCACGAACGCCGGTGCAGAAGACAACGGTGAATACTGCACCTACGACACAAGGGAGGGGGGAGGCAAAAAATTACGGGGACACACATACGCGACACACCCACCCTCACCCTCACCCACAACTACATACACATCAATGTAGAGCAACAACTCCCAAACCCCCCGGAAGAATGCAAAGACAAAAATAAATGATCATGAAATTTGAAGTATATTGTACGGCTAAGTAAAAAAATATATCAAACATCTATAACTATATATACATATGTAAATTGTCCAGTCCAAATTGGGTATCAGCCATTGTTCGTGGGCCAATGGGCCTAAACACATGGGCAAAGCCCACACAGGACACCAGGCTCCAATGGAGAGAACACTGCAGGGGCATCAGATAGCAAAATTACAGGCACCTCAGGGGGAAGGGAAGGGGGGGCACCTCAGCCAGATGAGTCCACGACGCCAGATCCAAGAGGGGCCTCCCTGGCCACTGTTCAATCCTGGGGAGTGCAAAGCCACAGTCTCACAAGTCTCTACAGTGGGTGGATTGCCCACTGTGCCATCCTGGGGAGTGCAAAGCCACAGTCTCACAAGTCTCTACAGTGGGTGGATTGCCCACTGTGCCATCCTGGGGAGTGCAAAGCCACAGTCTCACAAGTCTCTACAGTGGGTGGGTTGCCCACTGTGCCATCCTGGGGAGTGCAAAGCCACAGTCTCACAAGTGGATTACAGACTCCACTGGTTCTGGAGGAGGCATGGTGCCTAGAGTGCTTCGTGCAGCCCTGCACGACACAGATGCGGGCCTGCCCCTTCTGTCAATGGGCCAGCGGTGCTTGAGACGGCAGTGCCCAGCGGAGCGGTGCTTGAGATGAAGGGCCCAGCGGAGCGGTGCTTGAGATGAAGGGCCCAGCGGAGCGGTGCTTGAAATGAAGGGCCCAGCGGAGCGGTGCTTGAAATGAAGGGCCCAGCGGAGCGGTGCTTGAAATTAAGGGCCCAGCGGAGCGGTGCAGAGACGGGGGTGCCGAGCGGAGCGGTGCTTGAGATGAAGGGCCCAGCGGAGCGGTGCTTGAGATGGCGGTACCCTGTTCAGCGGTTCTTGAGATGGCGGTGCCCTGTTCAGCGGTTCTTGACTTGAAGGGCCCAGTTCAGCGGTGCTTGAGATGGCGGTGCCCTGTTCAGCGTTTTTTGAGATGGCGGTGCCCTGTTCAGCGGTGCTTGCCTTGGCAGTCCTTGCCATGTTCAGCGTTGCTTGAGTTGGCGCACCTTCATTGCCCAGCTGGGCTGTGACTGGCGCTCCTTCATTGGCCAGCTGGGCTGTGGCTGGCGGGGCCCTCCTGGGCAGCTGGGCTGGGGCTGGCGGGGCCCTCCTGGGCAGCTGGGCTGGGGCTGGCGGGGCCCTCCTGGGCAGCTGGGCTGGGCCTGGCGGGGCCCTCCTGGGCAGCTGGGCTTGGCCTGGCGGGGCCCTCCTGGGCAGCTGGGCTGGGGCTGGCGGGGCCCTCCTGGGCAGCTGGGCTGGGGCTGGCGGGGCCCTCCTGGGCAGCTGGGCTGGGGGGGCCCTCCTGGGCAGCTGGGCTGTGGCTGGTGGGGCCCTCCTGGGCAGCTCGCCTGCTGCCGGACTTGTCGGGTGTGCTGCCCTTGCCACCCTTCCCTGCTCGTCTGTGGCCCTTTCCTCCCTTTGCCGGTGTGCCAGGTGGCACCGCACTCCCAGACGGTGCCAGGGTAGTGCTTTTGGAGCCTGCTGTCTTTGGCCTCTCTCGCCGGGCACTGGCTTTCTTGGCTTTTTTTGAAGGGGGTGGGCTGACCGTCTCTTTACTCCTAGGCGAAGTAGCTGGGCTTGAAGGTGGTGGACTCCAAAATCCTTGGACTATTGTCTTTGTAGGTCCAGGTTTTGTGGTGGCTGAGGTGCTGATTGGAGCCTTATGAGATGTAGGGGGTGGGTCAGTTGATGGAAAGAGGTCAAGGTTGGAAAGGAAAAGCAATTTAGTAAGACAGGGACGTGTAGTTGTAGTGGGTATGGGAGTGGAGGAAGAGGATGTGGTTGTAGGAGAGTGAAGTCTGGTGTCTTTGGGTGCAGGTGCTTGTGCTGGAGGCTGTCGTGAGGTGGATGGCTATTGGGTGGGTGGCTGCCTGCGTTTGTGTGGTTTGGAAGAGGGGGTGACAGACACACTGGGAGAGGACACAGGGGACGTGTAAATGGTAGTGGGGGTGGTGACTGCACGTGTGCGGAGTGTTCTGGTGGGTGTGCTGGTGATGGACGTAGTGGCTGAAGATGTTGTGCATGCAAGTGTGAGTGGAGATGTCACAGGGAGGGAGGAGGGAGACGAGGAGGAGGGGGACACAGAGGAGGCAGTGGCTGTTGGCATGTCTGCATGTGGATGTTGCTTGTGTGAATGCTTGTGTGATGTGTGGTGCTTATGTCTGGATGAGCTTCCCTTGGGTGTTGAGGTGTGTGCAGGCTGGTCTGATGGTGTGTCTGGGATAGGCAGAGGTACGGGGGAGTGGGACTGAGTTGAGGAAGTTGGAGGAGGGAGGCAGGAGACAGGGACAATGGCTGCCGTCAGTGCTGAGGCCAGAGCGTTGAACGATCGCTGATGGGCAGCCTGACCCGAATGAATGCCCTCCAGGTATGCATTACTCCGGTGCACCTCCCTTTCTACACCCTGGATGGCATTCAAAAGGGTAGACTGCCCAACAATGATGGTCCTCAGGAGGTCAATGACCTCCTCACTGAGGGCAGCAGGGGTAACTGGGGCAGGGCCTGAGGTGCCTGGGGCGAAGGAGATGCCCACCTTCCTGGGTGAGCGGGCACGGGGTGAAGGCTGAGGGGCTGCTGGGAGGGCGGAGCTGGCACGCAGGGTGGCGGCTGTACCTGTTGTTGCGGTGGGCACGGATGTTGCCGCCACCACAAGGGAGCTCCCTTCCGAGGACGTGTCTGTGTCGCTGGTGTCACCACGTGTCCCCGCTGTGGAGCTCCCCTCGCCCTCCGTCTCACTGGTGAAATCAGAGTCAGTCGCATGGCCCTCCATGGCCATGTGAGATGCAGCTCTCTCGTGCTCTGATGCCACTTCTCCTCTGCCTGATGATGCTAATGCACACATGAACAGGAAGACCACAACAAAAGGGGGGGGGGGTTGGAGAAACAAAGACATGTTGAGTGCATGCATTGGCGACACCGTTGGCGGAGAGGACAGACACAGAAGCCCCCTGCACTACGCCGCGCATTTGGGGTACACTACTCAATCCGTGGGACATGGCCTACAAGCCTATGGACGACAACTCCACACATAGGTGACACAGGGCCATGATTAGCTGTACTAGGCAACCTACAGAGGTGGGGGGCGGGGGTACAGGGCCATGCCTAACGGAGGGGCCTAGCCTACAGAAAACGCCCTGGCCTAGGGATACCCACAGCCCTCCTCCCCCACCCAGACACCTCCAATGTGCGCAAAATCAGCAGAATGTGCTTGTACTCACCCCCTTGTGTCTGCTGTGATGTCCTCACGCGCCCATCCAAATCGGGGTAGGCCACCGCCAGGATCCGGGACATCAGGGGGGTCAAAGTACGACTGGCACCCCTCCTACGTTGGGAGGCCATCCCCAGCAGAGCCTCCGCGGTCTTCCTGCTCCTGCGGCGGATGTCCTCCCACCTCTTCCGGCAGTGGGTGCCCCGTCTGTTGTGGACCCCCAGGGTCCGGACGTCCTTGGCGATGGCACGCCAAATGTCGATTTTCTGATGGGCGCTGACCTATGTGACATATGCAGGGGGAGAAAAAAAAAAAACATCACCTTCTGCATGCTCGATGTGAGTGGCCCCCCATCCCCACCCTTGCCATGTGGCACATGCTCTCATCTTTCGTTTGATGCATGCCTCATTCGCTCCCCTCCCCACCATCTTTCATTCACCCCACTCAACCCAGGCATTGGCCACAAAGCATGGTCCCAGTGTACTTACCTGTTGGTCTGGAGGACCGTAGAGTAGCGCATACTGGGGGAGGACCCCATCCACGAGTTTCTCCAATTCTTCAGAAGTGTCTCTTCCAGACCGAGGTCACGGCAGCACTTGCAGTATAGGTCCTCTCCTGTGGATGATCAGGTATCGAGTGATTAAGCAGATAGAAAATGGCGGTCACGCCCGCGGCGGTGCGTACCGCGGCGGTGCGTCCCGCGACCGCCGGCGCACATCCTCATTGGCTCCTGAAACCCAAAGGGTTCAATGTTAACCAATGCGGCTTTGCGCTGCGGCCTTCGACCGCCTACCGCCACGGTGTGCCACGCCAGCGCATTGACCTCACATCCCACTGTCGCACTTCACAGGTCAGGCAGCCGCCATTTCAAGGGCCCCCATATCTTAATTTCTACTGCGTCACACATACCTAGGCCTTGCATCAACACTCATACAAGCCATTCAATGCATTGAGAATCGTGTACTGTGCAAGCTGTGGGAACGTACCTGTGGGTTGATTGACTCAGTGCTCCATGTTGTCCTTCCTAGGCACCGTCCGCTGGGACTTGCGAGGAGATGGAGGAATCTTCCCGTGTACAGACCGCTGGTGGACCTGTCGACAATGGAAGAAAGACATGTCATACTGACATACAGGCTTGACCGAGCCACTATACAGGAACTGTGTGCCCAGCTGGAGCCAGACCTGATGTCACCCATCCGCCAACCCACAGGGATCCCCCCTCTAGTGCAGGTGCTGTCACTACTCCATTTTTTGGCAAGTGGGTCATTTCAAACAACAGTGGCCATTTCATCAGGGATGTCTCAGCCTATGTTTTCCAAGGTGTTGTCCAGAATGCTGTCTGCCCTGCTGAAATACATGCAGAGCTACATTGTTTTCCCTGAGGTGGGCGATTTGGCTACAGTGAAGGGTGATTTCTATGCGCTTGGACATATTCCCAACATCATTGGTGCAATTGATGGGACACATGTTGCTCTGGTCCCCCCCAGCACGAGTGAACAGGTGTACAGGAACAGAAAAAGTTATCATTCCATGAATGTCCAGGTGGCCTGTTTGGCTGACCAGTACATCTCCCATGTAAATGCCAAGTTCCCTGGGTCAGTGCATGGCGCGTACATCATGCGAAATAGCAGCATCCCTTACGTGATGCAACTACTTCAGAGACACTGTGTGTGGCTAATTGGTGACTCTGGTTACCCCAACCTGTCCTGGCTACTGACCCCAGTGAGGAATCCCAGGACAAGGGCAGAGGAACGGTACAATGAGGCCCATGGGCGTACTAGGAGGGTGATCGAGCGGACCTTCGGCCTCCTGAAGGCCAGGTTTAGGTGCCTCCATATGACAGGTGGATCCCTAATGTACTCACCAAAGAAGGTGTGCCATATCATCGTGGTCTGCTGTATGCTTCACAACCTGGCTTTGCGACGCCAGGTGCCTTTCCTGCAGGAGGATGGTCCAGATGGTGGTGTTGTGGCAGCTGTGGAGCCTGCGGAGAGTGAAGAGGAGGAAGACGAAGAGGAAGACACAGACAACAGGGACACAGTAATACAGCAGTATTTTCAATAACATACAGGTAAGAATCAACACCGGCATTTTACTTTTACTTAAAGTCTCCTGCCTCTCTACTGTCTGAGTTTCCCCCCAGTGTATGTTGACTGAGTTGTGACTTTCCCTTCCAATTTCAGAGATGTGGGCCCCACTCCGTGACCTCTGCTTTGTTTCCCCATGGACTACAGCTGTGTGACAGTGGTATGTTGTCATCACAATGTAACTGGACATTTAGGCACGGTTCTGTGTAATACATTTATTCAATAATACAGGCAGACTCCAGATTATTTTTGTGCAATAAGTGTGTTTATTAAAGTATTATATTTTGGGAAATGGTTGCAATTCGGTGATGGGTGATGGTGGAGGAATGTCCATGGCAGAGTCCAGATTTTCAGTCTCACAGGTGCATTGTCCATATGACTGTGGAAGGTGGAGCAGGGCAGTTTAAGGTTGGACAGGGTGACAATGTGGGACAGTGGGATGACAATCAGGGGGTATCCTTTCTTGGTGGGGGTCTTGGCATCCTACTCTGTCTTCTTCCTAGATCTCAGGGCCCGCTTGCGGGGTGGTTCTCCTTCTGCAGGGGGTGGGGTTCTGGTGGCCTGTTGTTCTTGTGTCCTGTCCACTAGCGCTGGCGGAGGTGGTAGCCCGTTCTTGGTCCATGCTAGTGACAGGGGCCCTTTGTGGTGCCACATGGTCCCGCAATGTGCTGACAATCTGATTGAGAGCCACAACGATGGTGCCCATTGCGGAACTGATATTTCTGAGTTCTTCCCTGAAACCCATAAACTGTTCCTCCTGCAGTACCTGGATCTCCTGGAACCTGGCCAGGACCGTCGCCATCGTCTCCTGGGAGCGGTGGTATGCTCCCATGATGGAGGAGAGGGCCTCGTGGAGAGTGGGTTCCCTGGGCCTGTCCCCCCCAGTCGCACAGCAGCCCTCCCAGTTCCCATGTTTCCCTGGGCCTCTGTCCCCTGGACCGTGTGCCCACTGCCACTGCCCCCAGGTCCCTGTTGTTGTTGGGGTGGTGGGTTAACCTGGGTGCCCTGTAGTGGTGGACACACCGCTGCTTGACGTGTCCTGGAGACAGAGGCATGGGCCCGCTGGGTGGGTGCTGTGCTGTGCTGGTGTTCCAGAGAGGGGTAGGTCTGCTGTGGCCTGTGGCTGTGTGAGGGGAACCGACTGTCCCGAGGTCCCCGATGGGCCGGGCTGGTCATCTGGGTCCAGGGAGACAGAGCTGCTGTCATCACTGTGGGCCTCTTCTGGGGGTGGAATGGACATTTCTGGACCCTCCTGGGCGGTGTCGTTGCGTTCGGGTCCTGCAGGGGTATAAGAGTATGGTTATTGCTTCTGTGTGTGCCATAGCGTGTAATGGGTGGGTGCCCGTGTAACCCAGTGCTGGCATTCCCTTGTGGGGGCTGTTGAGAGGGTGGTTTGGGGGGGATGGGTATGTGCAGTGGGCATGCTTAGGTGATGGGTGTCCATGGTTTGTGGTCGCATGCAGGGCTTGGTGTTGGGTGGGTGGGTTGTGATGGTGAGACATTAGCAAGGAGGATGTGTGATGGGGGTGGGGGGGAAGGGTGGGGGTATGATTTGGCATGCCGGTGGGTGGGGGGGATGAAGTAGTTGAGATTCGACTTACCAGAGTCCATTCCTCCGCCTACTCCTGCGAGGCCCTCAGGATGCAGGATCGCCAAGACCTGTTCCTCCCATGTTGTAAATTCTGGGGGTTGAGGTGGGGGTCCGCCGCCAGTCTTCTGCACTGCGATGTTGTGTCTGGATACCATGGAACGAACCTTCCCCCGTAGGTCGTTCCACCGCTTCCTGATGTCGTCCCGATTTCGTGGATGCTGACCCACAGCGTTGACCCTGTCCACTATTCTTTGCCATAGCTCCATCTTCCTGGCAATGGTGGTGTGCTGCACCTGTGCCCCGAAGAGCTGGGGCTCTACCCAAACTATTTCCTCCACCATGACCCTGAGTTCAGCGTCTGAAAACCTGGGGTGTCTTTGGGGTGCCATGGGGTGGTGTGGATGAGGTGTGGGGTGGTGTTTGTGGTGATGAGTGTGGTGAGTGTGGTGGTGTGTGGTGTTTTGTGCGTGGATGTTGTGTGAATGATGGTGTAATGTGCCTGTGAATGCTCTGTACTAGCTGGTGGTGACTCTCTCTGGCCTTAGTCAATAAATGGTGGTCGTAGGGGTTTGTGGGTGATGTGGGTGTGTGTTTTATATTGTGTTGGGTGTGTGGGAGTGGTGTTTGTATGTGTATCAGGTGTGTGTGTTTCAAAATGACCAATGTGGCAGTGTTTTGGAGCTGTGTGTGTATTTTGACCGCAGCGGTGTGTACCGCCAATGGAATACCGCGGTTGAAAGACCGCCGCGTGGATTCGTGGGTCGGAATGGAATGGGCGTATTTCTGTTGGCGTGACGGTGGAGGTTTGGTCATTGCCAGTTTTTCGCTGGCCGTTGGTGTGGCGGACTTTTGTGGATGTCGGGTTTTTGGCGGTTTGCCTGGTGCGGGTCAGAATGACCGTGGCGGTTTCCCGCGGCCGCGGCAGTGTTATGGCGGTCTTCTGACCGGCGGTAAGCGCCTTTTACCGCCGAGGTCAGAATGACCCCCTAAGTGCCAGAGTGTGTGCGAGTCTCTCTGTGAGTGTGAGTGTGGGTGTGTGAAAGTGGATATGAGTGTGGGTCTTTTATAATTGCGAGTGTGAAACTGGACCAGGCATACTCAAGGTAATTCCTGATTTATGGAGGCACTGATGGCAAAACCTTAACCTGGTATACTGTGGATAATTTTTGACATAAAGACAGGCACCCAGTGACTATGGCTGGCCATGAGAAAATTCAGTCCAACATATACTGGAATAATTTCTTAGCCCATGGGTGGCAAAATGATGTTGTATCATGTGGATGGAAGCCATGGCCTATGGGAATGGCGTCACCCAGGGCTAAATGTTGACCATGTCTTCCTGGAGGTAATGTTTGACATTTGAAGAACACATGGTCTATGAAGGGCAATCATGTAAAAACTCTGTCATATTGTAGGCAAAATTCTTACATTGCTATACTGTAGATGCTTTTTGCACCCATGTCATATGAAGAATGACCAAGGACAAAAGTCTGCCCCATAAACTAGGAGTTAACTCTGCGAATTGGGACGCTGAAGGTATATGGGCACACATGATAAAGATCTGTCCCTAGCTTACGGAAGGTAATTCTTTTTTTTGCAATCTTTACTTCTTCTCATATTAAGAGAGCATCTATACTGACCTACAATTGAGAAGGGAACAATGAAATCCAGGGATAGGAGCAGCTACAGTCCCCAGTTCTTAACCAGCAGTGATAGTGCAGTTAAGGGCATCTGAACTGTGGAGACTCAAGCCGGTGCAGTTCGTTCCAGTATTGTTCTGTGAGGATTACTTCAAAGAATATCTAATGAAGGGAAGAGGAAGCAGAAAGTGAAGGGGCTACACAAGGAGGGATTGACAGCTAAAATAATTAGTACACACACCTAACAATATACAGGTATTAAGACATAGACATACAGGTCATTCAAAGGAAGTATGGATGCACCTTAAATCCGTGGTTCAGCCAGATTAAGCAATCACAACTATAAGGGGCAGGATACCGCTGCCAAAATCTTTGCAGTCATAAATAGTAAACAATAAAATGTGAACAGTAAAAGAGGAAACCTGGGGCCAGGCACAATCACCCACTCTGCCTACTTGTCACCCAGAGATTCTCAGCAAGGACGAGTGTGCAGGACTTCTGTGGTCACAGGGAGCAGCAGTAGGGGGTTATTTTCCATTGGGTGAGGATGAGCTGAATAGAGAGAAAAGGGAAGTTTGCCTCACCTGGGGGAGAAGAGAGATGTAGAAGGGTTGGGGCAAAATGAGATACTCCTGGGAAGACACGAAGTCAAGTCAGCAATAGCGGGTAGAAAAATGTTTGGGAGGAGTCGTCACAGGCTGTTGCCAGGTCTATCCTGTGTCAAGGAGGGTAGGTTGGAAAAGGATTGGGCACAGAGGTTCCAGTCGTAGGAGTCTCTGTATTTAAGGTTTCATATCCTGAGGGCAAGGAGACGTAAGGGGAAGCAATCATCACCCAACCATGAGTGTGGTAAAAGGCTACATTAGAGCCAAATGGGCGGAAGGAATCACAACTTGTGGGTGGAGTTGTTGTGATGTATAGCCATTTTAGTGATGTCTCTGGGCACGTTATTTCAGCACCTAGGCCTGCTGCTTGTGCCTTTTAGCCCAGTTACATTTTATTCTGCTTCATTATTATTAATTCAGAATAGGCCACATTCATGGTGTTGTTTTATTTTCTTTATCTAGTTGTCCCTTGGCCTAGGAAAGCATTGCGTTTCTTAACAAGACATTCTTTTCACTTTGTGCTTTCCTCAAGGCTGCAGCGAGATAGTGTTGCTGGCACAAGTGGTACACTGTGTCTCCAATGTTCATAGAAACAGTCACATCCTTACGTGGAGACATTTTCTCAGCACATCAGCTGTTTCATTATAAAAGCACTTCTCTGTCCCATGCAAGTTAGAGGGAGATTCCAGCCAGATGAACATGACCGCATGCTGATTGACTTTGTTACAGCTGCCTGCTGAGACTACCGGTTCCCTGGCCTACATGGGGATGGTGTCTCTATAGGCAACAGGCTTCCTTGCTCAGGTATGTGGGATGATTTCTCCCCAGGGGGGAATCCTGAAAAGCAGATTAAGGCTTATCATGCTGTGCTCTAACATAGCTGAGGTAGGAATTGCATATATTGTGCTTAGTGACAGTATGGTGGGACTCTTCCTGTGTTTCAGTTTTCTTGTTACCATTTCACTTCTATTATGTTTCACCATTCTAAATATTGGATATCATGCCATTTTATGTAAGACGCAGCTACTTCAATAAATCTTATTGAACCACTTTCCCCCTCTGTTAGTCTTTGCATGTGTGAGACTACTGTATCTGACATAAAAGGATGAGATCTGATACATCACGAATTCCTTGAGAAATCATCTTGTCATGCTCCTAGTTGCCACAAATCATCCCTGCTCTTGGGCAGAGATGAGGCACTGCTAGTTGGCCGGAAAAGCCCAAATCCAGCAGACTCATTAGGATAATGAGAGCCCACACAACAGTTGTAAGTGTGCCCAAACAGCCACCAGAAAGAATGGGGAGGACAAGGGAGTACCACTCGTGGAGGACCTTGAAGTACAGGAATTTGAGGCAGGACCCCTGAAGTGTTGCCCAGACCTCTGGAGTGTATTCCCTGCCAAGGGTTGCCTGCCAGTTAGTGTGAGTCACAGTGAGGGTAGGACATGAGTGTGTGCTCTTTACGAGATAATCCAGATAATCCAGAGAACAACCCCCTATATCCACCTCAGAGTCAAAGTTACTGTAAAATAGGGGAGACCAGGAGTTCCACAGGGAAGAGGCCAACAATGGGTCAACTGTTGCTGTCTGACTGGGAGAGACCTGGAATGGTCTAAGTGTGCCCTCGCTGACTAAGTGATATGTGCACTTCACTTTCCATGTAGCCCAATGAAACGGTTTGGCAGTGCTGTAAAGAGCCACATTATACCACACTGGTACCTAACCTTGGAATTGGGGGTCAATACCTAGTAGTTTGTAGGCCACTGACCATGCTGTGGATAAGGCAGAGAGAAGGTTGCCCTGTCATGATGGGTGCACAGGTGGTAGATAGCACAGAAGTGAAATACAGGAGGGTCCTGTAGTATGTCATTCTGTCTGCATCCATGTCAGTGTCTCTGCAGGGTGGCGCAGGTAAGGTGCCAGTTGGAAGGGGTGGAAGGCCAGGCTATAAGAGGACATGTGTGGTAAACAGAAGCCCCTTGCCATTGTCAGGAATCCCCAAGGTGCCTCTTGCGTTATCTGTCAGCATCCCCAGGGATTAGGTGTAAATCATAGTTCTGTTCTTGGTTAAACCTTCATGTTTCTAACTAAACATAATGTGCTGTGTTACACAATTGGTTTTATCAATGCTTGTTTTACCAATGCTTGTTTGCTAATGTGAGCAGGTGTAGACATGTACTTCTAATTGGGTGTGGTGACTCATCCACAGGTGGAAACTCAACTGCTTTCCTGATTGGCTATAAATAGCAGAGTGAAGCATGCCTCCCTGCTTGGCTTTGTTTTGCTTCCTGATCTCGGCATCTGACTTGGCAGTTCAGCCCCTGCTGTCATCTTCGTATTCAGGACTTTTGAGGCAATTCTTTACTTCATTCCTGTACCAGCTGACACCAGGTATTCCTCCAGCACTCTGGAAAAGACTGCAGCTAAGTGACTAGTATTCTCCAGGGAGTTTGTGCTTTGAGCGCTGCGCTTTCCTAGAACAGCTGGTGTATGTCAGACCTCTTATTTTGGCAGAGTGCTTATCTTGAAGAGACAAATGCATTTCTGAACATTCAACATTATTATTGTAGTTACTTGCCTAAATGTGCTTCAGGAAATCTGCTTAGCTCAAGTACTACAAAAAGTGACAGTGCAATTCTAAAAGAGCATTTATGTGACCTTTCTTTCTCTAATAGCATAACTCTTGGATTTAAATTGTGTCATTCATGCATGTGTTTCAGATTTGAGGAATTTGCTTTTTGAAGGGTCTTTCACACACACAGTGAAACCAAAGCAAACTGTGCCACCCTAACTGTTTGAACTCAGAGTGGACATTTGTATTTCTTGGATTGTTTGTGTTCCTTTTAGTTTAACCCTATGCATGCAGGAAAGTAATATGTAATATAATTAATGTCCTTGTTTGTCTTTCTTGTGCATGATAAGTGCAACCACAGTTCTAATTGTAGTGTGCAACAGTGAATCTCTGTGAAGCCAGCCCTAGTGTCGCAGTACTTATTGTTATGGTACTCAGTTTGGGTTTTTGGTAATGCAGTGTTAGTAATTGTGCCAACAGTTATTATTATCCAGGAAAAGTGCTGGGGCATCCCAGTGTTCTTCTACTGCTCCCGTGCCCATATCAGAAAGAGAGATTCAGTTTCAACGAAGTAGAGTGCACTCACTCTACTATCACTCTGTCAACAACGACTTGCCCCCCGAAGGTACAGGGTGTCTGGCTGAACCGGCAAGACGTGGCAGTGTTTTGTCTCTTTCTCTTCCACTCCCCCTTTCCTTTTGGGACACCTGCCGGGGTTTCTGTGTCCATCAGGAAGTGTCGAGAGGTGTACGTCCAGGAGGTCGGGGCATACCATCATCCCTGCAGACATCCTGCTTTTCAGGTGAGTGGCCCCGTCTTAACAGCCATCATATCAGCCCAAAGTTTAGAGGCCCGCAGTCTCAGGTGGAGACCGCTCTATATATATTACCTGATGTCTGCCTCTGTCCCCAAGAAAAGCATGTGGGAACTCTCAAGGGCAGCATTGAAGACATAATTAAATCTCAGTGCCAACACCATCTTTACCTCTTCCACTGTACTCTACAGGGACAAGGGTTGCCATTTAAGGAAATCCTGTTTGGATTGTGGCTGAAGGGGGCGGACATTATCCTTCACCACCAAGCAAAGGCCACCATTCACTCGGCTGCCAAGTTATCGGAATTTTTTTAGATACCCTTCTTGTAGTATACTGCTCATTTTTTGTTACATTATTTGTACGTATAGTTGTTGTACTTGATATATCCTGTTTACTTTAAGCTGAATTTATGGTTAATATGTTACTTGGTATGCTCCGCTCCCCCCATGCTGCTCCGGGCATTGGATATTCTAGAATGTGAGAAAGTAGCAGTTGAGGACTAGAGGAGCAGCTTGGAGGTGTGGCTGGAGTTTCCTGTATCTGCATCTTAAAGAATAAAGATATCAAAAGGAGCTACCTTTGTTTCCTGAAGTATTTCTCCATTATCTTTAAAGAAACCACTTTATTTTGGTGACGAGCTGAACCCTTGCTCACCCAGAAACTCCAACTCATCTCAGTACCTGTCACACTCAAAGGTATTTTTTCTTTGACCTGTGTGACATTTCACCTTTTACATTTACTCTGCTACAACTGCGTGACCCTAGCGGCATTTATTGTTGTTTTTAGAAACCTGTGCCTTCCTCTGCACGGTTTCATTGTTTTCAGCGTCTTTGTTGCCGTAGCAACACTTTCCTAATTGCGGTTCCCCGAGGACCAGAAGCATCTCCAGCGTCTCCTGCCAACCGAAGCTAAAGCTTTCTCTCCCTGCACGCGCTCGCTGTTATTTTCTCAGCGCAGTGTCAAATTCTTTCTACACTCTGTGCCAGCTCTTTTGAAGTGACGGTCTGGTGATTTTGTACTCGCTTTGAGTACATTTTGTTTCAAACAGCGTTTCCTGGCAACCGAAGCTGAAGCTTTCTCTCCCTGCACGCGCTCGCTGGTATTTTCTCAGCGCGGTGCCAAATTCTTTCCACACGCTGTGCCAGCTCTTTTGAAGTGACGGTCTGGTGATTTTGTACTCGCTTTGAGTACATTTTGTTTCAAACAATCTCCGAATTTAAAACATGAAACTGTAACGTTTCCTTTCTTTAAAATATAATGAATATTGAGTGGACAGCGTTACAAATTTTTAAAACAGACTAATTTATGAAAGCTGCTTATATCTCCAGCAACAGTCCTCTTGGAAGAAGGTGAAATAACATATTTTGTGGCATATTCAGATGTCTGATTTGCATCTGTGTAACCAAGACTTTTGGGAATTTCACAACTTTTGGAAGCTTAATACTTACTAACCTCTACAAGACATTTTATTCATTGTTATCCTTTATTTTTTATCTTGATCAGATAAAAGTACCTGCGTACTAATTTTTTTTTTCTCAGTTGTCATCCTTCCTGGTCAAATATGCAGAACATTTCTCCGCCACCATTTTTTCTTTCAATACCAGGTGAGCCACCCATTCCCTGGTACAATGGAAAAAAGTTTTTATCACGTATATACGAGTTTGTGGAAGTAATTTATCAGCCGAAAGAAAAACATTGCTTCTACAACATTGTTTGGGTGTGGAAAGACAGGAAATTTTAGAAACTCTACCACATATTAGCTACACTGAGGGAGCGGATGGAGACGCCTCCTTAAATGAGTTTGAACTAACGTTACTTAAGCTGCACAGACATTACTTACCAAAGATTTCTATTATTCTTCAACGGTATTATTTTGGGAAGTGTAAACAAGGTGATTCGGAGACTATTGAAGACTTTGTTACCAATTTACGGAAATTAGCGGCACAGTGTAAATTCGGAGACAATTTGGATGAACGCATTCGTGATCAGTTCATGCTAGAATGCAAGAGTGACAAAGTAAGAGAAGCTTTGTGGTCTAAAGGTGATCGAACGTTGGAAGAAGTCCTAATTGTAGCCAAACAGATTGAACATTCTGAGGCTTGTATCGAAGATCTGAGGAAGTCTAAGAAGACACCACTGTGCATGTTTTAGATGCTAAATCTAAATCGACACAAAACACCACTGTGAAGGGAAAATTACTATGTTTCAGGTGCAATTCACCATCGCACTTGGCTAACAACAAAGTTTGTCCAGCTCTTAATGCTGTTTGCAACAAGTGTGGAAAAAGGGGACACTTTGCTAAATGTTGTATGGCTATGGGAAAGAAGAATGTTAAAGTTAATGAAATTGAATATACTGACCAGGTGGAGGAAGAGCGCAGTTTTGTTCTTCAAATAGTTAATGACGTCAATTGCATTTCTAATCATCATTGTGTGTACCCTTCAGATATAGTGGAGGTGGGTGGTGTCAACATATCAATGATGATGGATTCAGGGGTGAAGTTGACTCTTGTCTCAGAATCCGATTATGTTAAGTATTTCTTGGGTAAAGTTACTCTATATGAACCCAATGTTACACCTTATGGTTATGGTGGTAAGCCCATTGAGCTAAAGGGTTACTTCAATGCGAACATTGACTTCAAAGGAAATAAAATTGTAGGTAACGTTTATGTTCCTGTTGTAGGGGACACAATACTGAGCTGGCTCCATCAAAGGTTATTGGGAATCATATTAAATCCTAACTCTGTTCCTCAGGTACAAGTGCAAGAAATAACAAATGTAGGTGATGATTTGATGAGAGAATTTCCCAGTGTATTCAACAATGAGGTGGGATGCATCAAAGGGTATAAACACTGTATTGTTTTGAAGGATAATGCCATTCCTAAAACATGTAAGGTTAGAAACATTCCTTTTAGTGTTCGGGATAAGGTTAAGGTGGAACTTCAGAGGCTGTTATCTTAAGGTATAATTGAGAAGGTGGAGCGGCAGAATGGATTGCTCCTATTGTAGTTGCTACAAAGACGTCAGGGGAAATCAGATTGTGTGTTGACTTGAGAAACCTTAACGTAGTTGTTGTTGAAGACAGATTTCCTCTGCCAAATTTATCCGAGATGGTTGGTTCTCTGGGAAATGCTAAATTGTTCATCACTCTAGATCTTAGTTCTGCTTACCACCAGGTGCAGTTGTGTGATGAACCCAAGCCCCTTACCTCCTTCATTACACCGTTTGGTGTTTTCATGTTCAACAGAATGCCTTTTGGTTTGTGTTCTGCAGCTTCGGTTTTTCAAAGGTTGATGGATGATATTTTAGGGGGCATTGAGGGCGTAAAATTTTACCTAGATGATGTTCTAATTTTTTCAGAAACTTTTGAATTGCATAAGGAATTAGTCAGAAAGGTGCTCAAAATATTTCAGCCACGTGGCATTACGTTGAAAGGTAATAAGTGCAAATTTTTCAAAACAGAGATTTCGTATTTAGGTCATATCATATCAAAGTATGGGGTTAATCCTAAACAAGAATTAGTGATGACAATTGTGAATTTAGCTGCCCCAGAATGTAAGAATGAAGTTCAAGCCTTTTTGGGAATGTCAGAATTTTATGCGAAGTTCATTCCAGACTTTGCCAAAAGAAGCTCTTCAATAAGGAATCTGCTCAGGAAAGGTGTTGATTTTGTCTGGGATGCTGATTGTCAAACAGAGTTTGAGGACTTAAACCAAGCTCTGTCTGGTGCCCAATCCCTCAGCAGTTTCCGACCTGGTTCACCTTGTTACCTTACCACAGATGCTTCGGAGAAAGGCTTAGGGTGTGTTCTGAGGCAAGAAGATAATGGTAAGGTCAACAACATAGCTTTTGCTTCACGCAGTCTGCGTGGTGCGAAGAGCAAGTACTCTACTATAGAAAAGGAAGCTTTGGCGATATTCTGGGCCATCAAAAAGTTCAATCAGTTTCTTTGGGAAACTCGGTTTGAAGTGCAAACAGACCATAAACCATTACGTGAAGTGTTTGAGAAAAAAGGATTGGATAATATTTCTTCTCGAATATGTAAATGGATTGTGGGTCTTCAAGATTTCCGTTTTACAGTTAAGTATGTACCCAGATGTGATAACAGAACTGCAGATTGTTTGTCTAGGATGAGGGTGAGAGACTTAGTTGAGAATGACTATGAGGAGTCTTGGTGGGTGGATGAGGAGGTGAAAGTTTGCAATATTACTGACGGGTGTGTTTCTGAAGAAGAGTGGAAATTAGAGCTAGACAATGATGAGGAATTGAGAAATATCAAAAGCTTGCTGTCTGAAGGCAAGACTCTGAGTAAAAATGTTGGGTTTGGTGAACAGTTTAAAAAAATTTGGCATGAGCTTTCAGTTTGCAATGATCTAGTTGTAAGAGGTAGTAGATTGATACCCCCTATTAAGTTGCGAGCATGTTTGATTGACCTTGCGCACAAGGGTCATCAGGGGATTTGCAAAACTAAGGAAAGAATGAGGTGTGTATATTGGTGGCCGGGAATGGACTTAGAGATAGAGAGAAGAGTTCGTGATTGCGTGGAGTGTAGAGTTGCAGATAAGAGTCTAAAACTTAGAACTCAACCTATGTTTTTGAAAGAAATACCTAAAGAAGTGTGGGAGGAAATCTCCATTGATATAATGGGTCCTATAGGTACTGGTACTGCTTCAAAATATGTCATTGTTGTTATGGACGTATTGTCACGGTGGCCGGAAGTATTGATCACACATGATGTTACCTCATCAACTGTAATCTGTTTTTTATCAGAGGTGTTTGGAAGGGAAGGTAACCCGAAATGTATCTTGTCTGACAATGGTGTTCAATTCACATCGAGATTAATGTGTGATTTTTTAACTCAAGAGGAATTGTTCGCAAGAGGTGTGCTCTCTACCATCCCGAAACTAATGGAATGATAGAATGATTCAACAGGACTTTAAAAGAAACTGTTCAACTAGCTAGGCAATTGGGTGGTGATTGGGTGAGTATGGTTAGACGTAAAGTTGAGAATTATCGCTTTAAACCTCATTCAAGCACTGGACAATCTCCTTTTGTAATGTTCCAGAAACGTATTCCTCATACTAGGATAGATCCTCCTTGGATAAAAATGGGCGCATTTGGAATTTAAATAGAGTTGTTAAACTAAGATGAACTGTTGTTTTTTTTTCTACTTCCCTTAATTTCTTTTATTATTGTTATAAAAAGGGAGGTAGTGTAGTATATTGCTCATTTTTAGTTACATTATTTGTACATATAGTTGTTGTACTTGATATATCCTGTTTACTTTAAGCTGAATTTATGGTTAATATGTTACTTGGTATGCTCTGCTCCCCCCATCCTGATCCGGGCATTGGATATTCTAGAATGTGAGAAAGCAGCAGTTGAGGACTAGAGGAGCAGCTTGGAGGTGTGGCTGGAGTTTCCTGTATCTGCATCTTGAAGAATAAATATATCAAAAGGAGCTACCTTTGTTTCCTGAAGTATTTCTCCATTATCTTTAAAGAAACCACTTCACTTCTCATGCCCCAGACCTGAAGGCACACCTTAGTGGCCCCTGTTGACAGTGGAAGAAGATGGCTCTGTGTCCAGTTAATTTTGCATCTAAAAATGGTCACTGTCAATGAGGAGTAAGAACGGGAGAGGAGGAGGAGAATATTGTGCGTAATATCTATGCCATGCACCTCTGTTGAGCTGCAGGGCTACAGGGCCTGTAGGAACAGCAAAGTTGAGGGTAGGCAGCCATGTTGAGTGCCTCTGTGTATCTGAAAAGTATCAGACAAAAAGCTGTGGTATGGTGTCATGCTCATCATTAGTTCTCATCCTGGTATCTATAAACCAGAATGAGTTCAACCATTTTCCAGGGAGCACTTTGAATTTTTATCGCAGACGGGGTCCACTGGTGAAGCATCAAAAATAAAAATACCATAAGGCCACCACAGAATCCCTTTACTTTGGGTGATTTTGGCATGATTGTAATCAACGTCTGTGGGTGCTTGCAGAGCATCCTTAGTGTTAGTCAATGTTTCAGCCCGCCTAATTAGGCCACTAAGGTCCTGGGGCTTATGCCTCAGCCCGCCTCATCCTCGACGTACCCCGCAACAGCCACATCTCCGCACACCTGAGACACCTGCATTGGCTCCCAGTCAGCAAAAGGATCACCTTCCGACTTCTCACCCACGCACACAAAGCCCTCCACGACAAGGGACCGGAATACCTCAACAGACGCCTCAACTTCTACGTCCCCACCCGCCCCCTCCGCTCCTCTGGCCTCGCACTCGCCGCCGTCCCTTGCATCCGACGCTCCACGGCGGGTGGGAGATATTTCTCCTTCCTGGCGGCCAAGACCTGGAACTCCCTCCCCACCAGCCTCAGGACCACCCAGGACCACTCCGCTTTCCGTAGACTCCTAAAGACCTGGCTGTTCGAGCAGCGATAACCACCCCCTTTGTCCCTAGCGCCTTGAGACCCGCACGGGTGAGTAGCGCGCTTTATAAATGCTAATGATTTGATTTGATTTGATTTGATATGTCAGGAGCGATGTACTAGCCCTCTATAGTTATTTCTATTTCTCTAATGTCACATCTGTTTATGTCAGAGTCTTGGTGCAGCAATAGACAATATATAAGATAAAACACATGGTAGGCATGTATTAATGCATGTATTAGAAAGAACATGGTAAAAGGAGGTGATGATCTTTTTTGTATGATGGCATTATGACATAGTTATTTGTAGAGACATACAAGAGACATATCATACTTAGTGCATCAGCATATCCCCAATCATAGGTGAAGGAAAGTACCCTCTTCTTAGCATGGTTACCCCCACGTTTTGCCTGATATCAGTGTGCTTAGACTGTCTTCACTGGGATCTTGCTAACCAGGACCATGATTGTGTTCTCTCCCTCCAAATTTGGTTACCTTGGACCTTTGTGCACTACAAAATTAACATATGTGTGTCCCCTTATAAGTCCATAGTATATGGTACTTAGGTAACCAGGGCATTGGGATACCAGGGGTCCCCCATGGGCTGCAGCATGTATTATGCCACTCATAGGAGCCCATACAAAATGTGTCTGTAGGCCTGCCATTGCAGACTGCATGAAAAGGGGCATACATCCTTTCACCACAGATCACTGCACCAGGTCACTGTAAGTCATCCCTATGGTAGGCCCTTCCAGCCCAAAGGGCAGGGTGCAGGTGTGTGTGAGAGCACCCCTGCATGAGCAGAGGTACCCCTATAAACTCCAGTTCCATTGCACTGGACTTTGTAAGTGCTTGGAAGCCATCTTACCTGTGTACTGGACACAGGTCACTCACTACCCATGTCCAGCTACATAATGGTAATTCAAAACCTGGGCATGTTTGGTATCAGACATGTCAGAATCAGATCCCAATACTAATTCCAGTATTAGTGTGTGTGATCCCATGCACCCTGGGGCTCCTTAGAGGACGCCCCCAGTATTGTTCTCTCCAGTCTTCTAGGGTTTTACAGGCAACCCACGCTGCTGCAGGCTTTCAGACAGGTTTCTGCTCTTCTGATGCTTGACCAGCTCAGGCGGTGGAAGGCAGAACAAAGGATTTCATGTGGGAGAGGGAGGCAACACCCTCTCCCTTGGAAATAGGTGTTGCAAGGCTTGGGAGGGATAGCCTCCTCAAGCCACCAGTTTGCTTTGAAGGGCACATTTGGTGCCCTCCTTGCAGTAAACGATTTGCACCAGCTCAGGGATCCCAGTGCCTTCTCTGGCGTGAAACTGGACAAGGGATGGACTCCTATGTCAATCACCACCCCGGGTGGTGCCCAGAGCTCCTCCAGGTGCTCCAGGTGGCCACTCGATTCTGCCATCTTGAAACCAAGATGAGCACAGGCCCCTGGGAGCATCTGAGTGGCCAGGTCAGGTAGGTGATGTCAGAGACCCCTCCTGATAAGTGGTCATTGTGCAAGGTGACCAAACCCCCTATTATGGCTAGTTAGGGACTCCCTTGTGGGTGGGCCCCCAGATTCAACATAAAAGACTCAACCAGGACTCCTCTGCATTGTTTATTTCTGCTCCTGGCCACCGGAACTGCAACTGGACACTTCAGGAACCGACAAGACTGCAACTCAAGAGACGGCCTCGCCTTGCAAAATTGTTTCTCTGGCTCCTTCCAGCAACTGCAACATTTCTCTGGCTGCGCATCCTCTAGGGTAGTCAAGACTTCAGCTGCACTAGGAAACCAGAAAGAATCTCCCTTGGGGTGAAGGAGTCACTCCTCCGCATCTGCAGGCACCTACAGCAACGATGTCCAGCATGACTCTTGCAGCAACCAAGGCTTGTTGACTCCTGCACCAAGGGATTTTCAGGCTCTGAGTAGCCCCGTCTTCCAGCACTTAATTCTGCCCAGGATAGTCTCCTCTCTGCTGCTCTAGCGACATGGGACTCCTCTCCAGGTGTGCTGATTGGGCCTCACTGCAACTTACTGGGCCTGCTGCCAGTGGGTTGCCTGTGGGGACTGCGACTGCTTCTTCTAGCTCACCCAACTGCTGAGGGTCAGCCTGGGCTCCCCTTCAAAGGTGGACTCCCCTGAACCTTGCTAGTCCTTTTCAGTTTTGCAACTCTTCTTTTGCCTCCTCTTGCATTTGCCAAGGCTTCTTGGTGGCTCTCCTAACCACTGACCTTCTTCGGCTCGAGGACTGATGTGGGACACCATCTGCACTACTCCAAAGACTCCTCTCCAGCTCCTGGACTCCACAGCTGGTCTTCTTCTTGCCCCGTCAACCACATTTTGTCCATCCAGCCAGTGTACCTTGCCATAGGCTTGCATATGTTCTTCGTTCTCCATGCCTCCTCCTTGTTCCTTGTTGTTGTAACTTATTGTTTGACCATGTGGCTTGCTGGCAGCCATTATGTGCGTGCAGCCAGTGTGTCTTTGACATAGGTTTACATACAAACATCGTAATTATTGATCATTTTTATTTTGTTTCTATTTGAACTTTTACATTTTTATGCTTAATGTTAATGCCATTTTTTATTTCATTTTTAATTTATTTGTTATTTTATTTTTTATATTTTAGTTCTATTTTTTATATATATTTTTTAACTTTTTTTAAAGTTCAATTTTTTTAATTCTTTGTTTTAATTTGTATATTTTTAATTTAATTTGTTTTTATTATTGTTATTTTCACTTTTATTTAGTTCAGAATTTTGTCTTGCTCCATCATCTACAACCACCTGATCCATTCCATTCCTCCATCCATCCATCCACCAGCCGCGCGGCAAGCAAATCAACAGCATCATTGATTTTGTCAATGATTATTCCATTTCCCCTGAACCAACTTGCTGTATAGGTTTTTTTAAAGGATTAGTCCATTTACCCATGTACCTCTCTGACTACCCCAGGTGTCTCCTTTAAAACAGATGGAGGTAAAGCAAAGAGCTAGATCTACCTGTTGTGCTGTCTGATTTGAAATGTAATTTTTATATGGTGGGTGGTGTGGTTTGCCTTTACAATGTTTGATTAAATAAGTAAGTAACCACACTAAGATTGAATTTCCCTGTACTATTTTCAACTTGCAACAATGCCACAATTCACTAACTAACTTGCTTGGTTGTTTTTAGGTGCACAGGAGAATAGACCCCACATCACTGCCAAAGAGAAGGTCTTACAGTTACTTCGGACCACAGGCACCAAACTCTTTCACTTGTGCATCTTAGTCTCACTGCCAACCTAGAGCTTAACATGGCCACAAAGAAAGTTGCTCTCAAGAAAGTGGCTAGTGACAAGCATTTTTCCGCCAGTGACGTGCCAACCCCAACCTTTTTCGGGAGACGTCTGGATGCCACACTGGCCTCCGGAGAGGAACCTGGGAGCAGCACTCCTGCATCAACAGCACCAACCCAACCAAAACCCAAGACCAAATCTGTCAGTGAGACAGCCACTGCAATCATGGTGACGCCGACAAGCAGTGATGTTGTATGGATTTGTCCCTTTTGAAAAGTAGTACACAATTGTTTCAGGAAACGGAGCAAAGTAGACAGCAGGCGCAGCCAGATCTTCCCAAAGTTGGAGCAAAACAGGGGATCGAGCTTCTGGCTGAGCAATAATCTCTTCTTTTAAAATCAATGGTTCCCAGATCTCCAGCAAGAAAAAGGAAAGGTACTACTCCACCATATTCTCCAAGCACCACTTCTGATGATGATGATAGGGACATGAAGTGGACCCCAGCAGAGTCGAGGAGACGCCATGAGAAGCAATGGAAACAAAAAGTACCAGAAAGCCTTACAATCATGAAAGGGGATGATGATGAGAAGGATGTTAATGACAAGCCTGTCATTGTGAAAGCTGGCACAGAGGAGTCCGACATTGCTATCCAACCTGCTCCGAGGGATGTGGCACAGGCAGCACCACCAGCTCCCATATTTGTAAGGCCCCAGCAGAGACCTGCACCAACCTGTACCTCAGTAGAAGTATGCACTGCAGAGAGGCAATTGACACACCCACCTACATCTAGTTCTTCTTCAGGCATTGACAGGGGCCCAATAAGAATATACTCCTCCCCAGTCTGGGACTTTTTTACAATTAGCAAACAGGAGGAGAACATTGCCATATGCTCCATTTGCCATGCAAGTGTTCGTCAAAGTAAGCCTGGTTCACATTATGGTAAAGGAGCCACCTTAAAAAAACGGCTAAGAGAGCCTGGAAACATGCAAAGCATCTCCGTCCCCAGCAGTGTGCCAGAAGCACCCACCATAGCCCAGGAAGGCTCAGAGTCTGAATGAGACATCCACACAATATGGTGACTGCAACTCCACGATGCACATTGTCTATCACCACCTATATCTCAAAAGTCACCTGTGTCAACGGCCCCACAAAAGAAGAAAATCCAGGCTACAGTTACCAGCACGTTTAGGCAGGAGACGCCCTAGGACCAGAACCGCCCAATGGCATGATTATACAATGGAAGCTGGTACAAATGTTAGAGCTGGACCTCCTCCCTTTTTCTTTTGTGGAAGGAGTAGGATTCTTAGAGTTTGTGGTAGACCTCTGCTCAAAATGGAAGTTTCCAAGCTGTACCTATTTTGCCAGAGTTGCTGCTCCAGCCCTGCATCATGATGTGCTGCAATTGTTTGGACGATCTTTGCAGCAAAATGTTGTCCACACTACCCACCTGACCACAGATATGTGGACCAGTTGTCAGGCCACTGATAACATGCGCATCACTGCATGCTAGATCTCTTTTCTGGGAGTAAAGCAAAAGCTATCTACAGGTCTTGGGCCTAAAGACATTTTAAGAGCATTCGGTGGCATGCAACAGTAGCCATGTTCACCATGGAGAAATTACACACAGCTGCAAAAATCTTGGAGACGTTTAATAGCAAGATTTCTGAATGGCTGTGACCCAGAGGTCTTTGAGTTGGATTTGTTGCCACAGACAATGGCAGTAACATAGTCAAGACCATGGCAGACAGTGGCTATTTCAGGGTCCTGTGTTTGGCACACTGCATCTACATGGTTGTGCAAGACTTTCTTAAAAAAGAAGACATAGTCAGCAACATACTGACCATCTGCAGACGCATCTGCACTAATTTCAGCCATTCTTCTAAAGCCCAGAAACACTTGCGGATTATTCAGCGTGATAACAGAGTACCAGCTAAAGTCCTGACACAGGAGATGCCAACACGTTGGAACTCAGCCTATTATATGTTGCAAAGTCTGTTTGATCAGTACAAACAGATCAATGACTATGGGGGTCATTACGACCCTGGCGGTTGGTGCTATAGTGGAGGTATTACCGCCAACAGGCTGGCGGTACCTACCTCCACTATTATAACATTGGCAGTTTGGCCAAATCCAAACCACCAAGTCAACACACCGACTGCCACGGCGGTAACGACCGTCGGGCTGGAGACTTCAGTCTCCAGTCCGGAGGCCATCACTAGGCTGCCCATGGCATTTTGACCCCGCCCACCGCCATGGTTTCTGTGCTGCCACGTAAACCATGGCGGTAGGCACTATCAGTGCCATGGAATCCCTTCCCTGGCACTGATAGGGGTTTCCCCCGCCCCCTCCTCAAAGTCCTGCCCACCTTTCCCCTCCCTCTCCCGACCCCCCCACATATACACACATACATGCACATACATACACACCCATATACACACGCATACACACATTCACCCATGCATGCATACATACATACAAACTCACTGCAAAACTCACAAACATACATCCAGGCACACACGCAAGCACACGTCACAACATGCACATACATACACACACACTCATGCACACACGCATTACACATGCATGCATGCATTCAAACACAGTCACACACACCCCCACACACATACACAACACCCCTCATCCCCCTCTCCTGTCGGAGAACCCGACTTACCTGCTTGCAGGGGGTCCTCGGGCAGGAGACGGGACGTGGCACTGCTGCCAGCAGCAGCATCTGCCAGCAAAACACTGGCATGCGGTATCATGGAACATGATATGGAAGGCAGTGTTTTGCTGGTGTGGCGCTGCTGCTGGCAGCAGCGCCACATTACCGCCGTCCGCCGCCATGACCATCGCCGGAATTCCGCCAGCCTTCTGATGGAATTCGGGCTACGGTCATAATGGCATGGACGGTCGGTAGCCACAGCGACGGTATGTTGGCGGCCGTTGCAGTAGCCGTAGGTGGCATTTGCCGCCAATCTCATAATGAGGGCCTGTGTCATTCAAAGAGGAGCCTACGCAATTGGGAAAGCCATGGATGCAGATAATGTGGCCTAGTCAAGTGCCTCACAAAGATGCTGCTCCCTTTTGAGGTTTTCACTATGGAAGTTAGCAAGGAGGACAGCACAATGGGCCAAACTGTCCCATTATTGCATCTGCTACAGGAGCAGCTTAAGAAGGTGTTCTGAAAAGTTTCCATTCAGGGGTGCAAACGAAAACCCAGAAGCGCATGCCTTGGTTAATAGCCTAAGCTATCACATGACTTGTAATGCAAGGCTGCAGAATGACATAGGGGGTCATTCTGACCCTGGCGGCTGGTGGCCGCCAGGGCCACCGACCACGGGAGCACCGCCAACAGGCTGGCGGTGCTCCCACGAGCATTCTGACCGTGGCGGTTCAGCCGCGGCCAGAAGCGGAAAGTCGGCGGTCTCCCGCCGACTTTCCGCTGCTCGGGGGAATCCTCCATGGCTGCGGAGCGCGCTCCGCAGCCATGGGGATTCTGACACCCCCTACCGCCATCCTGTTCCTGGCGGGTCTCCCGCCAGGAACAGGATGGCGGTAGGGGGTGCCGCGGGGCCCCTGCAGTGCCCATGCCAATGGCATGGGCACTGCAGGGGCCCCCGTAAGAGGGCCCCACTGTGTATTTCAGTGTCTGCAATGCAGACACTGAAATACGCGATGGGTGCAAACTGCACCTGTCGCACCCCTGCAACTACGCCGGCTCAATTCTGAGCCGGCGTCCTCGTTGCAGGGGCATTTCCTCTGGGCCGGCGGGCGCTCTTTTGGAGAGCGCCCACCGGCCCAGAGGAAATGTTAGAATGGCCGCCGCGGTCTTGTGACCGCGGTGCGGTCATTTGGCGGCGGAACCTTGGCGGAAGGTTAAAATCAGGCCCATAATCTCATCCAAAGAGTATATCGGTGCCAGTCTACTTGATCCACGCTACAAAAAAATTATTTCCGCTATCATTCCTTTTTCTGAAGGGGATGTTTCAAAATACAAGAGGTGGATTGTTGAGCAAGTAGGAGAAATGGATCAAGAACGGCTGTAACTTAGAGTCCCACTCCGCAGTTCTGAGGTGCCACATTCAACTTCCAGAGAGGGTAGCATTGTTTCACATCCGCCAACCCCACTAACAAGAAAACCGGCAACAACAGCAACAGAATAATTAGACCCAACCTCTGCATTAGCTTGGCTTTAGTGACAGGTCTTAATTCTAATGTAGATGTGAAGGAAAAGGCGGTTGAATGGGTGGCAGCACCAATGATTATTCAGAGGATGTTCCAGGAATATATGGATGACTTGAAAGATGTGTATGGAGATAAAAACCCAATGGTGTATTGGTATTGGAAGATGCGCCAATGGCCAGAGATCAGCAGGCTGACAATAAAGATTCTGGCTTGTCCTGTAGTCAGTGTGTCTGATGAACGTGTGTTGAGTTCAGCTGGAGCTGGTGCAGTTGTTACAGTGAGAAGGACCATCATTTTATACCACCTGATTACATCATTCCTGAAACCCCACAGGAGGAGGAAGAAGGTGATTGGTCAGAATCAAGCATGTTAGCTAACCAACTTCTGGGAGAACCACCAGAGTTTGTGGACAAACTCTGCTTCCCGGATTCAGTATGCCAGTGCCACCATAGAACGTTTTTTATTATTTCTCATTCAGCTTCTTTTTCTCATTCTTCCTTTGCAAAAAAAGAAAATATGCTAGTGCAACATTATGTTTGTGTCAGATTTATGCTGCCCCACCATTGATTTTATATCCACATGTAAGCCCGGATTGGAGTTGGACCCAGATGCAGTGAAGAAGTCCCCAAATATCCTTTAGGAAATTGGAGATGATGTCTGCCTCGCTCACAAACCATTGCCTATCCTATATCACCTAGCAGGGATGCCCTAGAAGATCATTGATTAAAAGACTGTGTGGGTACCATCAAAGAAGAGGTATTTTATTAAACCACCGTGCTTGGATTGGAAGAGGTAGCTAAGTAACTACTGCAGCAATGAGTGGTGATATAATGATTGATTGTGATTGTGAATTTGTGCGTGATGACTGGTGAATGTAGTGGCTGACAATGAGGCACATAGTTCAACAAATTTGTAAACTTGTTTCCAATGATTTGCAATATTTGGGGGCTGATGGGGATCATTTTTTCCTGAAATTGATTGGCCTTTCAAAAGTCGTAAACATTTTCCTGCAGGATCTACTCCTTTTTTCTGTTCCTCATAACAAACCAGCCACTTTAGCTACCAAACACAAATCTACAGAGAAAATTACTCCACTTTTGTTTCTCTATTTGTTCTTCAACAGCAGTGCACTGCACAGGTCTACCTTGCTTGGTTTGGGATCGGGACAGAGATACACTTAATCTGGAGGAGGATGATGGAAGGACTAAGGACAGGACTACCTCAACGGCTAGAAAGGAGAACGTTTTTGACTTCAAAAAGAACCCATGATGATGGTGAAGGCTCTGAGGTCTAGTAGTCACTCAGCTCTGTGAACTGGACAGAGGGGCATTGATTTGGAAGTGCTGCTGAATATGTGTTTGCTGCTTTGCTAGCTCAAACTTGAAACTCCTCTCATGTTCTTGATCTGCCTCTGAGTCTTCTTTGTACACTCCTGAGTCCTCATGAAGCTTACCTTGCTTTCTTTTGTCCTTTTCCTTTAATCTATAATACAGCTACTATTGTTTTCAGTACACAGGCCTTCTCCTAGTCCTCTCCTGCACAAACAAAACTTGGAAAGGTCAAGATTCCAGCTTACCTACCGGATAGGTTCAGAGAAGCATCAGCGTGATGGGCAGTCCAAGAAGAATGCAGATGCATCATCCAATTTGGCAATACAGTATCATTTTCCTTTTAACAATAATAATATTTTGAACAGGGTGGGTTACATTCAACCTTCCATATTTCAAAACTAGAAGACAAAACACTTAGGGTATACAATCTGGGGTCTCTCTGGGGCCGAAGGATTTACTGAACTGTGTCATACTTACTTATACCTTTGCTTCCTTCTACAACAGATTAATGATGGTGTGCTGCTCAGCGCCCCAACAAATATTGTTGTGGTATCTTTTGTGTATTGTTTATCTTTGTCACACCTTTCCCCAAATCCCCTTTCCTATCCATTCATTGAGCCCCAGCCCTCTTCCCCCAGGCTGTGTGATTTATTGAAATGTGACCTAATTTTACACCATGAATGAATCACACACTTGCTAGGGAGGAAGTGATGAGAGCAACACCAACTCACTGCATGACCTTCCGCCCTCTACTACTTCTATTACTTGAGCAGTATTCCACACAGGCCCCATCAACATCTTCATTCATGCATTGTGTGTATGTTCCGTAAACGCTTAACCTGGTCCAAACACTCTTGAGTCTGAGCCCACTTCTCCTGACTCCATGATTTCATTTTCTAAGTTTAGTTTTATACTGTAGCTCCCCACCATTGCTCAGAAGAAATTGATATTGCTGGATTGATTTTATTATCATATCAGGTCTTCTTTGCTGTGTGTCAAATACTGTCATTGTTGCAACCTGGTCTCAGTCTTCCTAAAGTTGTGATAATATGATGATGACCCACTAACTCTGTTTTCGTTCAATCAAGTTGTCAGTAATGGATAACCCTTTGGTTAATCCTGTAGTTGGAGTTCGCATAGGTGGGAGTGGCAGCTTCTGTGAAGTTCTGTCTTCCTTCTTAGCACACTAGCCTGCTACTATTACTACCCACCTACCACACCGTTAAGATGCCATCTTATGAAAATCCTCGCAGTAAGAAGACTCCCTCACTTCATCTGTTCAGGTAAGAGAAGAACTATGGATTGAAGTGAACTTGTTTAGTTAGTAATTAACTCCTACTGAAGAAGATATTATCAGTGTGTACTGGCTTTTTTAGGCAAAATAGACAAGCGCAATCACCCACCAGTGGTCAATAATAGTTGCAGAGGGCAATAGAGCAAGGGTCTAAGTAAATGGCATACACTTTTTTTCAGATTAAAAATAACAGGCTACCTTAAAAGACAACCATGCAAACTAAAAGTCTAAAACACCAAAATAAAAATTGAAATGCAAATATAGTTAAAAAAAAATATCCCCTGTGGCTGGACGGCTGTCCAAGACCGCAACGTGGATACTTCCTCATATGAGGGCAGGACGCACTCTTGGTGCCCTGGGTGAACTGGAGAGAGGCCGTTAACCAGGAGTCATTACAACTTCTGGGTGAATGAGCCAGAAAAAGGAAAAAACGTGGAGAGAAGAGGAGATGCAGGGACGAAAAGGCGATGTGGAGACTGTAGGAGAAAGCAAAGTGAGAGATGAGAGGAGTTGAGGAAATTGCAGAGGATGGAAGAACGAGGAGGTAGTCCACACGGAAGGGCCAAGGGCAAATGAGGGACCACCTAGAGAGGACAAGAAGAGGGAACTACAGAGGACTGAGGGAGAAGAAAAGAGAAAGGAGGAGTACACAAGAGAGAGGAGACACCCTCCCATGGCCCAGCCATATTCCAGGAGGAAAAAACACTATTAAATAAACAGAGTAAGAGGGGCACTAGTACCGTGAGAAGAAGGGGGATGGAGGGAATAATGCATCACAAGGACTGGGGAGCACCATCTATTGGAAGGCATTGAGGAAAACCTCAGCACTATCCTACCTCCCCTCTCGTGCACCCCCTACCTAATCCCCAAAAAAGAAAAAGAGTGACTACTTACCGGTTCTTTCTTCTTGTCTGTCTGAGGATATCCACAGTTCCAGGCAGAAGAATTCTCCGGCTGAAAGAAAAAAATAACCAATATTAGGAGAGAGGAGGAAGACAGGGGAAATCTGGGCAAAGAGTATTGAGCAATAAAACCTATATTAAAAGACACCTGTTGAAAGCAAGTGCTCGGCTGGGTTTTTCTGTGTGATTACAGACAATAACAAATGCAGATTAACAAATCCACTTTATTATTCACAAATAGAAAACTCTCCCTCTCCACCCACAACAGTCCAACCCCTCTCCGTAAACAAATAACCCCACCTGAAAAAGTCCAACGAAAAGTCCAAAGTCCAGCCCAAATCCCTCCCTACCCTCTCCACCCACAAGTCACTCCCACCAAAACAGCTGTTTCGGCCTCTTCCTCCTCCAGGATCACCAGGTGCTGATATTCTGCCTGAATACTCCCCAGCCTCGGCTGCTGCAGACCGGCCACCATCTCCTGCCTAGTTGGTGGTGGTCGTTGTGCAGGAGTAGCTATATCAAGAAAAAGAAGACGTACAAAAGGCAAATTGTAAACAATGCTCTGAACAAATACTTCTTCGAATGATAGATAGTGGGTGGCATGGTAGCACTACATTGCTCGTTCCCTAGGGACATTGGAATTTGTTGTGATTATTTATGATTAGGAGTGTCGGAGGGCCATTTTTTATTTGTTTACCTACACATGCCTCACATAAGAAACTCTAACCGTCTGGTAGAAAAGAAATAAAGGCAGAATAAGACCAGATTAAAAAATTATGATTTTGTTTTCTTTTTTTTAAAGGCTTTTCTAGTAACTAAACAGGCACATTTAGTGAAAAAATAAAAATGAATTACCTCTGAAGAGTGAGGCATTATGTTCTTTGGAGTACAAGTTGTTGTGCATGCTAGTCAGCTCTTACGTTGCTAATGTCTGCAGCTCAGGCAGCTATAGCTGACAATTATCTATCTTTAATTCCAGTGACTCTGCTCTTCCCTACATGCCTTTCACTTAGTTTAGTTCCTACCCTGACTCCTAAGAGGCAGATGAATAAATATGTCACACATGTCATGTGTAAAATGCAGATATATTTATCCTGTCTGCCATAAGTAGACGGGGGAAAATGTTGCAATGCACTACAGGGAAAAAAATGGGCTATATAGATTGCATTTTGCATGTTCGTCACAAAGTATCCTCTACACCAAACTTGAAATCAAATCAGGCTCTTACTAATACCACTTTACACACTGGTCTCACCCACCATCTCAAATTCTTTCCAACGAATTGATTCGCTGGGCAGTAAGGAAAGTAAAGAAACTTGACTTACTCTACTGCAGAGTACGGCAGATGAATTAGGCAGGTAGTTACAGCCTTTGCTATAGATGAATAGAGGGGCATCACTGATCTCTCTACTTAAGACGAGCTACCTTCTTTATCCATCCAAGCAATTATTCAATCGTCCTTTCATTCTTCCCCTACATACACCCATAGCCACCATGATTCAAGCTTTACTTTCTCTCATCCAGTCTTTCATCCAATTTCACAATCCTTCATCCACTTCGTACCCACACTACCCCCTTTTCTTTCAATCATCCTTTCACCCATCCATCCATTTACCCAATACCAATATTCACCCACACATCCTTACTCACCCACATATCTTTCCTTTCTCTTTTTTCACCCATCCTTTCTTTTAACCTTCCGTTCTTTCACGTTTCCATCAAGCCATCATTTTTAGAGTACATTATGGGGGTCATTCTGACTTTGGCGGGCGGCGGAGGCCGCCCGCCAAAGTCCCGCCGTCAGAATACCGCTGCGCGGTCAAAAGACCGCCGCGGTAATTCTGAGTTTCCCGCTGGGCTGGCGGGCGACCGCCAGAAGGCCGCCCGCCAGCCCAGCGGGAAACCCCCTTCCATGAGGATGCCGGCTCCGAATGGAGCCGGCGGAGTGGAAGGGGTGCGACGGGTGCTGTTGCACCCGTCGCGATTTTCAGTGTCTGCTTGGCAGACACTAAAAATCTTGGTGGGGCCCTGTTAGGGGGCCCCTGCAGTGCCCATGCCATTGGCATGGGCACTGCAGGGGCCCCCAGGGGCCCCACGACACCCGTTACCACCAGCCAGGTTCTGGCGGTCAAAACCGCCAGAACCAGGCTGGCGGTAAGGGTGTCAGAATCCCCATGGCGGCGCTGCCTGCAGCGCCGCCATGGAGGATTCCCTAGGGCAGCGGGAAACCGGCGGGACACTGCCGGTTTCCCGTTTCTGACCGCGGCTGTACCGCCGCGGTCAGAATGCCCATGGATATACCGCCAGCCTGTTGGCGGTGCATCCGCGGTCCCCGGCCCTGGCGGTAGTCAACCGCCAGGGTCGGAATGACCCCCTATGTGTGCTTTTGCTGAGTTGCAGATAGAAGAGGCCATAAGTAACTCAACCACCGCTGCAACTGTAATGTGGGGGATTCATGAATCCAATCACAACAACACCCCAACACCCTTGTAGCTCATGAGTAAGAGTAATTGTCAATAAGCAAGCAATGTGACTTCCAGCGCCTGTCCCTGCCACTGCGTCTCACCCTGCTCCACCTGCTCCTGCAGCGGTCAAACTTGAGCTAGTTATACTGCTTGGTGTGGCTACAAAAAACAGTATACAGTTTTTAGTACACCTCCTATTTTTAATTTTTTTAATAAACAAATGCAACTGCAATCGTTACAGTTCAGTTAGCACTAAAGCATCTTCTGTCAAAAATATCAGTCTGGGCATTTTGTTGGAGTGTCAGAAAAGCCATATAATCAAGCCAACCAAAAGCTTTGTGTAATAGAGCGGCAGAGCTACAGCCCATGATTGACGATGACTCAGAATCATTGAAGAGCAATTAAGAGGAGTGAGACACAAAATGGCCAATAAGAGACAGAAGAAAAGATAATGCATGGATAACAGGAATTCAACAAAACTTGGATAGAGGAGTTGGAAAAAAAGGGAGACAGTATAAAAAAGTAAACAAGGCAAAATTAAAAGTAGTATAAAAGTGGGGAGATGTAAAAGTTAGGGAAATATTAATAATAATATTAAATAATAAGACTTACTGTGATGAGCCGAGCTGCTGCCGGTGAAGTGCCCCTTTTCTTGCCCCTGGTTGCTGATGTAAGATGAGAAAGAAGATTAAAAAAATACATTAGTGGTACTCTTAATCTTCACAAATGTATTATATGACAGGCAAATGCAATAACATTGCACCTAAATCAGATCACCTATGGAGCTACACTAGTATGATCAACTATCATTGAGTTGGCTGTACTCCTAAAATCCATATTTCAAATTTCCTTAACAAAAACTACATTTGGAACTAGTGCATTGAATTTGCAATGAATGATAATTAATTCTATTCTCATTTCTCAAGCACCTTGATGGACCAACTCAGTCTCCCTTTTTACAATGCATGCATACTCACATCACTGTGAAATTGCTTGGGTCTTTACAAGCTACATAAAGTCACAGAGAACGCTAACTCACTGATATCACTAATTCACTATGGAGACAGGAGAACAAAGGAGTCTGCATTACAATGGCTTCTTAAATAATCCGCCAAAGTGAGTACCTACCTACGAGTACGATGATGTAGCGCCAATCACCTGCCTAGCTCTAACTGGATCATTTAACAAATAATATACTTAACGTAAACTAAACTAAACTTACTTCTAAGTGGAAGCCGCATGCTATTCAGTTCAAAAGCTAGCATTGTAGAACACAAACACAATAAAAATATATTACTCCAAGCCCTGGGATCTTGACACCTAGCAGGTCCTACTAGCGGTCGATGATATCCACCCAGCGGTGTGTCAGCTGCCGGGTGGTGTGCTGACCTGGGTGGTGGCCCTGACCAAGTGGCGCACCCTAGACCAGCGCTGCCAAAGTTCCCGCAGGGGGTAACCACTTCCAGGCCTGCCAGCATGGAGGGAAGGTGGAGCTGCACATAAAAAACAGTGCTTCCCCGTCCTCCTCGCTAAAGATCAGCCGAGGCTGCACCCCTTGATGGCGGCGCCACCCAAAAGGCAGGTGGCCGCTATTGCCCTGCTCTGCCATGATGCTGGGTGGGGTACTGAGGTAGGGTGAAGAAGAGAGGAAAAAAGAAACAGGAGAAAAAGGAAGGAAGAAATAAGGGGGAAATAAACAAAAATACAAAAAGTCACAAAAAACACAAAGAAAATTAAAACAACGTAAAAATAAAAAGACACACTAATACAATAAATAAACAAATATTGTTAGAGCAAGTGTAGGTTGGAGGATTACAAAGATTGGAGTCCGAGTGAAGTTGAAGACCCAGCACCATAAACAGAGTGAAAAACAAGATGGCCACGCCCGTGCAAACCATGTGGTGACGTTCGTCTGAGATTTTGAACGCGAGTATGTACTTCGAGCAACGTGAACGGGCACAATGAAGAACTCTGCCCTTTCGCGGAACTCCACATAGCGCAGTGGAGTTTTTTAGCCACTTTGCAAAGTTCTGAGTAGCGTGACTCCGTTCTCTTCACCCCGGCCTACTGTAAATGTTAATTAAATTTAAAATACATTATTTTAAATGCTTTCTGGGAGATTAGAGACCTTCAGGTTATTTTGTCTGTGGCAGCTCTCTAAATCCACAGGTGATTTCTAAATCAGAAAAAAATTGATTTTAGTAGGAAGCATTTAGTCAATCAAAGATTTAGGTGGTCATTACAACCCTGGCAGTCGGTGTTAAAGCGGCGGTAAAACCGCCAACAGGCCGGTATTAAAAAAAATCGAATTACGACCGTGGCGAAAACCGCCAACATAGACAGCCACTTTAACACTCCGACCGCCACGGCGGTACAAACAAACACCGCTGCGGTAACCGCCAACAGACAGGCGGAGGACAATGTACCGCCCACAGAATTACAACAGTCCAATCCACCACCTTTTCCGGGGCGGATTCACCGCGAACAAAAACATGGCAGAAACAGGACTTCGAAGGGAAAACGCTCACCTTTTCACACCCCACGAGGAACCAGGACGCCATGGAACCGGAACTTCAGATACTCCCAGCCTTTATCTTCCTGCTCCTCTACCAGGAGCACGAACGCCGGCGGCGAAGACCACGGTGAGTACTGCACCTACGACACAGGGGAGGAGGGAGGGAAAAAAAGTGACACACACACGCAAAACGCAACACCCCCACCCTCACCCACTACAACACATACACTAATACATATTGATACATTACAGTTACACCCCCCCAAACCCCCCTGGAAGAATGCAAGGAAAAAGGAAATGAGTCGAATAATTGTGATATATTCAATTACATAAATCAAAAATATTTACATATATATACATTTATACTACATACAATCATATACACCAAGAACACATGTCCAAGGGATTCCACCATCATAGTCCATGGATCACTGGGCCCAAAAGGCATGGGCGAGGCCCACACTCAATACCCGAACAAGACGGAGAGAACACTGCAGGGGCATTAGATAGAAATAAAACAGACACCTCAGGGGGAAGGGAAGGGGGGGCACCTCAGCCGGATGAGTGCACAACGCCAGATCCACAAGGGGGCTCCATGCTCACCGTTCAAAGCCACAGTCTCTCAAGTCTCTACAGTGGGTGGTTTTCCCACCGTTCAATCCTGGGGAGTGCAAAGCCACAGTCTCTCAAGTCTCTACAGTGGGTGGTTTACCCACTGTTCAATCCTGCGGAGTGCAAAGCCACAGTCTCTCAAGTCTCTACAGTGGGTGAGTCGACCACCGTTCAATCCTGGAGAGTGCAAAACCACAGTCTCTCAAGTCTCTACAGTGGGTGGGTTGCCCACCGTTCAATCCTGGAGAGTGAAAAGCCATAGTCTCTCAAGTCTCTACAATGGGTGGTTTGCCCACCGTTCAATCCTGGGGAGTGCAAAGCCACAGTCTCTCAAGTCTCTACAGTGGGTGGGTTGCCCACCGTTCAATCCTGGGGAGTGCAAAGCCACAGTCTCTCAAGTGGATAACAGTTTCCACTGGTTCTGGAGGGGGCTTTGTGCCCAAAGTGCTTCATCCTGCCAAGGACTGAGGTAGTGGATGTGATACTCCACTGGTTCTGGAGGGGGCTTTGTGCCCAGAGTGCTTCATCCTGCCAAGGACAGAGGTAGTGGATGTCTTTCTCCACCGGTTCTGGAGGGGGCTTTGTGCCCAGAGTGCTTCATCCTGCCAAGGACTGAGGTAGTGGATGTGATACTCCACTGGTTCTGGAGGGGGCTTTGTGCCCAGAGTGCTTCATCCTGCCAAGGACAGAGGTAGTGGATGTCTTTCTCTACTGGTTCTGGAGGGGGCTTTGTGCCCAGAGTGCTTCATCCTGCCAAGGACTGAGGTAGTGGATGTCTTTCTCCAGTGGTTCTGGAGGGGGCTTTGTGCCCAGAGTGCTTCATCCTGCCAAGGACAGAGGTAGTGGATGTGATACTCCACTGGTTCTGGAGGGGGCTCTGTGCCCAGAGTGCTTCATCCTGCCCGTGGCAGCCTCAGTAGCATCAGAATCATTTGCGCTCACTGGCCTGCAGTGCTGCTGGAGGCGGTGTCCGGTGCAGCAGTTCTGCTGGTGGCAGCGGTGTCCTGGGTAGCGGTTCTGCTGGTGGCAGTCTTGTCCTGGGCAGCGGGGCTGCTGCTGGCGGTCTTTTCCTGGGCAGCGGGGCTGCTGCTGGCAGTCTTCTCCTGGGCAGCGGGGCTGCTGCTGGCTGTCTTGTCCTGGGCAGCGGGACTGCTGGCGGTCTTGTCCGCCGTGCTGATCTTCGTAGACTTGCAGGTTTCACTGTGCCCCTTCCCCACCTTGGATGGTGTTGCTGCTGTCTCCACACTCCCAACTGTACCCCTGGGAGTGGCTTTGGTGGCTGATTTCTTCCCCTCTCCTGCCGGGCACTGGCCAACTTTTTATGCTTGGCAGGTGGGGGACTGTCCGTACTTTGGCTCCTTGCCACACTGGTTGCCCTGCTGCCTGGTGCACTCCGTAATCCAGTGACTACTGGCACCACTGGTCCCGCTGATGTTGTGGCTGAGGTGCTAGGTTGGGACCTGGAGAGTCAGGCCCTAGGAGACTGAAGGGGTGGGGGAGGTGAGGAAAAGAGGTCAAGGTTGGCCAGGAAAAGTTTCTTAGGAACACTGGGAAGGGTAGCTGGAGGGGGTTTGGGAGTGGAGGAAGAGGTAGTGGTTGTAGGAGGTGTACGTTTGCTGACTTTGGGTGAAGGTGCATGGGCTGGAGGCTGTCATGAGGTGGATGGCTGTTGGGTGGGTGTGTGGCTGCGTTTGTGTACCTTGGGAGTTGGCCTCACAGACACACTGGGAGAGGACACAGGGGACGTGTGAATGGTAGTGGGGGTGGCGACTGCACGTGAGCGGGTGTGGTGGTAGGTGTGCTGGTGATGGACGTAGAGGCTGAGGATATAGTGCATGCAGGTGTGAGTGGAGATGAGACAGGGAGGGAGGAGGGAGACGAGGAGGAGGGGGACACAGTGGAGTCAGTGGATGTTGGTGTGTCTGCATGGGTCTGATGCTTGTGTGAGTGCCTGTGGGATGTGTGGTGCTTATGTTTGCCCAAGCTTCCCTTGTGTGTTGAGGTGTGTGCATGCTGGTCTGATGGTGTGCTTGGGATAGGCTGAAGTACAGGGGTGTGGGTCTGGGTGGAGGAAGTTGGAGGCGGGAGGCTAGAGACAGGGACAATGGCTGCCATCAGTGTTGAGGCCAGAGTCTGAAAAGCTCACTGAAGGGCTGCCTGACCAGAGTGAATGCCCTCCAGGTATGCATTGGTTTGTTACAACTGCCTCTCTACACCCTGGATCGCATTCAAAATGGTAGACTGCCCAACAGTGAGGGACCTGAGGAGGTCAATGGCCTCCTCACTGAGGGCACCGGGGAGACTGGGGCAGGGCCTGAGGTGCCTGGATCGAAGGTGATGCCCACCCTCCTGGGTGAGCGGGCACAGGGCAAAAGCTGAGGGGCTGCTGGGAGGGCGGTGCTGGTAGGGGGGATGGCGGCTGTACCTGTAGATGTGGGGGGCACAGATGGGCCCGCCACCACAAGGGAGCTCCCATCAGAGGAGGAGTCCGTATCGCTGGTCTCAGCTCCTGTCCCCGCCGTGGAGCTCCCCTCGCCCTCCGTCCCACTGGTGAATTCAGACTCCATAGTGTCGCCCTCCAGGGCCATGTGGGATGCAGCTCCCTCCTGCTCCGGTGCCACTGCTCCTCCGCCTGATGATGCTAATGCACACAAGAACAGGGAGACCACAAAAAGGGGGAGGGGGAGTCAGAAGAAAGACATGTTGAGTGCATGCAATACCGCTACAGTTGGCGGACACAACAGACACAGAAGCCCCCTTCACTACGCCGCGCACTTGGAGTCCACTATTCAATCCCAGGGACATGGGTTACAAGGCTATGGCCGATTTCTGCACACATGGATGTCACAGGAGCCTGAGTAGGTGTAGTTGGCACTGTACATAGGTGGGGTGGGGTGCCACAGGGCCTGCCTTAAGTAGGGTCCTTGCCCACTAAACCCGCACTGGCCTAGAGCAACCCACAGCCCACCTCCCCTACCCAGAAACCTACAAGGCGCGCTGAATCGGCAGAATGAGAGTGTACTCACCCCCTTGTTGCTGCTGTGATGCCCTCAAGCGCCCATCCAACTCCGGGTATGCCACCGCCAGGATCCTGAACATCAGGGGGGTCATGGTGCGACGGGCACCCCTCCCACGTTGGGAAGCCATCCCCAGCTGGGCCTCCGCCGTCTTCTTGCTCAAGCGGCGAATGTCCTCCCATCTTTTCCAGCAGTGGGTGCTCCGTCTGTGGTAGACCCCCAGGGTCCGGACTTCCTTGGTGATGGCACGCCGAATGTCCTTCTTCTGGTGGGCGCTGACCTACAGGAATGGTACAGGGGAAAAGGAGAAGATATTACAGTCCGCACCGTCACAGTCATTGGCCCGCATCCCTACCCTTGCCATGACGCACATGCACTCACCGTCTTTTCATGCATGCCTCATTCTCACCCCCCCATCTTTCATCCACCCCACTCCACACAGGCATTGCCCATACAGCAGGCTCACTGTTTGTCTGGAGGACCGTAGAGTAGCGTGTACTGGGGGAGGACCCCATCCACGAGTTTCTCCAACTCCTCTGTGCTGAAGGCAGGGGCCATTTCCCCAGACACACGAGCCATTGTCTCTCCAGACTGAGGTCACAGCAGCACTTGCAGTGTAGGTCCTCTCCTGTCGAAGATCAGGTATCAAGTGATTGAACAGAGAGAAAATGATGGTCACGTCCGCGGCAGTGCGTACCGTCACCGCCGGCGTACATCGTCATTGGCTCCTGGGACCCATAGGGTCCAATGTTAACCAATGCAGGATTGCGCTGCGGTCTTCGACCGCCTACCGCGACTGTGTACAACGCCAGCGCAGTTACCTCATATCCCCTTGTCCCACTTTATAGGTCAGGCAGCTGCCATTTCATGGGCCCACATGGCATTATTTTGGACTGCGTCGCACATATCTAGGCCTTGCCTAAACACTCATACAGGCAAATTTCGAATTGCTAATATTTTCAGAGTAAACTGTTTAAGTACCTCAGAGTTGGTTGACTCTCTGCTCGCTGTTCTCCTCCATAGGCACCGTCCGCTGGGGCATGTGAGGAGATGGTGGCATCCTCCGGTGTACGGGCTGCTGGTGGACCTGTCGACAATGGAGGAGCGACATATGATCATCACCTGCAGGCTTGATCGTGCCACAATCCAGGAACTGTGTGCCCAGTTGGAGCCAGACCTGATGTCAGCTATCCGCCATCCCACAGGAATCCCCCCTCAAGTGCAGGTGCTGTCAGTACTCCATTTCCTAGCAAGTGGGTCTTTTCAAACTACAGTGGCCATAGCATCAGGGATGTCCCAGCCTATGTTTTCCAACGTGTTGTCCAGAGTGTTGTCTGCCCTGCTGAAACACACGCGGAGCTACATCGTTTTCCCTCAGGTGGAGGATTTGCCTACAGTGAAAGGTGATTTCTATGCCCTGGGACATATCCCCAACATCATAGGTGCCATTGATGGGAAACATGTGGCCTTGGTCCCCCCCTTGCAGGAGTGAACAGGTGTACAGAAACCAGAAGAGTTACCATTCCATGAATGTGCAGATGGTGTGTTTGGCAGACCAGTACATCTCCCATGTTAATGCAAAATTCCCTGGCTCAGTGCATGACGCTTACATCCTGCGGAATAGCAGCATCCCTTATGTGATGGGGCAACTCCAGAGGCACCGGGTGTGGCTATTAGGTGAGCACATGCACCCAATACAGTGGGAATAGTTGTCTGGGTCTGTGGATGTCCCTATGAGTTCGTGTGTGTCTAACAGTTGTCCCTCGCCATTTGCAGGTGACTCTGGTTACCCCAACTTGTCATGGCTACTGACCCCAGTGAGGAATCCCAGGACAAGGGCAGAGGAACGCTACAATGAGGCCCATGGGCGGACTAGAAGGATTATAGAGTGGACCTTCGGCCTCCTGAAAGCCAGGTTCCGGTGCCTCCATATGACAGGTGGTTCCCTATTCTACTCACCACAGAAGGTATGCCAGATCATCGTGGTCTGCTGTATGCTTCACAACTTGCCTTTGCGACGACAGGTGCCTTTTCTGCAGGAGGATGTCCAGATGGAGGTCTTGTGGCAGCTGTGGACCCTGTGGACAGTGAAGACGAGGAAGCAGAAGAAGAGTACATCGACAACAGGAACACAGTGATCTTGCAATACTTCCAGTGAGACACAGGTAAGAAGACAACACTGCCTGCTACATCTGATTTAAATGTACTACCTCTCTACTGTCTGTCCTTTTCACCCAGCGTATGGTCACTGAGTTGTCACTTTCCCTTACGATTTCACAGATGTGGGTCCCACTGTGTGACATCTGCTTTGTTTCCTCATGGACTAGAGCTGTGTGACATAGGTATGTTGACATTACATTTGAAAGAGCATTTTGCCACTGTAATTGCTAATACACTATTTCGAAATCACAGACAGACTCCTGATTGTTTTGTGCTTTAAGGGTGTTTATTTAAGTGCTCAATATTGGAGGGGGTTGTAAAATGGTGAGGGGTGATGGTGGAGGAATGTCCATGGCAGAGTCCAGTCTATTAGTCTCACAGGTGCATTGTCCAAAGGGGCATAGGAAGTGGAGCTGGGGCAGTTTAAGGATGGACAGGGTGACAAAGTGCGACAAAAGGATGACAATCAGGGTGGTCTCATTTCTTGGCGGGGGTCTTGGCATCGTTCTCTGTCTTTGTCCTGGATCTCAGGGACTGTTTGTGGAGTGGTTCTCCGTCTGCAGGGGGTGGGGTGCTGGTGTTGGTCCTGTGGCAGTGCCTCATGTCCACTAGCGCCGGCGGAGGTGGTGGGCAGTTCATCATCCAGGCTAGTGTCAGGGGCCCCGTGTTGTGCCACAGTGTCCCTCCTGGTGTTCACAAGTTCCTTCAGCACCCCTAAAATGGTGCCCAGGGTGGAATTGATGGATTTGAGTTCCTCCCTGAAGCCCAAATACTGTTCCTCCTGCAGCCTCTGGGTCTCCTGAAACTTGGCCAGTACTGTTGCCATCGTCTCCTGGGAATGGTGGTAGGCTCCCATAATGTTGGAGAGGGCCTCGTGGAGAGTGGGTTCCCTGGGCCTGTCCTCCACCTGTCGCACAGCAGCCCTCCCAGTTCCCCGGTGTTCCGGGGCCTCTGTCCCCTGAACCGTGTGCCCACTGCCACTGCCCCCAGGTCCCTGTTGTTGTTGGGGTGGTGGGTTAGCCTGGGTTCCCTGTAGTGGTGGACACACTGCTGCTTAACGTGTCCTGGGGACAGAGGTATGGGCCCGCTGGGTGGGTGCTGTGCTGGTGTTTCCAGCGGGGGGAAGCTCTGTAGTGGCTTGTGCCAGTGTGAGGGGAACCGACTGTCCCGAGGTCCCAGATGGGCCGGGCTGGTTATCTAGATCCAGTTGCACAGAGCTGCTGTCATCACTGTGGGCCTCTTCTGTGGGTGGAGTGGACATGTCTGGACCTTCCTGTCCGGTGACGTTGGGTAGGGGTCCTGCAGGGTTGTAAAAGCATGATTATTGCATCTGTGTGTGCCATGGTGTGCAATGGGTGGGTGACCGTGTACCCCAGTGCTTGCATTCCTGTGTAGGACCTTGTGTGATGATGGTTTAGGGGGGTGTATGGGTATGTGCAGTGGCCATGCTTTGGTGATGGGTGTCGATGCTTTGGTGTTGCATGCAGGGCTTGGGTTTGGGATGTGTGGTTTGTGATATTGGGACATGTGTGAGAAGTTGGAGTGATGGGAGTGAGGGCGAGGGTGGGGGTATGTGATGGCATGCAGGTAGGGTCGGGGATAAAGTAGTAAAGATTTGTCTTACCAGAGTCCATTCCTCCAGCTATTCCTGCGAGGCCTTTAGGATGCAGTATAGCCAAGACCTGCTCCTCCCATGTTGTACGTTCTGGGGGAGGAGGTGGGGATCTGCCGCCAGTCCTCTGAACTGCATTCTGGTGTCTTGAGACCATGGAACGCACCTTCCCCCGTAGGTCGTTCCACCTCTTCCTGATGTCATCCCTAGTTCTTGGGTGCTGTCCCACTGCGTTGACCCTGTCCACGATTCTTCGCCATAGTTCCATCTTCCTAGCTATGGAGGTGTGCTGCACCTGTGATCCGAATAGCTGTGGCTCTACCCGGATGATTTCCTCCACCATGACCCTGAGCTCCTCCTCAGAGAACCTGGGGTGTCTTACTGTGCCATTGGGTGGGGTGGGTGATGTGTGGGGTGGGGTGTGTTGTGATGTGTGGGGTGATATTTAGAGGTGTGTTGTGTGAGGTGCATGAATGTTATGTGGGTGATGGTGTTGAGTGCCTGTGGATGGTAGATGGTGGTGTCTCTCTCTGGCCTTCAGTCGCAATTGTGGTCGTAGGGGATTGTGGGTGATATGGGTGTGTGTTTTATGTTGTATTGGGTGTGTGGGAGTGGTGTGTGTATGTGTATCAGGTGTGTGTATTTCGAATTGTCCAATGTGGTAGTGCTTTGTAAGTGTGTGTGTATTGTGAGCGTTGCGGTGTGTACCGCCAATGGTTTACCGCGGTTGAAAGACCGCCGCGTGGATTTGTGGGTCGTGATAGTGTGGGCGTATTCCTGTTGGCGTGACGGTGTCGGTTTTGTTATCGCCAGTTTATCACTGACCTTTGGTGTGGCGGACTTGTGTGGGTGTCTAGATTTTGGCAGATTCCAGGCTTTGGGTCATAATGATCGTGGCGGAATTCCGCGGCCGCGGCGGTTTGTTGGCGGTCTTCTGCATGGCGGTAAGCGGCTTTTACCGCCAATGTTGTAATGACCCCCTTATTGTCTTTTATTTTAATTTCATTATTGCAGACTTTAATGTTTAAACAAGCAAAATGTCTTAATATTCATACTGATGGCATCAATATTGAAGTTATAAGCTTGAATTTTTTCTAAAATGATGCTTAGTGATGGTTCCACAGGTTCAACTACTTTGGTTTTGAGGGGAGGAGGAGAAATGGCCAGTTCCCACTTGTTTGCCTGGTTAGACATTCACTATTATCCATATACTGTATAATCTTTTTTTTAAAGCTACAGGGAGAAAAACTGCAGCTAATAATAAAACAATCTATTTAGTGATAAGTCTTAAGCAAATATTCCCTTTTATTATTAAATATATAACGAAGCAGCAGAAATTTAAAAAGAAACCTTCAAAATCTGTCCACACCAGTTTGTAGCAGTTGTGCAGCAGCTACAACAGAACATGGTGGGCCCAAATTGGGGCAGCACTTTTTGTGTGAAAGTCCCCACTTCCTCTGAGAGGAAACTTGGCTATGAGGAAGCTAATAATCTGCAAAGCCAACCAAGAGGACCTACAGGAATGAAATGCCATCAAAAAGCCTCAAATGGGGTCCAAAATTCCCCTTCACATCAGGTAGGAGAACATTTGGGATTTTATGACTACATTTAGCCTTCTTTGTTGTCTGCAAATGGTGCTGACATTGAGTGAGCAGAGCTCCCGGAAGAGCGACATTTCAGAACGTACGATCATACGTCTCCAAATTAGGGCAGTGTTTTGATGTCCACATTTGTTGATGTGTGAATACATGCTCTAGTGTGGCCTTGATACCTGAAAGCATACCTGTGCTGCTATACACCTGGAAGGAAGGTGAATGCATGACTGACAGATAAATTGTAAAGGTACCCTATCCAATCGGAGGGTCATATGTGCACAAGTTGTAGACATGTTCTGCAGATACGTTGCCCAGAAAGGGAGCAGAGGTGCACATGTCACAGAAAGGTTTTACAGTTACTCTCCCAAAGAATGGTATAGAATTGCATACAGTGCATATAGGTTTTTTTCTGCCTACTAGACACAGAGGGCTTCATTATGAGTTTGGCAGAGGGGATTACTCCATCACACGGATATCCCGTCCGACTTATTACAAGTTCCATAGGATATAACAGAACTTGTAATGCGGCGGACTGGATATCCATGACGTTTGTGATGGAGTAATCCCCTCTGCCAAACTCATAGTTATGCCCATAGTGATATGGGTATTTACTGGAAGATTTAGGGGACAGAAGCCCTAAAGGAGCAAAATAGTCACATACTATTGTAAGAGTGTAGAAATGCTATTGCTTCAAACAGGTTTTTTGCATACATTACTGTACTGAGTGTCATACAGAAAACTGTAGTCGCTTTACACTGAAAGTGCTGTTGCCTTACCAGAAGAGTGGTAACATTTATATTGCAAAGTTGGTGTTTCTGTCCTAGCATTCATACTCAGTCAAATCATCTGATGGTGTTTGTGAATATGGCACTAATCAGTGTACATTGTATAAAGTGACAGTACAGTCCTATTTTAATTTTTATTAAAATGTATGTCTATTGCGTTTACAACTGGAAGCAAAGAAAAACAGCTACATGCACATGTGCATTGAGGTATATGGGCATAGCCCTAAAATACCAAGCCAATTTATCAGGCATGCAACCTATGCCCAGTCTCCTTGATCCTCAACTGGTTTTAAACGTGTCCATCTCCTGAGATCAGTCCTACATGAAACATATGCTCATACGGTGATAAAATGGCCACGACTGCAGTTGAATAGATTACAATAGTATGATGACGCCAAGTACATTACATTATGGCTGGGTGATAGGAGGGCCCTGGTTGCATTTGCATAGATTAGGTAACAAGAAAGTACATAGGTCCATGACAGGGTAACAGGCTAATCCCAATTTAATTTTCTTCTTGACATGTGGGTTGGATTTGGTGCAGCACTGGGATGAAATAGATTGCTGTTTACATGGGAGATGGTGGTTGTTGCTCCCTTCTGGCAATGGTCTCTTCTGTATATAGTCTTCTTGTTTTCTGAACTTTCCTTAGGGTGAGTGGCATTGTTTGCAGGATGGTATGTGGAAATTGCGGGCCTTCCTTGTTTTACTTTTTCTGCTCTTCTGCTCCACATTAAGGTGGTGTTACAGTGCCCCATGATGTGGAACACTATTGTACATATTGCATTGTGTGAAGAAGAGGTGTGTTGGCTGTGGTATCCTGAGGGTACTTTCTCTCTGGTATACTTTGTGTAGGACGGTAGTTTTCTGATGAATGTGTGTCTGTGTGTTTGTGTGTGTGTGTGTGTGTGTGTATGTGTATGTGTCTGTGTGTGTATTTTTGGCCGTAAGTGCCCTCATTGAAGCCTGCCAGGAATTTACAAAAGGAGTCCTGGCAGGAAAATGCATCTACTACTAGTCATTACCCAGTTACCAGTACAGAGAAATCTTCAGGAGTATCGTCCACGCAAGAGGTGGTAAGTAGGCCTTACATGGTGTGGTCTGCATCCCAAGTTTGTGCATGCCTAAAATCATGTACATTTTTGGCCATTCCGAATCTGAAACCTGGTCCTATTTCAAACCTGACAATGGTCAGAAAGTTAACCCAGCTCATGGCTGGACTAATTCTATGTCAGGACCAGAGGCTCCGATTATGCTTCTCAATCTTTATTACTCAAAAAACAGCAGCCAATAAAAAAACAGTAAACACAGAAAACACACTAAATGAGGCTTTGAATCACGCCTCTCATAACCACCAATAGTAGTCCAACACAGTCTATAAACTGGAGAGGCACCATCTGACTTCCTCTTTCTTTGCTGCTCCGCAGACAGATAAGTGGCTCCCCATTTCATTTTTTTACTTCAACTATATTGTTATATTGTGTAGACTCGCCTTGCAACTTTTGTTGTCTTCCGGTTAACGTGCGATCCTTGTATTTTCTGCGCATCAGGGTACGTGTTGCGCCCATCAGATTTTATTTCCTCGATTCCCTGTCGTTGAGCAGCCTTATTTCACCGACAGGAAATCATTTTGGACCCCACCGCTTGCAGCGGTTATTCGCCTTTCAGATGCGTTCCGGAATCCTTTCCACCTTGGTTGCGGCCGGTGGGTCATGCAGATTTGCCTGATTTCCGGTTTGCGTCAGTGAAGCGCACCCCGAAACCCGCGTGGTAGTCCAATTGGGCTACACATGTGCGTACTGCCTATGAGAGGGAAAGTGATGTTTTGTCAACTTCCCTCCTCATACACCGACTGACGCCGGATCCAGGCTGCAATAATGGGGGAGTTTTTTCTGCTTATTCTTCTTATATTAAAACAACGATCCTGCTCTGTCGGATCGCATCGTTCCTTGCAAGATTTGAGGGAGTTTTGGAAACTGGTGCAGCTTCATCTAATTTCAACACCCCTGACCAAAGTTGGCTGGGGCTGTAATAATTAAGAACTGATTGCAAATTTTGCAATAGAGCTATTTGGAGCTCTCATTGAAGAATTATATTGTGACATTTATCATGTCTGATTACGAGAACTATGAGCAAGGCTTAGAGATGTATGAGCCATGTGAGGATTACTATTTCGATCCCTGTTTTGAACAGGTTACTGATTCCTCAGTACAGAAATCCTTAGATGGAGTGATTACTTCAGATTTACCACCTTTTTTCTAAAAGGCTAGATGATTTAGCAGATCCTTCTGCATCTTTTCTTCCTTCTGGAGATACCTCATCTCCGTCTATCCCCTCAGCTGAACAACTTTGGCCTCATAGGAGCAAGTTGGCCAATATTTCCCTCGCTTCTACTTCTGAGCATACTTACGCTAACGCAACAGACCCTTCTACTCCTATATTTTTGCCTCCTGCGGATTCTGATTCCGATTCTTCTTATTTGCATGAGTCCTTTAAAGCTAAGAAATGCAATAAGAAGTGTAAACTTTCCTCCTCTTCTGCTCCTTCGCCTTTAACTTTTTTAGCCTTCTGACATTATTCACCTCAAATCTTCTGATTGGGCTCCAGCCCCTGCGGTGGCAGAGTATATGGAGTTGCATATTAGGAAAGGATTTGAAAAGGAGGTCACATCCAGATTGAGATCTGAATGCCCTCGCCCGGATCTCCCCCATAAAACTGCAGTCACCCCTGAAATTGATAACACCATGGTGACTTTCCTAAAGAAATACAATAAAGATCAGAAAAAAGGGATAGACAGGGTTGTCAAGGCTTATCAGGACAAGCTTTTAGATGTTTCAGGACCGCTTGCAAAAATTCTGGAATTGGCTCTTCAGGCTCAGGAAACAAGTGCCACTATCCATCCAGAGGTTTTCGCTGGGTGGACTCAGCAAGCCATTTGTTTTTTGGGGAATGCAAATTGTGCTTGGCATCTGAGATAAGGAAGTCTGTCTTATTACGCATTGACCTGCAATTGGTAGATCTGGTCTCAGCTGAAGCAGGTCCCCTGGCTGAGGGGCAATTATTCGGGGACAGATTTGTGAAAGACATTGCAAAATTTGTGAACACCTTCACGTCTCTAAATAAATCTCAGTCCTCCCTCAAACGAATGTTCAACCCCCTTTTTGGAAGGGGCGGTCAATTTTGAGGATGTTCTACTGGCCGAGGCTTCCAGAAAGGTCCTTCAAGGGGAAATCTTTCACGACCCAGGGGTTATACCCAAGAACTTTCACATGCAGGTTTCTACCCCTCCAGATACAGAGGTCCACGCAACCGCAACAATCAAGGGTCTGGAAATGGTTTCAGAGCCATTGACAACTCCCCTGCAGGTAATAAATCCTTCTTTTCCTTCTATCCCTTTAGGAGGCAGACTAAAATATTTTGTTCAAAATTGGGCCTCCATCTCTTCAGACATATGGGTTCTGAATACAGTACAAGGGTACACCATAGAACTATCATCCATCCCTCTGCAAACTGCACTCCCTCCTCCTATTTTTTTTTCCTAACTAGACAAATCCTTAATAGATTGAGCAATTCGAGATTTGCTGGCAAAGAAAGCTATTGCATTAACTTCCTGTCGCCGGATGGGTTTTTGCAGCAACATCTTTCTGGTGCAAAAGAAATGTGGCGGTCAGAGGTTAGTCCTCAACCTCAGGAATTCCAATCCATTTGTAGTCTACTGCCATTTCAAGATGGAAGGCATCCATCTTTTACGAGATCTACTTCAGGACAGGGACTGGATGGTTTGTCTGGATCTCAAGGATGCTTTATTATCGGTTCCCATAGCTCCTACTCACCGAAAGTTTCTTCGTTTTTGATGGAGGGACAGTTGGTATGAGTATCTGACACTCCCCTTCGGTCTGTCTTCAGCCCTGTGGGTGTTCACCAAACTACTGAAACCGGTGGTGGAACACCTTTGCGGAGAGGTATTCGCCTAATAATCTATCTAGACTACATGATTCTCATGGCACAAGATCAGTCCCTGTTGCTAACTCACTTGCATTGGGTGGGTTCTCTTCTTCAGGAACTGGGATTTGTGACCAATCACAAGAAATCATCCATGGTACCGTCTCAACAAATGGAATTCTTGGGATTCTAGGTGGATTCAGTGAAAGCTCAGTTGTTACTTCCTTCCCAGAAAATGAAGTCGATCAAGAGGGAAATAAGAATGACGTTATCGAAACAGATGGTATCTTTGAGGTCCCTAACACGGATTGTGGGTCTTCTTGCTGAATCGATTCAAGCAGTCTTCCCTGGGCCTCTCCATTACAGGGCCTTACAGAGATTGAAAATTCATTACCTGCAGCAGGGTTTTTTGTACGATCATCTGCTTCCGCTCCCACTCGAAGCCGAGAGGAACTCCATGGGTGGCTTTCTCAGATGGAAGCCTGGCACAGCAGAGCCATATATGGAGAGTCACCGGAGATTGTGATAGAATCAGATACAAGTCTGGGGAGCAAGGTGCAGACCTTTTTCGACAGGAGGTCAATGATCTTCAGAGGAGCTTCAACTCCACATCAATTGTCTGGAACCCCTAGCAGGTTTGTTTGCCATCAGATCTCTCTCCCTGCTCAGGAGCAATTGTTGCATTCTCCTGAAAATGGACAATGTGTCCACAGTGAGATTCATCAACCACTTGGGTAGGACCAGGTCACGCCCTTTAGAGAATATTGCCAGAGAGATTTGGCACCTCTTTCTGGCTCGGAAGATCATGATGATAGCGGAATTTCCTCCGGGCAAGGACAATCTAGTGGCAGATTGGAACTCCCAGTTTTAGAAGGATTCCAGCGATTGGAAACTTCATCCTTCTGTGTTTCAGAAGATCAGGTCTTTGATGGGTCTGTGTCAGGTGGACCTGTTTGCATCTCGTCTCAATTTTCAGATTCCAAACTTTTTCAGCTGCAGACTGGATCTGTTGGAGTTGGCAATGGATAAATTTTTTCAGGATTGGTAAACTCAAATTAATTATGCATTTCCCCCATTTGTCATGATCCCAAGAGCAGCGGCGCTCATATGACGTCAACTCGGCTCTGTGATTCTCATCACCCCAATGTGGAGGAGTCAGCCATGGTTTTCATCCCTTCTGGAACTCTCGATTGCTCTTCCTCTGCAGCTCCCAATCTTTCCTCTGCTCCTTCTGGATCCAGTGGGATCACCTCATCCCCGACTACTATCGGGGCAGCTGTCTCTTATGGCTTGGACGATATCTGGAGACAAGCACAAGTGCAGGGCCTTTCGTCTTCAGCGACCTCTTTTATACGACAGGCTTGGGCTCCGTCCACCCACAAAAGATATTCTCTGGCATGGAAAAAGTTGGTGGGTTGGTGCCTTCGATGGGAAGTGGATCCTGTGGGATCGGAGATCAAATACATTATAAACTTCCTGTCCGAATGCGCTGAAACAGGATTGTGTTACAGGTCAGTAAATAACTTTAGATCAGTTATTTCTGCAGGACATTCATGGATAAATAATAACTTGTTGGTCACCTTCCCTTAGTATGTAAATTGCGTAAAGCTATCAGGGTGGCAAATCCACCCGATCCACGTTACTCTCAACTGTGGGATGTGAACATTGTACTATCTTTCTTGAGCAATTGGCCTGATAATCATTTACTATCCATGAAACAATTATCAGCCAAATTGTCTATCTTGCTATGTTTAATATCATGTCGCAGGGTTTCAGATATGAAAGCTTTAGATTTAGCAGGAAGACTTTTTTCCCCTTCAGGAGTTTCTTTTCTTACATCTAAACGTACAAAATGCATGTCTACTTCTGTTGATTATCCTGCTTTTCCTCATAATGTAAATCTCTGTGTGGTTAAGTGTTGAAAGGTTTATAAGGAACGCACTGCTAGTTTCAGAGCGGATCCTCTCGGTCCTCTTCTGATATCCATTCAAAAACCTTTTCAAACGGTCTCAGCTGCCACTTTGGCCCGCTAGGTTCGGTGGGTAATGTCAGAAGCAGGTATTGATATGTCATTATATGATGCTCTTTCCACCAGAGGTGCTATTGCGCCAACATCTTTTCTTTTGGGTTCTAGGTTAGAAGATATTCTTAGAGCTGCAGATTCGTCTAGTGATTCAATTGTTTAAAATGTTTTATTGTAAGCCAGTCGTGCATGTTTCTGATTTGGTGGTAGATCAGCTTTAAACCAGCATAATCGGAGCCTCCGGTCCTGACATAGAATGCAACATTTTCTAGCTTTGCATTAACAATTTTAGATTCTATTAAGAACACGGAGGCGAGGATTATCCCAACCAGTAAATAAAATGTTAATTGCACACTACGTTGTTATGAAAGTATTTTTCCCACCCTTGAACTGACCGGTTGTAGTATATTTGAGTCCCAGAATTGCTTTTTCTTTCAGAATCTGATTCCAAACAGGGATAAAGTTTGGTGGATCTTTCGATTTTGTTTTGGGAAGAATGAATCTTCAGTTTGATGTTTCTAACCATCCAGGAGAGTTTCTGGATATGGTCGGTGAATGGTATGGCACATTTTACAAAGAAAGAGGAAGTCAGATGGTGCCTCTCCAGTTTATAGACTGTGTTGGACTACTATTGGTGATTATGAGAGGCGTAGTTCAAAACCTCATTTAGTGTGTTTTCTGTGTTTACTGTTTTTTTATTGGCTGCTGTTTATTGAGTAGTAAAGATTGAGAAGCATAATCCTCGCCTCTGTGCCCTTAATAGAATCTAAAATTCTTAACGCAAAGCTAGAACATTTTGCATTCCCCTTCCAGGATGAGAAGGAGAACTGGTTACCCAAGAGATGCTGGTGGGTTAGGGGAGTGGCTTTCTTTACGGAAAAATGTTTTTCACATGAAAAAAAGAAGGCAAGAAAAAACGGCGTCTTTGTACATTTGGTTTTCCTTCCTCTTCTGCGGAAATGCACGCTATGTACAATTCTGCACATGGGGCATAAGCATCCTTTAAAAGTTTACATGACAGGTGTAATACTATGCCTGGAAACCTGCACCTGACGTGGCTTTCTATTACACCTGTTTTATTAATGTCAAAAACGGTTACAAGTATGTTTAGGTGAAGCTGTAGAATTCATTCGTAGTTCATGTTTTTACAGGAATTCAGACCAAAACTTTCAAATCTGTGGATGTTGTCCAGTTGGATAATGGTCAAACTTGGGGAGGTTGAGTAAAGTTTTTGAGCATGAGAATCTGTCGGGCATTGTTGAATGTTGCTGCAAAGGGAATAGAATTATTTGAGTTCTATGTGTGGTGACATTAAAAAGATTCTGTAAATGTTCCCTTGGTTGAAGGAACCTGTAGAACGCTTGTAAATTGAAGTGCCTAAGCATACAGTGCATGGAAGTCTGTTGACTCTTTATAAAAACCCACCTCTAATTTTCTTATTACAGGCAAGATGTTGTGTCTCTAGGCACCTGTAACAAAGATATAACGTAGCTGCTCAAGTGTAATAATTTATTACAGTTGTGTTATAGAATCACAATGCCTGTTACCATGGCCAGCAGCAAGGAAGGTCACATAACATAATTAGAGTTGCAGTTTAAACAAGGGAAACAAGAACTGGCTTTTCCTTCTTCTGATATCTTTCTCTAAAAATAAAAAGTAATCAGCAGAATCAAATAATAATGGCAACACTTTTGTTTCACACTGTATGTCATTGTAGAAAAGAGAGAAACTCTGCATGTTTGCTATATAAACTGAGCCACACAGTTTTAACTTGATGTATAGAAAGAAAGAAAACTTTATTCGGTAAGAAAATAATTCAACCATTAAAACATATAAACAACACTACATGAGCCAAATAACAATAAAACAATATATTAAGAAAAAATCCATCAGATTAAAACAGATAAAACCTCATTCTTAAAAAAAAATAAAAGAAAAATTCTTTAAAAAACTCTTCATTGCTGCACCAAGTAATCACTCCCCTCAGAAACGATCCCAACCCCCCCAATACCAGTGCATCTGAGGCCATTTGCAGCCACATAAAAGCAGGACGATATTGCACAAAACCCTTGGGCCTCAACAAAGGTAATAAAAAACGAGTTCTAAAAGGTGCATAAAAAACACAAAATAATGTAAAATGGGATAAGGTCTGCAGGGACACCCCATTACAAGGACAAGGTCTAATAGATTTTTCACCATAATGGACTAACAGGAAACATAGATTACTTCTAATGATCCCCAAAGGAAATCGAGTAGTGAGAGACCGTTCCCTCACAACTTGATGTATAGTAAACACATTGTATTATCTTTTTGAAAAAATACTAACTGCTTTTTGGTATTCTTAACTTCATAGTAAAGAGTCTGCTTTTATTCGTCTTGTCTCCGTGAACATGAAAGAGCAAGTCACCAAGGTTTTAAGCAGTGCATGGGAAGCCTGAAGCTGTCACCATGTTTTAGAAAGGTATAAAATATATTCTGCTCCACATTGAAAGGATATTGCAAGTCGCCTCGGAGTTCAGAGTTCTATGACCTTAGAAAGGAATGCTGTCTTTGGCCACTTTCCCCTATATGGTTACAGAACCTCTCCATGACTTGCAGTAGTCTTATAATGTACAGTAAAGAGTACCTTAGCCCATATATCTTCACTCTGTAGTCTCATGCATTCTGATGTATAGGATTGTTCAAGGTGTTCTTTTATAATTATCATACTCTTTTACTGTTTTCTCCATTTCCTTCTCCACTCAATGTTATTCTTATATTTGCCATATTTAACCCTATTTGTTTTTTGTTTATTTTTTTAGAGAGGGAGATGTGCTATGATGTTAATTTCCCCTCTTTGGATCTCTGTAAACCTACTGTGAACTGAATACCTTTTAGCCACAAGAATTGTAAGTTGTCAACGTTTTAGCTCATCTCAAATCTCAACCAGAGTCCTGTATTCCTTGCAATGGGCTCAAACAAGTGGAATCGGCCTACATGCTCACACACCTGAAGGTTATAGATAAAGCAATGTAGGTTTATTAAAGGAGTTAAATTAATAATATCAGTAAACAAAAAACTACCAGATGAGGATGTCCTCTCGCCCCAATGTTTTAAAATCTACTTGGAGCCTTTTTAACTAAGTTTAGCATGATACTGTATTATCTTCCTGTTCTCTTACAATATCATTAGAAGCAAATATTAATTTACAATGATGGCCTCTTGATTTCAACAGCAATTTAGGAGACAGCTATTAAAACGTCTCTGATACAGGCTGACTATTTTGGGATAAAGGCGGTCATTCTGACCGCGGCGGTCGGCGGTCGCCCCCGCCAAGCGGTTCCCGCCGAAAGACCGCTCCGCGGTCAAAAGACCACGGCGGCCATTCCGGCTTTCCTGCTGGGCCGGCGGGCGACCGCCAGAAGACCGCCTGCCGGCCCAGCGGGACAGCCCCTTCAACAATGAAGCCGGCTCGGAATGGAGCCGGCGGAGTTGAAGGGGTGCGACGGGTGCAGTGGCACCCGTCGCGATTTTCACTGTCTGCTAAGCAGACAGTGAAAATCTTTGTGGGGCCCTGTTAGGGGGGCCCTGCACTGCCCATGCCAGGGGCCCCACGGCACCCGTTCCCGCCATCCTGGTTCTGGCGGTGGACACCGCCAGAAACAGGCTGGCGGGAAGGCGGTCGGAATCCCCATGGCGGTGCTGCAAGCAGCGCCGCCATGGCGGATTCTCTGGGCCAGCGGGAAACCGGCGGGAAACAGCCGGCTCCCCTTTTATGACCGCGGCGGTAAATCGCCCAGGAAGCACCGCCAGCCTGTTGGCGGTGCTTCCGCCGCCCTCCGCCATGGCGGTCATGGACCGCCAAGGTCAGAATGACCCCCAAAGTCTTTATGCGAAAAAATACCCTGTGGAAAGGAACAGAGGGGGTCATTCTGGCGGTGCTTCTGGGGCCATTCTGACCGCAGCGGTTTCCCGCGGCCCCAGGGAATCCTCCACGGCGGCGCTGCTTTCCGACCCCCTTCCCGCCATCCTGTTTCTAGCGGTTTTCACCGCCAGAAACAGGATGGCGGGAACGGGTGTCGTGGGGCCCCTGGGGGCCCCTGCAGTGCCCATGCCACTGGCATGGGCACTGCAGGGGCACCCTAACAGGGCCCCATTGAGATTTTCAGTGTCTGCTTGGCAGACACTGAAAATCGCGACGGGTGCAACTGCACCCGTCGCACACCAGCAACTCCGCCGGCTCCATTCGGAGCCGGCATCCTCGTTGCTGGGGCTTTCCCGCTGGTCGGGCGGGCGTCCTTTTGGCGGTCGCCCGCCAGCCCAGCAGGAAAGTCAGAATGACCGCCGCGGTCTTTTGACCGCGGTACGGTCTTCTGGCGATTCCCGCCAGGCGGGCGGCTTCCGCCGCCCGCGAGGGTCAGAATGACCCCCAGAGTGTCAAATGTAAGGGTAGGAATTTTCCTAGCATGAGTGAGAACCTAATTGAGATCTAATTTGATAAAATAGTAAAACCTATAGACCCTGCAAATGAATATCTACCCAATGTTGTCAGACTAATGTAAAATGAAACATGTAAAGATTAATTTTATGGCGTGTGGCCAAGCAAGATGGCTGACTGGTGCATTAGCGCCAAGCTCCCAGCACTCATTATAAATCTTGCAACGTCCTGCTGGAGTGAAGGCTTAGACTTGCCCTAAAGATATGACCTGATCAGCGGGTACCTCCATAACACGATCCGACCACCTGGACTCTCCAGCCAGCTGCTTTGCAGAATGGAGTCTGGTCTGTGGGACGTAGTACGAAATACAAGATTGGCAGATAAGACTTGTTTGCTTAGGCCATGTAGTGACAGGACCTTTCTCTGAGGGTCTCTGCTGGCTGCTGTGAGTTCCTGAGCTGCCTCTGACTGCCGGGCCCCCGTGAAAGAGCTTTTAGATGCTGTCTTAGGGCAACCCTGTCCTTTGCCTGCTTCGGCTAAGTGCCACAGATTTTGGCCTGGAGACCACGCATGTGAGTCCCACGGACTAGCACAGATGTTGCAGCAGTAGTGACCTTCTCTGAGGCGGTTGTGGCAGGCTGGAGATCATAATGTCATCATCCTCAGATGTTTGAGGTGCTGCAGCAATGACTCTAGTTCTGGCTGGATCTGGGCCTTGCCCCGGGAGGGAGGGGCAGGGGGAGCAGCTGACTCCCTCCTCTTGCAGTAATGGCAGAGTGACAAAAGTTTGAACCGGGATGAGCTGCATCAGATAACAGGGAAAAGAAAAACAAAGGAACATATACATACAATAGAACAAGGTCAGTACCTCATATGGGGACTACAATTGGAATATAGACAATCTTAGGAGAAGCCCTCCCCACTACATAACAGCAAGAAAATAGGGCTCTCCTTGATTTACTGTTTTCCTTAACCTGGAGGCCTTACAGGACATATTCATGTCTTGTGACCGGGGCTGAGAGTGTCCTCACAGTGCTCCTTGGTGTACTAGATGGCACACACACTTATGAGATAAAGAAGATGCCCTCCTACCAATGCAACCAGTATTTTATTAAATGTTAATGTACCTACAGTAGTGCCTTGAAGCCATCATGGGCTGCTGGGCAGCACTTACCTCTCCTACCATCTCAATTACCAAAGTGCATAGGATTGAAAGAACAATATATAATACTGAGTATGAACCACATTGAATGGTGGATTGCAAGCTGTTTCCCCAAGGCTACTGAAATGGTTATACTGTCTTTAATATCGTGGTCAGTTCTCTGTTCCTGCCTCACTCGAGGTACAGCCACTTGATCTTGGGAAGTGATAGACCCATAAGATCGACATGACAAATGTCATGGAACAATATACAGGGGTTACAAAATCAGACAAGCTCCACCTGTATGAGCAGGCATGCATGCCTCCTGAGAATCTACTACACAGAAGAGACAACAAATACTGGCAGCCATAGACCAACCTAAACTCTCTCTTTAACACACCCATACGCCAAATAACGAGGCATGGCCCGGAAGAGGTGGCGGGCTCATCAAGGTTGGCGGTCGACGTTCCTTGGTGAGCGTGCCACTGTGGCCCGGATGCCGTGGCTCCCTGCAAGAAAACCCTATTGCAGCAATACAAGACCAGCTCTCCAAAAGTTCCAAAGGAGCGCTACAGCCCACTGAACTGAGGCAATAAGTGGTGCTGACACTGGAGCTGACTGGTGAACGTGGGCCGCCGCATAGTCCCAATCTTGCAGGGCCTACAGAACGCACAGTACAGCATGCACGACCCCACCCTAAGAGACGGACAGCGAATTGCCTAACCACCAGTGCTCATGACAGTTTTACACTGACTTCTACATGGGAACCAGGAGTAAGTGCTACACCTTGAGGGCCTTTGATTGAAGTACCTTTGATTTGCTGCTAGTTGGGTCTGGCTGCGAGCCCATTTCCAGATGCTGTGAGAGGGGACTGAGTACGGTGATTTAAGTGCTTCACAGCATAAGAGACATACTGGGGACACTCCACAAAAGGAACCCCTTGATATCAGTTTGAGGCCAGATAGTGAATTCCCACGCATTTTGCAGAGGAGGAGGAAGGGCACCTGAAGGGGTCCGAGTCACAGAGAGGCGCACACTTATTGCACATCGGAGAACAAAGAGTGGGTCCTGCAATGGGGAATGTCCCCTGTTGACCTCTAGAGTCAGCGACCGTGAGGATGGCCCACCGACGCACTGGTTCGCTGTCGCCACCTAACCTGCAACAAAAGACTACTGCATTGGGGTGGTGGAGGCAGTGGTAGGGAGTACCTTGGCTGTTCCCCTTGCTCCCCCTATACTCCTTCCTCCATCACACAATTGGCATTACAAGCCAGGTGTCCCCGGCTGGGTCCTGGGTACATGACAGGAGGCAAGGGAGCCTGTAGGTCACACCAGACCAAACTAGATCCTTTTGCTCTCCCCATGGAGACATCCAGACCAGATGAGGGCCCAGACGTGCAGGACCTGACCTCCTTTACTACCCCTCTGAAAGAGTCCCCCACAGTGCAGGACATTATGGCTGCCATCCAAGGTGTGCACACCTCCCCGGAAACTTGAATTGACTCTGAGACAGCAGAAGTGTTGCTCGTCTAAGAAGACCTCAGGAATATTGGGGCCCGGTCAAGGAGCTAGAAGAACCCACAGCCTCTCTAAAAGCAGACAGAAAACTTTAAGGCAGAAATTACCACCCTGCATGTCACCACAAGAACCCTGGAAGCCAGACTTGAAGACTAGGAAGCCCAGTCCCAGAGCAATAATATTCAGATAATTATTGTGCCTGAATGAGCAGAGGGACCCTCTGTCGAGATTTTTGTTGAAGACTTAATCCTGAAGGAATTACAGATGTTTGTTCTTTTTCGTGATGTACTATACAAGCTCTGTTCCCATGCTCAGATCACGACCTACCTCTATGGCTAGAGGGAAACGTCCTCTCCGTTACAACGGTCTTTTTCTGTAAATACCAAAGGCAAACCCACTAACTGTCCTGACTCTTAAGGTCCTATCATGGAATGTCAATGGCCTGGGCGATAAAATCACAAAAGGGATAGTTTTACAAGGCCACATGTATGAATGTTAGGTTTTGCGACTCTCAAATTGCAAGTCCTAGCGACTCACAATTTGTGAGTCGCAAAGTCTGATGTACAACAGTGTCATTGACACTGTTTGCGATTCTCAATGGGGTTGCAAATGACCTACCACATATTCATGAGATAGGTCGCAATTTGCGACCCCATTAGGAATGGCCGCCCTTACAGGGATGGTGGCCTGCTGGGGACAGTAGACCACCATGTCTGTGACTTCTTTTAAATAAAGCAGTTTTTTTTTTTTTACTGCAGCCAGTTTTCCTTAACGGAAAACGGGATGCATTTCAAAAACGAAAATGAAAAGTTTTCTTTTCATTTTTTTCGAGCAGGCAGTGGTCTGTGGGACCACTGCCTGTTATGAAAAAATATTTTTGCTACCATTCACAATGGGGAAGAGGTCCCCTGGGACACCTTCCAGTTTGCTAATGGGTTAGCACCAATTTATAAGTGGTGCTAACTGCGATTGTTTTGTGACCGCATTCATGGTCACAAAACAATCCTACATCGCACTGCGACTCGCAATTAGGAAGGGAAGGCCCCTCCCTAACTGCAACTCGCAAACCTATTTTGCGATTCGGTAAATGATTGCCGAATCGCAAAATAGGGTCTTTACATACCAATTTTTTTTTTTACTGCCGCAAATGGCCTGATTCTGCGAATCGGCCTGTGTGCGACTAGAAAAATGGTACGTACATCTGGCCCACAGTTTTTTAAGCAACATTCTCCAGATGTTGTTCTACTACAGGAGATATGCCTCCAATGGAACACATACAAAGCACTTGACAGATGGAGATACATAATGTTGGCACACACTGGGTATACCTCCGGTTCCAGGGGAGTAAGCATGTTCCTGTACTGATCCCTGCCCCTCACTATTCAAAATGTATGGCATGACTCACATGGGAGGTATGTAGTGATCTATGGTAATTGGGAGGGCGAATTACTTAACATATTATTGGTCTGTGTCCCCCCGACGCTACATGACTCAGTGCTCCCGGAGCTCAGCGCCCTCGTGCTCCACCTGGTTTAGGTGTGTTGGTGATGGTGGGCCACTGAAACTGCGCATGTCATACCCGTTCTCCCCTGGCAGACTTTGTGACTGCTTTGGTTCTTGCGGACGTGTGGTGGACCCTCAATCCCATGGCTACACAATACACATATCACTCTGGAGCCAATGGAAGCCTCTAACGAATCGGTCATATCCAACCCTGTCCACCCAAATCACAGTCTTTCAGAATACCCACCACTTGGCTAGAGGGATCTCTGATCAATCTCCAATGTGGGCAGTTTAAGCCTAATGGATGGCCAAGGCCCAAATCGTATAGTGCTTGATCACTGGTACCTGAATATTCCTCACGCTCATGAGAGCCTATTAGAAGCCACAGAGAAATACTTTGAGGAGAAAGAACATCCTGTTGAGTCAGCCCAGACCCTTTGGGAAGTGTACAAGGTGGTCATACGGGGCCAGGGTCTCTCACATAAGATATAACAGAAAGCCAAGCTAGAGGTCTTGGAGCGCCAGGCAATTGAGGGAGAAGCTGGGCTCACATACGGGGAGCTTACCTATTGACACTCAAAAAAGCCGAATAAAATAAAGTGGCCATGGGCGCTGCTAGTGCCCACTATTGTAAGATCATCACCTATACAAAGTTTGGGATAAATTGGTGAAGCTTCTGGCCTGACTGGGCAAGACAAATGCGCCTTGCCACTAGGTTCTGGAAATTTTGAATGAGAATGGGGAATGAGTGAGAGACAGATAAGGCATAGCAAATGCTTTTGCTACATATTAGAAGGCCCTTTACTCACCAGTGCATACTACCAGGCCCTTTACTCACCGGTGCATATGGTAATGGCGGCCGAATGTCGGGAGCTTTTAACTGACATAAAGCTCCAGTCACTCTCACAACCAGACTCAGAAGCCCTAGAGCAGGAGCTCACAGAGGCGATACAGGGAATCCGAGCCTTGGCCTGGGGCAAGGCGGTTGGCCACAATGGCCTCTCAATAGAATTGTACAAACTCACTGCAACCAAGATAGTCCCCCACCTCCTGCGAATGTACAACGAAAGCCGGAAGAAGGGTTCCCTGCCCATAGACCAGCAGCAGGCCATAATAGTAGTAATACCTAAAGAGGGCAAACTACCATAAAACTGTGCCTCCAACAGGCCAATATCGCTATTAAATGTAGAGGCAAAAATCCTGCCCAAGATACTGGCCACTAGGTTGATCTCGATGATCAATAACCTAGTCCAACCGAGACCAATTCGTATTTTTGCCGGGAAGGAACACCTCCCTCAACCTACGATGTTTACACAATGTACTGGGCAGCGCGCCTGACCTCCGAGGGACAAACTGGTCCGAAAGGCCTTCTATACTATTGAGTGGCCATTCTTATTCGAAGTGCTGGTCAGGCTGGGTATTGGCCAATAGTTTATATCTTGGGTAAAGCTCCTATACACTGCAACCTTGGTTCAGGGGAGGGTGAATGGTGGCATGCGTACCTCCTTTCAATTAAGGCAGGGTACACAAAAGGGGTGCAGAATTTCTTCTCTGGTATTTGCCCTGGAACCTTTAGAGGCCTGGATCAGCCCTGATGTACTGTTTAGAAGTCTGCGATTGGCTGACAATTGGAAGGATTGGATGTCCCTCTATGCAGACCATATACCTTTTTACATCTCCGAGCCTGAGCACACTCTGGCGAGGGCAATGCGTATCCTTGATATATACCATCTACACTCCGGCTACACTATCAATTGGGGTAAGTCCCTCATTTAATCACTGCATGGACAGGTGCCTCACTTGACTAGACATTGTGAAGAGTGGGTGGTGAAGGGGGGCTTTTGTTATTTGGGTATATACATTACGGTTGACCCTAAACACTTTTACACACGAAACCTTGACCCCCCGTTTGACTGCTTCTGATTACATGTTTGTCATTGGAGAGCATTGCGCCTCTTCTTACTGGGAAAGGCATACATTTTCAAAATGATGGCTTTACCTTGCATCCTATACGTATTACATAATACACCATATCAGGTTCCAAGTGCCTTTTTTCAAGCCCTTGAGTTTGAATTCCGCTCAGTACTCTTAGAAATATGATGAGAAGTTGGTACGGTGGGGGCAAAGCACTCCCAGAGATACAAAAGTACTACTGGGAATCACAACTTACAGTGGTTAACCAGTGGGCCTTTATGCCTGAGGGAGAGCCTGCCTATTGTATGGATAAGATAGTCATGAGGCTGTGAGGTAACCTTAGAGCGCTATACAGAAAGCCACTGTAGGACTTGGCCCTTTTTGCAGGGTTATCACCAGAAATGTTGCCCTTATTTGTTCTGACCTGTCTTTTTGGCTTTAGAACTCTGTGAACTTTACCACTGCTAACCAGTGCTAAAGTACATATGCTCTCTGTCTAAAATGTATTGGTTATTGGTTTCTCCATGATTGGTATATTTTTCTTACTAGTAAGTCCCTAGTACAGGGTACAGTGTGTGCCCAGGGCCTATAAATCAAATGCTACCAGTGGGCCTGCAGCACTGATTGTGCCACCCACATGAGTAGCGCTGGAAACATGACTCAGGTCTGCCATCTTTTGGTGGAGTTGATTTTTGAATTGTAAGTTTGAAAATGCCATTTTTAGAAAGTGGTCATTTTCTTCCCTCTGCCTGTCTGTCTGTCTGCTGAATACAGGTCTGGATCAGAAGGACAGGTGGGGTGTTTGTGCATTCACACAAAGGGAGTGGAGGTGTGCCCTGCATATCCTGATGGCCCATCATCAGGCTGATGGGTCTTCCTGAGCTAGAGTGGTGGGAGGAGTTGACACCTGCAACTGAATAGGGCTGTGCCTGTCCTGACACCAAGCAGTCTCCAACCCACAGGAGTGTGCCTGGGGCCATGGCAGGGAAAGGCAGGATCTTGTGCACTGCAAAGACTTCTCTTTGAAGTTTGCCTACTTCAAAGACAACAATGGGTATAAGTACTGGATCTCTGACACCACATAGTTAGAATTTTTCTGGACTGAGGAAATTCTGCTAGGAAGAAGAAATGGATGATGTAGGAGCGATTGCCACTCTGACTGTGTTTTGTTGTGCTGGCCTGCTGCTTGCTGTTTCTGTCCTTGGAGTAAAATGACTGGCTTTCTACATCCTGCTTCCAAAGGTTCTCAAAGGGCTTGGACTGAGCTTGCCTCCTGTTAAGAAGTCTCAGGAACATTGAAGACTTCATATTCCAATTCACAGTGCTTTTCTGCTGGTAGTCTTAACTTGCTGAGTGGTCCCTACTCCAGTCCCTGGGCCCCTGCAAATGCAAGCTGGTGATCTGAAGGAGAAGATTCACGCATCAATATGGTGCAGCAGAAGAATCTATGCAGGGCCTATCTCGTGGCTGAAAAATGGATGTAGAGCCTGTACCGAGGCTGCAGAATCAATGCAGTGCCTGTTTCACTGGAGTCCCATCAAGGCACATCTGGATTTTCTATGCATCGTCCTTGGGCACCAATTTTTCATTGACTCTGCACCGCAGCAAGGAACCAAGGCAGCATGTCCGGAAATCAACGCATCGCCTTTCCAGCATAGAAAGAATCGACACATCACCTCCCCTGCCAGTAAGGAGTTGATGCATTGTCTCCACTGCGAGGAAAGAATCCATGCATCACCTCCCCTGCACGGTAAGGGAGCATCGCTTTGTTTTTCCGGTGCCTCACTTCGTCTGTGACCCGCATCGTCTTTGATTTTGACTCAGCCCAGGAACGTTGTTGTAAAGAGATTCATCCATTGATTCCATATGAATTAAGACTTGGTTAAACATTTAAAAAGAAATATTTTGACTTGTGTATGTTGGATTTTTGTTGTTTTGGTATCGCTTTAAATATTGGCTATCTTTCCAAACTGGTGTGGAGTCCTTTTGTGGTGTTTTTACTGTGTTATTTTGTATGTGTGTGTGTACAAATATGTTACACATTGTCTCTTGCGGTAAGCCTGACTGCTTGAGCCAAGCTGCCAAGGGGGTGAGCAGGGGGTATTTTAGCTGTGTGACTCCCTTACCCCGGCTAGAGTGAGGGTACCTACTTGGACAGGGTGTAAACCACTGACTACTAGAAACCCCATTTTTAACAGACACAATTTACTACCTTACCCACCCCTACAACTGTAACTCTCTCAACCTGGTACACAGAGCGTAAGGCCTTGGGGTGGCAAGGGAGTATTACACCTTTGGGACAACGGCCCGTTTAGGCACACTAGTGACACAACCTGGTTTCGATAGCTGGGACCTCATAGGCATTTCTAGGGTTGGAGACCTGTAGACCCCGGATGGGAATATTCAGTTTTCTGACCTTCAGACAGAGTACCAATTGGCACCTTCAGAGGTTTTTCGCTACCTGCAAATTAGACATTTGTTGCAACAGGCATTACTGAAAGGAGAGGAATTACCAGAGTCCTCACCCCTCGAAGATAGGCTCCTAGACGAACACATACCCACTAAGGCGATTTCCCTCACCTACTGCAAATTGATAAATAATTATCTGGAAAAACTCTTTCATTTGAGGGCACAATGGTAGCGGGTCCTGGGGGGAATGAATGATTCATTCAACTGAAACTGCTGTACAGAAGTTACTTTGCCAGTACCACCTTGTTTAAAGTGGGGAGGACATTCTCTCTGTTTTGCTGGTGGAACTGCGGGCTTGAGGGGTAATTTTTCCACATGATATGGTCATGCCCTGTTATCCAGGAATATTGGAGGGAAGTGGTCACATGCATGAATGGAATATGTGGTAGTGATTTGGTGATGTTTGTTAAATGGTGTCTTATAAACAAATGGGATATGTCTGATCTAGCCAGAATGGACCTACTGTGGGTGACTTTGGGGTTAACCATTGCTAAGCGCAATATAAGGCAGATTTGTGGAGAGCTGCACTGGAGCCTCAGTTGTGAGACTGGAAAAAAGATATGGACTAGGCCATGCTGGAAGAAAGATCGAACTATGAAGGACGAGGCTGCCCTCATATTTGGACTGAGGTTTGGGGGAAATGGAACAACAGCAGAGGCAGTTTATGTGCCAATTTGCTGGGCTCAGGATAGAGGGGCCAGTGGTTGGAGAGCCTCCAGTTGCGGACCTGCAGTGGACCCTAGTGGGGATGGCGGTGTGGAGGGGTTTCTTTAATCCTCAACTTTTTCCTTTTTTTTTTTATTCCTGACCTCCTGTACCTGTGGGGTTAAATATCCGGGATGGGGTTACCGTGATTCTTACTTGTCTGATCTGGTTGTGTAGTGAATCCTAGTTTGTTTTAACGGGATAACAGGAGTTAGCTTAGCCGTAGGCTTGTAAACTTGTGCCCCGTCACCTAGTGACTTTTAACCTACTTAGCTTGCTCTGTCTTAGTCTATTTAATTATTTATTTCCTTTAAAATGGC